>NC_083417.1:70947156-71688406 GCF_020745735.1 Hemiscyllium ocellatum
GTGCAGGTTGGGCGAATTGGCCATGCTAAGTTGGGATACTCTTTGGAGGGCCAGTGTGAACTTGTTGGGCCAAATGGCCTGTTTCCACACTGTAGGGATTCTATGTCCAAAAAAAAAAGATGATGTAGAATCTGTGTGGGTAGAGTTGAGGAATTGCAAATGTGAAAAAAAACATAATGAGATTTATGTACAGGCCTCCAAACAAGATTTGAGGCATAAGATACACCAAGAGATAGAAAAGATGTGTTCCCCAGGGTGATGCAGGTGGACTGGGAAAATCAGTGGATTGCAAGAAAAGAAATTTGTGGAATCTCTACAAGATGGCTTTTTGGAGCAGCTTGTGGGGTCCACTAGGAAACAGGAAATCCTGGATTTAGTGTTATGCAATGAGGTTGGCGTTAAAGGGGAACTTAAGGTGAAGGAATCCTTAGGAGGCAGTGACCATAATATGATAGAATTTACTCTGCAATTTGAGAAGGAGAACGTGGAATCCCATATAACAGTATCACAGTTGAATAAAGGCAATTACTTTACAAAAGGCAAGAGATATGAGGGAGGACCTGGCCAGAATTAACTGGGAGAGGAGCCTAGCAGGAAAGACAATGGAATGACAATGGCAGGAATTTCTGGGTGTAATCTGGGAGAGACAGCAAAAATTCATCTCGAGGAAAAGAAAGTATATTAATGAGAGGATGAGGCAACATGTCTGACCAGGGATGTCAGGGCCAGTATAAAAGCAAAAGAGAAAGCATATAATGTGGCAAAGAGCAGTGGAAAGCCAGAGAATTGGGAAGACTCCAAAGACAGAGGACAATGAATAAAGAAGTAAGGAGGCAGAAGTTTAAATATGGGGATAAGCTAGCCAGTAATATTAGGAAAGATTGTTTCCTTAGATATATAAAGGGCAAAAGTGAACATTAAGCTGCTGGAAAATGCTGCTGGAAAAGTAATCATGGGGAACAAAGAAATGGCTGAGGTACGTAGTAAGTATTTGTGTCAAAGTGGAAGATGAGTAATATCTGAAAAATTAAAGAGAGTCAGCTCGCAGAGATAAGCACAGTGGTCATCACCAAGGGGAAGATGCTAGAAAAACTGAAAGGTCTGAAAGTAGATAAATCATCTGGACTAGATAGGCTACACCTTAGAGTTCTGAAGGAGATAGCTGAAGACACAGTGGAGCTGTTAGTAGTGATCTTTGAGGTATCACTAGATTCAGGGAGGGTCCCAGAACACTTGAAAATTGCTGATGTAACCCCTCCATTTAAGAAAGGAGTAAGGCAAAAGGCAGAAAATTATGGGGCTTGACCATAAGTAAGATTTTGGAGCCCATTGTGAAGGATGAGATTTTTAAATACTTGGAAGTGCATGGTGAAATAGGGCAAAGTCAGCATGGTTTCATGAAAAGGTGGTCATGCCTGACAAATCTGTTAGAATTCTTCGAGAAGGTAACAAGCAGATTAGATCAAGGATAGCCAGATTGATGTTATCTTCCAGAAGGCCTTTGATATAGTGCTACACAGGAGTAAGATAAGGGCCCATTGAGTTAGGGGCTAGAATGGATCAAATATTAGCTATCTAGCAGAAGGCAGAGAGTGGGGATAAAGGATCCTTCTCAGGATAGAAGCCAGTGATGAATGGTGTTCTGCAAGGGCCATTGTTGGGACCACAACTTTTGACTTTATACATTAGTGATCTGGATGAAGGACTGGAGGGCACTCTGGCTGTTTGCAGCTGATACAAAGATAGGTAGAGGTAGCACTGAGGAGGCAGGGAGGCTGCAGAAAGATTTAAAGAGGTTAAGAGAGTGGGCAAAGAAGTGGCAGGTAGAGTACAACTTGGGGAAGTGTGAGGTCATGCACTTCAGTAGGAAGAATAGAGACATGGACTATTTTATAAATGGGGAGAAAATTTAGAAGTTTGAAGCGCAAGGAGTCTTGGGAGTTCTGATCCAGGATTCTCTCAAGGTAAACTTGCAGGTTGAGTCAGTAGTTAGGAAGGCAAATGCAATGTTGGCATTTATTTTGAGAGCTGAAAATGTGTTGCTGGTTAAAGCACAGCAGGTTAGGCAGCATCCAAGGAACAGGAAATTCGACGTTTCGGGCCAGAGCCCTTCATCAGGAATCATTTATTTTGAGAGGACTTGAATATAAAAGCAGGGATATATGTCTGAGACTCCATTAGGCTCTGGTCAGATCACATTTGGAGGATTGTGCACAGCTTTGAGCCCCATATGTCAGGAAGGATGTACTAGCCCTAAAGTGTGTTCAGAGGAGGTTCATGAGAATGATTCCAGGAATGAAAAGCTTAACATATGAAGAACGTTTGAGGACTCTGGGGCTATATTTGATGGAATTTATAAGGTTGAGGGGAGATCTAATTGAAACGTACAGAACACTGAATGACCTGGATAACGTATATGTTGGGAAAATTTTTCATTGATAGAGAGGGCATATGCTTAGAGTATAGGGAGGTACTTTTAGAATGGAGATAAGGAGAAACTTCATCAGCTAGAGAGTGGAGAATCTATGGAATTCATTGCCCCAGAAGGCTGTGGAGGACAGATCATTGAGTATATTTAAGATTAAGATAGATAGGTTCTTGAGTATAAAGACAATCAAGGATTGCAGGGAGAAAACAGGAGAATGGAGTTGAGAAACTTACCAGCCAAGATTGAATGGCAGAGTGGACTCAATAGGCTGAATGGCCTAATTTATGCTCCTTTGTCTTATGGTCTTACGATCTGTACCTTTATACTCAATTAATACAGTAAAAGACAACATTCCAATTGCCTTCCTAACCCCTTACTGTAAATATATAGAATATAGGACATTATGGCACAGTAGAGGCCCTTCAATCCTCGATGTTGCGTCACCCTGTGAAACCAATCTGAAGTCCATCTAACCTACACTGTTCCATTCTTGTCCATATGCCAATCCAATGCTCATTAAAATGCCTGTAAAGTTGGCAAATCTACAACTGTTGCAGGCAGTACGTTCCAAACCCCTGCTAATTTCTGAGCAAAGAAACTACCTCTGATATCTGTCTTATATCTATCATCCCTCAGTTTTAAGCCATGTCCCCTCATGCTAGTCATCACCATCCTAGGAAAAAGGCTCTCACTGTCCACTCGATCTAATCCTCTGATTATCTTTTTTGTCTCAATTAAGTCACCTCTCAGCCTTCTTCTCGCTAACAAAAACAGCCTTAAGTCCCTCACAACCTTTCCTCGGAAGACCTTCCCTCCATAATCGGCAACATCCTAGTAAATCTTTTCTGAACTCTTTCCAGAGCTTCCACATCCTTCATATAATGCAGTGACCAGAACTACACACAATACTCCAAGTGCGGCTGCACCAGAGTTTTGTACAGCTGCAGCATAACCTCATAGTTCCAAAACTCAATCCCTCTACTAATAAAAGCCAGCGTATCGTATGCCTTTATAACATCCCTATCAACCTGGATGACAACTTTCAGGGATCTGTGTATATAGCCACCGAGATCTCTCTGCTCATCTACACGACCAAAATCTTACCGTTCACCCAGTACTCTGCATTCCTGTTACTCTTTCCAAAGTGAATCACCTCAGACTTTTCTACATTAAACTCCATTTGCCATCTCTCAGCCCTGCTCTGCAGTCTATCTATGTCCCTCTGTAACTTGCATCATCGTTCAGCATTATTCACAACTCCACCTACCTTCGTGTCATTCGCAAATTTACTAACCCATCCTTCTAAGCCTGCATTTCAGTCATTTATAAAAATGACAAGCAGCAATGGACCCAAAACAGATCCTTGCAATACACCATTAGTAACTGAACTCCAGGATGAACATTTCCCATCAACCACCACCCTCTGTCTTCTTTCAGCTAGCCAATTTCAGATCTAAACCGCTAAATCACCCTCAATCCCATGCCTCCATATTTTGTGCAATAGCCTACCATGGGGAACCTTATCAAATGCCTTACTGAAATCCATTTACATCACATCAACTGCTTTACCCTCATCTTCCTGTTTGGTCACCATCTCAAAGAACTCAATAAGATTTGTGAGGCACGACCTACCCTTCTCAAAACCGTGTTGACTATCCCTAATCAACTTATTCCTATCAAGATGATTATAAATCCTATCTCTTTTAACCTTTTCCAATACTTTACCTACAACAGAGGTAAGGCTCACTAGTCTATAATTACCAGGGTTGTCTCTACTTCCCTTCTTGAACAAGCGAACAACATTTGCTATCCTCCAGTCTTCTGGTAGTATTCCTGTGGACAATGATGACACAAAGATCAAAGCCAAAGGCTCAGCAATCTCCTCCCTGGCTTCCCAGAGAATCCTAGGATAAATCCCATCTGGCCCAGAAGATTTATCTATTTTCACACTTTCCAGAATTTCTAACACCTCCTTCTTGTTAACCTCAATCCCATCTAGTCTAGTAGCCTTTTCTCAGTATTCTCCTCAACAAAATTGTCTTTTTTTAATGTATATAATAACAAAAAAATGTTCATTTAGCACTCCCTCTAACTCCTCTGACTCCATGCACAACTTCCCACTACTGTCTTTGATTGCCCTAATCTTACTCTCATCATTCTTTTATTCTTTATCAGTCGATGGAAAGCTTTAAGGTTTTCCCTGATCCTCTGCACCAACAAGTTCGCATGTCCCAGCCTCGCTCATCTTAGCTCTCTTTTGATCTTTCCTGGCTACCTTGTAACTCTCAAGCACCCTAACTGAATCTTTACATCTCATCCTAACATAAACCGCCTTCTTCCTCTTGTCAAGAGATTCAATTCCTTAGTAAACCACGGCTCCTGCACTTGCCAACCTCCCCTCTGTCTGACAGGTACGTATTTATCAAGGACACACAGTAGCTGTTTCTTGAATAAGCTCCATAGTTCTATTGTGCCCATCTCCTGCAGTTTCCTTCCCCATTGTATGCATCTTAATTTGCATATTAACATTTTGTAATTTACATACAGGATGCCTAGGTCTCATCTTCCATCTAGGAACCCTCCAACCACAAGGGATGAATGTAGCTTTCTCCAGCTTCCTCATTTCCCCTCCCCCCATCTTATCTCAGTCCCAACCCTCAGATTCAGTTCCGCCCTCTTGACCTACAATCTTCTTCCCGACCTCTCCGTCCCCACCCCCTCCCAGGCCTATTACCCTCACCCTCACCCTCACCTCCTTCCACCTATCGTATTCCCAGCAGCCCTCCCCCAAATTCCGTCCCCCCTACCTTTTATCTCAGCCCGCTCAGCACACCAGCCTCATTCCTGAGGAAGGGCTTATGCCCGAAACGTCGATTCTCCTGCTCCTCGGATGCTGCCTGGCCTGCTGTGTTTTTCCAGCACCACATTTTTCAACATCTTTTCTTTACCCAATACCCTTTACAGCCTCAATTGCTCACCCTGCTAAATGTATCATAGCTGCATTACTCAGCCAGAAGTGTGCTCTGACTGTCCAGACTTACTCCTAATGTCTAGATGTTGCATTTCACTCACTTAGACTTAACAATACCACAAGCCTCACCCTCACTTCTCAGTGCCTACACATATCTCCTGCTGTTCAGTTGTGGCTGTCACATCACTCAAACTCCATGCTTCAGGACATTCTGATATCCTTTTTCTTTGGAGACGTTGGCACAGATAGAAGAGAGCCAGGCAGCATTGGCAGGAGACAGGAATGCCAGCATCTCCTGAGCCATAGAGAGGAGATGGCTCTCCATATCATGACCTTATTAAATATGACAATATGTTTCTATCTTATTTGCTTTCTTAACATTCATTTCATCCTCATTTGGTATGATAAGCTGCTTAGGGTGCTGATAACTGCCCGAATTTCCTTTCACTTACACCAGTCCTACCCTATAACATCCTGCTTTCAGACTCCTAAGAAAGACCACTTTTTTTATTCCCTCATGAGAAGTGGGAAGTGATGATCGAGTGTTAGTACCAAAAAGAAAATCTGCAATTAAGAGTCTACTACTGCCCATGAAACTATTGCTAACTATTGTAAAAACCCATCTGGCTCACCAGTGTCCTTCAAGGAAGGAAATCTGCCATGCTCACCTGGTCTGACTCTCAGCTGACTTCTGAATTGGCCAAACAAGTCACTTAGTTCAGGGGCAGCTAGGGACAGACAATGGATCCGATGAGTGAGTGTTGCTGACTGGACCAGCATTTATTACCTGTTTCTAGTTGTCCTTGAGAAAGTGATGATGATAAACCTTGAATCTGCAGTCCATGTGCAGTAGGCACACCCACAATCCCATGAGGGAGGCAATTCCAAGATGAAGGAATGGTGACATATTTCCAAGTCAGGATGGTGAGTAGTTTGGAAGGAAACTTGCAGGTGTGTTGATCATCTACCTGGAGATTGGGGGGAGTAGAATGAGAAAGAGACAGAGAAAGTACAGTGTCGAGGAAGAGGCCTTATTAAAGCCCTTTTCCTTATTAAGATTTATGAGCTGCATGATTGTCTACTGCTCCAATCTTTCAATACACTCCTGAAGTCTATTCTTATACATCTCACATTTAGCTTGATATTCACAAGTTTTGTGTAATCTGTAAATTCTAAGGTTTCTTTCCCCAAACTATGTAATCAAAGTAAATAAAGCAGAGGTCCTAATAACAGCCCTTGGGGAACCCCACTTGTACCATGATTTAATCTAAAAATGACCATTCTCCACAAATCTGTTTTCATTTTTGAACCAAAGGGACTTGAAATGTTAACTCTGTTTCTGTCTCTGTAGAAACTGCCGAACCTGCTAAATTTCTCTCGTGTTTTCTGTTTGTATCCCTTGAGGCAGCTTGCTTGGGGTTGGCCTGTGAAGGGGGTAGGGGTTGCACGTTAGGGGATGGTTTGTTTGTGAATCTATTCTTTTAAATCCTCATCATCAGCAGCATTCCACAGCTGGTGTCGTTGGCCATCGTGTGGAGTGGGTTTCTTTCCACAGGGTGACATAACTTCTGACATTTTTTAAAATTGCATCTCCTTAAGACACTCATATTCATCTCTCTGACTGTGGTACTATTTATTTTTCTAAAGCCTGCAGACACCTGAATTGGTCTGTAGCCTCAGCAGTTCACCTACTGTCCATAATTGAGCAGTTGATCACAAGGTTGTCTTTTAAACATCTTCTTCTGAGATCTGCCTCACCAGCATCTTGACTGACAGAGAGGGATTGGGATCTGCAAATGGATTAAGGGCAGAGGATTATCGGAGGTTCCTCAGCCTAGGCCCAACTATTTTAGTTGGTTCAGCAATGACATTCTTCCATTGTAAGGTCAGAAATAGAGATGCTTGATGATGATTGTGCACTGTTCAGCACCATTCATAACTGTTCCAAAGTTTGTGTTCAACTTCTAAGTCTTCCTGATGCCCATCTGATTATCTCCCACACTTCTTAGGAGAGGAAAATTCTACCTTTTCTAATAGAAACAAAGTTCCAAATTTTTAGTATTATGATCAATAGATATATTAGTAAATGTAGAGTTAAGATAAACTGAAGGACATTGCCAGGCACAGTCTTGTATTGCAATCATTATACAGCTCATATTGTCTTTACCAATTATGTCTGAGATGGGTTTAAGCACTTTTCCCTCTTGATGTGACCTTTTATATTGAAACTTTCAATCTCATCAGTAGATGGTCTGCCTTAATTTGCAAGTAGACAAGCAGGAGTCTGGAAGAACACAGCAAGCCAGGCAGCATCAGGAGGTGGAGAAGTTGATGTTTTGGGTGTAACCATTCTTCATGACATGGGGTGGGTGTGGGGGGGAAGCTGCAGATAAAGAGGGTAGTGGAGGCAGGGTGGTAAAGTGGGGATGGGTGAAGGCAGATAGAGGGTTCAACCTGGTTGGTCAGTGGGAGGAATTAATCCGATTGGTGGCAGGGAGCAGTGGAAGGGATGGGGAGGGGTTGGGAAAGGAGTCGGGGCATGGGGAGGGAGGATTTTTGGAATTGGAGAACTCAATGTTGAGTCCTCCGGACTGTGGGCTGCCCAGGTGGAAGATGAGGTGTTTTTCCTCCAATTTGTGGTTTGGTTCATTTTGACAATGGAGAAGGCCAAGGATGATCATGTCGGAAAGGGAGAAGTTGGGGGAATTGAATTGGACAGTGACTGGGGATTCAGTCGGCCCCCTATAATTTCTTTTGTTCAGTTGTCATTTTATTTCATCCTGTGTCTTGATGCCAATTGGTTATTAACAGTCCTTTGAAAAAGGCATGAAATGTCTTCTCAGATTGAAGGTTGGATTGACTGTGAGATTTAACTTTATTTTTAGTTTGCTTTAATTGTTTTTCATTTATTGATCTTTTTCTCTGGCCAATTTACGTGTCACTTTTGCATTTTATATTGTTTGTTTTTCACCTTCTATTGAAGTAATGGGAAACCCTCAATCCAAATGCCCTGAGGAGTAGAATTCAGGCAATTTCTCTCTGCCTCACTGAATTAATATTAAGAAGGTGTTGCAGAACAGAGATCGTTGCCAAAATGTTCCCCCTTCACCTAAGAACTAAGCTTCACAAAATCCATTTTAAACTTTATATTGATTTGCACAGCTCTGAAAACTTGCATGCTGAAATACAGTAATTTCCTGAATACAAGGGGCAAATTTCCTTCATAATTTCAAGTATCAACAGTGTTAATTTCTGTAAAGTTTTAACCACATATTTTCTCTGTCATGGATTACAAATTATTTAATTCTTACAGATCCATATGCTGAAGATTTAACATGGTTTCTCAGTGCAAGTATGTAGGTCAAGGATTTCCCATGGCAACCTTGTAGCCTTTTGACTATGGTGCAGCATACAACTCACAGGTTCTCTCACTGTAAGTAGATGTTAAGCATACTTAGTTGAGAGAAAAAGTGAGAGGCAGCACCATGACTGGATAATGATTATGCAGACACTAATGGTAAGTTCCACATTTCTAATGGCAAAGATTGTACCTGTTTGAGGTAGATATTGCCTGAAGACAATAGAGTTAGAAGTGGGATTGACATAAAATGGGCCACTGACTTATGGCTGCCCATTTTGTACTACTGCACAAAGTCAGAATGACTCGTTTTTCTGATTTAAAAATAAAAGAAAATGACTTTATATTTTTAAAAACGGCAACAACTTTATCACTTTGTATTTATATTTTCAGCTTGTGTTGATCAACAAGGGAGATATTTCTGCTGTATACACCCAGATTCCTGCACGCAGGGCATTGGGCTCCTGTTTCTGTTTTAGCCCAAGTGAAGGGACCCTGTTGCCAGGCAAATACCAGTTGTTGGAAGTGACTTTCAAAGCTGCAATTCTTGGGAATTTTATAGTAGATTTATTTCTTTCTGTGAAAGGATCCCCTGAACCAGTCCAAGTGACTTTCAAGTAAGCTGCTTTCTCTTTATACAGATTCAATTTGTGTATTTTCTTGTTTTTTTTTCTCATTTTGTGTGGTGAAAGGTAATGTAATGCTCAAGGAATTTCTTGAAGATTAACAAAAGATATAGGCGCAGAATTTGGCCATTTGGTCCATCGGATCTGCTCTGCTATTTGATCAATGCTGATATGTTTCTTAACTCCATTCTCATGCCTTCTCCCTGTAATCCTTGACCCCCCCCAACTAATCAGGATCCTATCTCTCTCTATCTTAAATACATTTGATGACTTGGCCTCCGTAAAGTTCTGTGATAATGAGTTCTGCAGATTATTCACCATCTGCCTGAAGAAATTTCTCATCTCAATTCCAAAGCGTTGTCCCTTCACTCTCAGCTCAATGAGATCCCCCTCATCCTTCCAAACTCTTGAGTACAGATCCAGTGTCCCCGATAGCTCCTCATGTGACAAGCCTTTCATCCCTGGGATCATCCTTGCAAACCTCCTCTGGACCCCACCAACACCAGCACATCCTTCCTATAGACAGAGAGTGGTGGTGGAGGGTTGTTTTTCAGACTGGAGGCCTGTGACCAGTGGAGTGCCACAAAGATTGCTGCTGGGTCCTCTACTTTTCTTCATTTATGTAAGTGATTTGGATGTGAATATAATAGGTATAGTTAGTAAGTTTATAGATGATACCAAAATTGCAGGTGTCGTGGACAGCGAAGAAGTTTACCTCATTTACAGTGGGATCTTGATCAGATGACCAATGGGCTGAGAAGTGGCAGATGGAATTTAATTCAGATAAATGCGAGGTGCTGCATTTTGGGAAAGCAAATCTTAGCAGGTCTTATACACTTAATAGTAAGTACCTAGGGCATGTTGCTGAACAAAGAGACCTTGGAGTGCAGGTTCATAGCTCTTTGAAAGTGGAGTCGCAGGTAGATAGGATAGTGAAGAAGGCATTTGGTACACATTCCTTTATTTGGTCAGAGTATTGAGTACAGGAGTTGGGAGGTCATGTTGCGGCTGTACAGGACATTGGTTAGGCCACTTTTGGAATTTTGCGTGCAGTTCTGGTCTCCTTCCTATCAGAAGAGTGTTGTGAAACTTGAAAGAGTTCAGAAAGGATTTACAAGGATGTTGCCAGGGTTGAAGGAGTTAAGCTATAGGGAGAGGCTAAGGAGTGATCTTACAGAGGTTTATAAAGTCATGAGGGCATGATAAGGTAAATAGATAAGGTCTCTTCTCTGGGGGTTAGGGAGTCCAGAACTAGAGGGCATAGGTTTAAGGTGAGAGGGAAAAGATGTAAAAGAGACCTAAGGGACATTTTTGTCATGCAGCGGGTGGTACATGTATGGAATGAGCTGCCAGAGGAAGTGGTGGAGGCTGGTACAATAGTAATATTTAAGAGGCATCTGGATGGGTATATGAATAGGAACGGTTTGGAGGAATATGGGCTGGGTGTTGGCAGATGGGACTAGATTGAGTAGGGATATCTGGTCAACATGGACGAGTTGGACCGAAGGGTCTGTTTCCATGCTGTACATCTCTGTGATTCTGTGACAGAACACAGAGAGTGGTTGTAGATGTAAAGCATTCTGCCTGGAGGTCAGTGGTGAGTGGTGTCCCTCAGGGCCTCTTCTCGTTGTAGTTTTTATAAATGACTTGGTTGAGGGGTGAGTTAGTAAATTTGCTGATGACACAAAGGTTGGAGGTACTGTTGATAGTATTAAGGGCTATTGCAGACTGCAGCGTGACATAGACAGGATGCAGAGCTGGGCTGAGAAATGGCAGATTGAGTTCAACCTGGATAAATGCAAAGTGATGCATTTTGTAAGGTTGAACTTGAATGCTGAAGATGGGATTAAAGACAGGATTCTTGGCAGTGTGGAAGAAAAGAGGGATCTGGGTGTGCAAGTACATAGATCCCTCAAAGTTGCCACTCAAGTGGATAGGGTTGTGAAGAAAGCATATGGTGTTTTGGCCTTCATTAATAGGGGGATCGAGTTGCTGCAGCTGTACAAAACCCTGGTGGGACCGCACTTGGAATATTGTGTCCAGTTTTGGTGGCCCTCATTATAGGAAAGATATGGAGGCTTGGGAGAGGGTGCAAAGAAGGTTTACCAGGATGCTACCTGGACTGGAAGGCTTGTCTTACTAAGAGAGGTTGACTAAGTTCGGACTTTTTTCTCTGGAGAGAACGAGGAAGAGAGGTGACCTGATTGAGGTATACAGGGTAATGGGAGGCATGGATACAGTCTATAGCCAGGGACTTTTCCTGGGCAGGATTGACCTGATATTGAGGGCTCATAGTTTTAAGGTGTCAGGAGGAAGATATAGGGGGGATGTCAGAGGTAGGTTATTTACGCAGAGAATTATGAATGCATGGAATGCGTAGCCAGCAGCGGTGGTGGAAGCAGAGTCATTAGGAACATTTAAGCGATCGCTGGACATGCATATGAACAGCAGTGAATTGAGGGGTGCATAGGTTAAGTTATTTTGTTTTAGATTAGTATTTAATCCTTGACATAGCCTTGTACTTTTCTATGCTATTAAAGGGCTTGATTGTGTAAATGTTGTGAGGATGTTCCTCATCATAGGAGAGCCTAGGACCAGAAAGTGCAATCTTATAATAAAGAGGCACCAATTTAAGATGCTGAGGGTTGCTGTGCAGGCAGAATACTTGCTTATATTTACATATAAATATACATATTTATATCAGAAGGAGAATCAAGCATTATGGGAAAAATTGCAGGACAGTGATTGTGAGGAATGACAGATCTGCCATGATTCTATTAAAGGGTGAAGCAGGCTTGAGGGCCTGAAAGTGTTACTCCTGTTCCTATTTCTTAATGCCTTGTGGTCTTTGGAGAAGATGATGACTTTCTTCTGCCACTCTCTGGGAAAAGAACCTCCAGCCCTTTCATCCATAGCTTGCAGCATTAAATACAGGCCAGCATTGCGTGGCTGCCCTCACCTTGGTGGCGTACCTTTGGCTTCCCATGACACCTTGCTTCCCTCTGGTAAAATAGACGGCTTTGGAACAATCAGCATATTCTCCCACAGGTCAGCCAGATAGCTTCTGTGGCATGTCGAAATCAGCTGCATACCTTGTGCGACCCACCTGTCCCCTTTGGCAGTTTGGGTGTCAAACTAATCTGCATACCAATTAAAGGCTCAGTCAAGTAACATCTGAATTTTCACTGGAGGTTTTTTCTGACATACAAAGAAACCCAGCTCCTATTCAATAGAAGAAGCATTGAACTCTGTTTCTCCCCCCACAGATATTACCAGACCTGCTGAGTTACTCCAACTCTTTCTGATTTTATTCTTATTTCCCATATCTATGGTGAAAATTCAGCCTAATGTGTGGTCTGCCAGGGATTATATAGTTTTGAGCGTCACTTTCACTGGTTTGTACTCTGTGGCTTTAGCTGTTTAATTCTGCATTCCATTTGGTTTATTAATAATTGTGGTGTAATGATTGGACAGGTTGAAGATCAGCTCTAAGCTCTAGATCGTTTTTAGTTTCATTCACAGCATATTTGAGGCAATAATGAAATCTGAATGAGCATCATATTAATTTTGATAACTGGTAGGTCTTCATTGTTTTCAACATGTATACAGTCTTTGACACATTTGACCAAACCCCCCATCCACCAATCCTCCCTCCATTGTCTAGTAGAGGGGAACTCCATTCACCTGGTTCTAGTTTTATTTAGGTAATTGTAGCCAACAATTCACCTATTATGATATTTCACCTTGCTCCCACACCATTCCTCAAGCCTATTTTTGACCTCGTCTATTTCTCATTTACATCTTTTCCCTTGACAACATCAGTGGTAAGCTTATCACTTTCCACATGTACATTGATGGTATTTACCTCTACCTCACTGCCACCTCACTCATCTCTTCCACTGATGCCACATTTTCAGACTTAATGTCCAACATCTAATTTTAAATGGCTAGATTTTTTTTCAATTAAACATTGAAGAAATAAGGCTATTGTCTTTGGTTTCTATTATAGCTATATTACCTATTCACTGACTCAATTCTTTTTCCTGCCGATTTTCTGAGACTGAATCAGACTGTTTTACCTTATAATGCTCAGGTGACCCATTTTATGAGGATTTATTATGTCACAGGTACTGTATTTTTGTAATTGGTCACGGTTCAGGAATCAGACTTGTTTGCTCCACAGTTGCTACACCAGACTGGAAGCCAAGACTGTTAATCAAACTGATTTGTAGGCAGAAAATCTGTTAAAAATCCACAGCAGGTGGGGAAACCCAGTCGTCCATTTTTCTATCCAGTATCTACACCCCCTGGCTATTTATTCAGCACTGTTAATATCAGGCTCCTGTCTTTCCAAAGCTGTTAATTCATATGCTAGAATCCTTCTATGGGACTCTTAATGTCATTATTTCGGGTGAACATGGGCAGGAGAAGTCACAAATGGGTAAACATAATGATACTTTGTCATGCTGATAAATTGGATTTTCAACTGACTAAAGTTGAAAATAAACCTGACCTGACTAGTGGGCGAGATGTACTTTTTTTCATTGCTGTTTTTGCCTTAAATCTACTTTTTTTTAAAGTGTGAGAGTTTTAAGAACGGTGCAGTGAATCTGGTGAATCTAATATCTTCTTAGATTGAGTTCTGTGAGTACGTCTGCTGGAAATCCTGTAAAATGTTGACTCTAACCTCAGTTCTAGTCAGAAACATACTGCTGCTCTGTTATATTTGGAAAGAGATTGCCCATCTTGTTTCACTGCTTTTGTATTGACATGTTCACCTTTGATTGTATTCATTATCATTGAGACTTGCTGAGTGTGTAGGTATTGCTAACAATTATTCTCTTCGTGGCCTCCTTGCAGATGCATCGCTAATTGTTACAGCCCACTGCTGCATAAAACATGCTGATAACTACTTTTTTTTTGCAGGGGACATGTCATTGGACCTACATTTCATTTCAATGTGCCTGTACTGAACTTTGGGGAAGTATCCTTTGGTGAGTATATATATCAGTGCCTCACAGTGTTTATTAGGAAAAGAATTGCAAAGAAATGAAGAATTCCTATTCCATTTAGTAATAGGGAATCAAGCTGCTATACATGTGGAATTTTCAAGTTTATGATTAATTCAATGGCCCTTACTGAAAGAATTCTCTCATTCATTCTTTTACATCAGCTTAATGTCCATCAAGTTGGTTGTCCCCAAAACTATACCTGAGCATTTATAATGGTAAAGCAGGTATCTTCATTTCGGCACTGGCCTCATGCACGTTCTGTGGCTTTGTCTGGTGCATTTTGAGTTAATCGTACACTCAGAGTCTCGCAGTAACTCAGGAGTGCTGGGTTTCAGCTGTGTAAGAGTGGTTCTTTTAGCAAGATTGTCATAGATGATATTCTCAGTAAAATATTTAGTGACAGATAATTAGATGGGATCCATTTATATTCAAATTTATGATCACTCTATGAGCACCAGTCATTAATAATAACTGATTTATGGACGACTGATTGATTATTCAGTGTATTGTTACTGACAAGCCATCTGCATAAGGTTTAAATTGCAGTTCTAAATTAGACACAGTTCTATACTTTATAAAGCTGGACAAATTGATCTATTAGAAGAGGTATTGTTGGATCAACTTAGATTAGTTGTGGATGAGCTGAATACCAACGTAAGAGAATCATGTTTTCTAATGTTCATTCAAAAAAACATAAACCGTGTCATCTCAATTATTCAGTCTCCTTGTTGCAGTGACCTTTGGCTCAGTGGAGTACATCACCCAGAGCTCACCTCTGTTATTTGATAAGATAATCCCTTACTGATATCAGCATCTGTCCCAAGAAGAGTGATACAAGTTACCTGTGAGCTTCCTTAAGGGAAATTATTAAGGATACTTGTATTATTTTGCTTTGAAGTCCTTTACCATCAGAACTTTGTCAAAATGTCTAAGTGAAATTGGTCCAGATGGGTCTACTACTCAAGATCTCTGGCTGTTTGTTCGACAGAAAAAGGTAGACATTGTGCTCTCTGATAGAGAAGCAAAAACTGAGTATTCATATTGAGTTTGGTGTGAGAGACAGTGGATCCCTTTGTTGAGGTATGCACTGATTTCCAGTGCCCTCTTATGGAGAACGAGAGCAGAAGTATCAGAGAAGTTGCCTTTTTCTGTAGCTTTGGATGGAGTGGGTTTGTCTGTACAGCTTCTGACATTTTTTTGTTAGTTCCAAGAAAGTCCAGCAAACTTGTTCAAGGATTTTGACAGGAGGCCCAGATAGTTCTGATCTAGTCTGAGTCAGAGTCTGACTTGTTTCACATCTGGGGGCTTTGACAAATAAGGATTTTATATCGAGCTATAGTGGTAGACATTTTAATTAATCTAAACTTTTTTGTGTTTCTTTTAGTACTCATTGCAATAAAGTTTCTGGGACTTTTCTAGTGGAATGCCACATTCTGAATATGGTACTGTGAACAGTATGATCTTTGTGGAGGGGGGGTCACTGGAACAGGGGCAAAGGACTGTCTCTGTTTGTCCTGATTGACCTGCTGGTTGACCTGTAAATGCAGCAAACTTGCTGCTTAAAAGAAAGACTGAATTTCTTCTGAAAAGGTGTTGAAGGGTATACAAGTTGGGTTAAAAGCTTTATTGAAAGGGAGTATTCCAAAACCCAGTGTCTGTCTAAAGTTTGTGCAATAATACTCTTCACAGATCAATTCAGTAACACAGTAGAATCATGGACTGGATTTCAAAGATATGGTATGATTTCAGAAATGGAAGATGGTAATCTATCACTGTTCTCTCATCCCAGGAGTCATTCAAGTAGATTGGAAAATTGAGCAGGTTGTGCATGCCACTCTGCCATTTAAAGAAAAGCTAGACAGGGAAGCCAACTCACTGTTGACCAGTTCGCCGGATATCTTGTTGGAAAATGTCTAATCTGTTATTAAGTATACCATGACTGAACAGTCTGAAATTTTTCAGCTGATTAGAAAGAGTCAGCATAGATTTGTAAAGGGTAGATCACTTTTGATGAAATTGATAGAATCTTTTGGATCGATGGCTAAAATAGAAGGCAAGGAAGACAAATGGATGTTATTTATATGTATACTTCCAGAGGGCAATTGACAAAGTCGCAAATTAGAAAGTGTTACCTAAATGTGGACTCTGTTGAACTGAAAGCATTTATCGATCTGGTTAGGAAATGGATTGAGAGGTCATAGTCAGTGATTAAGGTTAATACCGGGATGTGATTAGTGGTGTCATGCAAGAATTTGTGTTTGGGGGCCTTCAGCTATTCACTGTAGCTCTCATGACTTAGTCAATGCTGTTAAAGTTTTTACTGACCCAAAACAAGGCTTTTCAAACAACGAGTATTTGAATTGTCCAAACCCATGCATGGGGAGAGATCCAATAAACGTATCGGAAAAATTTCTGAAGAGTTATTGAAGTACAGTCTTTTATAACAAAAATCATGGGAAAGTCTATGCATGACTTATTCTTTTTAGTAGGCGGAAGTGGGCACTGCAGATGCTGGAGATTAGAGTCTAGATTAGAGTGGTGCTGGAAAAGCACAGCAGGTCAGGCGGGATCCGAGGATCAGGAAAATTGAGTTTTCAGGCAAAAGCTCTTCATCAAGAAGGGCCAGATTCTTGATGAAGTGCTTTTGCTGGAAATGTTGACTTCCTTATTCTTTTTAGTAACAACCGCAGTTATGATAAAATGCCATGCTGATAAGAAAAAGAATAGACTTGCCAACAGTAAGGGCATTTAAATGGTCATTGGATAAACATATGGATGGAAATGGAATAGTGTAGGTTAGATGGGCTTCAGATTGGTTCCATAGGTTGGCGCAACATCAAGGGCTGAAGGGCCTGTACTATGCTATAATGTTCTATGAATGGAACTATAGTTTTATAGTTACATAGTTTGGAATAGTTGACGGCAGCTGTGGGTTCCTTCCCTGGGATTCCAACTAAAAAGATCTATACTTGCTAAAGCTCTTGGATTATGACCACAAGACATCTGCTTGACTAACAATTTGTCATTTTTAAAATGGTTACTGCTTTATGCTTTTAGCTAAATACCTTTATTGTTCATAATAATACATTTTAATCCTTAAATTGTTTTGTCCTTTCTGTAATCATTAAGCTATTCCACATTCATGCTGGCCTATTAAGCAGTTTTATTCTTTCATAGAAACCCACATATCCAGATCTACTCATGAACATATAGATAGACTGCATTATAAACAATGCAAATTAAAGCATAAAATTACAAAGTGATATTGAAAGCTTAAATAGTTTGGAACATTGTGGAAAATGGAGATCATACATTTTGGACTTAAAGAACAACAGAACAGAAAACTTAATAATTGGTGAAGAGTTAGAAACAGTGGAGATCTGAAGGGGTACATAGAGCATTAAAATGACAAACTAAGTACAGAAAATATTTTTTAAAACTTTTTCAATCATGTCTCATTAACCCATGCATGGGGTATTTTTGGGAGGTATTGCCTTGCAACAGACTTGTGAGGAATGTAATAGGTCATAGTATAAAGGGACAGAAGCAACTTGGATAAAACAAATTGGCAGAGTGTTAGCAAGCAGGGAATAATGGTCAGTGGATATATTTTGGTCTGGCGGAAGATTTGTAATGGAGTTCCTCAAAGGTCGGTATTGGGATTGTTGTTTTCCTTGACATATATCGATGATCTGGTTCTTGGAACAGGAGACAACTTCAAAGTTTTCAGATGACACAAAAAGTGGAAGAGTTAAAAACTGAGAGGAGCACAATGTGGAAGTCAAAAAGGGCATTGACAAGTTGGGCAGATAGGTAGCAGATGAGGTTCAATGCCGAGAAATGTGAGGTAGTGCACTTTGGTAGGAGGTACATTGAAAGACAATATAAAATATGGTATACAATTCTAAAGACGGTACAGGAACAGAGGAAATTGGGTCTATATGTGAACAGATCATTGCAAATGGTGGGAAGGTGGAGAGTGTAGTTAATAAAGTTTATTAATAGGGGTGTGGAGTGCAGGAGCAAGGAGGTGATAGTGAATTTGTATAAGACGCTTATTAGACCCCGACTGTTATATTGTATACAATTGTGGGCAGCACATTGTAATAAAGATGTGAGTGCATTGGAGAGAATGCAGAAGTAATTTATAAGAATGGTTCTCGGAATAAGAAACTTCAGTTATGAGGATAGACTGAAGCAGTTGGGACTGTTCTCCTTGGAGAAAAGAAGACTGAGAGGCAATCTGATTACAAAATCATGTGTGGGTTGGACAAGGTAGTTAGGGAGAAATTGTTCCCCTCGTAAAAGGAACATGAATGAGAAGGCATAGATTTAAAGTGATGTTCAAATTAGACAAAAGTGAAGTCAGAAAAAGCCCTTTTCACAAAGTAATAGTTTTGGTATCGAATGCACTGCTTGGAAATATGGTGAAGGCAGGTTCAACTGAGGCATTCAAGAAAGCAGTGAAGGATTATTTTGAGAGGTCACCCTATTGGGAGTTTTCTATAGGCCTCCGAATAGTTCCAGATATGTAGAGGAAAGAAGCGAAACTAACAGGGTAGATATGGGGGCCTTTGACTTTCCAAATATTGACTGGAAATACTATAGTTTGAGTACTTTAGATGGGTCCATTTTTGTCCAATGTGTGCAGGATGGTTTCCTGACATAGTCTGTGGACAAGCCAACAAGGGGCAAGGCCGCTTTGCATTTGGTACTGGGTAATGAACCTGGCCAGGTGTTAGATTTGGAGGTAGGTGAGCACTTTGGTGACAGTGACCACAATGCGGTCATGTTTACCTTAGTGATAGAAAGGGATAGGTATATATGGCAGGGCAAGAGCTATTGCTGGGGGAAAGACAATTATGATGCGATTAGGCATGATTTAGGATGCATAGGATGGGAAGGAAACTGCAGGGGATGGGCACAATTGAAATGTGGAACTTATTCAAGGAACAGCTATGTAGCTGTCAGGCAGGGAAAAAGTGGTCGAGCAAGGGAGCCGTGGTTTAGAACATAGAACAATACAGTGCAAAACGGGCCCTTTGGCCCTCAGTGTTATGTCGACGTGTGAACTAACCTAAACCCTTACCCCTACACTATGCCATTATCGTCCATCAACCACCACTCGCTGCCTTCTTACAGAAAGCCAGTTTCTAATCCAAACTGCTAAATCACCCTCAATCCCATGCCTCTGCATTTTCTGCAAAAGCCTACCATGTGGAACCTTATCAAAGGCTTTACTGAAATCCATGTACACCAAGTCAACTTCCCTACCCTCATCTACATGCTTGGTCACCTTCTCAAAAACTCAATGACGTTTGTGAGACATGACTTACCCTTGACAAAACCATGTTGACTATATCCAATCAAATTGTTACTGATTGAAGACAAATTAATGGCCTAGAAAGTGGGGCGGTATTTAAAAAAGGAAAAATGAGAGGGAATCATGGAAGTGCTGGCTGCTAAATGTTTAATGAAGCAGAAGGACATTTCATTAGCTCATTAATACAACAGGGAGATAGACAATGTTTCCATTTGTCTAGAAGTGTGTCAGCAAAGGAAGGTGGGAGCTCATGAATTAAGTGCCTTTTTTTAGAGCAAATCTTCTAAGCCAAAACAGGCAAGAGTACTCCTGCCAGGCTCTGAAGATGTCCTGGAATTCTCAATGTCTTCCCCCCACAAAAAGAACAACTGTTAAACTCTCTTGCTCCAACCCGAATGGCATCTCTTCTCCAGTTTGTGATGGCTAATTCCACCTTCAAAGCCCCAGTCTATGAATGTGCCCCTCCATTGAATTTGCTTGTTCACTTCCTCCTCACAACCAATTCTGATCACTGACTTCTTCCATACTTCAGGTAAAAGCGTTCATCTTTCCTTCACCTGAAGGTCGGAGACCATCCCTAAGAATCCCTATCACTGTTTATTTCACCAAATGGCTTCCCAGGCTGTCAATATGTCCAGCTGCTAGAGCTAAAACAAACGATTTAAATAACGAGGAGTTTCTGATGTTAAAATTTGTACTATCTCCCTCCCCTGGCTTTGTCAATTTGTCAGCTATTTTTGGTCTCCTTACATCCTCTTTATCGCATTGTACATATCAGGACCTTTGAGTGGTTTTGAATTACCATCTGTTTTATGTTTGTTTGGCTAAGATGGCCAGTGAAAAGAAGCACTACAGTGATTATAAGGATATAAAATTGGGAATATTAGAATCACCAGAAAATGAGAACGTTTGGTTTAGTATTCTGGATAAACATACGATACAATGTCACTGTTGCAATTTGCATGTTTCTGTTAATGCTAACAGGGGTTCTGAGGAGCTCTGATCAATCTGCTTATTGAATATTGCCCCATTGTTTATGGTAAACTGAGAGTTGTATTGGGTTAAAGTGGAATTGAGTACAGTACATATGGGTAATTTCTATCAATCTTACTTTCCAAAAATTTTAGGTTTTCCCAAGACCATATCATGTTGCCTTACCAATACGTCCCTTGTACCAATGTCAATTAAGTTGCGAGTTCCTGGTGATGGTACTGGTGAAATCAGCCAAACAAGCTTCAGCCAGGCCTCAGAGCACAAAAGCATAAATTTGTGGATGAACATCGAATCAGGAGCACGACCTAAGGAATTTACAATAAATCCCAGTGGTGGTAACATTAAGTCCCATGTTGGAAAAGAAATTCAGGTAATAAAATATCACTTAGCCTTTACTTATCTGTATCCATACTGGCACGAACAAAAGACTTTCAGTGGAACTTCTGGCAGCTCATGTAAGCATCTGGGCATTGAGATGGAGAATGAGATAACATGATTTGATTTAACTTGGCTTCTCTTTAAAAAGTTATACCGTCCTGACTGTAAGTTTCCATTCTATCATACTTTTGAACTATGATGGATGTGAATTACCTCTTCAGGTTGTCCATTGAATTTTATGTGAAAGAATTAAAAGGAAGTTTTATTGCAATCTCCATTATTATTTACATTTTTGTAAATCCCACACTGTGAACCTGAAAATAATGATATTGATGCAGACTCCACACCTGCAGATTTCATCATTCTATAATCATGATTAAAGCTGAAACCATCCATTTTCCTCTCTGAAAGTCTACTCTTCATGGGAGATAATGAAAAGAATAATTTATATTTATGTGTTTAATTTAGCAGTTTGTACATCGAGCAGCCACTTAAGCAGATTAATTGCTCTCATTTCTACCTTTACAAGTGCAAATCATCTCTCGTTTACCTTGTTATGAGCCAGTTTCTAGAATCTACAAAAGAGCTACACAATTTTAAATTGATCCTATCTTTTGATGACATTGTGCATTTCATGTTAATTTCTGAGCAAGAATGCCCTCTAAACAAGGCAATATTATTTCTTAGAGTCACTTGTTACTTGATTGCATGCAGGATTTTCAAGCAACTTTGCAACAACCCTTTTCAAAAACATACTTCATTATGTTGGTGACTTCGTTAAGAAGTATTCCATATGGTTTTCATGTCAGAATCTCCCTTGTTCACAATAGTTTTTAACAAATTTGGAGATGTTCACATTTTATGCTTGAGATTTATCAGTAAAGTGCTTCCAAAATACAGGTCCCAGGTGTTATCAAATGGAATAGGAGGGAGTGAATTCCTACCTCAGGCCGATATTAGTTCAGATACATGTTGAGAGGTGGAGGAGGGTCCAATATCACAAAGGAAATCTTGAAGAAAATTTAGCGCATTTCTCAATAGCTTTTAATCATTATTTTTCACTCATTCAGTCCAACAGAAAGTGGGATGTTTGATGTGCATCCCTGATGGGCAGGCACTCCATTTTAGCTGTAAGATGTTGATCACTCAACCAGCATGATACATTTGCCAAGTTGATGCACCAGTACCGTGACAGACAAGATGAGAAGATTGCAGAAGATCTGGTTCTGAGGTGCGGTGCTCAGGGGGTCCTGCACCAACCTGTTATGCTTAGTTTTGCACAGTTGGAGCAGGCAAAGAGGCAGTGTGATAAATACTGAGGAGCTGGGCAAATAGATGCACTTACCTGAGGAGGAAGATGAGGGCAACAAGTTGGAGGAAGCTTGCCTTGTGGATAACAGACAGGACATGATTGAACACCTAGTTCAGTATGTGCAAGCTGGATGCAGAAGGCCATAATAGATTGTCAAGGTGGGCAGCATGGCTTTGTGGCTTCTGTGCTATTATGCTCTAGGTGAGGTGCACAGCAGCCTCTCAAAGATGGTATGGGCATAAGAGATGCCAGTTTTTTTGGCAGATATCTGTTGAGTGTCAAGCTGTTTTGGAATTGGTAGGTGGTTAGATGGGTCTGAATCAGACATGAGTGAGGATGGGGAAGGGAATTAATTATGATACCACAGAAACTTTGACTAAGCTTTGCGGTGAGAATGTCTCCAAAAGAAAATCCACACAACTCATGTTTGGATGAAAATAATAATGTTCAGCCTGACTTAACTTTCACAAAACCATGTTGACTCTGAGTGATTACTTTGGATGTTTCTCAGTGTCCTGCCTTAACATCTATATAATAACTTTTTCCCAATGATGATTGTTAAGCTAGCTGGCCTATAGGTTCCTGCTTTTTGAATCAAGGGAGTTACATTAATTATTTACAAATTTAATAGAACCTTTCCTGCTTGTAGGGAACTTTGGAAAATTAGAATTAACAATTTGGCTAATGTTTCAGGGGTAGTGTGCTGGAAATCAAGCCCTGTTTTTTTCTGGGTCCTGATTATGCAGATGTTTCTCCTACTCAATGTTGTCATCTTTCTTCTCAGAAGGCATACTGCTCTTCAGAACCAATCTCATCACCTCTTTGTCTGCTCCAGTTATGTAACACATTATACAAAGATTATGTGGCAGTCTCTGTTTGAAGTGTCCCCCACACTAGTCCAAACATCTCACCTTCAGGAGATCAATCATCTGTCCTACTATGGCCCTTGTTGAAGAATGAGTTGCATTGTATCGGCACTCAGCCTCAGTCAAAGAATTGTTTATATCATCTGCCATCATCTATGGTTGTTGAGTGTAATCCTTGTGTCCCAGCAGCCATTCTTACGAGGTAACTGGTCCTTGAAATGAATCAGGAATCTAAGATTATCAGGGATATGGATGTCATGGCTTTTTCCAGGATAATTGGTACAGACATCTGAGATGTGATACATAAGGTGATCAGAGTTGACTGTTTGCGGATTGAAAGACTTTTGCATTGTTAAAATTACCTGCATTATGATATGGTACGCTGACTGGCCTGTGTACAGTTCATAATACCCTTCTCCTGGGGAAATGAATTATGTTGGCAAAGCCTGTTTCCTGGGCTGGAGCACTGAACTTGTCATGTGGAAATGATATAAAGCAGTGTGATAGGACGCAAATTATATGTAGGGATATTACACAGGTCCCAGGAGAAATGATCAAAGGATATGGGAGAAAGCAGGAATAGGGTATTGAGTTGAATGATCAGCCATAATTGTAATGAATGGCTGAGCACGCTGAAAGGGCTGAATGATCGACTCTTACTGCTATTTTCTATGTTCCTACATAGCAAAATGTCTGCCCATTTGACTGATTATTGTTGGCAAACATGACTAGCTGCTTGACTTTGTGTGTGTGCGCTAAAGGCAAGGCAAGACAGAAGTACTGTGAGGTTGCCAGTTCTGAATGCGGTGCTATTGCACAAAAAAGGCAAGGTGAGGATGCTGTGTGCATCCAAATAAGCAATAAGCAATCGAGTATTGAGAGCAAGCTCAGAGTGCAGAGATGCAAGAGATATGTACCTATCCCTGCAAATAAAGTGGTCCAGTAGCAGAATCAACTTTGCATTGAATTGAAAGGCGTCATTGCATTCCAAAGTGCAGTACTGAAGTGATGAACGACATCGTAAGGGAATCGAAGATGTGTCATCAAGAGGCAATGAGTCTGATCTGAAAATGTGTTGCTAGAAAAGCGCAGCAGGTCAGATAGCATCCAAAGAGCAGGAGAATCGACGTTTCGGGCATGAGCCCTTCATTTTCAGCTCTGATCTTCAGCATCTGCAGTCCTCACTTTCTCCCCGCAATGAGTCTGATGCCAACCTCCATAGATGGGGGCAGGTGGTTGCTGCTCTACAGTGTGCCTTGAGGTTAAAATGGATCTTTAAGAAGCAAGTGGTGATTTGGAGCTGCAGATATTCACTCAGACTTGTATATTGACAATTGTCGCCGTCTAGTTTCCAGATCGAGAATAGCAAATTACTTATAAATGAGGAGAGGTTAGGTAATAATGAGATGTAAATGTATGCAAATAGGCTTCTTGCCACTTACGAGTGAGATTCTTGTCTTGCTGTTAAAACATTGTGTGGAATATTAAACTTGATGTGAGAATCTCATTTTCCTGATTTCGCCATTTTTTTAAAACCTATCTCATCATTGACCAATCATAAGTGGCTGAAAAGATTCCATTCTCCATTGTTTGAACTATCTTTCTCACATACTCTAATTTTTCAATTTTTGTTAATTTTTTAATTCTTTTTGTATATATCCTGTCAAATTGACTCACATGCCACCCAGCTTTGCATAATTACAGAGGAACCTGGGTTATCCGAAGGACACGAGCAGGGAGTATTTCATTCGGATAATCAAATACCAGATAATTGAATGCTGGATAACATAGTTTACCCAAACATCGGGACCTTGTGATGTTGCCAGTTAATCTGAAATTCGGATAATCGAATGTCGGAAAATCAAATGTTGGATAACATAATTTAGCCAAGCATTGGGATCTTGCGATCTTGCTGGTTAATCTGAAATTCAAATTTTGAATGCCGGATAATCGAGGTTCCTCTGTATTTATTTTTCTTTAGCTTAAAATCATATACTGGTTTAATACTCTGCAGTGAGCCACCAGAGTGTGGAGTTTGCACATTCTCCCCGTGTCTGCGTGGGTTTCCTCCGGGTGCTCCGGTTTCCTCCCAAAGTCCAAAAATGTGCAGGTTAGGTGAATTGGCCATCCTAAATTGCCCGTAGTGTTAGGTGCAGGGTTAAATGTAGGGGAATGGGTCTGGATGGGTGCGCTTCGGCGGGCCGGTGTGGACCAGTTGGGGCGAAGGGCCTGTTTCCACACTGTAAGTAATCTAAAAATCCACCACCAGCAAGTTCCCCTCCAACCACCCTGATTTTGAAATATATGGCCATTCCTTCATAGTCGTTGGGTCAAAATCTGGAATTCACACCTAACCGGCATTGTGGGTCAATCCACAGCAAGTGGACTGCAGCGATTCAAGAATGCAGTTCACCATCACCTTCTCAAGGGCTATTAATGCAGGCCAGCCAATGACAACCAAGTCCCACAAATGAATTTAATTTTAAAAATGTAAATACTGCATAGTCACTGTCCTTCCCCTTAATTCCTCCCACCTAATCCTGTAAAACACCTAATCAATGATGGATACCCATGGACAACCCCAGTTCCCATGGTCTCTTGGTATTTAACAAACACTGTGATTGCCAGGCCTTGGAATCTTCCTGTTCATCCTATTCATTTGCATGGCTGCAGTCCTTCAGGTCTGTATCAGGCATGCTTATCTCAAAGGATAGCTTAAATCCTGTTATTCATAGTGCTGCTTTTCACAAATTTAGTCATTCTTCTTATATTTCCCGCTGTCCTATTTATATATGTAAAACCACAAAAGACAGTTTTGATTTTCACTTTAAGATTTGTAATATTGACTTCTGTTATAAAGTGGAAAGTTATACAACCACTACTAGTAGTAGAGTCAAAGAGAGTTACAATATGGAAACAGACCCTTTGGTCCAACTCAACCATGCCAACCAGACTTCCTAAATTAATCTAGTCCCATTTGCCAATACTTGGCCCATATCCCATTTCTGAAGAAGGGCTCATGGTCGAAACATCGATTCTCCTGCTCTTTGGATGCTGCCTGACCCACTGTGCTTTTCCAGCAACACATTTTCAGTCCATATCCCACTCAGCCCTTCCCATTCATGTACTCATCCAAATACCTTCTAAATGTTGTAATACTACCAGCTTCCAACACTTCCTTTGGCACGCACGCACTACCCTTTGCATGAAAAACAATTGCCCCTTAGGTCCCTTCTAAATCTTTCCCCTCTCACCCTAAACCTATGCCCTCTAGTTCTGGACTCCCCCAACACAGGGAAAATACCTTGTCTGTTTACCCTATCCATGCCCCTCATGATTTTATAAACCTCTATAAGGTCACCCTTCATCCTCTGATGCTCCAGGGAAAACAGCCCTAGCCTATTCAGCCTCTCCCTGTACCTCAAACCCTCCAACCCTGGCAACATCCTTATAAATAGTTTCTGAACCCTTTCAAGTTTCACAACATCCTTCCTATTTTGTGAATAATAGGCTGTGAACAATCTATTTTGTTCAGGGCGCAATAGAGGAGATTTCTTGAGGCAAATTAACTTTGACACAGTATTTTTTTCTAATCCTTGCATTATACTTTGGTGAGGTGTATCTATCCTTTATCGAGTTTTGACAAGATTTGTAGTTCAGGTTGAGGATCTGGATATAAGTTTGCTCTCTGAGGTGGAAGGTTTGTTTTCAGACATTGTGTCACCATACTAGGTAACATCATCAGTGAGCCTCTAGCGAAGCTCTGCTGTTATGTCCCCCATTCAATTTATGTGTTTAGGTTTCCTTGAGTTGGTGATGTGATTTTCGCTTCTTTTTCTCAGAGGGTGAGAAATGGGGTCCAAATCGATGTTTGTTGATAGAGTTCCAGTTGGAATGTCATGCTTCTAGGAATTCTTGTGTGTGTCTCTGTTTGGCTTGTCCTAGAATAGATGTGTTGTCCCAGTCAACAGTAACACCAGTGTTTCACTGGAGGCTCACTGCTGATGTTAACTAGTATGGTGATGATACGGCCGAAAACTAACCTTCCAGATCAGCGAGCAAACTTACATCCAGATCTATCCTTTATGTTAAAAACAACTTCTATGATTACCTGAAGAACCTTTAATTGAAGCCTATTTCTTAATATTGTGAGTAGTTTTAAAGAAACAACTATTTACTACAAAATAACTTCAGCTGTTGTCAGGGCATCTGCTGAGGGAGTTAATCTGGCTGGTTCACAGGCTGAGACTCACATCTGGTGTTATTCATTTACTGGGACAATCATCCTTTCATTAATGAAGCCTGGATCAGTTATTTGTATGTCTTTAGTCATCCTCTCATCAAAATTGTCTCAGCTGGTCACTGCACAAGGCTGCTTCACTTGCCTTGGAGTAGCTCTGTTCAAAGTTGCCATTGTATTTCATTTAAAGGCTCAAACAGGCTGTTCATCCTGTTTATCTCTTCAGTCATTTAGTGTCTTAATACTGGGACAAGCTGCTTTGTTTTATTTAACCCTTGTTGGCCATTTTGTGCCTTTCAAACTTGGACCATTTTGGTATAAGCAGGTACGGTCCACCTCTACGATAATTAATCTACAAAGCTACCCACAACCATATTCCCAGCTTCCTGACTGTCATCTGCCTTTCAGTATTCAGGTCCCAGTCTGTGTTAAGCTGCAGTCATATCTTTATAACAGTTATCAAATCACATTTATTTCTAATTGCACTGTTGGTTCATCTGGTTAATTTTGACACTGTATGCATTCAAATACAAAGACTTTGGGTTTATTTTCATATTAATTTTTAAACATTTGTTCTTATCTTGATTTACTTAGATTTATACTCTCTATCTCTTTCATTCATGGCCTGTTTATCATTTCCCATATGAATACCTTTCTCTTTTGCCTTGTCTCTGCTTTTTGATTTAAATTTTCCCAGATTTAATCGCTCCCCACCACTCCTCCCACATTACTTAATTTAAACCCTCTTTGCTTTGTTAATCACATGCCTTGTAAGAGCATTGGTTCCAGCATGTTTAGGTGTAGATAGTCTCAGTGATACAGCCCTCACTTTTCCCATGACTGATGATCATCCAATCTGCAGCCTCCACTCTCATCCAAACAAGCTGAAAGACCCTCAGGCCTGAGAACAAACAGCAGTACAGCACAGGAACAGGCCCTTCGGCCCTCCAAGCCTGCACTGACACATTTTTTTCCTTCCATACTAAAACTGTCTTCACTTACAGGATTTGTATCCCTCTATCCCCTTCCTATTCATGTATTCATCTAGGCGTTTCTTGAATGCTGATATTATGTTTGCTTCCATCATCATCTCTGGCAGCGTGTTGCAGGCAATCACCACTCTTCGTGTGAAAAACTTGCCCCTCGCAGCTAGAACCTGTATCCCCTAGTAATTGACCACTCCACCTTGGGGAAAAAGCCTCATACTTTCCAGTTGATCCATGCCATTCACAATCTTAAAACCTTATATTAGGTCGCCCCTCAACCTCTAGTGTTCCAGTGAAAACAAACCCAGTCTATCTAACCTTTCTTCATAGCAAAAATCCCCCATATCAGGCAATATCCTGGTAAACCTTCTCACTACCCTCTCCAGAACATCCACATCCTTCTGGTAGTGTGGTGACCAGAATTTACACAATATTCCAAGTGTGGTCTAACTAAAGTTCTATAAAGCTGCAACACAACTTGTATATTGTTATACTCAGTGCCCCTTCCATTAAAGACAAGCATTCCATAGGCCTGTTTTACTAGCTCATCTGTATGCGCTGCCACCATTGGTGATCTGTGGATCTGCACACCCAGATCCCTCTGCATATCAATTCACTTAAGTCTTCTATCATTCACTGTATAATTTCCACCTGTACTCAACATTCCAAAATGCATCACCTCACATTCGTCCAGATTAAACTCCATATGCCTTTTTTTCTGCCTATGCCTCCAACTGATCTATATCCTGCTGTATCCGCTGACAATCCTCCTCACTATCCGCAACTTCCCCAATCTTTGTATGGTCTGCAAACTTACTAATTAGATCAGTTATATTTTCCTCCAAATCATTTATGCAGATCATGTACAGTAGAGGCTGGGTTGACAACTGCCAAAGTCAAAGCTCCCGCACTCCTGCCTTCTAGGTCCCCTTACTTACCTCACTCATAGGCACACTCGCCTTTCCTTAACCAGTGATCACATCTGAAGAAGCTATCCCAAGAGGTGTGGTCATCTCTTGGAATAAGAATCCATCACTTCACTCTTCTCTGAAATAAAATTTTACCTATCACGTTCACCCCGTGTCTGCGTGGGTTTCCTCCGGGTGCTCCGGTTTCCTCCCACAGTCCAAAGATGTGCGGGTCAGGTGAATTGGCCATGCTAAATTGCCCGTAGTGTTAGGTAAGGGGTAAATGTAGGGGGATGGGTGGGTAGCGCTTCGGCGGATCGATGTGGACTTGTTGGGCCGAAGGGCCTGTTTCCACACTGTAAGTAATCTAATCTAATCTAATCCATCTACCCATTTCACCAATTTATCTAGTCTGCCATTGTCACCAGTCTGTTCTCTTCTCACTGCTTTTTCTCTTATTAGAATGCCTCTTATACTCTATATCACAACCATCTTCTCTTTGAAGGTTTTAGATTGTTCAATTACTTGATTACCCTGGGGGTAATTCTTCTGAATTCAGTTCAGCATGAGGAACCAGTCCCACTACAAGAACACACTAGCTAGCCATGGATGAGAGTGCTCACTGCCAGTGTGTGCTTAGAAATATAAGTGTGTCCTCAAATTGCACCTATCTCCAGAAACATTTTAAACTTTTTCTTAAATTCATTTTATCTGTGCAAGACAATACCTTCATCTTATTTGACAATCCAATATTCTTCAGTTGAAGCAGATTATCCTGCTTTATCCTCTTATTCTTAGTTTTGAGTTTATGAATAATTAGATTGCCATTTGAGTTTGGTGGGATGTAAAAGGGATGGCTTGACAACTCCATCAATGATATATCACATCCTGTATTCAGTTCAAACAGAATACCTTGTGTGACACACAACTGCTGACAGGTTTGAGAGCATCCATTTTGCACATTGCCTATGTGATATTTCATTCTCTTGAATGTTTAGATATTGTGAACCATTTGTCCTAATCAACTTTGCCAGTTTCCTCTATAGTTTCACATAGGTAACCCAAAAGTCTATTTTTCAAGGAAGGTTAATACCAGCTTTCTTATCGTTTCTATGAATCGTGGGCGGCACGGTGGCACAGTGGTTAGCACTGCTGCCTCACAGCACCTGAGACCCGGGTTCAATTCCCGACTCAGGTGACTGACTGTGTGGAGTTTGCACGTTCTCCCCGTGTCTGCGTGGGTTTCCTCCGGGTGCTCCGGTTTCCTCCCACAGTCCAAAGATGTGCGGGTCAGGTGAATTGGCCATGCTAAATTGCCCGTAGTGTTAGGTAAGGGGTAAATGTAGGGGTATGGGTGGGTTTCGCTTCGGCGGGTCGGTGTGGACTTGTTGGGCCGAAGGGCCTGTTTCCACACTGTAAGTCTAATCTAATCTAATTTCTCTAACTTGTAATTACACTTTTTGACTCTAGCTCCAAATATTAAAAGTAGATTTGGTTAATTTATGGGAGAATTGCATGAAGAAAACCAAATGGACTTGACTATAATCGTGTTCAACACCACTGCAATCTCTTTTGATTTGCACACACTCTCTTTGATAATAGCAACCGATCTATTTTACATTTTCAAAAGCCAAGTACTTCACTGACAGTTTGATCGATGTATTCATAATAATCGAATGCTTTTTTTCATGACCATGGCCTGTTCAATTTAATGCATGCCCTTCTTTCGCTTTCTTGCTTCCATACTAATTATTTTGCACTTATCCAGGTTGAGCTTTATTTATCCAGCATTTGGTTCAGTTACCTAAAACCTAAGTTTATTGTTCTTCATTGCTTGAGTTGACCTCTATTTAAGTAACTAGAAAATTTGAAGATTTTGCTCATAATGAACTAATCTAGGGATCATTATCTATGAATAATTAATAATGACCTTATTCATTATGAATAATTAATAATGACCTTAGGGCAGCACAGTGGCACAGTGGTTAGCACTGCTGCCTCACAGTGCCTGAGACCCCGGGTTCAATTCCCGCCTCAGGCGACTGACTGTGTGGAGTTTGCACGTTCTCCCCGTGTCTGCGTGGGTTTCCTCCGGGTGCTCCGGTTTCCTCCCACATTCCAAAGATGTGCGGGTCAGGTGAATTGGCCATGCTAAATTGCCCGTAGTGTTAGGTAAGGGGTATGGGTGGGTTGCGCTTCGGCAGGTCGGTGTGGACTTGTTGGGCCGAAGGGCCTGTTTCCACACTGTAAGTCAAATCTAATCTAAATTTCTCATATCATTGCACGTGGTTGGTCTGTCTTAATCACCTGAGATATTTTTATACTGTTGCATTTTTGCTATGGTTGCCCTTTTTTAAGAAATGTTATTGTACAGTTGTGGGTGTCACTGGCATGACCAACATTTGCTGCCCATCTGTAGCTAACCTTGAATGGATTGGCTTTCTCAGCCATTTAAGAGGGAAGCTAAGAGTCAACTGCATGACTGTGGGTTTGGTGTCATGCATAGGCCAAATCAAGTAAAAACTGCAGATTTCCTTCACTGAAGGATGTTAATATGCCAAATCAACCCCTCAGAAAACTAACAGGAAATGACATCACCACAAACCCCAGGAACCCCATCCAGGAGAAAGATATAAATAGAAAGCAGGAGACAACAGCTTCGCTTTACTTGGAGGTCGCCCCTGATAATGTTACCTAGCCAGGTAATGAAACGTCTGGATATTGAACCTACAGCTCAGCGAGCAAACCTACACCCTAAACTTCAACCTGAGCGACAAACCTTCACAAACCTTGCGAAAACCTATGGGCACAATACGCTACAACTGGCCCGAAGATGGGAAAGGAATGCCATCCGAGAGAGTTCCACCCGTGAACAACTGTACTTCCTGCATGAATGTTTGAGAAAACAGGTACTGCGAAAATGTCTCCAATATAAACTGCCGATTAAAAACACCTCAAGCCAGAAATTTAACAGAACAAAACGGTCGCAGAATGCTCAGAGAACTAATCAATGACGCCCACCACAGACTCCAAAATACAAACGGGAAATTGCGCGCCAAAAGACGTTATTCAAACAAGCAACAAATCAAGAATGGACAGACGCAGTAGAACGAGCCATAAACACCAAACAACGACAAACCCAGATAAAGAAAAATCGGGACCTGAAGAAAAAACTTGACAAACTCACAAAAAAAGACAAAACCGATAACACAGGGGCATGGATAAAGAACTTATCAGACCAGACCCTATCAGACACAGAAGAAGTGGTACTAGTAAAAGGATTAAATTTCAATTACCGAGACGCTGACAAGAAGGATTTCCTAGCGGCATTAGAAACCACATTGAAGGACAACAATCTCACGGAAGAAACACAACAAACTATCAGACAGACAGTTGCACCTACTCTGAGCCTAAAGAGGGAAGGAAACAAACTGAACACACAAGAAAAGAAAGCCCTAGAAAACCTCAAAAAAGACAAAAACATTGTTATATTACCTGCAGACAAAGTTCGGCTCACTGTCATCCTGAACAGAAGGGACTACATCGAGAAAGCCAATGCACTACTCGCAGACACCAACACCTACCAAAAGGTGGCGCTAGACCCGACGCCACAACTAGGAAACAAAATTACATATCTCCTAAGAAAATTACACAATTCCGGGCAATTAAACAAGATGGAATTCCAGAAAATGAAACCCGACAGGACCAACACCCCCTGATTCTACGGACTACCAAAAATCCATAACCCAGGAGCCCCCCTTAGACCTTATAGTCTCACTACCCGGAACACCAACTTACAGACTGGCCAAAGAACTACACGCAAGACTGAAGTACCAGTAGAAGAGTCACAGCACTCCATCCACTCCACCCAGGAATTCCTAAAAATCATCAAAAACACCAAAACAGAAGAAGACGAAGCAATGATCTCATTCAATGTAACAGCACTGCTCACCTCCATCAACATCGACCTGGCAAAGGAAACACTTATCACACTTTTAGAAGAGACCATCACACACACACCCCAACCACCATCAATCACATTACCAACGAAAACATCATGAAGCTTGTGGACCTGTGCCTCACCACCCACTTCACCTTCAACAACATAATCTACAAACAAACCAACAGCACACCCATGGGATCTCCGCTATCAGGATTCATAGCAGAAGGGGTAATGCAAAGACTAGAACAAACAGCCCTACCAACCATCAAACCAAAATTTTGGGTCCGCTATGTAGATGACACCTTTGTCATCACAAAACGAAACAAGATAGAAGAGACATTTAACATCATGAACAACACCCTCATGGGCATAAAGTTCACCAAGGAGGAAGAAACTGACAACAAACTCACATTTCTTTCACATTAGAAAGAAAGGATAAGGGAGACTTACAAACCTGTGTATACAGAGCTGAAAATGTGTTGCTGGAAAAACGCAGCAGGTCAGGCAGCATCCAGGGAACAGGAGATTCGATGTTTCGGGCATAAGCCCTTCTTCAGGAACACATTTTCAGCTCTGATCTCCAGCATCTGCAGTCCTCACTTTGTCCTCGAAACCTGTGTATACAGAAAACCGACAAACACTGACCAAATACTCAACTACACCAGCAACCATCCCAACACACACAAACAAAGCTGTATCAGAACACTATTCCAACGAGCCACCACACACTGCAGCACAGACGAACTTCAAAAAACAGAGGAGAACCACCTATACATGGTATTCAAGAAGAACGGATACTCAAAAAACACAGTGCACAGATTCCTCAAGAACAAACCACGACAAGCAGACCAAACACAGCCAGAAACCCTAACCACCTTACCATATTTCAAAGAAGTTTCAGAAATGACGGCCAGACTACTGAGACCCCTCGGAATCCTAGTAGCACACAAACCCACCAACACTCTCAAACAAAAACTAACAAACTTAAAAGACCCAGTACAACCCATGGACAAAACCAACGTCATCTATAAAGTTCCATGCAAGGACTGCCACAAACACTGTGTAAGACAAACAGGAAGAAAGGTAGCCACCAGGATACACGAACACCAGCTAGCCACAAAAAGACATGATCCCCTCTCCCTCATAGCCCCACACATGGATGAAAAAAATCACCATTTCGACTGGGAAAACACATCTATCCTGGGACAAGCTAAACAAAGACATGCCAGAGAATTCCTAGAGGCCTGGCACGCCAACCACAACGCCATAAACAAACACATAGATCTAGATACCATCTATCAACCCCTCAGAAAATGAACAGGAAATGACATCACCACAAACCCCAGGAACCCCATCCAGGAGAAAGATATAAATAGAAAGCAGGAGACAACAGCTTCGCTTCACTTGGAGGTCGCCACTGATGATGTTACCTAGCCAGGTAATGAAATGTCTGGATAACAAACCTACAGCTCAGCAAGCAAACTTAAACCCTAAACCTCAACCTGAGCTACGAATCTTCACAAACCTTGCGAATATGCCAAATGGCTATTTATGACGATTGACGATGGTTACATTAATACAAACTGAAACAAAGAACTATGAATGCTGGCAATCTGAAACAAAACAAATTCCTGGTGAAACTCAGCAGGTCTGGCAGCATCTGTGGGATGAAAGCAGAGTTATCATTTCGAGTCTGATGACTCTTGATCAGAACTGATAATAGCTAGAAAAATTTGGTGTTTATATTAATGATTGGGATGGGAAGTTGGGAAGTGGTGAATGGACAGGTGGAGCCTGAGTCAAGATGGGGAGATATGTAAGGGGTAGGTAGACATGGGGATTATTGATAGTAGGCCAGGACAGCAGAGAAATTGAGTAAGTGATAATGAGAGCTGAGAGTAGGAGAGAATGGATCGGCTATGTTATGTGAAAATAGTAGTGAGAATGGATGAGAATGGGTTGGCTATGCTAAAAACAACCCATGCCATTATAGGACCAGGGGATGAGGATGGGGAAAAAATATGGAAGGACAGAATCATGCTGTAAACTTATTGAATTTGATGTTGAGTCCTAGAAGCTGCAGCGTCCCAAAGACAAAAATGAGATGCTGCTCTTCAAGCTTGTGCTGAATCACACTGGAATAGTACACCGAGCCTGCGGCAGAAATGCAGACTTTTTTTAATTTCAAAAATATACTTTATTCGTAAAATATTCATAAAATAATTTGATACATTGTACATTAGGTAATGCCATACATATGTCCACATTTACATACACAGCTCAGAATTATTATTATTACATACAGGTCCGTGCATTTCTTGCTCATAGGCCCATATATTGAGCTGAGGCGTCAGCAGAGCCCAAATGACTGCATGGGCCCCCGATCTTCTTTAGACAGGCAGATGTTAAACGGTGGTTTTTCCCCACCGCGCCTTGGCGGCAGCTGCCCCAAGCTTCAGCGCGTCCCTCAACACGTAGTCCTGGACCTTGGAATGTGCCAGTCTGCAACACAGTCAGGATCAACTCCTTCAGCTGGAAGATCAACAGGTTTCGGACCACCCAGAGAGCGTCCTTCACCGAGTTGATGATCCTCCAGGCGCAGTTGATCTTCGTCTCGGTGTGCGTCCCGGGGAACAGGCCGTAGAGCACGGAGTCCCACGTCACGGCGCTGCTCGGGACGAACCTCGACAAATACCACTGCATTCCTCTCCAGACTTCCTCTGCATAGGCACATTCCAGAAGGAGGTGTGTGACAGTCTCGTCCCCCCAGCAGTCGCTTCGAGGGCAGCGTGCGGTGTGGCTGAGAGTCCTGGTGTGCATAAATGATCTCACCGGTAGAGCCCTTCTCACCACCAGCCAAGCCATGTCTTGGTGCTTGTTGGAAAGTTCTGGCGATGAGGCATTCTGCCAAATTGCTTTGACAGTCTGCTCAGGGAACCACTCAACAGGATCCGCCCTGTCCTTTTACCGAAGGGTCTCAAGGATGCTACGTGCTGACCACTTCCTGATGGACTTGTGGTCAAAGGTGTTTTTCTTCAGAAATTTCTCCACGAAGGACATGTGGTACGGAACGGTCCAACTACTCGGAGCGTTCCGCGGCAGCCAGGCCAGGCCCATCCTTCACAACACCGGGGACAGGTAGAACCTCAGTACCTAGTGACACTTGGTGTCTGCGTACCGGGGATCCACGCACAGCTTGATGCAGCCACACACAAAGGTGGCCATCAGGGTGAGGGTGCATTGGGAGTGTTTTTTCCCCCATTGCACCGGTCTCTTCGGACCCGGTCCATCTTTGATCTCCACATGAAGTGGAAGATGGCCCGGGTGACTGCTGCAGCACAGGTTCTGGAGATAGGCCAGACCTGTGCCACATATAACAATACTGAGAGTACCTCACACCTGATGACCAGGTTTTTTCCCGCGATGGAGAGTGACCCTTGCTCCCATCTGCCTAGTTTCTGTCTCATCTTCCTGATCCGCTCCTCCCAGGTCTTGGCGCACGCCCCAGCAACCCCGAACCAAATACCCAGCACCTTCAGGTGGTCGGTCCTGACGGTGAAGGGGATATAGGATTGGTTGGCCCAGTTCCCGAAGAGCATGGCCTCGCTCTTGCCTCGGTTTACCTTGGCCCCAGAGGCCCATTCGAACTGGTCACAGATGCACAGGAGTATGTGCACGGACAGCGGATCTGAGCAGAAAACGGCGACGTCATCCATGTACAGGGAGGCCTTAACCTGTAGGCCCCCGCTGCCAGGAATAGTCACCCCTCTCAGGCTCACATCCTTCCTGATGGATTCGGCAAATGGCTCTATGCAACACACAAACAAGGCAGGAGAGAGTGGGCAGCCCGGCCTGACTCCAAATCTTACAGGGAAGCTATCTGATTCCCACCCATTGATTGAGACTGCACTGAAAATGTTGGTGTAGAGCAGTCTGATCCAATTGCAGATTCCCTCTCCAAAGCCCATTTTGGAGAGGACATCCCTCATATATGTATGCGAAATCCTGTCAAAGGCTTTCTCCTGGTCGAGGCTGATGAGGCAGGTGTCCACCCCTCTGTCCTGCACATAAGCGATCGTATCCCTGAGGAGTGCGAGACTCTCAGCGATCTTCCTGCCTGGCACAGCACAGGTTTGGTCAGGGTGAATCACCGACCCCAGAGCAGACCTGACCCGGTTAGCAATGACCTTTGACAAGATTTTGTAGTCTGTGTTTAACAGTGAGATTGGTCTCCAATTTCTAATTTCGTCCCTCTCCCCCTTCTGCTTGTAGATGAGGGTGATGATGCCTTTCCTCATGTATTCACTCATGGTACCTGCCTGAAGCATACTGACATACACCTCCAGCAGGTCCCGGCCAATCAAGTCCCAAAGAGCGGAATAGAGCTCGACCGGTAAGCCGTCGCTTCCGGGAGTTTTATTCTTTTCGAAGGACTCGAGGGCCCTGGTCAGCTTGTCCAGAGATAGCGGCTGGTCCAGCCTCTCTCGTGTTCCGTCCTCTAGGACCTCCGTGATAGAGGACAGGAACGACTGGGAGGCCGTGCTGTCGGTTGACTTCGCGTCATACAGACTGGCATAGTAGGATTTACTGATCCTCATGATGTCAGCCTGAGATGACGTTACCGAGCCATCTTCTTCCTTCAGACTGCTGAGCACGGAACTTTCTTTGTGCACCTTCTGGAAGAAGAAACGTGAGCACGTCTCGTCCTGCACCACCAAGCGGGCCCTGGACTGGAAGATTATCTTGGAAGCCTCCGAGGCAAAGAGCGAGGCTTGCTGGCCCTTCACCTCCTTGAGGTCCTCCGTGACATCGACCCCCAACGTCTGCAGCAGGAGCAGGTTCTGCATACTTTCCTGGAGTTGGGACAGTTTTCCCCACCTCTCCCTCGCCTCCTGGACACCTTTGAGGATGAAGAACCTCTTGATGTTCCCTTTTACTGTTTCCCACCAGTCCGCTGGGGACTCAAAGAGGAGCTTCACGGTTCTACAACCTGCGTAATCTCTCTTGAGCTCCTCGATGTTTCCCGGGGTCAACAGCTTAGTGTTCAGTTTCCACGTTCCCTTGCCCGCCCGCTGCTCGTCCTGTAGGTGACAGTCGGCCAGTAGGAGGCAGTGGTCAGAGAAGAACACCAGCTTGACGTCGGTGGTTCTGACCGAGAATGCTCGGGACACAAACAGGTAATCTATCCTTGAGCGGATAGACCCGTCTGCCCGTGACCATGTGTATCTACGCTGCGCTCTATCTGCAGGGGTGGTGAAGACGTCGTGCAGCTTGGCATCTTTGACCGTTTCCATCAGGGCTCTGGACATAGCGTCCAGTTTACTGTCCCCCCGCCGGATCGTCCATCTGCATCAATGATGCAGTTGAAGTCTCCGGCCAGAATGACCGGCCTGGACGTAGCCAGCAACAGGGGAAGCTGTTGCAGGACGGCCAACCGTTCACTCTTATCCGCCGGGGCGTACACGTTGATTAGTCTTACAGGAGCGTTTCTGAATTTAACATCCGTGACGAGGAGGCGCCCGCCCACCATCTCCTTAACCTTGGAGATGGTGAAGTTGCCTCCCCGCAACAGGATCCCTAGGCCTGAGGAGCGGTTATCGTTGCCCCCCGACCACACTGACGGCCCATGGGCCCACAAGCTCTACCACCTCCTGTAACTGCTGAGGTGCGGTATCCCACACTCCTGCAGAAACAGGACGTCGGCTTTGACGCTGGCCAGGAAGGCCAGCGTTGAAATGCATCGCATGGCCGATTTGATGCTACGCACGTTGATGCTGGCAATTTTAAACCCCATTTTAACAGTTTACAGGTTTACCGGTGTCCATTTGCTGCTGGTCTTGCCCCTCTGGGGTAGCTGCGTGCATCCCCGTGGTGGCGGCAAACTGTTGGACCTTCCCAGGGCTGAGGTAACTGTCCAGCTCCGCGCTGGGGCCATTACTCCACTCTGGTGTCCTCGTGTCAGGCCCATGGTCCGCACTGACCAGTTCTCCGTCTGACAGCAGGGCTGTCATAGGACCGCTGCTCCCAGATACCTGGAGCTGTGGGCCAGTGGGTACCTCCTGGTTCTCACCAGGTAGGGGGAGGCTTTTACCCGTCCCCTCGGAGGGATCGTCCTTTGCTTTCTGGGCGGTGCTGCCCTCCTTTCTCCCCACGGCGCTCTGTCTCTTCCTCTGATGACGACTCTTCCTCTGATGACGACCCTTCTTGCGCCCGTCCTCACCATCGGAAAACATGCGTTTTCAACTTGTAGGTGTCGCTTCCCCCTTCGCTGGGTGGCTTTGGGGCCCCCGAGAGGTTTTCTCTTCCTGTTTTTTACTGTGATCCAGTCCTCTGCCTCCTTTGATTCCTCCTCTTCCATTTCCTCCATCTGCCTTGAAGGAGCTTGGATCGGCTGCTGCACCTCCCCGCTGTCTGCCGTCTGCTCCGCTACTGCCTGCTCCTCCTTCTGGGTGCCTCCAGGCACCATTTCCATGCTATTTTCTGGTGCCTTGCTGGTCTTTGTTGGTCCACGGTTCATATTCGTGTTGCCACCTCCGGCCATCTGTGCGTAGGTGGCGGCTCCTCCTCTTGGGCAGGCCTTGTACATGTGGCCCACCTCTCCGCACAGGTTACAGTTCTTGGCCTCCTTACAATCCCTGGTCGGGTGGCCTTCCTGCTTGCAATTTCGGCATACGGTCACCTTACAGTCGGCCGCCATGTGGCCTGACCTTCCGCAGGTTCGGCACACCTTCGGCTGCCCTGCGTACGTCAGGTAACCTCTGCTTCCTCCGATGGCGAAGCTGGAGGGTGGGTGGAGGATGCTCCCGCTGCCATCGACCCTCAGGGTTACCTTGACCTGCCTTTTACTGGTCCAGATCCCGAAAGGATCGACCACATCGGTGCTTTCTCCTTCAACCTGGACATACCTCTTCAAGAAGGTGAGAACATCTGCCGCTGGGACGTAAGGGTTGTACATTTGGATTGTAACAACCCGACTTCTCTGCGCAGGAAGCACACACAACAGGACCGCCGACAAGATGGAGAACAGAAGTTCCCCTTCCTTCTCCTTGAAGACCTTCAGGAGCTGCTCACAATGCTTCACACTCCTGAAGATCACGTCAAAGTAGCCTGCCCCAGGGAAATCCTGCAGGCAGTACACATCCTTTTTTTTTATTTCAAAAATATACTTTATTCATAAAATATTCATAAAATAATTTGATACACTGTACATTAGGTAATGCCATACATATGTCCACATTTATATACACAGCTCAGAATTATTATTATTCCATACAGGTCTGTGCATTTCTCACTCATATATTGAGCTGAGGTGTCAGCAGAGCCCAAATGACTGCATGGGCCCCCTGATCTTCTTTAGGCAGGCAGATGTTACACGGTGATCTTTCCCCACCGCGCCTTGGCGGCAGCTGCCCCAAGCTTCAGCACGTCCCTCAACACGTAGTCCTGGACCTTGGAATGTGCCAGTCTGCAACACTCAGTCGGGGTCAACTCCTTCAGCTGGAAGATCAACAGATTTCGGACCACCCAGAGAGCGTCCTTCACCGAATTGATGACCTTCCAGGCGCAATTGACATTCGTCTCGGTGTGCGTCCCAGGGAACAGGCCGTAGAGCACGGAGTCCCGCGTCACGGCGCTGCTCGGGACGAACCTCGACAAATACCATTGCATTCCTCTCCAGACTTCCTCTGCATAGGCACATTCCAGAAGGAGGTGTGTGACAGTCTCGTCCCCCCCGCAGCCGCTTCGAGGGCAGCGTGCGGTGCGGCTGAGAGTCCGGGCGTGCATAAACGATCTCACAGGTAGAGCCCTTCTCACCACCAGCCAAGCCATGTCTTGGTGCTTGTTGGAAAGTTCTGGCGATGAGGCATTCTGCCAAATTGCTTTGACAGTCTGCTCAGGGAACCACTCAACAGGATCCGCCCTGTCCTTTTACCGAAGGGTCTCGAGGACGCTACGTGCTGACCACTTCCTGATGGACTTGTGGTCAAAGGTGTTTTTCTTCAGAAATTTCTCCACGAAGGACAGGTGGTACGGAACGGTCCAACTACTCGGAGCGTTCCGCGGCAGCGAGGCCAGGCCCATCCTTCGCAACACCAGGGACAGGTAGAACCTCAGTACGTAGTGACACTTGGTGTTTGCGTACCGGGGATCCACACACAGCTTGATGCAGCCACACACAAAGGTGGCCATCAGGGTGAGGGTGGCATTGGGTGTATTTTTTCCCCCGTTGCCCAGATCTTTGTACAGTGAGTCCCTTCGGACCCGGTCCATCTTTGAACTCCATATGAACTGGAAGATGGCCCGGGCGACTGCAGCGGCGCAGGTTCTGGGAATAGGCCAGACCTGTGCCACGTACAACAGCAATGACAGTGCCTCACACCTGATGACCAGGTTTTTTCCCGTGATGGAGAGCGACCGTAGCCTCCATCTGCCCAGTTTCTGCCTCACTTTACTGATACGCTCCTCCCAAGACTTGGCGCACGCCCCAGCCCCCCCGAACCAAATACCCAACACCTTCAGGTGGTCGGTCCTGACGGTGAAGGGGATCGAGGATTGGTCGGCCCAGTTCCCGAAGAGCATGGCCTCGCTCTTGCCTCGGTTTACCTTGGCCCCCGAGGCCCGTTCGAACTGGTCACAAATGCACATGAGTCTGCGCACGGACAGTGGATCCGAGCAGAAAACGGCGACGTCATCCATGTACAGGGAGGCCTTAACCTGCAGGCCCCCGCTGCCCGGAATAGTCACCCCTCTCAGGCTCGCATCCTTCCTGATGGACTCGGCAAATGGCTCTATGCAGCACACAAACAAGGCAGGAGAGAGAGGGCAGCCCTGCCTGACTCCAGATCTGACTGGGAAGCTATCTGATTCCCACCCATTGATTGAGACTGCACTGACGATGTTGGTGTAGAGCAGTCTGATCCAATTGCAGATTCCCTCCCCAAAGCCCATTTTGGAGAGAACATCTCTCATATACATGTGTGATATCCTGTCAAAGGCTTTCTCCTGGTCCAGGCTGATCAGGCAGGCGTCCAACCCTCTGTCCTGCACGTAGGCGATCGTATCCCTGAGGAGTGCGAGACTCTCAGCAATCTTCCTGCCTGGCACAGCACAGGTTTGGTCAGGGTGAATCACCGACCCCAGAGCAGACCTGACCCGGTTGGCAATTACCTTTGACAGGATTTTGTAATCTGCATTCAACAGTGTGATCGGTCTCCAATTTTTGAGTTCCTCCCTCTCCCCCTTCCGCTTATAGATGAGGGTGATGATGCCTTTCCTCATGGATTTGCTCATGGTACCTGCCCGAAGCATACTGACATACACCTCCAGCAGGTCCTGGCCAATCAAGTCCCACAGAGCGGAATAGAGCTCGACCGGTAAGCCATCGCTTCCGGGAGTTTTATTCTTTTCGAAGGACTCGAGGGCCTTGGTCAGCTCGTCCAGAGATAGCGGCTGGTCCAGCCTCTCGCGTGTTCTGTCGTCTAAGACCTCCGTGATAGACGACAGGAACGACTGGGAGGCCGCGCTGTCGGTCGGCTTCGCGTCATACAGACTGGCATAGAAGGATTTACTGATCCTCATGACGTCAGCCTGAGCTGACGTTGTCGAGCCGTCTTCTTCCTTCAGGCTGCTGAGCACAGAGCTCTCTTTGTGCACCTTCTGGAAGAAGAAACGTGAGCACGTCTCGTCCTGCTCCACCGAGCGGACCCTGGACCGGAAGATTATCTTGGAGGCCTCTGAGGCAAAGAGCGAGGCTTGCTGGCCCTTCACCTCCTTGAGGTCCTCTGTGACATCGACCCCCATCGTCTGCAGCAGGAGCAGGTTCTGCATACTTTCCTGGAGCTGGGACAGTTTTCCCCGCCTCTCTCTCGCCTCCTGAACACCTTTGAGCAGAAAACACATCCGCTGCTGCAAATCCACAGCATTCCAGCAAGACTTTCTTTATAAACACAGTCCGATCGACCAGTGTGTGCTCCTCCACCTTCTTCACAGTCACCCTGACTGTGTTGCGAATGCCCTGGCCAGGGCTGCGAATGGCTGCTGAGGCCATGTCTCCAAGATTGGCTGGTCCCTGAATTGGCGTTAGGCCGAAGCCAGCATGAAGATCCGCCAATAGCAGGTCAGCACAACCAAACGATCCTCCAACGTCCAATCACAATCACGATCCAGCGATGATCTCTCCACTAGCTCTGATGACTCGCAACTTGACACCTGTCCTGATAAGAACAGAAGGTAAAAAATGAGGTCTGCAGATGCTGGAGATCACAGCTGAAAATGTGTTGCTGGTTAAAGCACAGCAGGTTAGGCAGCATCCAAGGAACAGGAAATTCGACGTTGATGAAGGGCTTATGCCCGAAACGTCGAATTTCCTATTCCTTGGATGCTGCCTAACCTGCTGTGCTTTAACCAGCAACACATTTTCAGCTGATAAGAACAGACACTTGATCTTAGCCAAAAGGCCGAGAGGCAGAAATGCAGACATTGGAATACAGTGATATGTTGAAATGGCAGACAACTTGAAGATTGGGGTCATTTTCATGGACAGAACAATAGTTAAAAGGTCACCATTAGACTAGTGTTAATTCCAGATTTTATTCAATTCAAATTCAACTAGCTGCCATGGTAGTATTTGAACACGTCTCCAGAACATTATCCTGGTACTGAATTACTGGTCCAGTGTCATTACTACGTGAAAGGATAAGAACAGAACGTTCACAGAAACACCAATAGCTGCAAATTTCCTTTCAAGCCACACACCATCCTGACTTGGGATTACGTTGTCAATCCTTAACAGCTGCTGGAGCAAAGTCTTGGAGAGGTTGGTCAAAAATTGTTGATCTTATCAGTAATGCCCACAATAGTATGAATAGATTAAAAAATAGGAAAAGATTTGGGGTGGCAGAGAGCTTGATTACTACATCAAGAATGCGACAGAGCTAGTGGGACGTGGTGAAAGTAGAGTAGTGAGTGTTTGGATGATGAAAGAAGTAATGCTTGTGAAAACTTAGAACAGCAAGAAAACAAAGTTGGTAGGAACAAAAAGAGAGTGACAGAAGGAAGCATTAGGGACAGGCATATAAGGAGCCAAAGGCATCTCTGGTTATCACTCCGCAAGCATGTGGAAAGGTGAGCACTCTGGGCTTTAGAAATCACCATCACCACAATTACAAGAATTGTACCTTTGCAGTTGGGTTTGTTATGCAACAAATTCTCATTATCTAGTCAATTAAGTTAAACAACCTCACACTCCACCTCCAGGTCTCTCTCATGTCACATTTACTGCAATACTGCCTTGATGTCAAGGGAAGTCACCAAAATCGGCACCTCTACTTCAGTTCTTCTATTCATATTTGACTACGGCTTTAATGTGTTTGAGAGACAGGACGCCCCCACTAAACTGTACAGAACATCTATGAGCAGGTTATTGAAGAGTTAGCTCCGCTTGAATGTGAAAGTCGTACTTTCTCCCCACCCCCACCCTCCTCTACCTATCTCTCTACCCTTCAGGCTCTCGGCCTGTATTCCTGATGAAGGGCTTTTGCCAGAAACATCGATTTCCCTGCTCCACAGATGCTGCCTGAACTGCTGTGCTTTTCCAGCACCACTCTAATCTAAACATACCTGGATATTTTTCTACATTGTCAGGTAGATGCCTGTATTGTAGCTTTACTGGAACAACTTGGTTTGGGATGTTGTTTCTTCTGGATTACATTTTAATACTAATGCTGGGATGTATTGACAGCTCTTGCCCTATCCAGTGCCATAAATTATGAACTGCTTACATAATGAATTCCAACATGGTACCACCCACTTCACAAAGAGCTGTTACTGTTTTGGGGCATATCAGCAATGATGTGAGAAAATTAACTAAAAATCGTGAACTGCCTCATTCAGAACTTACTGAAATGGAACCAACTGTAAAATATCTTACACTAACAAACTACATTCATAACTGGACATTTGGGTATTTGCCTGAGTTACACCTGAGTTACACTCAGTAACCTGACCATCACTCACCACACAAGTTGAGACTCTTAACTATTTTAACACTTTATAACTGTTTCTGTCTTTTCTACAAAGAGATCCAAAGAAGCCACTTTCAGGCATATCACATGAATTATTTTTGATCTGTAAAATATACAGTCCCTAAAGTGGGACTCGTTAGGTTTTTTTTGCTGTCCAAAGTTGATGGACCGAAGGACATCTTCTATCCTGAATGGTTCATGATTCTAATCATACAAATTATAAAAAGACATTTATTTTGCTTTAATTTAGTTTGTATTAATGGCACTCCCTTTCATCTTAACCCAATATATTATAACAATCTTCCAGTGTACATTAACTAATATCCTTCAAATTTCACTCCATCTATTAAAGTAGATTTATTTCAGCCAATATGATTATGACCCCAGCAAGACCTAAAGTGAATAGCAGTATTGTGCTTTCTGGTTTGTAGCTCTCCTTGTCAATCTCATCAGGCAAAATTTTTTTAAGAGTATCACATATTGCCAACGTAATGTGTGCACCCTTACACATTCTCCCCCCCCCAACACACACCCTCCAATTTCATATCGAAAATTATGGTACATTTACAATCATGATCATAAATGGTTAAACTGTCATACATTTGTTACAGCACAGAAGACAGTCTATCACTGAGCCTTTGCCATCTCTCGAATCATCCCAATCTCTGCTCTGTCCAGTGGTCCTGCAAATTTATTTCCTTCAAGTGCCCATTTAATTTCTCTTTGAGCATCACTTTTTCCATCATCCTCATGGGCAGGTGCACATTGTAGATCTGAATTGGCAGCCTTTGGTCTGAGTGAGCATTATCCATCCCCAGCAGTAAAATGTTGGAAAATTCCTTTAAATAGAATATATAAGTCTATGACCAATTGGAACCTAAGGTCATTTGAGAGAAATACAAACATATCTAGTGATGAGTAATCTTCTTCTCAGCTCTTAATCCGTTTGTGACTTAAGTACTCTTCAGAAAACCTCCAGCTCTTATTAAAAGATATTGTGCTAATAATTTCTGAGAATTCTTTGTATTACCAGTGGTTTCTTACAGAAGAAATTTAATTTTTGAGAGCTGTCTTGTGAGGTTGGTGGCAACCTGTATCTATATACATATATTAGAAATTGGAGTTGGGTATCTCAGTAGAAAACAGGCAAACTGAATTTCAGCAATAATATTACATCTCAATAATATTACTATTCAACATATTAAAGGATATTAGTCTAAGCAAATTTTGTAGGAGTGAAATTGATCTTCAGTCATATTGCAGAACAGCAATAGTGAATCAAAGCCTGTTTTAACAGCTTTTAAGTTGAATCTATTACCATCAAAATGCTAAAATAGCTCCAGAGTAAAGGTGAGAGTCACCACTGAGCTTGATGCCTTGGTTGAGTGCTACAAGTAGTAGGAATCTGTGATTCCTGACTTTCAAAATAGAATGACTGAGTTTTTGGAAAGGCTTGCAGGGAAAATTGAATCTGCATTCTATTACAGCAGTAATAGTTTAATGCACAGTTTTCTTCATTTAAGTTTTGTTTACAAAAACAGAAATTCTGAAGAAAACTCAATAGGACTGGTGTAGAATGTTTGAAGAGATAACAAAGTTAATATTTCAGGGCTAGTGACCCTTTTTCAGAACACAGCACCCGAAATGTTAACTCTGCTTTCTCTCCACAGACACTGCCAAACCTCCTGAGTTTTTTCCGCAATTTCTATTTTGTTTCTGATTTCCAGCATCTTTTTAAAAATTATTTTACATTATTTTGTTTTGCCACCTGAACAATTACAATGCCTCCCAAAAGCAAAATAAACATTTCACTCTGTCTTTCCTCTACTGAAAACAGTTTCTCTTTTTTAACCAAAATAGTCAAGAATGCACTGACTCCATGATTATAAAGAGCTTTCATCATGCTTCTGAAGATGGAAGAATTTGAGGAGTTGGTGAAAAGATATAAACTAGGAATTTATTTTTGCATGGGAGACTAGCAACATTTTTCTACTCTGGAAAATTGTAATGTTCTATACATTTTTGGCTTTATGGAGTGGAATTAAGAAACTGTGAATTTAAATAGAGCTCCCTCTACTCTTGGTCAATGACTTAATTTTAACAAAAACGAAGAAAATTATAGCACAGGAACAGGCCCTTTGCTCTCCATGCCTGCACCGATCCAAATCCTCTATCTAAAACTGTCACCTATTTTATAAGGGTCTGTATTTCCCAATCATGTATCTGTCAAGATACATCTTAAATGATGCTACTGCGCCCACCTCTTCCACCTCTGATGGCAACGTGTTCCAGGCACCCATCACCCTCTGCATAAAAGAACTTCCCATGCTTGTGTCGCCTAAATGTATCCCCTCTCACTTTGAATTCGTGACTCCTAGTAATTGAATCCCCCACTCTGGGAAAAAGTTTCTTGCTATCCACCCTGTCTCTACCTCTCATGATTTTGTGGGCCTCAATCAGGTCCCCCCTCAACTTCCATCTTTCTAATGAATATAATCCTAATCTACTCAACCTCTGTTCATAGCTAGGGCCCTCCATACCAGACAACATCCTGATGAACCTTCTCTGCACCCTCTCCCAAGCATCCACATCCTTTTGGTAATGTGGCGCCCAGAACTGTACACAGTATTCCAGATGTGGCCGAAACAAAGCTGTTACAACTGTAACATGACCTGCCAACTCTTGTACTCAATATCCCATCTGATGAAGGAAAGCATGCCGTATGCCTTCTTGACCATTCTATTGACCTGCATTGCCACCTTCAGGGAATAATGGATGTCAACACCCAGGTTTTCCCCAGGACTTTTCCATTTACTTATAGTTCGTTTTTGAATTGGATCTTCCAAAATACATCACCTTGCATTTGCCCGGATTGAACCCCACCTGCCATTTCTTTGTCCAACTCACTAATCTATCTATATTCTGCTGTATTCTCTGACAGTCCCGTTCACTACCTGCTACTCCACCAATCTTAGTGTCATCTGCAAACTTGCTAATCAGACCACCCAAACCTTCCTCCAAATCATTTATGTATATCACAAACAACAGTGATCCCTATGGTTCGATTCCAGCCTCGGGTGCCTCTGTGTGGAGTTTGCACATTCTCCCCCTATCTGCGTGGGTTTCCTCTGGGTGCTCCTACGGTTCAAAGATGTGCAGGTCAGGTGAATTGGCCAAGCTAAATTGCCCATAGAGTTCAGGGATGTGTAGGTTAGGTGCATTAGTCAGGGGAAATTTAGAATAATGAGTCTGGGTGGGATACTTGTAGTGGCACGGTGGCTCAGTGGTTAGCACTGCTGCCTCACAGCACCAGGGTCCCAGGTTCAATTCCAGTCTTGGGCAACTGTCTATGTGGAGTTTGTACCTTCTCCCTGTGTCCCTGTGGATTTCCTCCCACAGTCGGACGATATGCAGGTCAGGTGCATTGGCAATGCTAAATTGTCCCTGTGTTAGGTGCATTAGTCACACTGTAGGGGATCTAAACTAAAAAAAACTTTCCAGCTCGGTGAACATACCCATAACCACGACAACTGGGGCCCTAGCTACAAACCTTTACACAAACCTCGAACAAGTTTTACTACCTGAGCCACCCTATATTTACACATGAACAGTCTTTGACTTTAGTACTGTCTCTTCAGAGTCAACTCTGAGTGTCTGTATCCCTAACACTCTCCTTTTCATTGTCAGCTAGAGCCCCCTGATTGGACCACATTAACAGCCCTATTCTGAGACCTCATATTCTCTGACGTCCAGTTGGTTGACCTCATTACAATCACTGCATCATGTACTTCGTAATCCCATCAATCTCATTCATAATAATGCATTCTAAAATCTTCCAACAACCAAGGTCAGGTTAATCGGTCTCTTATGTCCTGTTTTTTCCTTTACCCCCTTTTAAACAGGTGTGTTACATTCGCCATTTTCCAATCCTCTGGGATCCTCTTTGACTCCAGTGCTTCCTGAAAGATCACAACCAATATATCCCCAATCTCTTAATTTATCTCCTTCATAACTCTGTGGTATAGTCTTTCTGGTCTGGGTGATTTATCCATCTTCAGATCTTTCAGATCCCCCAAAATGTCTCCTTGGTGATGGCCACTATGCTCATCTCTGTCCCCTGACTCACTTGAAGTTCTCGTACAACACTGGTGTCTTTCATTGTGAAAACTAATGCAAAGTACTATTCAGTACCTCTTCCATTTCTTTGTTCCCCATTACTACTTCTCCAGCCTCATTTTCCAATGGTCTAATGTCCACATTCGCGCCTCTCTTACCTCAATATGTTAAAAACACCTTGCAATTTCATTTTATATTACTAGCTAGCATACCTTCATATTTGCTTTTTTTAAGTTATTCTCTGCTTACCTTTACATAATTGTAAAATATTACATCAGATTCAAGCTTCTCCCTTCTCAAACTGCAGGGTGAATTCTATCTTATTATGGTCACTGGTCACTTCGGAGTTCCATCACTTTCCGCTCCCTAATCAAGTCTTTCTCATTACACATCACTAAATCCACAATTGCCTGTTCTCTAGTGGGCTTTATCACAAGCTGCTCCAAAAAAACATTTTGTAAACATGAATTTATTTTCTTGAGATCTTCCCCACATCCTGACTACTACGAGGGAGGCCTGTGCCTAACTCCATTACGGTCTTTTTGCCTTTGCGATTCCTGTGCACCTTCTGGCTCTATATCACTTCTTGCTATCGATTTAATTTAATTTCTTACTAACAAGGCAACCCTGCCCCCTCTGCCTGTCCTGGTATGTGTCTCCCAGTCCTGATCCCCTTGCAGCCACATCTCTGTTATACCCACAACATTGTACCCATAAATTTAAATCTGCTCTACAAGCTCATATAATTTGATTTGTATATTGCATTCTTTTAAGCCCATCTTTAACTTTTCTCCATAATTTTTAATGCAACTGAACCTACCCTCCCGATATTTAGTTTAAAGTCATATCCACAGTCCTAGTCATGTGATTTGCAAGGACTCTGGTCCCAGCATGATTCAGGTGGAGCATGTTTCATCTGAACAGCTCCGTCTTATCCCTGTATTATTGCCAATTTCCCATGAATTGTTGTTAGAAAAATGACGAGGTCCTTCAGATTGCCCGATTTTCAGATATATACATACACTGTATGTGCTCTAAGATGATAGATGCAAGATCATTAACAAAGTGATGGAAGGAATCATCAGCAGTGCTATCAAACAGCACTTTTAAAGAAATAACCGAATTCTGATTTGGTTCAGTTTTGGTTCTGCCACACCATTCAGTTCCTGACCTCATTAATTCCTTGGTCCAAACATAAACAAAAGAACTGAATTCGAGATGTGAGTTGAGACTTCCTGCTCATTACATTAAGGCTGCATTTGACTGAGTGTGGCATTAAATTATCCTTGCAAAAATGAAGTTGCTGGGAATCAGCACAAAACTTTCCTTTGTTTGGGGTCATTCTCAAAACAAAGGAAATTGGCTGTGATTGTTAGGAGTCTATCATCCCACTGCCAAGGACATCTCTGCAAGAGTTCCTCAGGGTGAATTCTAGGCCCACACATGTTCAGCTATCTCATCATTGGCTTCCTGTCCATGATAAGGTCAGAAATGGAGGTGTTTGCTGATGATTGCACAATGTTCAGCACCATTCATGAAACCTCAAAAACTGATGCCATCCTTGTCCAAATGCAGCAAGATGTGAACACTATCTAAGCTTGGGCTGAAAAGGAACAAGTAATGTTTGCATCACACAAGAGCCAGACATTTGCCATCTCCAGCAAAAGAAAATTAATATTGCCCTTGATGTTCAATGGTATTACTATTTCCGAATCCCTACTATCAACATCCTGGTAGATTACAGTCAATCAGAAACTGAACTGGGCCAGCTATGAAATTATCAAGTCAGATGCTCCGAATTCTACAATGAGTAACTCACTTCCTTTTCCTGAATGCCTGCCCACCATCTTCAAGGTCCAAGTCAGTAGTGTAATGGAAAATTGACCACTTTCCTGGATGTATGGAACTCCAACAAAAATTCTAGAAGATCAAGAACATCCAGGACACAGCATCCCTTTTGATTGGCACCACATCCAACTTTAACATCCAGTCCCTTCCCCACTGATGAATAGTCGTAGCAATGTGTACCATCTCACCATGCCTCTTTTAGCAGCCCCTTCCGAATCCACATCTTTTATTTCCGGGAAGGCTAAAGCGGATCGGTGGAAACTCCATCACTTGCAAGATCCCTTTAAGTAACACTGCCATCGTAACTTGAAAATATCTTGCTGTTCCTTTACTGTCACTAAGTCAAAATCGTGGAACTCCCTAATAGCACCTGGGTCCCTATCAACATCCTGACTGAAGTAGTCCAAGAATACAGTTCAGCATCACCTTCCCAAGAGCAATTAAGTATGGACAATAAATGTTGGCCTCAATAAGAAAGACCATATCCTCTGAAGCTCCACCATCATATCAATTAAATTCTGTCCATGGGGAAAGCCTGTCATGCGTGATGGAGCAAGTTGAGTGGGATGGTAAATTTACAGCTTAATTACCATTGCCTGTCTTGTCCTAGTGCTTAGGTTGAATTATCTCCACTCCGCTTTGAATTCTAATCTACTTCTACGTGTAGTTTGTTCTGTGGTATTTTATAATGCATTATGCCAAAGTTCTTCCATAGCCAAGCCAAGACTATTAATCTCCATTGCACCCTGCAGAGGGACAGGAATCATAAATTCTCATTCATTTCTCTTTTTTTCCCTAGGTATCATTTTGCCCCAACACTGTAAAAAAATATGACATGCCCCTCATTGTCGAGGTGGAGAATGTTGGCCTGGAAGTTCTTGCAATCCCCATCCTGGCACGGTAATTTCTCTTTTCTTTCATCATATGTACCCTGTATATGGATAAAGTGGGCTGCAGATGTAAAGTACATGACATGCAGAAAGCAAATAATTATTCTTCTCAGCATGATACATTGCAAAGACCACTGGTGTGTTATTTTCCTTGATGATGACTGCTGGAATTTTGCAGTATTTGCCACCTATATCATATGGTACTGAGGGTTGTTTGAGGTATTTCACTACCTCCAATCTGCTTTGTCTTTGCTACGTCTTGGACCTATTTAATTCTTAGCGATGGAGGATGTATTGCCATAGCCTCTTCAGAAGAGACCCAGCCATAGTCTCTACAGAAGAGACCAGGAAGGTCAGGCATAATTACTAGCACCTTGGGAGATGGAGTAGATATGCTCCCTTCAGAAACTGGAGTTTCTCCTTGTTTCCACCAAAATTGGGTAAGACCTCAGTAGAATGAATGGCGTCAATGTAACATGAACATTAACTCCTACACAACCATCACCTAATGCAACATCCTATGCAGTAGTTAGAACAAGGGCCTGGAAATGAAAAACAGTCTCAATCTCATTGAAAATAAAAATGGGGCTGATTTTATTTCAGACTGTTAATCCATAGTGCCAATTTTACACCTTTGAGTTGAAATGTTTTCCAATGTGTCCGGTGATATATAGCAAACAACTATATTCTATCACAAGCAACAACAGAAATTGGTGGAGAGACTCAGCAGGTCTGACAGCATCAGGGGAGCGAAAGCAGAATTAATGTTTCTGGTTCAGTGACCTTCAGAACTATATTCCGTCCCCAGATACCAGTGGATTCCAGGCACATTATGTGCAGCAGGATCAAAGGAAGAGAATGTAGTTGTTCTTAATGCTGCCTTTGTGATCAGGAATAGGGATATTGCGGAGATTGTTGCAGCAAGTGAATCAAGTCAGGCTCTGAATTTCAGTGAGGTTATTTTGAAGTTACCTATTCTGAAAAGTTTTGGAAATAAATGTTTTGAATTTAAACTCAGCATGCAATTAACAGCAGGATCAGAGGGACCTGGAAGAAGGGGGCAGAAAGAGTCAGTAAAAATCTGGGAATAGCTCAGAATGAAATTTTCCTGATTCTGAAAAGTTGTTCTGGAAGATGTGCCAACATGTTTTTTGCACTGATCAATAACGCTTTGTATTTGAACAAGATGGTTGACATAACAGACTACGTATAGTAATACAGTGGTGGTACATTATGGAAAATTAGGTTTGTTTTGGCAGTGTAGGAGTTCAGGTGGAAATGTGGAGATAACCTTGCTACAGGGGAAAATGTATTCTCAGCATTTATAGAAATGGAATAAGATTAGGTGCAATTTTGGGGTTTGCTGTGGTTTGTTTATCTCTTGACATTCATTTGGTTGTGATAGACATGTAATTGAATGTTTTATTTAAGGCAGCACAGTTCTTTGTGCAGTAGTCCCTTTAGACAAAGCAGACCATATGTCTCTAATTGTCACTGTAGATTACTGCTAATCTTTTTTGCTTCACCATGTAATTAGCAGATGGTAAAGCTTACATATTACTGTAGGTATCACACAATGACTGACTAACTTGTTACCAGCTTTTAACAATTTCTGTTTGACAGATGCATTGTTCCCAATGTGGAGGTGGTTAACCAACAGATTGACCTTGGACGCTGCTTTCTCAAGCACCCTTATGAATGCATGATAAAACTTCAGAATACCAATGATCTTCCAGCATGTTATGGGGTAATTCCACAGGTTAGTCCGAATTGGAATGAATAGTTACTGGTTTGAGTATGTCAGAAAGGTTTTTTTTTAAATCAAGAAAAGTGGCTATTATTGGATAGATGACCAATTGCAATAATGTGCAAAGATTCACTAGTTCACAGGATGACAGGTGGCACTTTCATTCTCTCCAGTGGCTGCCTTCAGAGTGCACTCTGCCTGAGTGAACTCAACTCAGGGAGACACTGGATGAAGATCCAAAACTAGTCTGCAAGTCTTAACTGTTGCTGTCACTCTTTTCACATGGTCAACCATAGTACTGAATGTGGAATTTCAGAAGGTCCCATTTAGGAGGATCCTAAGCAAAATTAAAGCATGCATGCTACAACGTAATCAGTCAAATACAGACTTGATGTCAAGAACATCATTCTCACCTCACCTTTGGATGTTAGGTCTTTTGTTTTCTTTTGAATAAGGCTGTAATGAAGTCAGGAGTTGAGTTGCCCTGCAGAACTCAAACTGAATGTCAATGAGCAGGTTGTTGTTAAGCAAGTTGATCACACCATCCATCATTTTACTGAACATTGAGAGTAGACTGATGGGACTGTAATTGGTTGGGTTGAATTTGTCCTGCTTATTGTGCACAGGACATACCTTGGCAATTTTCTGCATGGTCTGGTGGATACCGGTGTTGTAACTATCCTGGAACAGCTTGGGTAGGCTGGAAGCAAATTCTGGAGCACAAGTTTTCAGCATTATTACTGGAATGTTGTCAGGGTCCACTGCCTTTGCTGTATTCATTGTCTCCACACTGATAGCATGTGGAGTGAATCAAATTGGAATCTTGCTGGCAGCAAAGCGATGTTGTATATTTCATATAATTAAGTGCCTCCTCCATTGTCCTTGTTCTCTGCGTCCGGAAGCTTCCAGAATCCATCAAATATTTTTTGCATCCAGTTTCTGATGACTTTGCAACATCACGAGAAGTTTTTAAACAGTGAGAGATTGAGGGTTATGACTGTAATTTCTGAGGAACGGAACGGAATTTAACTTTAATGGAGAAAATTGCGAAGTTAATGATGCATAGTATGAGGGCAATTTGATTTGGGCTGGGAGTGCAGATATTCAGAGTATGCTCCTGAATATTAAACAGTAGGTGGTATGGTGGAGTTTGCGTAGTTCTGTATGAGGTCCCAGTTTCACTGAAGGGCATGGGCCTTGACAAGGGTCCGGTTTTGGCAGGTTTGAGTCACCAAGCCAGAATTCAGGCCCCATTAAATAACTAGCTGAGAAATGAAACTGGCAGACACGTGTAAGATAGGTGACCTATTAGCTAGAGAATGGTGCACGGAATTGAGATGCTGCATTTTCCATAAAAAAAATGAAAATGAAAGTACTACTCATCAAAGAAAGGATTTCATAAATGAAACCTAATGCCGATATCTCTGAAAGAAAAAAAATTGCAAAATTTGACAAGCAGCACGAATAATAAAAAACTGTAATCGAAACCAGAAAGACGAACCACTCTGATTAAGTTTTCAGATTGGTATCTAAGTATGCATGAGCAGTCTCTGCTCTAGCTGTTGATTGCTTTCCTACCAATCAATAGTTCTAAACTAAGAATAGAAGCTAAAGGAATTTTGTTCATAAAAACCAATCAGAATTTGAAGCTAAAGCCAGTCTGGTTCAAGGACTTAGATGGGCAAACGTCGAGCAGCGCTGACATCAATTCATTTGTTTAAATATTGCATAAACATGAGAATATGATTTGCAGTTAATGTGAGACAGTATGATTTTGAGTTTGCTGTTTGTGACTGTCTGAAATGCAGATTCATCCTCAGCATTATCATTTTTCTAAAGTGTCACTGCCCATTTATTCCCACAGTTCAATTCATGCTTAAAATATTGCTGTGATTTTTGTTTTGTCCTCACAAATCAATGTTTCATTTATTCAGGGATGCATATTCAACTTAAAAACTATATATGAAAATTAATGCACATCCCCAAAGCTGCCAGTAATGAACTGTGTGTAATAAGTTGCCAGTAATGAGCTCCCAGTTGTGCACACTGTGGCAGAGATGCCACTGAGTAGTCCCAGGCGTAGATGCTTTAAAGTGGCTCTGATGATAAAATACTAATGATTTTTTGTAAAGCTAAGTAGAATTCTGTAAAATTAATCCTCACCAAATGCATTGAGCAGGTTGAAAATTAAACTCTTGGATTTTGGACACTGGTGTTTTCAACAAATTTGTGAATCCTTTGTGCTTAATAGTCTGCTGCAGTGGAGATGTTATGGGGATGGGTCTTTGCTGTGAGCCAGAACCTGTCTTTATTTTGATGTACAGTAAGATCATTTGCACAAGCTTTCTGTTTTAGGTCTTCTGTAGCAATCTAAGATCCTAACTATAGGAGCAGAGTTAAGGCATGTGGACAATTGGGTCTGCTCCATCATTCGATCATGGCTGATATGTTTTCCATTCTCCTGGATTCTCCCTGTAATTCTTGATCCCCTTACTAATCAAGAACCCATGTATCTCTATCTTATATACACTCACTGGCTTGGCCTCCACAACTTTCTGTAGCAATGAGTTCTACAGATTCACCACCATCTGGCTGAAGAATTTCCTGCTCCTCTCAGTTCTGAAGGGTCATCCCTTCACACTTAGGCTGTTCACATGAGTCCTCATCTCTTATATTAGTGGAAACATCTTCTCTCCGGCCACTATATCCAAGCCTCCCAGTATTCTATAAATTAAACTCTGATGAGTACAGTCTTAGAGTTCTCAATCGCTTCTCATGGCAAGCTCTTCATTTCCAGGATCATTCTTGTCAACCTCCTCGACGTTTGCCCATCTACCCCACCCCGAGGCCAGTGCATCCTTCCTGAGGAACAAGACCCAAAACTGCTCATACTATTCCAAATGCAGTCTGACCAAACATTATATAGCCTCAGCAGTACATTTCTGCTCTTATATTCTGGCCCTTTTGAAATGAATGGTAGCATTGTATTTGCCTTCCTAACTGCCAACTGAGCCTGCATGTTAATCTTAAGAGAATTCTGAGTGAGGACCCTTTGTGCTTCAGCCTTTCCCCATTTAGAATATAGTTTACACCTCTATTCTTCCTAGCAAAGTGAATAACTCCACACCCCCACCCATCTTCCTGTGTTTTCAATAGAACATGCATCCTTGGATATTTAGTTCCCAGCCCTAATTCCCAAGCAACCACAGTTCTATGATTCCCACAACATTGTGTCCATAAATTTCAAACTGCAATACAAGATCATTCACCGTTTTTTGAATATTGCGTACAATATCTTCAGTCTTGCATTGACTGTCCCCCTTCTCATAGTTGTCCCCTTAACTGCTGTGCCTGAAGTTAGACTCCTGGCTTTTCCATACTCTCTGTCCGATTACGTGTTCTGGAAACTTTAATAATCTCTTCTGAGCCCTCTCCGCCTTTCCCTTTCTCTATAATTTTCCCTGAAACCACCCCCCCCCCCCACTATTTGGTTTAAAGCTTTATCCACAGTTGTGTAATTCACCAGGATTCTGTCCCAGCATGATTCAGGTGGAGCCTGTTCCATTAGAACAGCTCCCCCCTTCCCCATTACTGTGCCAATGTCTCATGAATTCAGATCCATTTCTCCCACACCAATCTTTGAGCCATGTGCTTACCTTTTTAATCTTGTTGACCCTGTGCCAATTAGCTCATGGTTTGGATAGTAATCTGGTCGTAATACCTTTCTGATTTAGCTTGTCAATTTAGCCCTAGTCCCTCAGCAGAACCTCTTTTCTCTTTCTACCTGTATCTTTAGTACCTATGTGGGCCATGGTAACTGGATCTTCCTCCCCACTCCAGGTTTCTCTGCAGCCCAGATGAGATATCCTGAATCTGGGCACCAGGCAAGCAACACAGCCTTTGGGACGCTTGGTTCTATCCACAGAGAAAACTGTCTATTCTCCTGACTACATTATCCCCGATTACAACAATAATAGTATTGTAGTTTGTATAAAAGGTTATGTTTGAAAATGAAACAGAATTTACCTGTTTCAGAAATTGTTTTAGAACAACTTTGTGTTTATACATATGTGTCCCACAAGGATAAGGTTGTACATTGGGCCTTTTGGTTTTGGAACCTCGACTTACAAATTAACATCAGACTAATGGAATGAAATTCTCCTGAATGAGCTAACTGTACAGAATTGTTTTGGACAAACTCAATCCAATTCTTACAAAGCATGCATAAAAGTGGTGAGAATTGATAGTCTTACTCCGAAAGACCACTCTTAGGAGTACCTGCACAGTATCTGAATGTTTTTCATACTCAGCACTGAGAATCTTCAACAGGCTGAACAAAAGGTTTAATAGAGAGTAGATTCATTCAGTCCCAGAAGGAAAAGCCAATAGAACTTTCAATGAATGATGCAATTGTTCCAACTTGTCTTGTATACTGTACTTCAAAATTGAGCTCAAGACCAATGTATGCATTTATTTCCAAGTGTTACTGTTTTTATTTACAGTTTATTCTCCTCCAGAGTGTGAGATGCTGCTTAGCTTTGTGGCATGTTTTTAAAAAGAAGTAATTCATGAGATGCGGGCATTCATGTGAAGTGCTGTTAGGGAGAATGTTCTTGGATTTTGACCAGAGACAGTGAAAGAACTGCAAGTGTACAAGCCTAAATTAAGATGCCTGTGCTTTGTGCAGACCTTGGCATTCCCATGCACTTGTTGCCATTATGAGATGGAGACTACAGGTTTTGGGATGCTGCTGAGGTAGCCTTGCAAGTACATCTTGTGTCTCTCATCACTCCTCATTAATTTATTGGATGTTATTGGTATATATGTTTAACTCCAACCTTTCTTGTGTTTGCTGCTTCTCTCAGGGTTTGGACAATCAACAAGGCATACTTTATTCCAGTCCAGAGCCTTATGGAATTATTGAGGCCTGTTCCATTGTGGAGATCCCTTTAGTAGTGGAGCCGCAACAACTTGGAGAACTGAATACAGAAGTATACATTGCCTTATTTGGAAAAAGTCAATTTCCTCTTGTGAGTTTTTCTATAAATGGCAAATTTGAGTGTACTGAATTTGAATGAAAATTTGTTCTGTTGCTCTGTAGATTCTCACTATATAGCAACTGTATTGGTGTACGGACAGGATCAGTCACATTGACATAGCCATGTACTGTGCGATAGCAGCATATGACTTTGCCAATGTTTTCAACTTGTATATCGAGCAAAAGTACTGGATTTACAATTAAGAAAACAGGTTAGAAAGCCAGGTTGGTTTGGAGTAAGGCAAGCATTTGAATTCACATTTCTTTGGTAAATGTTCAATAACTTAATCCTGTCCCCCATGATATTGCTATCTAACACCTTCCTCTGTATCTGCTGCTCTAAATTTACATAATCTTTCTTTTCCTTCTTCCTCTTGTGAGGATGCTGACACTTGCTGAGCTACAGCTTTACTTCTGATGGCTCAGCTGAATGAGTATTATGTTGAACTTATTCAACAAGTACTGGCAGTCTTTTACTCACCCACTTGCTGTGATTAAATGCCATGTACAGGCTGAGATCAAAGAGAGATAGCATTAAACCTGTGGCTGTTTGTTGATCATTGCTACAACACTTGGTGTATTCATCCACTAAGACAATTGGAGAGCTCAATAAATTAGTGCAAATTTAAAGTAATGTTATAGAAAAAGGCTGCAGGTCTCTCATATAATGTTGTAAAGTATTGAATTATTACTTTTTTCCTCCCATGGAACTCTAATATAAATTCAATTGTAGCTTGCAGGACAAAATGCTAAGATTGCTGAAAATAAACGCATACAGGATCCAAGACCTTATATAGGCCATACAGCAGAAGTAAAGAAATTATACCGTACCTTTATAACTCACTGGTTAGGCCTCAGCTGGAGTACCGTGCTCAATTTTGGACACTGCATTTTAAGAATGAGGGACTTTAGTTGTGTGGAAAGACAGGAGAATCTTGTTATTTTCACCAGTGCAGAAGGTGTTGAGGGAGGTTTACTAGAAATGTTCAAAATTATAACTGGCTTGAATGAATAAAATAAAGTGATATTGTTTCCAGAAATGTCAGTAACTAGAGAAAGCACTCTACAGATAATTAGCAAAAGAACAAGAGGGAAATTAATGGAAATAATTTTTATTGTGAGTTGTCATAATCTGGTCCTAAAGGTATAGATCCAATTAGTGCTTTCAGGAAAAATTTTCAAAATAAAAATATGTAGGTTCTACTCCAAATCACACACCATCCTGACTTGAAACTATATCACGGTTACTCCAATGTCACTGGACGAAAATCCTGGAATTCACTTACTAACAGTATTGTGGTGTTCTTACACCACGTGGACTGCAACCGTTTGAGAAAGCAGCTCCGCACCACTCGCTCAAGGTTTTCAGGGACTAATAACTACTGGCCTAGTCAGAAGTGCCCACATCCCATGAAAGAATAGAAGAAGATAGGCCTGTGATAACTCTTTCCAAGAATCAACACAAAATGATGGGCTGAATAGTCTTCTGAAGTATATGAATCTATGATCAATACTCTGAATCAAAAAGACATTCAGTGAACATAAGAATTGGAACAGGAATAGGCCATTCAGGTTGTGAAGCTTCTCCTAACAGTCTACATGGCTCATCTGCCCCAGGCCTCAACTCCACTATTGTGTCAGCTCCTGACAACCCTCAACTTCTCGAAATTTCAAAACTCTATGTACCTCCTCCTCAATGTTTACAGTGATCGGGCCTCCACAACTCCCTGGTGTGGAGAATTCCAAACATGCACTGTCCTCTTGGAGAAGAAATTCCTTTGCATCTCTGTCTTAAATGAGTGTCCCCTTATTCTGCAACTATGCTCCCTGGTTTGAGATTCCTCTGCTGGAGGAAATAATCTCACCATCTATCCGGTCAGCCCCCTTAGAATCTTGTAACTTTCAAAATATCTCCCCTCATTCTCCTAATCTATTGAATAATGCATAATGTACTTAACCATTCTTGATAATTTAAGCCTGCATCTCAAGAATCAGACTCGTGAATCCCTTTTGAACTGACTCTAATGCCAGTGTATCCTTTCATAAATTTGGGGACCAAGACTGTACTCAGTCCACTCGCTGTGGTCTCACGAACACCCCTACAATTATAACAAAATTTCCCTATTTTTTAAAGTCCAAATAAAAAGCAAACTTCTGTTTGTCTTCTTCATTAATTGCTGCATCTGAATGCTAACATTTCATGTTTCATGCACAAGAACACTCACATCCCTCTACACTGCACTTTGTTGGAAACTCTTTAATTGAATAATAGTGTCATTTGATTTTTCCAATTGAAGTGTATGACCTAACACTTTCCTACATTAAACCTCATCTGCCAAGTTTTTCCCACCCACCCAACCTATCTATATCCCTATGCAGATTCCTTAAACTACGCCTGCCCACCTATTTTTATATTGTTAACGAATTTGGGTACATCACATCTTCTACCCTCCTCCAATTTATTAATATCGATATTAAATAATTGAGGCCCTAGGACTGATCCTTGTGGCTTGAAACCTTTATACGCAGGACATCAGGCAGACTTTTCTGCCTTCAGTTCTATTATTTTTACAAATACTTTGTCCCCCATAATAAAGACTGTTAAAAGGTATTTCCTCCCATTAGCACTTAGGGTTTTTCTGTTATCTTTGAAATGTTTATAGTGTCCTCCACTTTGAAGACTGATGCAAAGCATTAGTTTAAGTTATTTGCCATTTCCTTGCTCCCCATTATTGATTTCCCACTTGTGTTCTCCAAGGGTCCCATACACCTGAACTACTCTCATTTTATATACCTACAGAAGCAACTTGTTAATTTAATTATCATTTTTTTTTCCCTATTAGTTAATTTTTCTGGTCATCCTTTGTTGGTTTGTAAACGAATCCCAATCTTCGAGCCTACTTCTAGGTTTTGCTGCTTTGTATGTCTTATCTTCTGATTGAAAACTCTTCTTGAATTACTTCTGTTAACCACAGAAAGTCCATCCTTCTCATCGAGTTCTTTTTTTTGACCATAATGAATGTTTCCTGAGTGTTATGAAATATTTGCTTAAATGTTTGCCACTCCTCATTTACTAACCTTCCTTTTAGTTTATTTTGCTGGCCTGCTTTTGACAAATTCTCTTCACGTATAATTGTCCCTAATTAAGTTGAAAACACGAATTTGAGACCCAAGTTGTTTTCCTTCAATTGGAAGCTTACCATTATTGCAATCATTACTCACTGGAGGATCCTTAACTATGAAATCTCTTCTTTATCCTACTGCATTACACAATACTGGGTGTAAAATAGACTGTTCCTGGGCTGGCCGTCATGTCAGTCATGCATTTAGTTATGCAACAACTCCACTATGTTAGAAGGTACCGAAATTTGAAAGAGGACCAGGATTTGCACAGAAGCAACTATTTTCCCACACTTTGATTATCAAATAAAAAGTTTCAGACACACAACTTTGCAATAAAGATAACTTTCTATTTAATAAAATAATAGCAATAGGACACTTTTCTCAGGCCACTATCTGTTAGTGTCGTGGTGAATCTGGGTTCAAGAGTTGAATCTCTGGATTGGAAAGTTTCTTGTGTCACTCTGCTCTTTAAGAAGGATATTAGAGGGAAACCAGCAAATTGCAGCATGGATTCATGGTCATGCCTGACAAAGCTCATTGAATGTTTTGAAGAGGGATGAATGTGGTGGACAGATGTTGTTTATGTGGACTTCTAGAAGGCTTTTCATAAAGTCCCACACAAAAGACTATTAGTTAAGGTGGAAATTCAGAGCAAATGGATAGGAAATCAGTTGAGTGACAGTTGTTATGAAGGTGTAGGTGTGTACTGTACCTTGAAGAGAGTGGAAGCTGGCACAGACCTAGAGAGGCACAGAGTATGCTGAACAACTTAAAAATCTAATATTTTATTGTGAAATTAATAGCTGAAGCTGCATTACTATGGTACACAACAAATTCAAATTCAGCCAATTAGTACCAAAATCCAATCGAACTTGAAATTTCATGTTTTGATGACATCAAACCAATGAGACGGTATAATATTGTATATAAAATCGGGTATTTTGAACAGTTGGGGAGAACAGCAAAGAGCAGCCAAGCACCAACAGACTGCCAGCAGAATAGCTCTCTGAAAGGTACCTCTCCATAAGAAAGTTGAGCAGCAGAAGACTGAAGACGACCTAGAGGAATCTACAGAGGAAGTTCAACATCCGAAGACAACAACTGATTTTGAAAATTGATTTGCCATTAATTTAAGAGGGAATTTATCGGACCAGTATTGTAGAGTGGGAGGTAAACATCAGTTTAAGAGAAAGGAGTTGTAAATAGTTGTTGTTTATTGTTCTCTTTTGGACTTAATGAATAAAATTGGTAATTTTTTTCTTTAATTAGTGATATTTCAGATAGTTCTTTGCCACTTGAAATTTAACAGATTGCAGCGCGAGGTGAGCATTTCTGTGTGTCTGGTTTACATTAGCAGAAGGGATTACCCCATGTAATACAGGAAAAGGAGTAATCAAACTGGCAGGATGTGACTAGCGGCATCCTGCAGGGATCTTTGTTGGGGCCTCACTTATCTACAATATTCTTTCACAACTTGGATAATGGCATTAAAAAGTAAAACATCCAAATTTGGCAGTGATACCAAACAGGTCAACATTGCAGACAGTGTTGACAACAACATGAAGTTACAACAGGATATTGATAGATTAGGTGAATGGGCAAGGTTGTGGCAGATGGATTTTAATATAAACAAGTGTGAGGTTATCCATTTTGGAGCAAAAAAACTATAGTTTTTTTTTAGAAGATACCAAATTAAAAATAGTGTATATCGAACAAAATTTAGGGGCACAGGTGTATAGCTCTTTAAAATGCCGTGAACAGGTGCAGAAAATAGGCAAGAAGGCTAATGGAATGCTGGGCTTCATATCTGAAGGACAGAAATAAAGGAATGCAGACAATATGCTGCAGTTATACAAAATCTAGTTAGAGTACACAGATCTGGATACTAGAACTTAAAAAGATGTTTTAGCTCTAGATAGAGTACAATGCAGGTTTACAAATAAGTTATGAAGTGAGACTAGACAAATCAGGTCTTTATTCTCTGGAATTTAGAAGGTTCAGGAGTGATCTAATTGATGTCTTCAGGAAAAGGTTTGATAAAGTTTCCCACGGTAGGCTATTGCACAAAATACGGAGACATTGGATTGAAAGTGATTTAACAGTTTGAATTAGAAATTGTCGAGCTGAAAGCGACGGAGGGTGGTGTTTGATGGGAAATGTTCATCCTGAAGTTCAGTTACTAGTGGTGTACTGCAAGGATCCACACCTCCCCCTTCACATTCATCCACGGCACCAAAGGACACACCTTCCCCCTTACCCCCAACCAAGGCCCCAAAGGAGCCTTCCACATCCATCAAAGTTTCACGTACACTTCCACAAATATCATTTATTGCATCTGTTGCTCCTGATGCCGTCTGCTTTATATTGAAGTAGAGCGCTTCAGGGAACATCTCAGTGACACCCGCACCATTCAACCCCACCGCCCCATGGCCAAACATTTCAACTGCCCCTCCCACTCTGCCAAGGACATGCACGTCCTGGGCCTCCTCCCCCGTCACTCCCTCACCACCCAATGCCTGGAGGAAGAATGCCTCATCTTCCGCTCATAAGCCTTCAACTCCAGGGCATCAATGTGGACTTCACCAGTTTCCTCATTCCCCCACCACGCTTACCCCAGTTCCAAACTTCCAGTTTAGCACCATCCACATAACCTGTCCCACCTGTCAATCTTCTTTCCCACCTATCTGTTCCACCCTCCTCTCCGACCTAATACCTTTACCCCTTCCTCCATCCACCTCTTGCACTCCCAGGTACTTTCTCCCCAGTGCCATCCCTCCCATTTATCTCTCCACCCCAGAGGCTTCTTGCCTCATTCCTGATGAAGGGCTCCTGCCCGAAATGTTGATTCTCCTGCTCCTTGGATGCTGCCTGACTTGCTGTGCATTTCCAGCACCACTCTAATCAGGATCTGTTTTGTGTCCTCTGCTGTTTGTTATTTTTATAAATGACCTAGAAGAGGGCGTAGAAGGATGGCTTAGTAAAATTGCCGATGACATGAAGGTTGGTGGAGTTGTGGATAGTGTTGAAGGATGTTGCAGGTTACAGAGGGACATAGGTAAGATGCAGAGCTGGTCTGAGAGGTGGGAAATGGAGTTTAACGTGGAAAAATGTGAAGGAACAACAGGAATAACGAATACTGAGCTAATGGTAAGAATCTTCTGTGCAGATGAACAGAGATCTCGGTGTCCATGTGCATAAATGGATAGAGTTGTTAAGAAGGCATACGGTATGTTACCTTTTATTGGGAAAAGGATTGCGTTTCGGAGCCATGATGTTATGTTGCCGCTGTACAAAACTCTGGTGCAGCTGCACTTGGAGTATTGTGCACAGTTCTGGTCACTGCATTATAGGAAGGATCTGGAAGGATTGGAAAGGGTTCAGAGGAGATTTACCAGGATGTTGCCTGGTATGGAAGGAAGGTCTTATCAGGAAAGGCTTAGTGATTTGAGGCTGTTTTTGTCAGAGAGAAGAAGGTTGAGAGGTGACTTAATTGAGACATAGAAGATAATCAAAAGATTAGCTAGGGTGGACAGTGAGAGCCTTTTTCCTTGGATGGCGATGGTGAGCACGAGGGGGCATAGCTTTAAATTGGTGGGTGATAGTTATAGGACCGATGTTAGAGGTAGTTTCTTTACTCAGAGAGTAGTAGGGGCATTGGGCACCTTGCCTGCAACAGTAGTAGACTCATCAACTTTAAGAGCATTTGAATAATCGTTGGATAAACATATGGATGAAAATGGAATAGATTAGATGGGCTTCAAATTGATTTCACAGGTCGGTGCAATATCAAGGGCCGAAGGGCCTGTACTGCGTTGTTATGTTCTATGATATTAACAGGGAATGACAAAATCATAGAATTCCTCCCTATAGTGTGGAAAGAGCCCATTCATCCCATTGAGTCTGCACCAACTATTCAAAGAGGATCCCATCCAGGCCAACACTCTTACCCCACATTTACTATGGCTAATCCACCTAGCCTGCAAATCCCTGGACACTACAAACAATTTGGCAAGACTGAGACACCTAACCTGCACATATTTGGACTGTGGGAGTAAACTGGAGCACCCGGCGGAAATCCTGAGGTTGGATTCAAACCCTGGTCCCTAGTGCTGTGAGGCAGCAGTGCGAACCATTGAGCTACTGTACTGCCCATCTGAGTAGATAAAAATAAATTATTTTTACTGGTTGATGATTCTAGAACCAGGAACATGTTCTAAGAATTATGGCCATGCCCTTCAGGAGCGATGTTATGAAGCACTTCCATGCGGAAAGATTAGTGGAAGCCTTCTCAAAAAGTGATTGATGCTACTTCAATTGTTAAATTTAAATCAGGAATTGACCCATTTTTATTAAGCAAGGGTATCAAGGGATGTGGGTCCAAGGCAGGCATATGGAGTTACATCATGATCTTATTGAATAGTAGAATCGGCTTGAGGAGCTGATTGAGTCAAGATTAGAGTGGTGCTGGAAAAGACACAGCAGGTCAGGCAGCATTCAAGACAGAAACATTGATTTTCCCGCTCCTCAAATGATGTCTGACCTGTTGCGCTTTTCCAGCACCACTCTAACGCTGACTCTAATTTCCAGCATCTGCCTTGAGGGGCTGAATGGCCTACCACTGTTCCTATGTTCCGAAATATATTGAGCAAGATTGCAAAATTATTATTGAAATATAGCTTTAAAATTTCATTGAAAATCATGACCAAATGACACGTTTCTACAATATTTATTCTGTGTAATGTTTTCCGGTAGATTTTGACAAGATTCCCAATGGGAGACTCATTAGCAAGGTTAGATCTCATGGAATACAGGGAGAACTAGTTACTTGGATACAGACCTGGCTCAAAGGCAGAGACAGAGGGTGGTGGTGGAGGGTTGTTTTTCAGACTGGAGGCCTGTGACCAGTGGAGTGCCACAAGGATCGGTGCTGGGTTCTCTACTTTTTGTCGTTTACATAAATGATTTGGATGCGAGCGTAAGAGGTACAGTTAGTAAGTTTGCAGATGGCACCAAAATTGGAGGCGTAGTGGACAACAAAGAGGGTTACCTCAGATTACAACAGGACCTGGACCAGATGGGCCAATGGGCTGAGAAGTGGCAGATGGAGCTTAATTCAGATAAATGCGAGGTGCTGCATTTTGGGAAAACAAGTCTTAGCATGACTTCTACACTTAATGGTAAGGTCCTAGGGAGTGTTGCTGAACAAAGAGACTTTGGAGTGCAGGTTCATAGCTCCTTGAAAGTGGAGTTGCATGTAGATCAGATAGTGAAGAAGGCGTTTGGTATGCTTTCCTTTATTGGTCAGAGTACTGAGTGCAGGAGCTGGGAGGTCGTGTTGCGGCTGTACAGGACATTGGTTAAGTCACTGTTGGAATATTGCGTGCAATTCTGGTCTCCTTCCTATCGGAAAGATGTTGTGAAACTTGAAAGGCTTCAGAAAAGACTTACAAGGATGTTGCCAGGGTTGGAGGATTTGAGCTATAGGGAGAGGCTGAACAGGCTGGGGCTGTTTTGCCTGTAGCGTCGGAGGCTGAGGGGTGATCTTTTAGAGGTTTACAAAATTTTGAGGAGCATGGATCGGGTAAATAGACAAAGTCTTTTCCCTGGTGCCGGGGAGTCCAGAACTATAGGGCATAGGTTTAGGGTGAGAGGGGAAAGATATAAAAGAGACCTACGAGGCAACGTTTTCTCACAGAGGGTGGTACATATATGGAATGAGCTGCCAGAGGAAGTGGTGGAGGCTGGTACAATTGCAACATTTAAGAGGCATTTGGATGAGTATATGAATAGGAAGGATTTGAAGGGATATGGGCTGGGTGCTGGCAGGTGGGACTAGACTGGATTGGGATATCTGGTCAGCATGGACGGGTTGGACCGAAGGGTCTGTTTCCGTGCTGTACATCTCTATGATTCTTTGTCGTCATGTTCTACCTGCTTTTGATGTTTCTGATGGCCATTAACTGCATGTGTGCTGACACGGCAGATGTTTTTTGGAGCTGTTGAAGTCCTCATAATGTCTAGCATAAGGTTACTAACAAACCCAATTTCTTTTTCAATACTTCTGTAACAGTCTCAGCTGTGACTGCCCAATAATTGTATTTCAGATTAATTACTCTACTGATGGTCAAAAGGAACTTTGTTTTTCAGTGCAACAGAGAAACATTGAACAGACATACAAACAAAAAATAAAAGGCATTTTGTAGCACAGTGATTATGTCCTAATCTTTGAGCCAGGAGGCTCAGATTCAGAACCCACCTTCTCCAGGGATATATAATAACATTACTGAACAGGTTGATCAGAAAATACCAAATTTTGGCAATGTGGCTATCTGCATCTGAGAGATGACAATAGGATCTTTCGTTGAGAACATTGTTTGAAGTCAAGGAAATGCTGCAGCTGACATTTTGGTCTTTACTGATACCTGCTGTGTATTTTAAAGATTCTCTTTCTTCTATTTCAAGTTTCAAACATTTTCAGTTTTCCTATACTATGTGGAATCATGCTGTGGACATAGCATTTGTTTTTAACATATTTCTGCTTGATGATTTTTAGCATAGAATTTCTGGTACATTCATTGCTGAGTAAGTGCTTTAATATTGCCTCATGTACATCCTTAATCTCAATGAGAGGCGATGATGACAAGGTTATTATTTCCTGTCAGTCCTTAAGAAGTAAAGTTCTCATTCTAAAGCCCAGGTTTATACAATTTTTTTTTAGAAGGAGGAGGACAGTTTTCTTGTATCTCTGCGCTCTGAGCCACTGGCCACTGCTATGCCTTGTGTAGAAGTCCTTTCTCATTCTCTGTCTTGTTCTTCGCTTCTGCAGTTACCTGATTGCTTACTAGGCCATTGTTGCAGGCCACAATGTAGGATTCTTTGGATCTTTGCTTCAATTTTATGGCAGTCTGTGCCTCAATTTCTAACATTACCTAAACAGCGAACAAAATTGGCTTCTATTTCATCTTATGTCAGTACTTAGCCTTTCTTCCTTCACTCTCCACTTCAACCTTTTTCCTCTCCTTGCTCCCCACTTCCTTCTCTCTTTCTTTGCTGACCCTCTCATGATATCCCTAATTTCATCACTTCCTGCAATCTGTTTTCTGTAACCCAGTGAGTGATCTATCTTGTTTTCTGAAACTCACCAACTGTAATCAGTTCTTTCCTGTACAGTGTAGAAACAGGCATTTGGCCCAACATGTCCATACTGCCCTACCGAAGAGTAATCCACCCAGACCCATTTCCACCCTCTGACTGATGCACCTAACATGATGGGCAAGTTAGCATGGCCAATTCACCTGACCTGCACACCTTTGGACTGTGGGAGGAAACGGGATCACCCGGAGAAATCTGTCACAGACATGGGCAGAATGTGCAAACGCCACACTGACAGGCGTCCGAGGGTGGAATTGAACCCAGGTCTCCTGGCGCTGTGAGACAACAATGCTAACCACTGAGCCACCATGCCACTGCTAGTATGCTAATTGCTATTTGTGTGCTACTGTTTACTGTTTGCAATCAGATGTTCTGTAAAACAGTGATCTTTTGCTCTCATAAAATATAGCGTAATGCATTGCTGTCACAGTACATCATTGCTTGCAATCTGTTAGTATCACTATAACTCACTCTGATGTGTTATCCCCTTTGTCGCTGACTACCAGTAAATACTAAATTCCATTTAATTTAACTGTAATCCTGTCATTTTACTTTCTCTTTAATATTCTGCTGTAATTTGTTATCTTCATTGTGTTTCACGTATAGAGATATAGTGGTAACTCAACTTTGGCAAAGATCAAACTAAATTAGCCTTTTAATTTGTGTACTGGAATCAGAATAAATGAGCATGAAATCTACTGATGAATGTAAAAAAACCCAATTGTTTCATTAGTGTTCTTCAGGGCTCAATCATTCGTGTCTGAACAGACTCATGATTCCAATGCCACACTTTATGGTTAGCTCTAGTACCGCTTGAGTGAGCTCAGAGAGAAAAATCCCTGAAAACTTCTCCCGTTTCTGACCCCACCGCCTCCATTCTGCCACTATCACCACCACCACCCTTAACACTCAAAGCTTCTGTCATGAGTCTTTGTATTGTGCTTTGGGTCCGAAAGATCAAATAATGCAACTTAAAAGGAGGTCTTACAGTCCATTGAGCCAGTTCTTTCCAAAAGAAACCCAAACAGTCCTACCACCTCCTCCCTCTACCTCACACTCTTTCCTTTATTTTAATTGCAAGTTTTTATCCAGTTCCCTTTTAAATTAATTCAAATTGGAACCAACCTCAGCATCGGGGGACAGTATGTTCCAATCCTAACCATTGTTTTGTAGAATATTTTCTACAAAATGCGAGCCTTTTCTGATTCATGGATGAGTACTCCCAAATCCTTCTGTGACTTTCTGAAGTCTTTCTCTATTTAAATAATATTTACCCCCTCTATGTTGTTGTCAAATTGCATAGTGTCACATTTCCCCACGTTATGTTCCCCGTCTACCAAATTTTTGCCCAGGTGATGCAATCATGCAGTAACAATACTTGCTATGTTTATATAATTATATTTATATTATAGGATATTTGGACTCATTCAGAAGCAGAATTAGAATAAAGCATCAATATCCTCAATTAATGTTTAACTCTCCATTAAACCCAAAGCTACAATATACAAAACAATAAGACTCTAAGAAATAGGAAGAGGAGTACACCCTTTATGGATCATGGCTGATCCAACTTCCTTCTCATCCACTTTCCTGCTTATTCCCCATAACTCTTGATTCTCTTACTGAACAAGAATCTATCTATTTCAGCCATAAATATACAAAAGGACTGTACAAACTGCGGCGCGGTGCCTCAGTGGTTAGCACTGCTGCCTCACAGCACCAGGGACTCAGGTTCAATTCGAGATTCGAGTGACTGTCTGTGTGGAGTTTGCAGGTTCTCCCCGTGTCCGTGTGGGTTTCCTCCGGGTGCTCCAGTTTCCTCCCACAATCCAAAGATGTACAGGTTAGGTGAATTGGCCAGGCTAAATTACCCATAGTGTTCAGGGATATGTAGGCCAGGTGCATTAGTCAGAGGTAAATATAGGGTAGGGGAGTGGTTCTGGGTGGATTACTGTTCGGAGGGTTGATGTGGACTTGTTGAGCTGAAGGCCTGCTTCCACACTGTAGGGATTCTAATTCTAAATTCTCTCCATGCAAGGAGTGCCAAGGATTCGCAATCCTCTGCTCATCTCAGTCTTAAATCCAGTATCCCTGTATTCTGAGACTGTGCCCTCTGGTCCTTGACTCTCTGAAGGAAAACATCCTCTCAATGTTTATCCTGTCAAGCCCCATAAGAATCATATATCTTCCAATGAGATTAACTCTCCTTCTTCTAAATTCTAGTGAGTAGAATCTCAACCTGGATGGCTCTGCTCATAAGACTGTCCTTCCATAACAGGGATCATCGTCGTGAAGCTTCTATGGCTACCTTTGCGTAAATAAGAGGATCAAAATTGCTCATATTATTCCAGATGTGACCACACTAGTACCTTGCACTGTTGCAGTAAGACTTCCTTCACTTGTACTCCAGCTCCCATGAAATAAGGGCCTACGTTCCATTAGCCTTCCTGATTCTCTGCTGCACCTGTGTGCTCGCTTTCTGTGTTTAATGCACAAGTACCTCCAAGTCACTTTGTGTTGCAGTTTTCTGCAGCTTTTCTCCATTTAAATATTATCCTGTTTTTCTGTTCTGTCTTTCAAAATCAGCAACTTCACATTTTCCCAAATAATAATCCATTTCCTCCATTATTCTAGTTAGTTGAGTATCCTTTCATGACAGGTTTAAAACTGTTCTTTCTGTTTTTCATTGTTCTTTTCCAACTCTTTTTGGTTCCAATCTAACCCCTGCAGCCACCTCCTTACCCTCTCCTCCTCTTTTTCATTCTCTCAACTTGGAGACTTCACTTTTCACCCCTTCCCTGTTCACAAATTAACCTATCAGAAGCAAATGCAGGAGAAGAACATTTGTGATTGGAAGAGCATGAAAGAGACAGAATGTTAAATGGAAGTGCAGTTCCTCATTGATTCATTCTAGCATGTCTGATCCTGAGGGGACTTAAACAGATGGATGTTGAAACAATATTTTGTCTTGTAAGCGAATCTAGAACTAGAGGTCTTAGTTTAGAAATAAGGGTTGGTTAATTATGTCTTGTGTTTTTTTTAGGAGTAGTTCTTAGTTGTCTTGGTTTAGTTGTTTTAAAGGTTGTATTTTGAAATTTATGGGAATTGTTTACGGTCTCTACTCAATGTTTTTTGAGTGGGGTTCTTTCTCCTGGGGGGTCTTGGACTTTCTTGAACAATCATGGCTAGTCATTCGCTTAATGTCAAGGGGAGCTTGCCAATTAAAAGGAAAATGATACAACCAAGTCTTAAAAAAGAGAGGGTTGATGTAGCCCTTTTACAGGAGACACATCTACTTGATAAGGAGCATTCGAAACTGCAGCAGGGAGGATTTGGTCAGGTGTTCTTTTCATCTTTTAGTTCAAAAAGAAGGGGAGTGGCCATTCTTATCCGGAAGAATCTTCCCTTCCAAGTGCAAAGCCAGATAAAAGATGAGTCTGGACGGTTTATAATACTTAAAGCTCTAATATGTGGAGAGGAGTATGGGATTTTGAATGTATATTGCTCCCGGCACATCCTTTTAAATTTGTAACAGATGCACTCTCCAAGTTGATGGCTCTCGGGGTGCGTCACGTAATTATAGGGAAAGATTTTAATTGTATAACCGACCCCGAGGTGGACAGGTTACCTAGCAGCTCGGCAGGTATATCTCTGAGATCCAGGCAGTTGGCTGATCTGAATAGCGAGTTGGGATTGGTAGATGTGTGAAGGTGCTGAAAATGTGTTGCTGGAAAAGCGTAGCAGGTCAGGCAGCATCCAAGAAACAGGAAATTCGACATTTTGGGCATAAGCCCTTCAAAAAAAGAAGGGCTCATGCCCGAAACGTCAAAAAGAAGGGCTTATGCCCGAAACGTCGAATTTCCTGTTCCTTGGATGCTGCCTGACCTGCTGCGCTTTTCCAGCAACACATTTTCAGCTCTGATCTCCAGCATCTGCAGACCTCACTTTCTCCTCGAAGATGTGTGAAGATGTGTGAAGGTGTCTTCACCCTGAGGGTAGAGATTTTACTTTTTATTCTAACCCACACTAGTGTCATACCAGAATCGACATGTTGTTTTATCCCCTCGACCTTTCTGAATTCGATATTGTCTTGTAAAATAGGGAATATAACTATTTCTGATCACGCTGCAGTGTATATGGAGGTCAAGACTAGTGATGGCAAGGTGGGTTCCTGGCATTGGAATATGGACCCTTTCCTGTTGAAGGATAGTAAGTTCATAGAATATTTCTCGCAGGAATTTAAAACTTTCTGTGATATCAACTGAGGTACGGCCAGTAACCCATCCGTGATGTGGGAGACTGCTAAGGCAAATGCACGTGGCTTGATTATCTCATATTCTGTGACCCGAAAAAGACAAAAGGCAGAACAAAAGCATCTGCTTGAGGCTTGCCTGAGGGTAGCTGAGTCAGAGTATGTTGATAGGCTGTCCATGACTAAATTACAGCAAATTACAGCCCTCAGGGCTGCTTTGAATACCGCACTTACTCAAACAGCAAAGAGAGACATGCAAGGATTATTTGAGCACGGCAATGAGCCGTGCAGGTATCTAGCATACCCTGCCAGAAAGAAGAAGACTCCCCAATCCATTACATATATTAGAGAAGGTGCTGGCGCCCTGACTTGTGATCCTAAAACGATCAATGCAGCTTTTAGGAAGTTTTACTCTGAGTTGTATAAGTTGTAGCACCGTGAGGCTGGAGCAAGGAAGATAGAGTCTTTTTTTAAAAAAAATCAGGTCCTCTCGGGCTTAACCTCGCAGCAGGTATCGCTTTTGAATGCCCCCCGACAAGCCAGGAGGTGCAGGAGGCAGTGAGGCATCTCCAGAGCAGTAAAGCACCCCGACCAGACGGATTTCGGGCTGAGTTCTATAAAGAGTTTACAGACAAATTAGCCGGACCACTTATAGATATATTTAATTATTCACATCGTCAGGGTAGTCTCCTGCCTTCCCTGAGAGAAGCAAATATCTCTCTCTCATTCTTAAGAAAGGAAAAGCCCCAGATGACTGTACTCCGTACAGACCTACATCCTTATTGAATGTGGACTTCAAAATTCTCTCAAAAATGTTGGCATTAAGACTGGAGAGGGTTTTACCATTTATTATAAAAGAGGATCAGACGTGGTCTAATAAGGGTCCCAGATCTACTAATAATATCAGAAGAGTGTTAAACATGGTACAAGTCTGCCAGCAGGGAGCGATACCAGGATTAGTCGTCTCCCTAAATGCAGAGAAGGCATTCGATTGGGTGGAATGGCCATGTCTTTTTTTATGCTATGGAACGGTTTGGCATTGGAGAGGTCTTTAACAAGTGGGTCGCAAAATTATGTAACGACCTGTAAGCAGCGGTGATTACCAACGGCTTAAAATCGGATAGCTTTAGTTGCGGAGGTTGTCGTGAAGGCTGCCCTCTCTCGCCACTACTATTTACACAGTGATTGAACCGCTGGCAGAAGCCATCTGAACTAACCCTAATATAACAGCCCTGGAGTTAGGATCGGGTTAGCATAAAATCACTCTCTATGCAGATGATGTCCTTCTTTTCTTAAATGATCCACTGACACCTCTGCCCCGCTTAATTCAAGTGGTAACGTATTTGGTATGTTCTCAGGTTACAAAATTAACTTCATGAAATCAGAGGCCATGCTGCTAGGAAGTTTTACCAGCATATCCAATTTTGCGGATGGATCCCGCTTCCCTTTCGGTGGTCACTGGGAGGTTTTCTCTATTTAGGTATTTTCATTATCCTGATATTTGGTCAGCTATACAAAGCTAATTAGGCGCATTTATTAGAGAAATTAAGGCAGGACCTCCAACGCTGGGAAGATCTCCCGATATCCTGGCTAGGAAGAATAGCTTTGGTCAAGATAAATATTCTACCTGGCCTATTATACCCCATGAGAACGCTTCCTTTGATGTTGCCAGGTGCTGTGTAAGTTTTATGGTTGACTTGGTTCCTTTATTTGGAATCATAGATGGCCCCATCCAACTTGTCCAGATCACACTGGAGCATTTCTGTATCCTCCTCTGTATCCTCCTCTGTATCCTCCTGCCTAGCTTTATGTCTACAAACTTTATGTCTACGATTAATTCCTTCATATAAATTTCATGTGGCTAATTGGGTCTCTTGTGATTCACAATCAATTTGGTTCCCAAGCAAAATGCCCCCACATCAATCTATTATTTATGGATAAGTTAAGAATAATTACGAATCGTGGTAAAAACCCAGTTTACTGAACACAATCAAAGTTTGGAGGATGATGTGACAGGATGAGAGTAATTTACAGAAAACCTTCCCTTTTACTCCTATAGTGGGAATATTGGGATTTCAGCCAGGCTTGACTGACACTGGATTTAAAATTTGGGAGTCGAGAGGCATCTCCTGTTTGGGAGATCTGTTCAATGGGGAGTTCATGATGTCCTTCGAACAGATGCGTCAGAAGTTCCGGTTGCCTAGCAAGGACTTTTTTCGATATTTTCAAGTACGAGACTTCATACAAAAAAAACCACATTGATGACAAATCCTTACAAATCAGATATGGAAACGAGAGTTCTTCAGTTGATGGGTGCACCCTCAGTCAGTACTCTTTACCACTCGCTAGATAATAAGGTATCAAAGGACATGGGACAGTTATAGGGATGGAAATCTCAAATGTGGAGGGATATCTGGGAAAATGCCAGGAAGACTCTATCTGTAATAAAACTCAGGCTATTCAATTGAAGCTACTTCATAGGGGTCATATGGCACCAAAGTGGCTTGCAAAGTTCAAGACAGGAGCATCCCCAATGTGCTATATATTTTTATATATAGAGTCTTCTTTCTTATATCTTATTTTGTGTTTTGGTAGTTTGTGGAGTAGTTTAATAGTTAGTTTTCTTAATTTTATATTGATGCTGTTATTATACTGTAAAGTGGTGACACTATATTAATTTTGTAATTGTGTAAAAAAAACCTCAAATCTTTTTCTTTTACAAAGAAAAGAGATGGTTCATTTATGGCAGAGATGAGGAAACATTTTTTTCTCAAAGTTGTGAGCCTTTGGAATTCTCTTCCACAAAAGATATTTTGAGACTTACAGTGTGGAAACAGGCCCTTCGGCCCAACAAGTCCACACCGACCCGCCGAAGCGCAACCCACCCATACCCCTACATTTACCCCTTACCTAACACTACGGGCAATTTAGCATGGCCAATTCACCTGACCCGCACATCTTTGTGACTGTGGGAGGAAACCGGAGCACCCGGAGGAAACCTCAGCAGACACAGGGAGAACGTGCAAACTCCACACAGTCAGTCGCCTGAGGCGGGAATTGAACCCGGGTCTACAGGCGCTGTGAGGCAGCAGTGCTAACCACTGTGCCACCGTGCCGCCCATGATAGTGGACTAAAAATCTTTAAATATTTTTAGTGTGGAAGTAGATAGAACATAAGAACTAGGAACAAGAGTAGACAATTCAGCCTCTTCGCCCTGCTCCCCCATTTCATATCATCATGGCTGATCTCACATTAGCCTCAACTCCACTTTCCTGCCTGTGCTCCATAACCCTTCAACCCATGATAAACGAAAATCATCTATCTCCTTCCTAAGTTTATTCAGTGCCTCTCTGGGGTAGTAAATTCCACAATTTCTCAACCCTTTTGAGAGAAGTAATTTTTTTCTCATCTCTGTTTTCAATCTGCTTTCCTTTATCCTAAGACTATGGCCCCTCAATCCAGATTGTTCACGAGGAAACATCCTCTCTGTTTCCTTTGTTAATTCCCTTTAGCATTTAATGTATCAAAAATAGATCTCTTATCCTCCTAAATTCCAGAGTATACACCTAAACTGCTCAATCTCTTTTCATAAGACACACCCCTCATCTCTGGAATCAATCTAATGAACCTCCTCTGAACTACATTCAATGCAACGATATCAAGTAAGGGGACCAAGATTCTACGCAGTACTCTGGGTGTGGTCTCACTAATGCCTTGTACAGTTGTAGCAACAGTTCCTTACCTTTATTCTCTATTCCTTTAGCGATAAATGCCAAAATTCCATTTTCCTTCCTTACTACCTGGTATATCTGCGCAGTGGATTTCTGTAACTCATGCACGAGGGTACCTAGATCCCTTTGTATCAAAGCACTTGGAAGTTCCTGTCCATGTGGATTTGCTTTTCTATTCCTTTGACCAAAATGGATAACCTCACACTAATCAACATTAATTTTGGCCCATTCACCTAACCCATCCATATCCATTTGTAAATTTCGTATTTCTTCATTACAACATACTTTCTCACTTATTTTAGTCATCTGAAAATGTGGTCATAGTATCTTATATCTTTGCATCTAAATCATTAACATTGATTGTAAATAATTTGGGCCTAAAGGTTGAACCTTGGTGCACCCCACTAATTATATCCTGCCAAGCAGAAAAAGGACCCACTTTTCCTGACTCTGTGCTTTCTGTTGGTTAGCCAATCTTCTACTGGAGCTAGTATACTGCTCTATCCCCATGTGATCTAACACTGTGTATTAATCTTTTGTGCAGCTTTTTTTCAAATGTCTTCTGCAAGTCCAGATATACTTTATCTGCAGGATCCCCATTATCCATATTGACTGTTACATCTTCAAAGAACTCTAGCATATTTGTCATTCTTGATTACCAAAGTGATGAAAGATTATTAGGGATGTCCAGGAATGTAGAATTCAAGTTAAAATGAAATAAGCCATGATCTTATTGAATGGCAGAGCGGATTCGAAGGGTTGAATGATCTTCTTTTATTCTTCTTATGTCAAATTCTGTCTCTCTCAGAAGGGGATTACCTTCTGGTTGGTCACTGAGGAGGACAGACTGATACAGTGCTGGAATACCTGAATACACAGGTCCCAGTGATCAGTACTGCATGATCTTTTCTCTCCTGGGCCATGCGTAACACCATTCAGTTGTATAAGTCATTGCTGGTGAGGTGCAAGGCCATGAGTGCTCACCATTTAATGTTTAGAGGTGGCAATCAAAATCCCCTGTCAACATTGCACACATCTCATACTTCTTATGAGTTTGGAGAAATTGTCATATGATATGTGAATATATTGTGGATAAATGATCCATGTTATGAATTTTCCTTGACTAAAGGGTGGCAAAAAATGTGGAAATCGTTACCAAAAGGCGTATTTATGGCACTTAGCTTCCCTCTAAATGTATCTATGACAAGTAAGTTAAATTTCTTTGAAGGAAATGCAGTTACACAAAGAGCGAGAAGGCACATGTGATGCATAAACATAGAGTAGTTGGCTGTCTCTATGCTGTAAATTCTATACATATGTTATCCTTTCTGACTGTACACATTATAACTCATTGCCAGTTATTTATTATAATTTAAAATACAGAACATATCCAGAAATGTTGTTTATTCTGTTGTTTTGAACCAGATTGTCCACGTATATTGCATAGGCGAGGGGCCAGTGGTCCATCTAAATTCCACAAAGATTGACTGGGGAAAAATCAAGGTACTAACTGATGTTCCCAAGACCATCTGCCTGTCTAATGAATCACTTATCCCAGCCAGAGTCACAGCCAAAATGGTAAGTCATTTGCAGTAATTAAAAAAGGAAATATGCTCAGTAAAGATGATTAATTGCTTCACAGATGGGATTGCTTGCACATCTGCCATGCTCTTAGCTCTTCTTCCTTTTTTATAAATTTACCATCAGAGTGTACGCTGCACAGCTTGATAGGATCTGTGCAGTATCTGTGTAGTATCTGTGTATTCTGTTCAGTGCAATCCTTAGCAGTCTTTCATGTTTCTTCAAAACAACAACCAAATTTTAATAGTTGTAACAGATCCAAATTCTTGGTCTGCTTTGATTGACTTTAAAAAATGTTCTACCAGTTTTTTCAAAGTGCTGCTTAAGATTATTTATGCTGTAGGTACAGTCCAAGAACTGAGTCCAAGTTGGCTCAAATCATTTAATTTGATACATGAAATGCTGGTAGCAAGAGTTTCAGTCCAAACAAGATTCTGCTCAGGCCTAAGGTGGAAAAGCTGTTTGATAATCTATCTAACACCATGCAGGAGAGGCTGTGGTGTCACAGGCTAGTAATTTCCACAAGGGCAAGCTAACTTGGGGACTTAATAGCTTGTGGAAGTTAAGTTATTTTGTGATTTCAAATATATTATTAAGTTATTTTCTAGAATATGAAATTTGCCATCAGTGCTGGTTACCATGACGATGATCATCAATAGTAAAATCCATTTGGTTCAATAATGTCCTTTGGGCAAAGAAATCTGCCATCCTTATATCATCGCACTGACAGTGACTGCAAATCCACAGGAAAATGGATCACTCCTAACTGTGTTCTGCAATGGCCTAGTATTTATCAACATTATATTTCTGCTGCCATGAATTTGCCCACTCATCCAACTTGTCCAGATCTCACTGGAGCATCTCTGCATCCTCCTCAGAATTCACCCTCCCACCTAGCTTTATGTCTACAAACTTCATGTCTACGATTAATTCCTTCATATAAGTTATTAATATAAATTGTGATATGGACAATAAATGCTTGTGACACCCACTTCTGATGCAGGTCCAGAATTGTTTTAGTGTTTGTATTGAGATTTTATTGAGAGACAGAACTTATGCAATTGAATTGGAGTGAAGTTCATAAATTGTATCCAGAGATTATTTCTTCCTTTGGCTAATCTTGTTATGATCTGACAGAGTCTGAAGAAATGTCTGAGACCTATCAGACATGAGGGATCTGGTGATGAATATATTCAAGAGGAGCTAATTAGATGTGAATTCCTCTCTCTCTATCTTTCCCTCACCTTTGCTGTTATTGCATTGTCTTCAATAGGTTCTGCAAATAAATTGAATGATGAGAAACACAGGTGATTTACTGGTGGTGGTTAAATAAAGAATTGAATGTGAATTGGTTGCTGAAAAAAGGCAGTGTTTGGTGACTGAGTATATGTGCTCACATGACAATGTTGCACATTCCAGGCCCTGTGTGTCATTGCATCACGACCAAAGGTCTGCATTTAACAAGATGGGAATTGAATTGGGAAGTGAGAGAATAGGTGGTGGCTGGGTTAGAGAAAAGAGAACAGACTGAGGGCAAGGGGTGATTAGGTCCATGAGGGGGAAGAATGGGTCCTGCCTGATCTCCCCCTAGTAGTAATCAGTGGAGGTGAGTTTTATAGTGTGTCTAAAAGGACACTTGTGATACATTGGTAGTTTCCTTCCTTTGAGCCAACAGGGCCAGGTTCAAGTCCAAGTTGCTCTAGAGGTATGTAATAACATTTTTGAGTGGGTTAATTAGAAATAAAAGTAGATGTAATATGGCGAACTGAAATAAAGCTTTCACAAAAGTGTGGTTCGGCTGTTAACTATTCCTTCATGTACTATGGAGCTTAGGATGTTTCAAAGAGTTGAACTTTGCATCTGTGCACTCTCTAATTGAATTCTACACGTTTTCCATATTCTGTTTTGTATTTTTAATTGCATTGGTATTCGCAGAATTGCATGTTAAGAATTTCATAAAAACTGCACAACCCTTTGTTTGTACGATCAATTACAAATTCTTTGCACTGGTGGCTTCCATAAACAAGAACTGAGCTAAAACTGAGCTGAAAAGTTTACTCTTACAATGGATGGACCTTTTTATATACCTGGGTTCTTGTGGTACGCTAAATTACTGTGCCACCTTAGTCCCCCCCCCCACCCCAGACTTGACTGTTCACTCAATTTGCACTATTAAAAAGCAACTGGTTTCTACAAGTTAACAGAGGCTGTGAGTATGCACAGGATTACAGCATTAATACCTGAGGTTTAACCTTGCTTTATGTCAGTTGAGAAGCTGCACTTACTCTGATCATCATAAACAACTTATGGAAATGCTCCTTAGCACAATTCTAAGCAGCAAAGGAAATCATAGGCTTGGACTTGCAATAAAGTGGTAAATACCCAGCTCACTGCACCAGCAGAGAAACCCATCCAGATGTGGGATAGAATCAGCTCTGGGAGTGGGTGTGGAATAGAGTTGGAACTGCTATGTTCAGAAATAGGTCGGGAGTACCACAGGGTAGCCTAGGTGGGCTGTTTGAAAGGCCCGTCTCTGTTGGCAGTAATTTTATTAATTATTAGACCATCCAGCCCTCACCCCTTCAACCTCTACCCACTCACCATGTCCTATCCATGCCAATAAATGCTAAACTTTGGCCACTCAGGTACCCCTAAGGCCTCTCATACCATCCATGCCGATACATGCCCCAGCAATTTCCACACCTTACAACCCAACATCAACTTATGCCACCCACCCATCATCCTTTACCCTGACACATATCATGCCAATTCATCAAGTATCCACTATGGTCAGCCCTCAGAAACCATACTGACATGAGGTAAAATAATAGTCTTCATATCTGTTACAGCCTTTATGACTGTAAAATATTCATGAAAGCCCATTCAAAATATTAAAATCTTCTCAAATAAAAACAAAAGTATTGTTTTTATTTTAACCCACCATCAAAGACAATTAATTCTTTAATACCTCCTTTAAGCTGTCAATCAAACTATGAACTTAGGATCCCTTTCTGAGATGGTAGGTTGTTTTTTTCAAGGGGCCAGGGATTTAAATAACTTGTCGGGTTAATTCTTTAACACTCACTGACACAAGCAGGCTGATTTCAGTTTATAAAAATCATTGGGAATTTAAATAATTTCACAGCTTGACAATTCTACAGAATCACAGAATAGTTATAATGCAGAAGGATGCCATTTGGCCCATCGTGTCTGCCCTAGTTGACATTATGTACTCTTCAAGAGTTTTTGCAGCTATTACAGAAGTTCCTAAAAGACAAATGTGAAGTTTACAGGGGACAGGTTGCTCATTCCTCTCCCATTGGAAGGGCCTGTAACAATGGCCACTGTGTAGTGATATACAGTGAGTGCCTTCGCAAGCAGTGGATTAGAGTGTGTATCCCCCCAAACTGTGGAAACAAGTTGCACTTGAGAGTTGTCAGTAACTCTTGCAGTTCGAGCAGCATCAGAACACATTAGTGCATGTGGCTGGGACTGCAAGCAGTTCTATGGAGATTACATCATGGATTAGGAGTGAACTGAGTTAGTACTTTTTCCGTGGGGAGGGATTCACATACCCTCAGAAATAATTGAGTGAAGATGGATGATTACATTTTGGAGAACTGCGATGATGCACAAAGTAGATATCGATCTTGGGATAAGTGCACCTGATGCACAGAGGGCAACCTCTGAAGCAAGTACACTTTAGATAGTGGATAAAAAGGCTGTCCATACTGCTCTGAGTTCCACTTTTCCCTGTATTTTTGCAACAGAGGTGGAATAAAGCCTTTACTTGCTGGATAACTAGGTTGTTAGGGTTCTCATTTAGCCTAATGGCAGATGGCCTATTCGTGACATATCTATGCCCCCTTCAGCACTAAGGGAATGTTTAAGGAGTGGATGGCCACATTATCATAACTTATGTAACCCCTGCAAAAAGGCAGTTAAGGGGGAGTGTGTGAAATCTTTTAATGATGCCAAAGTTTAAGACTTTGTTGCGGTGACTTTGAGGTCTGTTTGAGCATAGCATTAACTTCAAATGGTGCTGCTGAGTTCGGGTTCCTCTTATGAATTAGTTACTCCCTTTGGCCAAAATAGAATTTGTCATAAATTGGGTCAGATCATCCAGATCTGGGATTTGTGCACCATTTTAGAATCACCCTGACTCCACAGAAATCGAGATTATAAAAAGAGTCCAGTGCTCTGGTGCTAGAACTAAAATCAATGCATATATACTATAGCCTTCGCAGTGCATGGATTAAGATAGTACTTGAGATTTCAGGAATAATATTATGGACGAGAGTGAAGTTAATCCCAAAAGTAATTTACAGAAATTGTGAAACAGCTTGGTATGAATAAATAATGAATTTACAGAGCAAATCTGTTGATTCTACATCATCAATAAAGGGAAGCAGTGCCAAAAGAATAGGTTGGAGAATGTTTGCAGTATCACAGTTCCATCTATAACCTATAATTCCCTGAATCTCCAGCCAGAATCATCAAATTGTCATGATGCACAAGTAGGTTAGCCGATCCATTGTGTCTGCACTGGCTCTCTGAATGAGAATTATAACTTATTGCCATTGTTTTGCCTTTTTCCCATGGCCCTAAATATTGTCTTTATTTACATATTCAACTAATGTCCTCTTGAATGCTTCAATTGAACCTGCCTTCATCACACTTCCAGGCAGTGTGATTGTGAAAATTATTTTCTCTTACTTTACATTTTTTTCTTTTGCAAGTTACCTGATATCTGAGCCCTGTGATTCTCTATCCTGCTATGTGGGAATCAGTTTCTCCACATCGATTCTGTTGAGGCCCCTCATGATTTTGAAAAGTTCTGTCAAATTTCCTCTTAGCTTTCTCTTCTCTCAGTGCCTGCTCCCATTCTTGCCCCAGGCTGCCTGCTCCCATTCTCGCTCCAGGCTGCCTGTTCCTGCTCTCGGTCGCCGGCTGTCTTAGGCTGTCTCCTCCTGCTCTTACTACCTGCTCTCTCTCTCTCTCTCTCGAGCTGCTGGCCACTCCAGGGTGTCTGCTCCCACTGTCACCACCAACCTTCCCTCACTGCCTAATCCTGCCAATGCCACCTTCATTCGCCATCACTACTGAAAAGAAGATGAAGGCGAAAGAGAAAAAAAGAAAAGGAGGGAGAAGGATGCAGTCAGCCTGGTACTGGGAACAGACAGGCTCCTCCATTTAAAGTTACTCTACTTGACTCACCTCATTGCCTGGTCAGGGTTGGACATGTGCTGCTTTAGAACAGTTACTTGAACACAATCTAGGAATGTTTGTCCCTCTGTGCTCTTTACCATAATCCTCTCTATATTTGGACCATGAAAATCTCCCATGATAACTACTTTATGATGTTTGTACCTCTCTGTAATTTCCTTGCAGATTTGGTCCTATATATTCTTTCCACTAGTTGATAGACCTGAGATTATACTAAGCAATGTAATTGTAATGTTTTTGTTACTGTACTTAGTTCTTACCAAATTAACTTTATCCTCAAACCTCAGATATCCTCCACTGCTCTCCTTAACCAATACTACATTCCTTCTGCTCTTTTCCTTATCTTTTCTGAACATCTTGAAAGCAGAATATTTAACACTCAGTTCTGTTTTGGGCAATATTTCTATTTTAATCATACACAATAACATAATTCTCCATGAAATCATGTGTTTGTAACTCACCAATCTTACTGATTATTCTCTGTACATTCATGTATTTACAGTGTAATATGATCTGTTCTCTATATTTTTGTTACTTTTGCAACTCCACCAGTTAACTTGTTATTTTCTATTCTAATGCTATTTGTCTTTCCCAGTATTTTGTGTACCTTGATATTACTCTGAAATGTACTCTGTTGGTTTCAACATCTTTGCCAAGTTTGTTTTAAGACCCTTCCCAACAGCACCACCAAAAAGCTGTGCAAGGAGTTTAGTGCTGGATTTGTTCAGAAGCACCCCATCTGACTTGTACAGTTATGTCACCTTCCCAGGCCCAGCATTCCAAGAATGTGAAGTCCTTCTTTCTGCACCATCTTTGCAGCCACAAATTCATTTGTCTTGTCCTCCTATTGCTGTACTCGCATCATTTAGCACTGGAGTTAACTGAAGATTATTACTTTTAATATCCAACTTGCTAATTTTCCACTGAATGCCCAAAAGTTTGATTGCCTGACTGCAGGCCCTTCCTCAGTATGTTGTCACTTACATGAACCATGACCTCTGACTGTTCATGGCCCTTCCCCTATCAGAGAATGCCTTACAATCTCTGATCTCTGATGTCTGTGATTCTGGCAAGAGGGAATCCAAGGACCATACTGCAGTCACAACCAAGGCTGCAGAAATACCTGTACATACCCCTAACCACTGGATTCCCTAGCACTACTGTTCTCGTACTCACCTCCCTTCCCTTCTATACAGCTAGGTCACCTGTGGGGCCACAGACCCAGCTTTTGAGGAAGTATTACCTTCATTGGTATCCAGAATGGAAAATGGACTCATGTATGGGATCTCAGGGCTCTCTTGCATGATCTGCCTGGATCTCTTCAGCTGCCTGGTTGTCATCTATTCCCTATCTGGCCAATGTCCCTTGCAGTGTCTCTGAACATGCCATCCATACAATCTTATAACTCATTGATATAGCCTACTGACCCCAGCAGCCACTAAAGCTCAATACCAATTGTGCAAGTTGGTTCGGCTGGTGACACTTGCTGTACATTTGCTTGTCTTGGTCACTTGAACTGTCTACATCTCTCCACATGCCATAGGAAGAGCATTTTGCTTCATCAAATTGTCTCACCATATCCTAGTCTTACTTTTGTATTATTTTTTATAAACTTATTTTTCTTGTGCAAAGGAATTAATTGCCTGAGGTGGCAGAGACTAGAAATCCAGAATTCCTGGTTAATGAAAATTCAAGGAGGTGATCAAGGGTATAGAGGAGGGTAGTGCAGTTGATGTAGTTGATATGGATTTCAGCAAAGACTTTGACAAGTTTCCACAAAGGAAACTAATTGCAGAAAGGTACACGCGATCCAGGCAAGGTCGATTCAAAATTCGCTTTGTAGTAGGAGACAGAGGGGGCTGGTACAAGGCTATTTTTGTGACAGCAGCCCGATGTGCAATGGTGTACAACAGGAATAAGTGAACAAAGAACAAAGAAAATTTATAGCCCAGGAACAGGCCCTTTGGCCCTCCAAGCCTGAGCCGATCCAAATGTACTATCTAAACCTGTCGATCAATTCTTAAGCATCTGTATCCCGCTACTCCCCACCTATTGATGCATTTATCCAGATGCATCTTAAATGAATCTGCCGTGTCTGCCTCTATCACCTCTGTTGGCAACGCGTTCCAAATGCCCACCATCCTCTGTGTGAAGTACTTGCCGCGCATATGCCCCTTAAACTTTCCACCTCTCACTTTGAAAGCATGACATCTCGTTATTGAATCCTTCACCCTGGGAAAAAGCTTGTCTCTATCCACCCTGTCTATGCCCTTGATGATTTTATAAACCTTAATCAGGTATCCTCTCAATCTCCTTTTTTCTAATGAAAATAAACCTAACCTACTCAACCTTTCTTCATAGCTAGCACCTTCCATACCAGGCAACATCCTCGTAAACGTTCTCTGCACCCTCTCCAAAGCATCCACATCCTATTGGTAATGTGGTGACCAGAACTGTACACAGTATTCTAAGTGTGGCCAAACCAATGTCTTGTACAATTTTAACATGACTTGCCAGCTCTTATACTCAATACCCCATCCAATGAAGGCAAGCATATTATATGCCTTCTTGACCACTCTATCCACCTGTGCAACAACCTTCAGGGAACAATGGACCTGCACTCCCAGACCTCTCTGCCCATCAACGTTTCCCAAGGCTCTTCCGTTCATTGTATAATTCCATCTAGAAATAGCCTTGCCTAAATGCATCACCTCACCTTTGTCTGGACTGAACTCCATCTGCCATTTGTCCATCCAACTCTCCAGTCTATTCATATCCTCCTGTATTCTCTGACAGTCCCTTATGCTTTCTGCTACTCCACCAATCTTGGTGTCATCTTCAAACTTGCTGATCATACCAACTGTGCCCTCTTCTAGATCATTTATGTATATTATAAACAACAGTGGCCTCAACACTGACCCCTGTGGAACACCACTAGTCACCTTTCTCCATTTCGAGAAACTCCCTTCAACTATTACTCTCTGTCTCCTGTTGCTCAACCAGTTCTTTATCCACCAAGCTAGAACATCCTGCACACCATATGACTTCACTTTCTTCATTAGTCTACCATTGGGAACCGTATCAAACGCCTTGCTAAAGTCCATGTATATGACATCAACAGCCCTTCCTTCATCTGCCAACTTGGTCACTTCCTCGTAGAACGCTATTAAGTTGGTAGGCACGATTTCCCCCGCAAAAAACCATGTTGGCTATCACTGATGAGCCCATTATTTTCTAAATATAAATAGATCCTATCCCTCAGTACCTTCTCCAGCAACTTTTCCACCACCGGCGTCAGACTCACTGGCCTGTAATTACCCGGAATATCCCTACTACCCTTCTTGTACAGGGGGACAACATGAGCAACCCTCCAGTCCTCCGGCACCTCACCTGTATTTAAGGATGCCACAAGGATATCTGTCAGGGCTCCAACTATTTCCTCTCTCACCTCCCTCAGCAACCTGGGATAGATCCCATCTGGTTCTGGGGATTTGTCCACCTTAATAACCTCTAGCCTACCCAACACATTTTCCCTACTTTTGTCAATGTGATCCAGACTAATCAAACTTCTCTCTCTAATCTCAGTATTCATCATGTTCCTCTCCTCAGTGAACACTGATGCAAAGTAATCATTCAGAATCTCACCCATTCTCTCAGGATCGACACACAGCCTTCCTTCGCTATCCTTTAGTGGAGCAATCCTTTCTCTAGTTACCCGCTTGTTTCTTATATAAGAATGAAATGCTTTGGGATTTTCCTTAATTCTGCTCGCTAAAGCTATTTTATGACTCATTTTCGCCCGCTTGATTCCTCGTTTAAGACTGGTCCTACTCTTCCGATATTTTTCCAGGTCCCATTCTGTTCTTAGCTGCCTAGACCTTATGTATGCTTCCCTTTTCTTCTTGGCTGGTCGTACAATTTCTCCTGTCATTCACGATTCACACATCTTGCTCTTCTTATCCTTTGCCTTCAACAGGACATGCCTATCCAATACTATCTTTGAAAGCCTCCTGCATCTCAAATGTGAACTTCCCTTCATATAGCTGTGTCTGATCCACATTTCTGAGCTCCTGCCTAATTTTGATTTGATTGACCTTGGCCCAGTTTAGTTATCTTCCCTTAGGACCACTCTCCTCTTTATCTACGAGTATTCTAAAACTGACAGAATTGTGGTCACTGTTCCCAAAGAAATCCCCCACCGCAACTTCTATCATCTGGCCTGGCTCGTTCCCCAATACCGGGTCCAATTTGGCCCCTACCCTCATCGGACTATTGACATATAGGCTAGATATATTATTGCTCATGATATAGATAAATAAGACAGATAAGAATGCAGATAATACAGATTAGGGGGATGATAAGTAAGTTGGCGGATGACATGAAGATTAGCTGGATTATTAACAATGCTGAAGAAGGTATTTCAGGAAGATAAAGAGCGGGACAGACTTTCCAGCTGAGGAGAATAGCTGCTTTCTATCTAGCATGTCCATGTCCCTCACAATCTTTTACACCACAATCAGGTTCCCCTGTCAATGTTCTCTGCTCTGAAGAGAACAGAGAACATCAGTGGGAGAAGAAATTTAACCCTGAAAACTGAGAGGTGAATGCACTTTTGAAGAAGTCACAAGACAATGGCGTAAAACAGTTAAAAGACATTTGGACAAATGCGTAGATAGTAAAAGTTCAGAGGGATATGGACTAAATGCAGGCAAATGGTACTTGTTCAGTTTAGGAAACCTGGTTGGCATGGAGTCAGAGTTGGCTTGAAGGGTCTGTTTCCATGCTGTATAACTCGATAAATGGCAGGATACTAAAAAGTTCAGAGGATCGGGGGATCTTGAGGTGCTTGTCCACAGATCCCTGAAGGTGGCAGGACAGATTAACATAGTAGTTAAGAAGGTATTTAGGACAGTTACCTTTATCAATCATGGCACAGATTCAAAAAGCAACAAGGTTACATTGGAGCTGTACCCAACTTTGGCTAGGCTACATCTGTGTAGTTCTGGTCTCCACTCTATAGGAAGGATGTGATTTCATTGGAGAGAGTGCAGAGGAGATGCACCAAGATTTTGCAGAGGAGATTCACCAAGATTTTGCAGAGGAGATTCACCAAGATATTGCAGAGGAGATTCACCAAGATATTGCAGAGGAGATTCACCAAGATATTGCTTGGGTTGGAACATTCTATCTATGAAGCAGGCTGGGTAGGCTTGAATTGTTTTCTTCAGAGCAGGGAACATTGACAGGGGAACCTGATTGTGGTGTAAAAGATTGTGAGGGACATGGACACTCTAGATAGAAAGCAGCTCTTCTCCTCAGCGGAAAAGTCTGTAAGGAGGGGGCATAGTTTTAAGATGAAGGGTAGGTTATTTAGAGGGAATTTGAGGAAAATATTACAATGTTCAAGACATTAGATCAAATGCTGGAAAATGGAATTAGCGTAAATAAGTTGGTGCATACTCGTTTGACTGAAGGGCTTCTTCTGTGCTGTATGATTTGATGACTGCAAGAATAAAGATGTCATGCTACGATTGTGGCTTTAATGAGACCACAATATGTAATTTTGATCTTCATATTTAATAAATGATACACATGTTTGACAACAGTCAAAAAGTGTTGTGCTGGAAAAGCACGGCTGGTCAGGCAGCATCCAAGAAGCAGAAGAGTCGACGTTTCGAGCATAAGTCCTATGTCTCCTCACCATCAAAATCTAGCCACCCAACGCCTGTAGAAAGACGCTGTCTCTTTTGCCATGGGACCCTCCAACCACACGGGATCAATGTCAATTTCACCAGTTTCCTCATCTCCCCTTCCCCCACCTTATCCTAGATCCAACCCTCCAACTTGTCAGTTCCCTCTTGAACTGTCCTACTTGTCCATCTTCCTTCCTACCTATCCACTCAATACTTCACTCTGATCTATCACCATCACCCACCACCTTCATCTGCCTATCGCATTCCCAGTCAGTTTGCTCCAGTCCCACCCCCCCGTCCCATTTATCTCTCAGCACCCTACCCCCAGCTTCCCCCCCCCCCCCCCCCCCCCCCCCACACACACACACACACACACACACACACTCCTGATGAAGAGCTTATGCTTGAAATGTCGACTGTCCTGCTCCTCAGATGCTGCCTGACTGGCTGTACTTTTCCAGCACCACACCTTTTGACTCTGATCTCCACCATCTGCAGTCCTCACTTTCTCCTACGTGCTTAACTGCAGTACAGCAGAGAAAGCTCAACTCGGGGAGCTCAGGGATATGAAGAAATTAGTTCACTGAAAGCATGTAGTCAGATAACAGTAAAAAGAGGGACACCACACTGAAACAGCTCTTGGGAGGAGTGGCATGTCCAGTGGTGAGAGACTGAGTAAGTTAGGGGTCTGTATTCTCTGAGTTTAAAAGAATGAGAAATGCTCTCGTTTTCAGATGCAGGATTCTGAATGGGATTGACAGGATAGAAACTGAGGTGTCATTTCTCCTGGTTGGGAATCCAGAGCATAGGGATACAGCCCAAGATAAGATGTTGAAAATTTAGGACTGAGATAAACAGAATTTTTTTTGACTGAAATGGTTTTGCATCTTTGGCACATCAGAAGAGAAGTTTGGATGCACCATCGTGGAATGAATATCTTTAAAACTGAGATAAATCTTTGATCTCTTCGGGAATTAAGGAATTTGGGGAAAGGGCAGGAGAGTAGAGTTAAAACCAAGCACCCTACATGATTGTACTGAATAATAGAATAAGCTTGACACACAGGATGGTTGTCTACTCCTGCTCCTATTCCTTATGTTTGTATGACTCTGTTTTGGTGTGCTGTCCCTCTTTTTTTCTGTTGTCTGACTGCATACTTTCAGTGAACTGATTTCTTTATATTTCTGAGAAATTAGTTGAGCTTTCTTTGCTTTTTCTCCGTTCTACGAATGGGAAGACACTGATGCCTATGCTATCAATGTGCTGATTCTATGGTGTTCCTGGAAATCTGAATTGACCGTAGCTGTATGTGAACTGACTATATGATATCCCTGTACTCTGTGAATTCATTTTATCATGCCTGTGCAGTCTATGAGCTCACGCTGCTGTGAGTGCATGACCTGAGAGCTTTTTCTAGATGTTCCTGTGAGCAACCTTGAGCACAATTGTTAATGCCTGACTGCTAGCTATGAGCTGATCTGTGATTTCCCTGTACAGTCTGTGAGCTGACACTGTGAAATACATCTGGTGTCCCTGTGCTATCTGTGATCTGACTGATATCTGTTTGTGGCCTGTGAACTGATTCTTGATATTCCTTGGAATATTTGAGTGCATTTGGTTGATGTCCTTTGTAATTTGAGTACAATCTCTAATATCTGCATACAGTGGGAGAGTTCTGACTATAGCTCACTTTGTGATGCCTCCAGCAATCACTGAACTGACTCTGATATCTGCGTGGCTTCCCTTTACTTTTTGTGAACCAACTGTATGATTTCCACATAGAATCTCTGATTTCCTGCCCTAATGTTCCTGAACTATTGTGAACTGACTCTATGATGTCATTATATCATTTGTAAGCTGATTTTGTGAAGTTTTTGTATCATTCATAAGCTGACTGTGTGATATTGCAGCTATTTTTGAGCCTGTTTCGTGTCCCTCAGCTGTAGGTCAGTTGACTGCATGACACCCTGTACCATTTGTCAGCTGACAATGAATTTATTGGTTAATTTGGAATGCTTTCTATGTTTTACTTGAACTGACTTGGTACTGTCCATATATTATTTGTCAGCTGACTTTATAATGTGGGATGCTGGAGAGTCAGAGTCAAAACGTGTAGCGCTGATGAAGGGCTTATGCCCGAAACGTCGACTTCCTGCTCCTTGGATGCTGCCTGACCTGACTTTATAATGTTCCCATTTAGCTCACTGCCATGCTTCTGTCCAATCTTTGGATTGGTTAGATGTAACAAGTGGAGTATCACGAGGATTAGAGTTTTGACGTCAACTGTTTACAGTCTTTGTTATTAATACCGGAAGAAACATCAAAGCAGCGCTTCACAGGAGGCTCCAATAGCACTGATGATGTTCCCTAGCCAGGGAACGAAACGTTTGCAGCAAAAACTTCCAGCTCGGCGAACAGAACCACAACAGTCTTTGTTAATAATGTCGATGAAGGGACAATATGTATGGTTGCTAATTTTGCTGATGACTTAAAAATAGATAGGCAAGTAACATGGGATGAGGATATTTATGGGGTAGACTTGAAGAATCTTTTCCCCTTGATGGAATATTCAATCACCAGAGGCATACATTTCAGGTAGAAAGCAGAAGGTTTAGAGGAGATGTGTGGAAAATCTTTTTCATCCAGAGGGTTGTGGGGGAAATCTGGAACTCACTGTAAAAGGTGTTAGATGCAGAAACTCTCATAACATTTCAGAGTTATTTAGATGTGCACATGTGATGCCAAAACATAAGAGTGGGCCAAGTGCTGGGAAATGGGATTCGAATGGTTAGGTAGTTGTTTTTGACCAGCATGGATGTGATGGGCTGAAGGCCATACTTCTGTGCTGTAGATCTCTATTAGGAGTTTCCAAAGAGATGTAATTATGTTGAGTGGGAAAAAAATATAGCACATGGAATATGATTGGAGAAAGCTACATCTGTGCATATTTCCAGGGAGAATGTTAGAGCAACATTGTATTTAAATAGAAAGAGATTATAGAAATGTGTGATACAAAAAGATCTGGCTGTACTAATGTATGAATCACAAGAAGTTAGTATGTAGGTACAGCAAGAGATTAGGAAGACAAATGGAATGCTGTTATTTATTATCAGGGGAATGGAATATAAAAGGGAAATTTTGCTACAGTTTTACAAGGCTTGAGTGGGACCACATTTGAAGCACTGAACATATATTTGCATCTGGAATTAGTTCGTAATAAGGCTTACTCGACAGGGTTCTGGGATAAGAGGTTACATTATGAGGAAAAGTTGGGCTTGTTCTGATTGACATTTAAAAGAATAGGAACTCATTGAAATATGATTATGAAGGTAGATTTGGAGAGGATGGAGAAACTAGAACTAGGGAAGCAAATGAAATGTAAGAGGTCTTCCTTTAAAGATGTAGATGAGGATTTCCATTTCCTCTCAGAATCATTAGTCTAAGGATTTTTTTTCTCTAAATAGCAAGGGAAATGGTCATTGAATATTTTTTCCTTAATGGGAAAGGGAATCAAAAGGTCTAAGGGTTAGACAGTAGAAGGCAAATAGAGGCCAGGATCAGATTAGCCATAATTTACTCAAATGGTGGTGCTGATTGTAAGGGCCGAAAGGGCTACTCCTTCTTCCTGTTTGTATGTGTCATTTTGAGCTGACTCTGTAATGCCTTTGTACTATCTATGATCTCAAACTGACACTCATCTGATATTTGAACTGATTCAATGTTGTTTATAGGTTATGTATGAACTAATTCTTGATATCTCAGTACTTTTGTTACCTTATTCCATGGTGCCCTAAGCAACTTTTGAGCTGGCTCGTTTATGCCCGAACAGTGTTTTGGTGCTTTCTATGAGTTAACTTTATGTGCTATGTGTGAAGTGACTCTTGATCGCCTTGTTCTAATGGTGGACCTGAAGATGTTTCTGATGCACCTTGAATGCTGCCTGACCTGCTGTGCTTTTCCAGCACCACAGTCTCGACTCTTGATGTCCAGTTGGTGAAGGAAGAACCCAAATTTAGAATAATTTGGAGAGGGTAAATCAAATCACCTCATCTCACCTCACCTCCTTCAAGTCTGACTTTCTATGTGCTCAAGACAGTTCAGAATGTTATGACACATATCTAAAGTAGCTGGACCCTTGAACATTATCACTGTACCACAAAAGCCCTTCTGTGTGCTGAAGTAATAACCCAATCAAAGCTCTCTATCTGCATCTAGTTAATCACAATTGATATACAATTAACATTCCAATTAAATCTGTAAATCTAGGTTACGATATCCCTGTACAAAGTCTATGATGGTCCTGCACTATTGTAACTTCCTTGTTGTCTGTATGCTATCCATGATTTGTATGTATTCTTCTACATGCTTTTTGATTCTGCTTTAGGTATATGAGGTTCAATGGACATTACTAAAAATGATTTCTGTAAAATAGCAAAGGAGCATAGGAACTCAGTTTAAATCAAAATGGTTGAATATTTTGAGGACTTTTCCCAATTTAACATGAAAGCCCTCAAAAGAATGCTCGTTTTCATCCTTGAGGTAAGTATTGGAAGTTGGAAAAATCTGGGAGAAAGTGGCTCCAGAGTTAGGATTGTCATTCCAGTGAGGCAGGTACAAAATGAATGACTCCTAGGCAGCCACTGTTAGCTCAGACTGGTGTACATCACCCCAATGGCAACAACATTGAACTAAGATATAGCTTGTGGGAAATACAGCAGGGTGTGCATATTAATCATCAGGAGCTTTCCAGAACAGATCTGGAAATATTTTGCAAATGAAGTTATTCTTTTTGTTTGTAAAGAAACAAAAAGCCTGTTGTCCTTACCACTGGGTCCAGAGCTCATTTATCTCTCCTCTAACACCATTTTGATTTGGTCCCTCCCTTAGTTTCGCCATCTTTTTGGTTTTTGTTATTGTTGCACTGTCCCTGATAGGTAGTGCTTGCTAATTGTTTGCTTAGCTATTTTGATTAGTTAATTTGGTGGTTTTCTTTTTTAAATCCTTACTGTCGGGTCTAAGTTGCATAGTTTACTCTTACTGCACCATTTTGATTTACTTGCCTCCCTTGTTTACCCTCTCTTTGATTTTGTTATTGTTTCAGTGTTTGTAATTTGTCCGCTAGATGTTTGGCTAATATAGTTAAAAGAAAGTACTCATATCCCAAAGGGTTCTTGGAGGAGTCATGTACCAGGAGTCAAGTCCGGAGGACCTCACAATTGTGGAACCTTTCCCTTCAGTTTGAATTTCTTAGGCCTTTAAAACCCAAGTTTGATATCCGCATTCCTTCTCTACCTTTCGTCTTCTCTTCTATCATTCAGTTCTACATTAGGAACCTTATCCCTTGTAAATTGAACAAAAACTGTTTGCCATGGGATATTGCAATTTATAAGTATTTTGAAACTGATGAATCTAGGAATGTATAGGTACCATTTTGATTGTCCATATAATTACCCTTGAAATTAGTGTAAAATTGAAGCTTGCAGTAGTAATCTAGCCTGTTGCTCACTTAATGTCTAGTTCAGTTACTCAGAGACAATATTGGGAATATTTAGTGGATTAAATAAACTATTTACAATTTCAGACTACTGCAATTTTGTTAGATTCTTTTTTGCCAGAGTTGCTATGCTGTTGGTGGTAGCTAACATAATTTAGGTTAAATGCACTGTTTTGATATTGATTGCATTTGAAGAGGCTGATTGATTAAAGATGAATTATAGTGATGGGTCAGCAGAGGTTGAAATACTTTCACTGACAGTGTTCTGATGGATGAGTTGAGATTGTGGAAACTTGTCAACAGGAAAACCAACTTTCAGCTTCAGCTTACAGTTGTCATTTTAATTCTGCATAACCATGGATCAGATTCTATCTACTTTGGTTTTATTTACTCGAGCTCCTCACAGAAACATACAGTTTTGCTGAATACTGATATTATGGATATTGCGAAGTAGGTATTGAAATATGTGTTTTAATTATTCTACTTTCTAAAGTCAAGGAACTAGGGATATTTCTAGATTAGCTGAGGAGAAACTTTCAACTGAATGAAGTGGTAAGATTATTAGAGACCTTTTTGTTTGCCCTCAATTATTTTCCAGTGAGCAGGGAAGAAGCAGGCCTTGGAAGCCCCTCTAGCTCCTATTAACAAGGCAATTTAGATTGTTGTGACTTATTAAGATAAGCTAATAATTTGGAAAAAAAAGTCCTTGCTCGGGTAGGGCATGGCAGGGGCTCAAGGGGAAGGGAGCAGCAGGTGAAGAGTATGTACTGCCTGTAAACGTACCCACAAAAGAGAGTTGGATAAGTATGGCAAGGTAAAACAAGGCAAGGCATGTACGCTGTGGGAGTGCTGATAGGCATACTAAGAAGCCTAATGCACAGCCCTGGCATGTAAACTGATCCAGTCCATAAGCTGGGTGCCTGTTTCTGCTCAAAAAGTGACCCTGCTGCAGCCTTTCATCGCTAGTTGCCAGTGTTCCCTGCAAAATAAACCTGCATTTCCAGAGCACAGGAAAGATGCCAAGCTGGTTGTGAGGGTTGTTGGATTCTGCATGCCTATATTTGTGCAGCAAGCATGTTGTCGCTGTGTGCCTCTGGTGCCTAGAAATCGTGCTCTGGGCTGTGATTTGGTCGTCGACAGCATGGAGGTCGTTTGGAACAAACAGCAAGCTGAATCCCCTAGGTGCATACTCTGCTTTCCATGTTGGTTTCCCGATGTCAGTTTGTTTATTGTGGATAGTTAATTAGGGAGCTGAATATTAATGAGGTGAGGGGGGCCTTCAGCAAGGCACTTAACAAGGAATAATCACTGTCACTTGGCAACCTTTGCTTGCCCAGCATGAATCTCACGTTCCACTTGGGTACAAATGGAGTCGGTTGCCTCTGGTGTTGCTAAGCTTCTTGATTCTAGCACATGTCTTGTCATGCTGACATTGCTAAGATCCTTATAAGATTCCACTCTCTGAAGGATAAATTTCTAACATGTGAGCCTGAACTGGAGCTGGTGGCTGCAGCTCAGTGAATGCTTGGCTCTGCTTTTGCATAAATTTTTTTTTAACAACTCCTCTTGCTCCATGGATATCATTCTCCTCAATTCTTTATCCACACAACTCTACAACAGCAAACCATCAGTCTCACCACATCACTATACCTGCGCTTGGATCAACTCTCACATCGCTTCAGCCCTATGGGGTTCACAGGCACCTGCGATCTGCATGCACCTGGCAGTATACTCTGCATACAAAGACACTCTTGCATCTGCACAGAATGCTTCTTATGACTGGTACCTTTTTTCAAAGGCAAGAATTGAATATGGTGGAAGTGGAACAAAGAGCTATTAGTGGTGATGCAGGAGCCAGAGAGGCAAGGAAGTGTTCTCAGTGAGTGAATAGGAAGCATAGAGGGTAAGAAAGGTTCGTACTCTGGAAGAATGAGATGGATTCTCTGGTGCTGTTTTCTAAGGTGAAGGCTAGGACTATAATTCCCAACAAACCACAAGTCTCAGTCCATGCAGCAGCATCTCCAATTGTGCACACTTTTTTTGGCTTTTCTATTTCTCCTTTAAACATTTAAAGGGCCCAGAAATTGGTCAGTGGGAGTATGCAGAAGTGCTGTGAAAGATAGCAGGTGTGGGACTCAAAATAGGTCTTAACAAAAGAGAATCAGGAGTAGAGGTGGAGATAAGTATCCAGGAGTCCGAAGAGAGAAAGATAATCAGGCACCCAGAAGAAGGATGGTAACACCAAGAAGTAGAAAGCAGGGGAAAGAGAATGTCAGCAGACAATGAGAAAGAGATTCCTGGCAGAAAAGTACAATTCATTAGGCTAGCTGTATTGTGCTAAAGTATTTTACCATCCCTCCCCACCCCCTGGCTCTTTGCCAAGCCCGTTAAGTTTTCCCTATTATCTTCCCAAGTATCATGAGATCACACTGGAAAGTCTTGGAGTGGCAACTCAATAATCTGTGACATCTTCCCACGATTCAACCCCTCTGGTTACATGACGAATGGATTCTAATAGTGCTCTGTAATAATAACTAATTTTCTGGGAAGTGTGGTTTGTCATCAGAATGCAAAGCTCTTTGCCACTCGTCTGCAGCTCACTACACATTTTTGATTCCTGGGAGACTTTTCTTATTTTAGGCAAATGCTGCTCAGAAATTTATTCTCTTTAACTAAATTGACATTAATTAAACCATCTGGAAGGTTAAAGAATTGTGATAAATTGCCTGATTGAATTTTCCTGTACTTATTGTGTAAAATCAGCAGTTCACTTTAAACAACAAGATCAGCATCAATTTTATATAAACTAATTGTTATCTGTGCGTAATTACAAAGTAACTTAGCAATTTGAGGGGTTTGGGTGACATACATATAGTGTAGTGGGTACTTGGGGAAAGTATTGTTAGAAGGCAGTAGTCTGATTTAAGGTCTTCAAAAATCTTGTTATAGGAAGAAAACATGGTTAGGTTGGAAGGGGGTCACAAAGGGTTGACTGTGTTACTGCTCAGTAAGTGCTATTTTAGCTTCCAATCCAAGAAGGCAGACTCAGACTTGAGGCTATGCATAGCAAAGCACGACTTCAAATGTGAAACCACCCTATTGTGAGACTAACTGTAATCACTCCAAAAAGATGATCAAAACATAATCCAAAATAAAATGTGAGAATTGATTTTGCCCAGAGAATGGTGGGAATCTGGAACTCACTGTCTGTAAGAGTGGTAGAGACAGAAACTCTCATAACATTTAAGTTGTATTTAGATATGTACATGTGATACCAAAATGTGGAGATGCTGGTGTTGGACTGGGGTAGCTGTCTGACGAAAGAGCAGCAGTGCAAAAGCTAGTACTTTCGAATAAACCTGTTGGACTATAACTTGGTGTTGTGTGATTTTAAATTTTGTGATGACAAGGCATACTAGCCTCTGGGCCAAGAGCTAGAAAATCTGTTCAGAATAGTTAGGTGGTTGTTTTTGACTGGCACAGACCTGGTATGCCGAAGGACTTTTCTCTATGACTATCAATAGAAGCCCACTTGCTCGCCAAGCATGTAGTATAAATGTTTGTTTTGTCCTTGAATTGGGATTCTTGTGAATTGTCTTGGTTAATGCAAGGAGAAAAGCTTTAAGAATCATGTCTTCTATCAAAAATACTCAAGAATAATGATCACTTGTCCAAGATGCAGAAGCATTGTGTGGAGTCTGTATTCTTATTTATTAGCTTCAGGACGGAAGAGGAAAAATGACAACAGGCAGTTGGAGTTAGGGCTGTGGATATGTGAGTAAGGTAAGTTACAAATTTGCCATCACCCTCTGTGATGCCTATAGAGAAAAAAAAATGTCTCAAATTTAATATTGAGACACAGAGTAAGCACAGGCAAGCTCACTGATAAATTTGTCTGCTTTATTCCAGTTTTACAGTTGAAAATGATGTGTATAATTGTGCCCATTTGTCAGACGATTCTCTAACATGATTATTTTGTACTATATAATCTAAGTTTGTATATAGACCTGTAGAAAGAATTGGTTCTATTGAATTATGCAGCTATTTCTTTTATGGAATGCAATTAATATTTTGTCACTGTAAATTAACTAAAGCAGCATTGATTAAGTCAGTAAAGTGACCATGCACCTGTTGATTATGAAATATTATTGTTGAGTTATAATACCTTTGGTAAGAGTATGGTGCCATACAGATAAGCACAGGAGTTGGACATTTATTCTCTTGAACTTTGTCTGCCATTCAGTCAGATAATGGTTGATTAGTGTTTTAACTCCATTTTCCACCTTTGTTTCAAAGTCATCTGATCACCCTTACCTTAATTAAAGAAAGTATCAGTATCAGTCAATTAGCCAAACACCTCACAGATTAGATTTTCATGGAATAATGAAAACTTCATTGCCTGTCCAAAGTGGCAATCTGAAAGTGATGCCTTCATTTCCAAGGGATCTCATTTTTGCTGGTAAGGAAATGGGAATGAGATTCGCATGTGGGGAAAACCTGAACACAGTAGAGTCATTTGTACTCATTGCTGAGTTTAAACAGACTCTGTTGTACATGAGTGATGACCTTATCTGTCAAAGTATGATCTAAGTGCTTGTACAAGACAGATAAATATAGTCAACATTTGGGAAGTTCAAGGGAAAAGAAATGGAACAGCACGGTGGCAGAGTGGTTACCACTGCTGCCTCATAGCACCACAGACCTGCGTTCAATTCCCGCCTCAGGCAACTGTCTGTGTGGAGTTTGCACCTTCTCCCTTTGTCTGTGTGGGTTTCCTCCCACAATCCAAAAATGTGCAGGTTAGGTGAATTTGCCATGCTAAATTGCCCGTAGTGTTAGGTGAAGGGATAAATGTAGGGGAATGGGTCTGGGTGGGTTGCTCTTCGGAATGTCGGTGTGGACTTGTTGGGCCGAGGGGCTAAGTAATCTAATCTGATCTACTCTAATCTAGTTGGAATGGTGTTGTTAGTAAAGGCTTGACTAGGAAGCAACAGGGTGGAAAAAATTTGTGGGAATTGTCTATAGGCCTCCAAGTGGTAGGGTGATGTAAGCGATGAAGTTGGAACTAGCAACATTGCCAACATTCTTTGTGTTTGTTAGAGAAATTTGTTAACTTCCACAGTTTTACTTAATGGATGAAGACATTAATAACTTATCAGAAATGATAGGGAACTGATGGTCTCGTGACAAAGAGGCATTAGTAAGGGGAATTAGTAACATAAAAGTGCAAGGGAAGTTAATGGGATTAAAGCTGATAAATTCCCTTGGTCCTGGTAACCTACACTTCAAAGAACTCCTAAACCACAATACAATCGTTGACGAGAATATGTTTGAAGAAATTCTACGTACTCCTCATCAAAGATGACCTTGGATTCCCACCAAGTGTGGCAGAACTTGAAGCCTCCATTAGACAAATGAAGACTGGAAAAATCACAGCAGTAGAGGGGATTCCCTTTGAGATTTTCAAACTTGGAGGAGTGGAACTTACTCGTCATTGGATTGCAGAATTGCAGTGTATTACTTAAATGGTGATACCGGGAAATATTTAGCAAGCTGCTGTCCACAAATGCAAAGTTCTTCTGTAGCTTGGCCGTGCAATGTAGAGTATGCATCAGTCGCTCACCAGATATCGCATTGTCATTCCACAAGATTGTTGTTTGAAACTGGATGAGGAAGAACTACTATTTAAGGTTTAAGAACATTTTTACAGATTAATTCTAGATTTAGATTAGCTCCAGGTGACTTAATTGATACATAAATGATAATCAGAGGGTTAGATAGGTTGGACAGTGAGAGCCTTTTTTCTCAGATGGCGATGGCTAGCACAAGGGGACATAACTTAAAATTGATGGATGATAGATATAGGACAGATGTCAGAGGTAATTTCTTTACTCAGAGTGGTAGGGGTGTGGAACGCACTGCCTGCAGCAGTAGTAGACGCACCAACTTTAAGGGCATTGAAGTGGTCATTGGATTGCATGTGGATGAGAATGGAATAGTGTCGGGTAGATGGGCTTCAGGTTGGTTTCACAGGATGGTGCAACATTGAGGGCCGAAGGGTCTGTACTGTGCTGTAGTGTTCTATTTTTGTTGGTAATGCTGGCAAGGCTCACATGCATTTGTATCCTTGTTGTTCTTGAGAATATAACAATGAATCTTCCTGTGAAAGTGATCTTCTTTATTAAAATGTTGTTTGGTAGAGTTTTAAGATTAGGTAGAAAGTTTCAGAGTTCCAGCAATGGTGAAAGAACATTGAAAAATCTCCCAGGTTAGAATTATACATGACGTAAATGGAAACAGAGAGATGAGGCTCCTAGTCTTTCCTGATAGTAAAAGTCAAAAGTTTGCTAGTTTCTATTAAAGCAACTTCAGTGATTTAAGAGTGCAAATTGTGGATTTAACCATTATAGTCACTGTCAAATGGTATTTTATTTCATTGGGTTTGGGCTATTAAAAATTTGCAGGAGTATGTTCCACAAAATTATTGGTTCTATGAGTACAGAAAATGCCACAGGGCATAAAGCAATTGACCTGCACAGTTTGATGACATTTTATTGGCAAACTTATTATAAAGAAATAATGAACATTGCTTTGATATTTCATATTGATGGGTAGCTTCTAAAAAATCAGTACATCTTTAATTCGAGCTGCAAAAATCCCAGGGTGTGTTGACCCCTTGACCCAAAGACATAAAGATTTAGAAGCCTCTTTTTATGCCCACCTTAACAATATTTAGAGAAGCCATATGTCTGTGAAACTTTTTTTTTAAACTATATGGCATTGTTAATCCAGAATACTTGTTTCCTGCAATTCTGTTTTTTCCCCACCAGAATTCTCCCTCCTTCTCCTGAAGGCAGTGAGTTATGCCTGGGTCCCTTCAACATAAAATGATCTCCATAATCCAACTACTTTTAACTTTATTCTTTTATTTTTCTAGTCGATATTAAGAAGGACTTTAATGTCAACTGTTACCTTATTTCTTTATTTTTCTACTTTTTCTCTGAAATTAATGCTTAACTTTTTTAACTTTGCTTCTTTTACTATTTTGTACCTAGATAATTTTCCTTAAGTACTTTTGTACCTAAGATGGTGCTGTGTATGGTGAGATTGTACACTTTTCACTGTCTCCTTTACTTGAGTAAACGTGGCAATAAAGTCTAAATCTAAGTGAGCAATTTTCATTGATGGCTGGTATTTAAGATCTCAGCAAGCTATTCATTTCTGCAAAGTACCATAATGACCTGATTGTGACCAATATCAACAAACAGCCGAGGGGAGTGTTACTAGATGATGAGTCGAGAATGTGGTGCTGGAAAAGCACAGCAGGTCAGGCAGCATCCGAGGAGCAGGAAAATAGATGCTTCGGTTTTCACCTTACTAGATAATGACAGAGTTTGAATGTTGGATGTTTCTTTCCTCCTGCCCTGAGTGAAGCTAATTGTTAGGCCTTAAATGGTGAGATTAGTTCATTCAATTCAGAGTGGGAATGGAGTAAGAGACCATTTGAAGCATATGGCTGAGCAATAAATTACTTTAGTGACCCAGTTTTTTTCCAAAACTACAACAACACTGACGACTTCAGAGATTTTCTTCATTCTTTTCATCATCCATGCATATCTTCACTTCTGTAAACTATTCCTTTCTGATGTCAATATGTTTAGATTTGGTATTCCATTCTCCAAAACTGTCACATGTTATTTATTCCTGGCCATCCATTTACCATTTTTAAAAAAAGTATTTACTTGTCTTTTACAGCTGGATCACAATCTGTTATGTTTACCTGCACAGGATTGACACCCACTTGTTTGATTCAAAACACAAAACTGGTTACCTTACTACTAAAAAACCATAATGGGAGTTATGTACAGACCTCCTAACAGTGATCAGGACCAGGGGCGCAACATGTACCGGGAAATAGAGAAGGCATGTCAGAAAGGCAAGGTCACGGTGATCATGGGAGACTTCAATATGCAGGTGGACTGGGTAAATAATGTTGCCAGTGGATCCAAAGAAAGGGAATTCATGGAATGCTTACAGGATGGCTTTTTGGAACAGCTTGTCATGGAGCCCACAAGGGAGCAGGCTACTCTGGACCTAGTGCTATGTAATGAACCAGACTTTATAAAAGATCTTAAAGTAGGGTAACACTTAGGAAGCAGCGATCATAAAATGGTAGAGTTCAGTCTGCAGTTTGAAAAAGAGAAGGCAAAATCGGACGTAATGGTGTTACAGTTAAATAAAGGAAATTATGAGGGCATGAGAGAGGAAATGACAAAAGTAGACTGGAAGCAGAGCCTAGCAGGGAAGACAGAAGAGCAAAAATGGCAGGAGTTTGTGGGTATAATTGAGGACACTGTACAGAGGTTCATCCCCAAGAAAAGAAAGATTATCCAGGGAAGGATTAGATAACCATGGCTGACAAGCGAAGTCAGGAAATGTATTAAAGAAAAAGAGAGATCCTACAAAGCGGCCACTAGCAGTGGGAAATCAGAAGTTTGGGAAGGCTACAGAAACAAACAGAGGATAACAAAGAGAGAAGTAAGGAAGGAGAGATCAAATATGAAGGTAGGCTAGCCAGTAATATTAGAAATGATAGTAAAAGTTTCTTTCAATACATAAGAAACAAACGACAGGCAAAAGTAGACATTGGGCCACTTCAAACTGTTGCTGGAAGCCTAGTGATGGGAGATAAGAAAATAGCAGGAGAATTTAACAAATACTTTGCATCAGTCTTCACAATGGAAGACATGAGTAATATCCCAATACTTAAAGGGAGACAGGGGGCTGAGTTGAGTATGGTTGCCATTACAAAAGAGAAAGTGCTAGAAAAGCTAAAAGATCTTAAAATTGATAAATCTCCTGGCCCTGATGGGATACATCCTAGAGTTCTGAGAGAGGTGTCTGAGGAAATAGCAGAGGCATCGGTTGAGATCTTTCAAATGTCACTGGAGTCAGGGAAAGTCCCGGATGATTGGAAGATCACTGTTGTAACCCCCTTGTTCAAGAAAGGATCAAGCCAAAAGATGGAAAATTATAAGCCAATTAGCCAAACCTTGGTTGTTGGTAAAATTCTAGAATCCATCATTAAGGATGAGGTTTCTAAATTCTTGGAAGAACAGAATCTGATTAGAACAAGTCAACATGGATTTAGTAAGGGGAGGTCGTGTCTGACAAACCTGTTGGAATTCTTTGAAGAGGTGACAAGTAGGTTAAACCAGGGAAACCTAGTGGATGTGGTCTATCTAGACTTCCAAAAGGCCTTTGATAAGGTGCCACACAGGAGGCTGCTGAGCAAGGTGAGGGCGCATGGTGTTCGAGGTGAGCCACTGGTATGGATTGAGGATTGGCTGTCTGACAGAAGGCAGAGAGTTAGATAAAAGATTCTTTTTCGGAATGGCAGTCGGTGACAAGCGGTGTCCCGCAGGGTTCAGTGTTGGGGCTGCAGCTATTCACGTTATATATTAATGATCTGGATGAAGGGACTGGGGGCATTCTAGCGAAGTTTGCCAATGATACGAAGTTAGGTGGACAGGCAGGTAGTACTGAGGAAGTGGGGAGGCTGCAGAAGGATCTAGACAGTTTGGGAGAGTGGTCCAGGAAATGGCTGATGGAATTCAACGTGAGCAAATGCGAGGTCTTGCACTTTGGAAAAAAGAATAAAAGTGTAGACTACTTTCTAAACAATGAGAAAATTTGTAAAGCCAAAGTACAAAGGGATCTGGGAGTGCTAGTCGAGGATTCTCTAAAGCTAAACATGCAGGTTGAGTCCGTGACTAAGAAAGCGAATGCAATGTTGTCATTTATCTTAAGAGGGTTGGAATATATAAGCACCGTTGTGCTACTGAGACGTTATAAAGCTCTCGTTAGGCCCCATTTGGAATACTGTGTCCAGTTTTGATCCCCACACCTCAGGAAGGACATACTGGCACTGGAGCGTGTCCAGCAGAGATTCACATGGATGATCCCTGGAATGGTCGGTCTAACATACGAGGAATGGCTGAGGATCCTGGGATTGTATTCATTGGAGTTTAGAAGGTTAAAGGGAGACTTAATAGAAACTTACAAGATAATACGTGGCTTAGAAAGGGTGGATGCTAGGAAATTGTTTCCATTAGGCGAGGAGACTGGGACCCGTGGACACAGCCTTAGAATTAGAGGGGGTCAATTTAGAACAGAAATGTGGAGACATTTCTTCAGCCAGAGAGTGGTGGGCCTGTGGAATTCATTGCGGCGGAGGGCAGTGGAGGCCGGGACGCTAAATGTCTTCAAGGCAGAGATTGATAAATTCTTGATGTCACAAGGAATTAAGGGCTACGGGGAGAGTGCGGGTAAGTGGAGTTGAAATGCCCATCAGCCATGATTGAATGGCGGAGTGGACTCGATGGGCCGAATGGCCTTACTTCCACTCGTATGTCTTATGGTCTTATGGTTTTATGATTAACTATCCACTCCGTGGACCCTTTCACCCATCTCCCTTGACCTAGATCCCACCCTTTCATAGAATTATAGAATCCCCACAATGTGGGATTTAGCCCAACAAGTCCACACTGACCCTCCGAAGGATAATCCACCCAGACTTGTCCTTCAACCTGTCCTTGAACTCTTCATTGAGACTTTGTAATTTGACAATTGCCTCTGTATTCAAGGATTCATCATTTGCCACCCCTCTAGCAAGATGCCACTCCCAAACACAACTTTACAATCCTGTCAGCATTTTACAGGTACTCGTCCCTCAGTGACACCCTGACCGAATCCTTGGTCACTCCCAACACAACATATTCACAGAAGGTGTAACACTTGCTCCTTATCTCCTCCCTTCTTACTGCCCAAGCCTACAAACATACCTTCCAGGTGAAGCATTATGTTACTTCTACTTCTTTCAATATAGTCCACTGTAATCATAGTTCACAATGCACTCTCCTCTACATTGGCAAGACCAAATACAGACTGGGAGACAGTTTTACAGAACACTTCTGTTCTGTCCACAGGAATTACCATGACCTGGTTGCTTGCCATTTTATTATGCCACTCTGCTCTTACACTATCATTTCTTTTCTCGGCCTGCTGCAGTGTTCCAGCAAAGCCTGAGGAATTGTACCTAATTTTTTTTGCCTCAGCGCTTCACAGTCTTCAGAACTCAACCATGAGTTTAATAAATTTAGAACTCTTCTTGCTATTGATGTTTTCCTTGAACACTGCACTTCATTTCTATCTCTTCTCTCCTACCATTAGTACTCCCTTTGCCTTTTGCTCTGAGCATCTTTCCCAACTTTTATCACTTGTTTCTGTTGTTCAACAGCATAAGAATCATCAATTTCCAGCGCCCTTCAGTACCATAGAAGAGTATTAGAATTGCCATAGAAATATTAACTTTGCTTCTGTCGCTCTACGGATGTGACCAGACCTGTTTGGACATCCGACTTTATTAATTTCAGATCTCAGTATCTATAGTACTTTGCTTGAATTGATTTCACTACCTTGTTTGCTCAAGCCAAATTAATACTGTGTCGACAGGATAGAGTTATAGGGCAGCTTTTTTTTTGGGATTTAGAGTTCCTTCCAACCACTAAATAGGGTGGCACAGTAGCTTAGTAGTTAGCACTGCTGCCTCACAGCACTAGGGACCCAGGCTCAATTCCAGCTTCGACCAACACTCAGTGTGGAGTTTGCATGTTCTCCCCAGGACTGCATGGGTTTTGTCCAGATGCTCTGATTTCCTCCTACAGTCCAAAAGATGTGCAGGTTAGGTATGCTAAATTACTCATGGTGTCCAGGTAGTATAGGCTAGGTGCATTCGCCATAGGAAATGCAAGGTTAGCATGATCGGGTGGGGGGGGGGGGGGGAGGGGGAGGGGGTGGGGGGTGGGTGCAGGGCGGGGCGGTGGTCTGGGTGGAATGCTATTTGGAGGGCTGGTGTGGACTCAATGAGCCAAATCATCTGCTTCCACACTATAGGGATTCTTTGATTCTATGCTACCAAATAGGTCGTTGAAATATTTGCTCTATCCCTTGCTCCTGTATAACACTCTGCTGAACAGCCACAGCTCGACCTGCATCCAGTCTTGATGGAGAAGAGCCAGCAGGTGGTAGCTAGCTCTGGTGGCTCGCATCCCAGGAACAATACTGACAAATCTCTGATATGCCCTCTCAATGACCCCCACATCCTTCCCAAAAGATTTCTAGAATTAAATGCAATGCTGTTGTTACAGGCTTCATGCGACACGGTGGCGATCGGCGGCACGGTGGCACAGTAGTTAGCACTGCTGCCTCACAACGCCAGAGACCCGGGTTCAATTCCCGACTCAGGCGACTGACTGTGTGGAGTTTGCACGTTCTTCCCGTGTCTGCGTGGGTTCCCTCTGGGTACTCCGGTTTCCTCCCACAATCCAAAGATGTGCGGGTCAGGTGAATTGGCCATGCTAAATTGCCCGTAGTGTTAGATAAGGGGTAAATGTAGGGGTATGGGTGGGTTGCGTTTAGGGGGGGTCAGTGTGGACTTGTTGGGCCGAAGGGCTTGTTTCCACACTGTAAGTAATCTAATCTAATCTTCATATTCGGTAATCCTATTTATGAAAGTTCTACCATAAGCCTTACCGTTTGTCTGGGCATAGTGACCTTTAGGTTAAACTGACCATCAGTCTCTTTGTAATGAGAAAGCGGAATATGGTCTGCCGGGACTATGGTGACTTTACCTCTACCTCTATTTGCATAGCCCAAGATCCTATATATTGATTGGCTTGATTATAGACTAAACTTTGACTTTTCCTGTAATGCAAAGTTAATGGGCTGTATGGAGTGGGAATTAACAATCAGGAATGTTTCCAATGTTATGATCCTAGCCTTGTCTTGTCAGTGCTTACTGGCAGAATTTTCATCTGTTGGATGTGGAAATGACCTGGTGACAGAGGGGAGGGCAATGTTGAAGTGGCCAGGTTAAAAGACCTGCATCCATTCACAAAGACATCAACCCAGTTATACAGATGAGTGTAAAGCCTCGCCACTAGCCATTACCTTCTACCTCTCTCATTCTATGTCACCTCTTGCTTTAACTACCTCACCTATCCCCATCCACTTACCTGGTGTTGTCAATAAGCCAAACAAACAAGCAACACAATAATTTTTAGAAGTCTTTGTAAAGCTCATAAATATGCCAAATTAAACAAATAATCGGAGGAAGTAGGGGAGGTTCTTAATGAATAGTTTGCTTCAGTATTAACTACTGAGATGGATGTTGACATTTCTGAGGACAGCGTGAAACAGACTATATACTAGAACATGATAGGAAGAAGGATGTGCTGAAAATTTTGAAAAACATAAGGATAGATAAATCCCCTAGATCAGACGGGATATACCCTAGGTTAATGCAGGAAGCGAGAGAAGAGTTTGCTGAGTCTTTGGCAATGATCTTTGCATCCTCACTGTCCACTGGAGTACTCCCAGATGATTGGAGGGTGGTAAATGTCATTCCCTTGTTCAAGAAAGGCAATAGGGATAATCCTGAAAATTGCAGACCAGTCAGTCTTATGTTTGTGGTGGGCAAAGTGTTGGAGAGGATTCTGAGAGACAGGATTTATGATTATTTGGAAAAACATATTTTGATTAGACATGGTCAGCACGGCTTTTTGAGGGACAGGTCATGCCTCACAGACCTTATTGAATTCGTTGAAGATGTGACAAAACATGATGAAGTTCAAGCAGTGGATGTGGTGTATATCGATTTCAGCAAGGCGTTTGATAAGGTTCCCCATGGTAGGCTCATTTAGAAAGTAAGAAGGCATTGGATACAGGGAAACCTGTCTGTCTGAATACAGAATTAGCTGGCCCATAGAGGTCAGAGGGTGGTAGTAGATGGAAAGTATTCAGCTTAGATCTCAGTGACCAGTGGTGTTCCACAGGAATCTGTTGTGGGACCTCTACTGTTTGTGATTTTTATGAATGACTTGGGTGAGGAGGTGGAAGGGTGGGTTAGTACGTTTGCCAATGACATGAAGTTTGGTAGAGTTGTGGATAGTGTGGAGAGCTGTTGTAGGTTGCAACAGGACATTGACAGGATGCAGAACTGGGCTGATAAGTGACACATGGAGTTCAACCTGGGAAAGTGTGAAGTCATTCATTTTGGAAGGTTGAATATAAATGCAGAATATATGGTTAAAGGCAGGATTCTTGGTAGTATGGAGGAACAGAAGGAACTTGGGATCCATGTCCATAGATCCCTCAAAGTTGTCCCCGGTTGATTGGGTTGTAAAGAAGGCATAAGGTGTGTTGGCTTTTGTTAGCAGAGGGATTGAGTTTAAGAGCCACGAGGTTATGCTGCAGCTCTGTAAAGCCCTGGTTAGACCACTCTTGGAATATTGTGTTCAGTTCTGGTTGCCTCATTATAGGAAAGATGGGGAATCTTTAGAGAGGGTGCAGAGGACATTTGCCAGGATGCTGCCTCAACTGGAGGGTATGTCTAATGAAGAAAGGTTGAGGAAGCTAGGGCTTTTCTCATTGGAGCAAAGGAGACTTGATAGAGGTGTACAAGATGATGAGAGGCAGAGATAGAGTGGATAGCCAGCGACCTTTTCCCATATGGAAATTTCTATCACAAGGGGGCATAATTTTAAGGTGATTGAAGAAAGGTTTAGAGGAGATGTCAGAGGTAGGTTCTTTATATAGAGAGTAATGGGCTGCATGGAATGCACTGCCAGCAGTGGTAGTAGAGTCAGATACATTAGGGACATTTACAAAGAACAAAAAAATTACAGCACAGGAACAGACCCTTTGGCCCTTCAAGCCTGAGTTGATCCAGATCCTCTATCTAAACCTATTGCCTGTTTTCTAAGAAGCTGTAAATCTCTGCTCCCTGTCCATTCATGTATCAAAGATACATGTTAAATGACACTATCATGCCTGCCTATACCACCTCCACTGGCAACGTGTTCCAGACCCCCACCACTGTCTGCATAAAGAACTTTCCACGCATATCTTCCTTAAACTTTTCCCCTCTCATCTCCAACTCGTGACCCTTTGTAATTAAGTCCCCCACTCTTGGAGAAAAAGCTTCTTGCTATCCACCCTTCTATACCTCTCATATCTTTGTAGACTTCGACCAGGTCTCCCCTCAACCTCTGTCTTTCTAATGAAAATCATCCTAATCTACTCAACCTCTCTTCATAGCTTGCACCTTCCATACCAGGCAACATTCTAGTGAACCTCCTCTGCACCTTCTCCAAAACCTCCGGTGAAGGAAAGCATGCCTTATGCCTTCTTGACCACTATGTCGACCTACATTGCCACCCTCAGGGTACAAGAGATCTGAACACCCAGATCTCTCTGTCCATCAATTTTCTCCAGGGCTTTTCCATTTACGGTATAGTTTGCTCTAGAATTGGATCTTCCAAAATATACCACCTCACATTTGCCCAGGTGGAAGTCGATCTGCCAATTCTCTGCCCAACTCTTCAATCTATCTATATTCTGATGCATTCTCTAACAGTCCCCTTCACTATCAGCTACTCCACCAATCTTAGTGTCCAAAGCTAAAAATCACACAACACCAGGTTACAGTCCAACAGGTTTAATTGGAAGCACACTAGCTTTCGGAGCGACGCTCCTTCATCAGGTGATAGTGGAGGGCTCGGTCGTAACACAGAATTTATAGCAAAAATTTGCAGTGTGATGTAACTGAAATTGTACATTGAAAAATTAATTGTCTGTTAAGCCTTTCATCTGTTAGAATACAGTGATAGTTTCACTTCTTTCATGTGTAAATCACAAAACCTTTTTTTAAAAGTTGCATTCTCGGGTTAGCTGTTAACAATGGTGATAGCTAGACAATATGTTGAAGGTGGACTTCGGGACAGGCAGCAGAGGAAAGTGGCTGAGCAATGGCTGCTAGCTAAGTTCGGTACATTAAAACAGCCATTCCCTATGGACCAGCCCCACACATACACCGGATCTGCTCAGATGAGGAGGAATGTGACGGACACCTGGAAGTACTAAGGATGCCCTCACAAGAACAGGGTACGATGCTTAACTCATCCACCGCCATTTCCAACGTGCCACAGCAAGGAACCGTAATGACCTCCTCAGGAGACAGACACGTGCTGCAACTGACAGGGTCCTCTTTGTTATTCAGTACTTCCCAGGGGCTGAAAAATTACACCATGTTCCTCGTTACCTGCAACACATTATCAATGAGGATGAGCACCTCACCAAGATCTTCCCCGCACCTCCACTACTTGCCTTTAAACAACCGCCAAACCTCAAACAGATCACTGTTTGTAGCAAACTGCCCGGCTCTCAGGACAACTCCATACAACCCTGTCACTGTGGACGCTGCAAGACATGTCAGATTGTGGACATAGATACCACTATTACGCGTGGGAACACCCATGGCAGGTACTCATGTGACTCAGCCAACATTGTCTATCTTATACGTTGTAGACAAGGATGCCCAGAGACATGGTACATTTGGGAAACCGAGCAAAGCCTACGTCAACGGATGAATGGGCACAGAGACAACAATCAACAGACAGAAGGGTTCCCTCCCAGTTGGGGAACGCTTCAGGGGTCCAGGACATTCAGCCTCGGATCTTCGGGTGACCATCCTCCAAGGTGGACTTCGGGACAGGCAGCAGAGGAAAGTGGCCGAGCAGAGGCTGATAGCTAAGTTCGGTACCCATAGGGAGGGCCTCAACCGGGACCTTGGGTTCATGTCACATTACAGATGATCACCATTGCACTATACACACACAGATATTCCTAACGCACACACACTCTCACATACACATGGACACAAGTACACACAGACGCACACACAGACACCCATACACACCCTTATAGACACACACTCCCACGCTCACACATGCACCCCCTCACAGACTTAAGACACTCTGCACTCACTACACACACACACACACGAAGACCCATGTGCGCACACATTTTGTGGGGTGAATTTGTACTTGCAGATTTACATTGCACGTTGCTCAAAAACTGTATGCTTTCATGTAGAACTCTGAGCTCAATAACTGCATGAATTTATGTAAAACTCTGTTATTTCATTTTTTAGATTAGAATCAATCTAAAATCAGGTCATAGACAGAGAACACAGGGGGCCAACACCTTCAACATATTGTCTAGCTATCACCATTGTTAACAGCTAACCCGAGAATGCAACTTTTAAAAAAAAGTTTTGTGATTTACACATGAAAGAAGTGAAACTATCACTGTATTCTAACAGATGAAAGGCTTAACAGACAATCAATTTTTCATGTATAATTTCTGTTACATCACACTGCAAAGTTTTGCTACAAATTCTGTGTTACGATCGAGCCCTCCACAATCACCTGATGAAGGAGCGTCGCTCCGAAAGCTAGTGTGCTTCCAATTAAACCTGTTGGACTATAACCTGGTGTTGTGTGATTTTTAATTTTGTACATCCCAGTCCAACACCGGCATCTCCAAATCAGTCTTAGTGTCATCGGCAAACTTGCTAATCAGACCACCTATCTTCCTCCAGATCATTTATGTTTATCACAATGGTTTAAGTGACTCTTGGATAGGCTCATGGAAGTTAGTACAATGAAGGGTAAGTAGTCTGATCTTAGAGTAGGATAGATGGCTGGCAAAAAATTGAGCGTAAAAAGGCATGTTCTGTGCTATACTATTCTATGACCTATTAATCGGCACATTATGCTCTTCTGAAGCATATGGTTCTGTGAAAATAAGCATATACACTTTCCTTTGCAGAGCTATGTAAGAAACCCCTACTGACTAAAATTCACCAGTGATTTGCAATGTTAAAAAAAGTTCATCAAATTAACATTCCCCTGGATATTTGTGTACAAAATATTCTGCTGAGCAGCATCTCTCAGAACCTTTAAAGAAATCAAAGCTCAGATATCTATCAAAGCTTTGAAACTGAGCTGAAAATGTGTTGCTGGAAAAGCGCAGCAGGTCAGGCAGCATCCAAGGAATAGGAAATTCGACGTTTCGGGCATAAGCCCTTCATAAGGAATGAGGAAAGTGTGTCCAGCAGGCTAAGATAAAAGGTAGGGAGGAGGGACTTGGGGGAGGGGCGATGGAGATGTGATAGGTGGAAGGAGGTCAAGGTGAGGGTGATAGGCCGGAGTGGGCCGGGGAGAGAGGTCAGGAAGAAGATTGCAGGTTAGGAGGGTGGTGCTGAGTTCGAGGGAATCGACTGAGACAAGGTGGGGGAGGGGAAATGAGGAAACTGGAGAAATCTGAGTTCATCCCTTGTGGTTGGAGGGTTCCCAGGCGGAAGATGAGGCGCTCTTCCTCCAACCGTCGTGTTGTTATGTTCTGGGGTGGAGGAGTCCAAGGACCTGCATGTCCTTGGTGGAGTGGGAGGGGGAGTTAAAGTGTTGAGCCACGATGTGGTTGGGTTGGTTGGTCCGGGCATCCCAGAGGTGTTCCCTGAAGCGTTCCGCAAGTAGGCGGCCTGTCTCCCCAATATAGAGGAGGCCACATTGGGTGCAGCGGATGCAATAGATGATGTGTGTGGAGGTGCAGGTGAATTTGTGCGGATATGGAAGGATCCCTTGGGGCCTTGGAGAGAAGTAAGGGGGGAGGTGTGGGCGCATGTTTTGCATTTCCTGCGGTTGCAGGGGAAGGTGCCGGGAGTGGAGGTTGGGTTGGTGGGGGGTGTGGACTTGACGAGGGAGTCACGGAGGGAGTGGTCTTTTTGGACCACTGATAGGGGAGGGGAGGGAAATATATCCCTGGTGGTGGGGTCCGTTTGGAGGTGGTGGAAATGACGCCATCATTTCCGCCACCTCCAAACGGACCCCACCACCAGGAATATATTTCCCTCCCCTCCCCTATCAGCGTTCCGAAAAGACCACTCCCTCCGTGACTCCCTCATCAGATCCACACCCCCCACCAACCCAACCTCCACTCCCGGCACCTTCCCCTGCAACCGCAAGAAATGCAAAACTTGCACCCACACCTCCCCACCTTACTTCTCTCCAAAGCCCCAAGGCATCCTTCCATATCCGCCACAAATTCACCTGCACCTCCACACACATCATCTATTGTATCCACTGCACCCGATGTGGCCTCCTCTATATTGGGGAGACGGGCTGCCTACTTGCGGAACGCTTCAGGGAACACCTCTGGGATGCCCGGACCAACCAACCCAACCACATCGTGGCTCAACACTTTAACTCCCCCTCCCACTCCACCAAGGACATGCAGGTCCTTGGACTCCTCTATCGCCAGAACATAACAACACGACAGTTGGTGGAAGAACGCCTCATCTTCTGCCTGGGAACCCTCCAACCACAAGGGATGAACTCAGATTTCTCCAGTTTCCTCATTTCCCCTCCCCCACCTTGTCTCAGTCGATTCCCTCGAACTCAGCACCGCCCTCCTAACCTGCAATCTTCTTCCTGACCTCTCTCCCCGGCCCACTCCGGCCTATCACCCTCACCTTGACCTCCTTCCACCTATCGCATCTCCATCGCCCCTCCCCCAAGTCCCTCCTCCCTACCTTTTATCTTAGCCTGCTGGACACACTTTCCTCATTCCTGATGAAGGGCTTATGCCTGAAACGTCAAATTTCCTGTTCCTTGGATGCTGCCTAACCTGCTGCGCTTTTCCAGCAACACATTTTCAGCTCTGATCTCCAGCATCTGCAGTCCTCACTTTTTCCTCAAAGCTTTGAAACATACAAACAGATGGTTGAAATATTCTGTAAGATTTGGTAAAGGCCATGGGGAAAAATTAAACATTAGTTATTAATCTGACATTGCTATGTTTTGCAAAATAGAGCTTTATCCAATGAAAAATCTTGCCCACTGCACTTAAAGATATTTATACTTTTTAAATACTGCCCTTCCCTTGATAGCTTGCCAGTTTGTGGAAGGAACAATGTGGCAACAGATTAATGACCAACAATCTGTGCTATTATTAGCCACTTGACTAAATATAGATGCATCACAGCTATAGCATTTCATCATGAACAATAAAGGGAGGGAGGGTCAACACCTTTCTGTCACATTTTGTACTCTTCCTGATCGCAATCCATGATTCACGTCTGGACACATCTCCATTTATCAATCATAATTTAGAAAGGCTTCGAAAATGCAGCCACCTTGTTGAAAATTGCAAAAGGTCTAAAATGTCTATTGTCAATGATGTCTTAACCCATGGCATGCATGGCTACCACCCTATTCCTATTCCTGTACCGCTCAGAAATAAAGATTTGGAAATGGGGGAGGACTTCAGCATTCACATTCTGCCCTGTTTTTTTATTCTCTCCTGACGTTTGGAGCTGCAAAGTCCAGCAAGACATGGTTTAGCTTCAGAAAATTCCAATGTAGTGTTGGAAATGCTGATCAACTTTGTGCTTTACATATTTTGTGCTTTAAATTAACAGTTTAGTTTGCTAATTGACGAGCTCCTGAACCCCTTTGTACATAGCATTACTAAAGACTTTAGCACCTAGAAGTTAAATAGTAAAATGTTAGTCTTGGAACATTTAATTTGATTATGTAAGCTTCACTAACTGCTGTTTTATTGGAAATGTCAACAAATTTGATGTTCATGTCTTTCAGTCACTTATTTCTGTGCTCTGGATCTTGTTGCAAAATTTCTTTGCAGATTTGATATGTCAATTTTATCAATAAGTTGTCCCTAATGTGATTAACTTCAGACTTTAGAAAAATCAAAATGGCGTTTGGAGCCGAGTGAAATGGTGATCCTTCCTCTTCAACACAAAGATTTATATGTTGTGGCGCATCTTGATGACACAATCTGGTCTGAAGACAAGGTACACTTGGAAGTAGAGAACAGCCATACTAGGAGTATTCATGTGCAAGCTACTGGAATTGGAACCACCATTGTACCCAATAAACCATTCGGTCCAGTTCTTAACCTTGGAGCAATATTCAGGTGAGTGTCCCTTTAAAGACTGAGAGAGTGTCTTCTCCTGTGCCAAAACCGGGTAGGAAATTGATTAGAAACTAAGAAATTGGGTCAGGATACTGGGTGCACTGCTCCGAACCTACTTCTTTGAGCAAGGCTTTTGGTGACCTGTCCTGATACTGAAATAAGGAGAATTTTAGGAATTGGAAATGTCACCAGATTATGTCCTTGGTTCAAGCATGGTGAAAAGAGCTGAGTTCCAGAAATACGTCAAGAATCAAGGCACCATTTGATCATAAATAGATTTGGGAGCCCATGTAAAATTGCCATCAAGTAGATAGTAGTGAGAAATATTGGTTGGAATCATACCTAGCACTAAGGATTGTTGTGATTGTTGGAGGCCAATCATTTTAATTCCAGGACATTTCAGTATGAATTACTCATTTTTGTGGCTTTGGCCCAACTTTCTTCAGCTATGTCATCAATGACCTTCCCTCTACCATAAGGGCTAAAGCAGGGATATCACTGATGTCTGCAGTACATTCAGAAACATTTGAAATTCCTCATGAAGAAAATTCTGTGTTTGTCATGGAGTTATAGGGTTGTATAGCACAGAAACAGACCCTTCGGTCTAACTTGTCGATGCCGACCAGATATCCTAAATTAATCCAGTCCCATTTGCCAGCACTTGGCCCATATCCGTCTAAACCCTTCTTATTTATGTACCCATCAAGATGCCTTCTAAATGTTGTAATTGTACGAGCCTCTACTACTTCCTCTGGCAGCACATTCCATACATGCATCACTTCCTGCACGAAAATGTTGCCCCTTGGGTCCCTTTTAAATCTTTCTCCTCTCACCTTAAACCATTGCCCTGTAGTTTGGACTCCACCCTTTCCCACCACCACCTTGGAACAAAGACCTTGGCTATTCACTCTATTCATGCCCCTCATCATTGTATAAACTCCTATAAGGTCACCCCTCAGCATCTGATACTCTGGGGAAAGTAGCCTCAGCTTAATCAGCCTCTCCCTCTTGCTCAAACCCTCCAACACTGGCAATATCTATGTAAATCTTTTCTGCACCCTTTCAAGTTTAACAACATCATTCTTATAGCAAGGAGAATAGAACTGAACACTGTATTCCAAAAATGGCCCAACCAATGTCTTGTACAGCTGCAACATGACAGCCCAACTCCTCTATTCAATACACTGAACAATAAAAGCAAGTATACCAAACACCATCTTCATTATACTGTCTACCTGTGACTCCACCTTCCAGGAATTATGAATCTGCACCCCAAGATCTCTTTGTTCAGCAACATTCCCAGTACATCAGACAGCATCTGAGGAGTAGGAAAATCGACGTTTTGGGCAAAAGCCCTTCATCAGGGATGGAGGCAGGAAGCACTGTCCTTATGACCTGTCCTACCTGCCAATCTCCTTTCCCACCTATCCGCTCCAACCTCCTCTCTGATCTATCACCTCCATCCCCAACCCCATTCACGTATTGTACTCTTTGCTACCTTCTCCCCCCCACCCCCCCCCCCCCCCCCCCCCCCCCCCAACCCCCATTTATCTCTCCACCCTTGAGGCTTCCTGCCTCCATTCCTGATGAAAGACTTTTGCCCAAAACATCGATTCTCCTGCTCCTCGGATGCTACCTGATCTGCTGTGCTTTTCCAGCACCACCCTAATCTAAACTCTGGTTTCCAGCATCTGCAGTCCTCATCCACATTCCCCAGTATCGTACCATTAAGTGTATAAATCTTGCTTTGATTTGCCTTATCAAAATACGGCACCTCACAATCATTTAAATTCAACTCCTTCTGCAATTCGTCAGAACATCAGCCCTTTCAATCAATATTGGTGTAATCTGCAAACTTACTCACCATTCCTCCTATATTTGCATCGGAATCATTTACACAGATGAAAAAAAGCAGTGGACGCAGCACCGATCTTTGTGGCATGCAGCTTGGCACAGGCCTCCAGTCCAAAAAACAAACTATATTTCACCACCACCCTCTGTGTCCTTCCTTCAAGTCAATTTTGTATCCAAATAGGTAGATCTCCCTGGATTCCTTGTGATCTAACCTTGCTAACCAGTCTGCCATGCGGAACCTTGTTGAACACCTTGCTGGAGTCCATATAGACAATGTCCACCGCTCTGCCATCATCAACCTTTTCACTTCTTCAAAGAAACTCTATCAAGTTAGAGTGTGAGAAAGGATTAGTCAACTTTAAGACCAGATAGCATAAGTTTAGGATGAGGAGCAAGTGGTTTACAGGAGATCTGAGAAAGAGTTCTATCACCCAGAGTGGATTTAAATGCAGAATGTGCTGCCTGAGAAGGTGATGGAGGTAGGTTCTTTTGCAACATTTACTTGAATACTTGAAATGTGAGGACATAGCAGGATATGGACCAAATGCAGGTAAACGGGATCAGTGTGATTTGGTGTTTGTTGGTCTGCATAGATATGAGAGGTTGAAGGGTCTGCTGCATTGCTATATGACTCTGACTAAATTTTAGCTGATAATTAGCCAGTATCATTTGTAAGTTCAGTTTAATTTCTAATCCATTGCTTTACCCAGGATGTTGATGGTGGGCAATTCGATCATGATAATGTTATTTTAAATCAAGGAGGGATAGATTGACTTGTCTTGTTGGAGATTACTGTTGCCTGCTGTTTGAAAACTGTGAATGGTCCCCACTTTATTCCTGAGTTTTATCTCAGCCAATAAAGTTTAATCTTTTCCTGTATTCTCTAGTTGATGTTATGTGGGAAGTTGCTGGAATGGTTGTGGAATTTTTGCTCCATTCATTCAGGTGAAGTGTGAGATTTGTTGAGTTTTTATCCTAGTGTGACACGTTATTTGGGACTGAGAAAGAACAAAGGTTCATGTTGATATAGTAGTGGATATTAGCTGCTGAATTTCATGATTTGCTGAGGTTTGAGAAAGATGTAGATGTAGTTGATAATCCAAGGCTTACGAATTTTGGGTATTTCCATACATTGTCCTGAAAATCGCCAACTGAACTAACTTTATTCACTCATGAAAACAGAGAAAGTAGGAATAAGCCATTCAGCTGCTGCAGGCCTGCTCTATCGTTCAGTATGGTCAGGGCTGGTCATCCTACTCAGCATTCAGAGCTCTAGGGTGTAGGTTTGCTCGCTGAGCTATAGGTTTGATATCCAGACGTTTCATTACCTGGCTAGGTAACATCATCAGTTGCAACCTCCAAGTGAAGCGAAGCTGTCGTCTCCTGCTTTCTATTTCTAAACAGAAAACAGGAGACAACAACTTCGCTTCACTTGGAGGTCGCCACTGATGATGTTACCTAGCCAGGTAATGAAAAGTCTGGATATCAAACCCATAGCTCAGCGAGCAAACCTACACCCTAACCTCAACTTGAGCTAGAAACCTTCACAAACCTTGCATTCAGAACTCTGTTCTCTCTTTGTTCTCATCTCATTTTATCCCTTTAGCCCTAAGAACTGTATCTAACTCCTCCTCATTCAGGTTTTGGTCTCGGCTACTTTTTATGGCAGAGAATTCCACAGGATAGCCACTCTCTGAATGAAGACATTTCTCGTCATCTCAGTCCTAAATAGTGTCCTCTATATCCTTAACCTGTGACCCCCGATTCTGACCTCCCAGACATCAGGAACATCTTTCTTGCATTGACCCTGTTTAGTCTTGTTAGAATTTTGTAAGTTTCTATGAGACACCCACCCCTCACTTGCACGTCATGCCACCTTTTATGAAGCCAGAAAAAAGAAAACCAGGAATTGTAGAAGAGTTAGGCTAACAAACATAGTGGGGAAATTATTGGAGTCTGTAATCCAGGATTAACTGAACACCTCACAAATTTGAATCAATCAGGGAGAGCTATCATGGAATCTTGCCAGGTATGACAAGCCTGATAAACGTCATTGAATTTTTTGAAGTGTTGACTAAGTTAGTAGAGGAGGGAATGTCTATGGGTGTTGTTTTTATAAAGACATCCAGAAGGCACTTCATAAAGTCCCATGTACGAGACTGTTAACTAAGGTATAAACTCATGGAATTGACGACACATTACTGACATGGCTGGGAAATCGTTTGTGTGGCAAGCGATGGATAGTAGGGATAATGGCTAAGTATTTGAAAAGTGTTGCACTGGAAAATCACAGCTGGCCAGGTAGCATCTAAGGAGCAGGAGAGTCAATATTTTGGCATAAGCCCTTCATCAGGAATTGGGGGAAGGGGAGGTGGTAGTGGCTGAGAGATAAATAGGAAGGTGAGGAAAGATAGCTGGGAAGGTGATATGTAGATGTTGTTTGCGGGGGTGGGGGGGCGGTGATTGTGATCGGTCAGTGGGGAGGATGGAACGGATATATGGGAAGGAAGATAGACAGGTAGGACATGTCATTGAGGGCAGTGTCGAGTTGGAGGGTTGGATTTAGGATGAAGTGGGGTGGGGGGAGATTTGTAAACTAGTGAAGTGGATGTTGATGCCGTGTGGTTGAAGGTGAGGGGTGATCTAATTGAGGTCTTCCGGATAGTAACAGGAAAAGACAGGATCGATAAAGAAGATAAAGATAAACTATTTGGACTGATGAGGGATTTTAGCACTAGGGGGCAGAAACTGAGAATTAGGGCTAGGCTGTTCAGGAGAGAAGTTAGAAAGCATTTCTACATACAAAGGGCTGTAGATGTGTCAGCCTTGCTTTCACAAAATGGCAGTATTTAACTTCAAATTGGAGATAGATAATGTTTTGTTGAGCAAATGGATATGAGCCATCCATGATCTCAATGAGTGGTGGCATACACGCAAGGGGCTGACAGGCCTACTTCTGTTCCGATGCTCTTCTAAACTCCACTGAATGTAGTCCTAACCAATCCAATCTCTTTTCATATGTCGGTCCTGCCATCCCAGGAATCAATCTGATAAACCTTAGATGCGCTCCCTTCATCACCAGAACATCCTTCCTCAGATAAAGAGATGAAACCTGCTTGCTCCTGTACTCAAATCCCCTTGCTATGAAGATCAACATATCAATTGCCTTCTTCACTGCTTGCTGCAAATGTATGCTTAGTTTCAGTGACTGGTGTACAAGAATGTCCTAATTTTACTGCACGTCCCCCTTTCCCAATTCATCACCACTCAGGTAATAATCTTCCTTCCTATTTTTTACCACCAAAGTGAATAGCCTCCTAATTTTCTGCATTATAGTTCATCCATACATTTGCCTACTCACATGACTTTAACAAATCTACTGAAGTATCTCTGCATCTTCTTCAAAGTTCATCTTCCCACCCAGTTTTGTTTCATTTGCAAACTTGGAAATATTGCATTTAGCTAGCTCATCTTTAAATGTTTGTCATTCCTTTAAGTAACATTCCCTAATTTATCATAACCAGCTTGTACCTCACACTATTGCAGCTTCCTTTATTTAAGGACCATAGTCTCAGAATCAACTCTGTCATTCTCCATCTTGATGAAGGATTCTTCCATGTCATGGTCATTCTTCCCCAGGGGGCCTTGCACAGCTAAATTCATTCCTCATTACACAATAGCCCTGACCCTGAATGATCAGTCCTCTAGTTTGTTCCTCAACTTTTTGATCCAGAAAACCATCACAAACAGATTCCAGGAATTTCCTCCTCTACGTTGTAGTTACTGATGTAATTTGCCTAATTTATAAGTAGATTAAAGAAACTTATAATTGCAGATGTACCTTTATTGTTTGCATCTCTAATTATATGTTGAATGACTTCCTGAATATTACCACTGCAGTTTGGGGTCTATATGCAACTCTGAATATCTTTTCCTGCCCGTGGGTGTTTCTAAGCTTTGCCCGTACATATTCTACACCACCCGAGCTAATATCCTCCCTCAATATTGCATTAATTTCCTCTCAAATCAGCAACGCTATCCCACCTTTTTCTTTTGGCTGTCCTTCCTAAAAACTGAATATTCAGTTCCTACTATAGTCACCCTGCAGCCACATCTCTGTAAGGTGAACTGTCTCATACTCATTTCTCTTTATTTGTGCAGCTAATTCATCCACTTATTGTTAATTCTCCGTGCATTAAGACAGAAGGCCTAAAGACTTAGCATTTTAACATCCTTTGTCCTGCTCCCATTATTTTGCAGTGGGGCCCTATTTGATTCTTGTCCTTGAATTCTCTATCACTTTTCTTAGTTTTTCTTTTGTTTTTTTCCCCCCTTTTCCCAGTCTGTCAACCTGTTTAAGTTCCTACCCCCTGCCATTTTAGTTTATACCCTCCCCAACTGGACTAGCCAATACTCCCCTCAGATATCAGTCCTGGTCCTGCCTAAATGCTTGCCCTCTGTGATTATTCTAGTGAAACTCCAAGATAGTAACATCCTTCCTCAAGTACGGGAATCAAAACTGCATGCAATGCTCCAGGTGCAGTTCCATTAATGCATTGTGCAGTTGCAGCAATATCTCCTTACTTTTATACTCTATTCCTTTAACAATAAATACCTAAATTCCATTTACTTTCCCTGGAAATGCTGTAGCTGTACACTAGTTTTCTGTGACTCATGCTTGAGGACATCAGAGTCCTCTGTACTGAAGCACTCAGGAGTTTTGTTCCATTTGGATAATCGGTTGCTTTTCTATTCTTCCAACCAAAACTCTCACTTATCCACATTAAACTCTGCGAAATTTTGGGTAATTCACATAAGCTATTGATATCCACTTGTATATATTTTGTTTCTTCATTACATAGTATTTTAGTATCATCTGCTATTGGCTATAGTGTCTTCTATCCTTGCATCCAAGTCACTAATATAAATTGTAAATATTTGGGCCCCGATCATTGAACTAGAGATAGCTTGTCAAACAGAAAAAGATGCATTTAACCCAACTCTCTGCTTTCTGTTGGTTAATCAGTCCTCTATCAGACCCCTTAGACCCTTGCAATCTTGACTTATATAATAACCTCTTCATTATTCACTGTGCTAGTTACATCTTTGCAGAACTCTAGCAAATTAGCCAAACTTGAATTACTCTTCATAAAACTAAGCTGACTCTGATGGATAGCATTTTGATGTTCCAAATTGTCCCGGTATCACTTCTTTAATAAGGGATTGCACCAACTTCCCAAGACAGACGTTAAACTAACTGGTTCATATTTTTCTACTATCTGCCTTGAGTGCTTTTTGAATAAGAGACACAACATCCAAGAGGCAACATACAATTCTGGAATCTTGATTGCAGCAATAGAAATATCTTATCTATTTCTCATGTTATTGGATCTCCTATTACTATAACCTCTCTATACTTATTTTTCCACTCTCATGCAGCAGAGCCAATCGTGATCCAAGAATTTCGCTATAGCTATTTTCCTCTGAGAGGCCATTTCCCGTAACAGAATCCAAAACGATGTATCTGCTTTTTAGGGGAATGGCCGTAGGGAATTCCTGCATTGCCCAGCTAGTCCACTTTCTCTGTCTGGTGGTCACCCATTTCCTCCCTCCCTGTGGAATGTGAGCCTGTGGAGTTGCTACCCTTCAGTATGTGCTATTGATGATACTCTCAGCCTTGTGGATACTCCATTGTGTCTCCAGCCACTGGTCCTGTTCTGAGAATTGTTCTTGGAGGATCTAAGAGACCTAGGAGTACAGGTGCATAGTTCTTTAGTGAAGTCACATATACACAGGGTGATGAAGAAAGCTTTTGACATGCTTGCCCTCATTGGTTAGAACATTGAGTATAGGAATTGGGACATCATGATGCAGCTGTGCAGGACATTAGTGTGGCCACTTGTAGAATTCTGCGTACAATTCTGGTGGCCCTTCTATCGAAGGAACGTTGTTAAACTTGAGAGGATTCAGAAAAGATTTCCAAGGATATTGCCGGCACTGGAATATTTGAATTGTAGGGAGAGGCTGAATAGGCATTTTCCCTGAAGCAGTGGAGGCTGAGGGTTGACCTTACAGAAGTTTATAAAATCATGAGGGACATAGATAGGGTGAAAAGTCATGGTCTTTTTCCTAGTCTAAAACTAGAGGGCATAGATTTAAGATGAGAGGGGAAAGATTTAGAAAGGACCTAAGGGGCAATTTTTTCACGCAGAGGGTGGAGTGAGTATGGAATGAACTGCCAGAGGAAGTGGTGGGGGCTGGTACGATTACATTTAAAAGCCATCTGGATGGGTATATGTATAGGAAGGATTTCGAGGGATATGGGCCAACTACTGGCAAATGGGAGGAGAAAGTGAGGTCTGCAGATGCTGGAGATCAGAGCTGAAAATGTGTTGCTGGAAAAGCGCAGCAGGTCAGGCAGCATCCAAGGAGCAGGAGATTCGACGTTTCGGGCGTAAACCCTTCTTTCTGAAGAAGGGCTTATGCCCGAAACATCAAATCTCCTGCTCCTTGGATGCTGCCTGACCTGCTGCGCTTTACTGGCAAATGGGACTAAGTCAGATTGGCATGAGTTGGACTAAAAGGTCTGTTTCCATGTTGTATGACTCTATGCACCTGGAGACTCTTCCTGCACACGCCTGGTCCTGGGCACTGGAACTGTACCTGATACCCCACCTAGAGCAGGGTAAACACAATCATGACCTCAAATTTTCTTTCCGTGATTTACCCTTTAAGTTAAACCATTGGATTACCCTTAAAATCAAATAATCTTAATTATTCCAGGGCCCTTCTTCTCTTAATCTCTGCACTATTGCCCCTACAAATGATAAACTCCTAACAGAGACCTTACCGACTAAAAGTGAAACTTAGTATAAATATTCAGTCTCTTGCCCTGTGTCACTTTTTGACACTGTTCCCAGACAGGCTTCACTGTGATACTCACGGGACACTCCCAGACTACTTCACTGCGATGCTGACTGTGGGATACTCATAGCTCTTTAACAACCTGATGTCAGAAGTTTTTACTTACATTGCAAGTATTACTACAGGTTTGTCCTACTTTAGCTGAATGATACCTCCCAGCTCATCTTTATGTTTGCCAAACCATCTAGAGGCCAACTGTCATCCTGATATCCTCCCCTGTAGAATACTTTGCCAAAGTACGTCATCTCTTAAATGTGTGAGTAATTGCATCACAAGTTCTGTAGCTGCAGAAGATGTGAAATTGAAGACTGAGGTCAGGGCAACACCACACAATGTTTTTGATTTAAATTTTGCTGGAATCTGTAGTCAGAAATTCAGCGCTTTTGGAACTAATTTGAACAAACAATACCTCACTGAAGTTAGCTTCCTCTTTGAATGGATGTCACCTCTTTTCATAATTACATTTTCATCCAATTATATATATCTGTATCAAATTGTTAATGTGAGAAAAGTCTGATTACACATGAAACAATGCAGATAAATGCAAACGTTGTTATTACTTGAGAATGATAGATTTTTGTTAAAACAGCTAAGAAAACAAGGTTGAGGAAATGGAATATAGATCAGCCATGATTTAATTGAGTAGTGGAGCAGGCTTGAAGATCTGAATGACCTACTGCTATCCCTGTGTTCTCTCCTACTGGTCTTTTGTCAATTGGATGTAATGTTGTCACGTGACAGAAACTTTAAGTGATTACTATCATGTGCATTAAATGTACATACAGTTTGTTCTGTTATAACGCAATAGTTCCATTCCCTGCAATCCCACATTATAAGAAAATCACATAATTGCAGCATCATTTAAACCAATGGGATCAGAGTCTCATTATCGCCAATATAGGTAATGAAAGTTTGCATTCTACAAACAATGGTCTAAATTCTTCAATCACATTATAGCCAATTCGTGTTGAGAAAACGCACATTCTAGCAGAACCGACTGTATCAACTTTTATATGGTAATAACACTTGCAAGGCAAATAAACCTCAATAAACTGAAACATTGTCTAGCCCACTATAATCCTGTAATGCATGAGTGAAAACTGTGATACACCTGAAGTGTTGATAGCTGTTTTTTATTGTATCCTAGTTCCGAGGTTTGCCGCTATTCAGTTAAGCTGACAAATTGTGGACGGCGACGCCATCAGATGTACTGGAAGATGATAGGCTTTCCCCAAGTCTTTAAACCCAGTCCACAGCCTTCACCTCGTGATATGAAATATAGAGATTCTCCTGTAAAGGGTCACTATGTTCCCATCTTCAAAGTTAGACCTCTGAGAATGGATCTCAGACCGGGCAGGAGTGATGTACTGACACTAGAAGGTGAATCAGATGGTCCTATGGTAAGAAAAGTTCTCCTTATAACACCATGTACAAATTTGTCTGAAATTATTGTTTGCAAATTATTGTTGGAATTGAGGAAAGCTCTTTGGCCTCCATGATCTCAAACAATTTCTCTTCTGAAACAAGTCTGGAGTGTTTTTACAAAGTATTTGCAAATGGGATATAGGTAAATATTTATTGCCTTTGTGAAAGTGATGATGAGCCACCTTCTTGAAGGTGTAGACCAGATGATATAAGTATTTGCACAGTACTGTTAGAGAGGAAGTTGCAAGATTTTGATAGTAATAGTGAAAGAATAGTTATATGGTTCCAAGTCAGAATTGGTGTGTGACTTGGAAGGGAACTTGCAGATGATGATGTTTCCATGCATCTGTGCCATTGTCCTCTTTCTTTGCATTTTATGGTTATTTACTGGAAGGGGCCTAAATTTGCCCCTGAAAGTGGGCATGGAAATCATGATATGGCATTAACTCCTGCTTGTTATTTCCAGTGCAGGCAGCATTTTTGCTGTATCCTAATTTGTGTAATTGTCTCATGTAGTCAGTACTACTCATGCTTTTGAAAAGAGTGATGCTGGAAGCACCGCAGGTCAGGCAGCATCCGAGGAGCAGGAGAGTCAATGCTTTTGCATAAGCCCTTCATCAGGGAGGAAGGAAGCTGAGAGATAAAAAGGAGAGTGGGGATGGGGGAGAATGTAGCTGGGAAGGTGATAAGTAGATGCAGGTGGGGGAGTGATTGTGATAGATTGGAGTGGATAGGTGGGAAGGAAGTTGGGCAGGTAGGGCAGATCAATAGAGCAAGTTGGAGGATTAGATCTGGGATGAGTGGATTTGGAAGCCAGTGAAGTCGATGTTGAAGCCGTGTGGTTGAAGGGTCCCAAGGCAGAAGATGAGGTGTTCTTTCTCCAGTTGTCGGGTGTCTTGGATTTAGCAGTGGAGGAGGCCCAGGACTTGCCTGTCCTTGGTGGAGTGGGAGGGGGGAGTTGAAGTGGTCAGCCACAGAGATTGGGGTTGTTTGGTGTGTGTGTCCTGGAGATATTCTCTCCCAAGTTGACATCCTGTCCCCCCGCTGTAGAGGAGACCACATTGAGAGCAACAAACACAGTAGATGAGGTGCTTTGATGTGCAGGAAAATCTCTGCTGGATGTAGAAAGAGCCTTTGGGGCCTTGGGAGGAGGTGTAGGCACAGGTTTTACACCTCCTGTGACAGCAAGAGAGGGTGCCAGGTGTGGAGGGTAGGTTGGTGGGGGGCGTGGAACTAACAAGGGAGTCATGTTGGGAATGGTTTCTGTGGAATGCACATAGGGGTGGGGAGGGCAATATATATCCCTGGTAGTGGGGTCTGCTTGTAGGTGGCAGAAATGCTGTAGGATAATGCACTGTATCCAGAGATTATTGGGGTGGAAGGTGAGGACAGGGGTGTTCTATTCTTGTTGCGGTTGGAGGGATAGGGTTCAAGGGCAGAGGTGTAGGAAGTGGAGGAGATGCATTGGAGGGCATTGTTGATCACATAGGAGGGGACATTGCAGTCCTTGAACTAGAAGGCCAACTGGGATGTCCTACCCATGCTGTTCAGTAGCTGCAGCCCTCAACAGTTTGTGGAATGCTTATGACACTTAGCCTGCGTTATTTCAAACCATGCTGCACCTCTTAAAAGGGAGACCCACTCTCAGTGGAGTTGGTTAAAAATGTTTATGGAAAAGGGGCTGATCAGGATGAAGAGTGCATTGTTTAGCAATGGTGGGAGGAGTCTATGGTCCAAATTTCTCTGACATAACTGGATCTGTTCATTGAGAAAGTAGAGAGGCCAAGAGAGTTCATCAATATACATAAGGGCAGGTCAAGCTCCATGCAGTCTGCAAAGTCAGAGGGAGGACAAAGTACAACATATCAGTGTCAATAAGTGAATATGTTGGACATGGATGCTGTGCTACAAGTAGAAAAACGTAGGAACAGGAACTCAAAACTCAAACAGTGACTGGGGACGCTGAGGCACGTCTAAAGGATGAGGTGGATTCTGCGTTCTGTGAGATGGTCACACCGCAGGGATTGGAAGAAAGAAAGTTATGGGTGACTGCCAGGTTATTCAAGAGACCAGGCAAGTAGTGAAGGAGTCCCCAGGGGTCCCACTCTCAAATTGGTCTTCCATTTTCCATTTCCAATGCCCCTCCCCCAAGTCCCTCCTCCCTACCTTTTATCTTAGCCTGCTTGGCACACCCTCCTCATTCCTGAAGAAGGCCTCATGCCTGAAATGTCGATTCTCCTGCTCCTTGGATGCTGCCTGACCTGGTGTGCTTTTCCAGCAACACGTTTTCAGCTATGAATGCTGGTGAACAGGTAAACAACTCACTGGAGAAGGAAGCTCCACAAATATCTCCATTCTCAATGATAGAAGAGCCCATCACTTCAGTGCAAGAGATAAGGCAGAAACATTTAAAACAATCTTTAGTCACAACTGTTAAGTGAATGACCTGGTGGTTCCCAGCATCACAACTACCAGTCTTCAGTCAATTTGATTCATCCCTAGTGATATGAAGGCACTGGATACTGCAAAGGATTCAGGCCCTGACAACATTCCAGCAATTGTACTGAAGACATGTGCTCCAGAACTTGGCGTTCCCCTGACCTAGCTGTTCAGTACAGTTACAACCTGGCATCTACCCAACAATGTGGATAATTGCCCAGGTCTAACTGTACATAAAAATCCGGCCCAATTATCACCCCGTCTGGGTCTTGTTGGATGTGTAGTTAATTTCCCGAGTTCCTTTGTAGCTTCCTCTCTACTTAGAGCTTGTGTATAGAGGTGGCACGTGAAGCATGTGTTGTGAATGTTATATGGAGAATTAGTCACTATTGTGAGAATCCAACAGTTGCAGTGCATAAGAATCAAACTTGCCATCAGACAAAGGTGTATGTCTCTCTCAGCATGCAGCTTCAGCTGGTAAAGCTTAGACTCTGCAGTTCTTTCACCACACACAAATCACTAGCATGGTGTGGACCTTACAAACCCGAGTAAGACCCCTTTGTGTCTATCCTGCGCTTTCTGTTAACTAATCTTTTCTTTATCCATATTAATAAATTGCCTCCTACATTAGTTGCTCTAACCTTGTGTGCAAGAAGGACAGTCAGTGAAGTGTTTGATTATGGTAGAGAACATAGAACATTACAGCGCAGTACAGGCCCTTCAGCCCTTGATGTTGTGCCAACCTGTGAAATCAACCTGAAGCCCATCTAATCTACACTATATTCCATTTTTGTCCATATGTTTAACCGATTACCATTTAAATGCCCTTAAAGTTGCCAAGTCTACTACTGTTGCAGTGTGTTCCACGCTCCTACTACTCTGACTAAAGAACATACCTCGGACATCTGTCCTCTGTCTATCACCCCTTAATTTAAAACTATGTTCTCTCGGGCTAGCTATCACCATTTGAGGAAAAAGACTATCGCTGTCCACCCTATCTAACCCTCTGATTATCTTATTATGTCAATTAAGTCACCTCTCAACCTCCTTTTCTCGAACAAAAACACCTCAAGTCTATCAGCTTTTCCTCGTAAGACCTTCCCTCATACCAGGCAACATCCTAGTAAATCTCCTGTGCACCCTTTCCAAAGCTTCCACATTCTTTCTCAAATGCAGTGACCAGAACTACACACAATACTCCAAGTGCGGCTGCACCAGAGTTTTGTACATCTGCAGCATGACCTCATGGTTCCGAAACTCCACTAATAAAAGCTAACACACACAGTATGCCTTCTTAACAGCCCTATTGACGCAGGTGGCAACTTTGAGGGATCTTTGTGCGTGGACACCGAGATATCTCTGTTTTTCTACACTACAAAGATGCTTACTATTAGCTCAGTACTCTGTATTCCTGTTACTTCTTCCAAAGTGAATGACCTCTGACTTTTCTGCATTAAACTCCATTTGTCACCTCCCAGCGCAGCTCTGCAGCTTATCTATGTCACTCTGTAACCTACAACATCCTTTGTAACTATCTACAATTCTACCGACCTTAGTGTCCTTCGCAAATTTACTAAGCCATCCTTCTATGCCTTCATCCAGGTCACTTATAAAAATGACAAACAGCAGTGGACCCAAAACAGATGCTTGTAGTACACCACCAGTAACTAACTCCAGGATGAACGTTTCCCATCAACCATCACCCTCTGTCTTCTTTCAGCGAGCCAATTTCTGATCCAAACCATCAAATCACCCTCAATCCCATGCCTCTGTATTTTATGCATTGCCTACCATGGGAAACCTTATCAAACACTTTAATGAAATCCATATACATTACATCAAGCACTTTACCCTCATCCACCTGTTTCGTCACCTTCTCAAAGAACTCAATAAGGTTTGTGAGGCACGACCTATCCTTCACAAAACCATGCTGACTATCCCTAATCAACTTATTCCTTTCTAAATGATTATAAACCCTATCTCTTATAATCCTTTCCAAAACTTTGCCCACACCCGAAGTAAGGCTCATTGGTTTTTAATTACCAGGGTTGTCTCTACTCCCCTTCTTGAACATGGGGACAACATTTGCTATCCTCTAGTCTTCTGGCAATATTCCTGTAGACAATGATGACATAAAGATCAAAGCCAAAGGTTCTGCAATCCCCTCCCTGGCTTCCCAGAGAATCTCAGGATAAATCCCATCCAGCCCAGAGGACTTACCTACTTTCCAGAATTGCTATCACCTCTTCTTACGAACATCAATCCCGTCTAGTCTATTAGCCTGTATTTCAGTATTCCTCTCGGCAACATTGTATCTTTAAAGTATGAATACTGACAAAAAAAAAATTCCTTTAGCGCTTCTCCTATCTCCTCTGAATCCGTGCACAACTTCTCAAGACTGTCCTGGACTGGCCCTGATCTTACTCTAGTCATTCTTTTATTCCTGACATACCCATAGAAAGCTTTAGGGTTTTCCTTGTTCCTATCTGTCAACAACTTCTCATGTCCCCTCCTGGCTCTTCTTATCTCTCTCTTTAGGTCTTTCTTGGCAAACTTGTAACTTTCAATCGCCCTAACTGAGCCTTCATATCTCATCCTTATGTAAGTCTTCTTCTTTCTCTTGACAAGAGATTCAACTTCCTTAGGAAACCACAGCTCCCGCGCTCAACAACAACTTCCCTGCCTCACAGGTACATACTTATCAATGACCCGCAGTAGCTGTTGCTTGAATAAGCTCCACATTTTAATTATGCCCAATCCCTGCAGTTTCCTTCCCCATCCTATGCATTCTAAATCTTGCCTCATTGCATAGTAATTGCCTTTTTCCAAGCTATAACTCTTGCTCTGTAGTATATTCCATTGCTAAAATAAACATAACTGAATTATGGTCATTATCACCAAAGTGCCCATCTACCTCCAAACCTAACAACTGGCTGGGTTCATTGCCCAGTACCAAATCTAATAATGGTCTTGCTCCTTTTTGGCCTGTCCACATACTCTGTCAGGAAACCCTCCTGCACACACTAACAAAAACTGACCCATCTAAAGTATTTGAAGTATAGTATTCCCAGTCAATATTTGGAAAGTTATAGTCACCCATAGCAACTACCCTGTCACACTGATGTGGAGAATCATCTTTGCTATCCTTTCCTTGATATCTCTGGAACTATTCGGAGGCCTCTTGAAAACCCCCAACTGGATGACCTCTCCTTTTTTGTTTCTAACCTCAACCCATCCTACCTCAGCAGACGAGTCCTCAAATGTCCTTTCTGCTGTCCTTGACTAACAATGCCAATACCCCATCCCCACCCTTTACCATCTTCTCTGTTCTTACTGAAACATCTCAATCCCAGAACCTGCAACAACCATCCCTGTCCGTGCTCTATCCATGTCTCTGAAATGGTCACAACATCAAAGTCCAGATACCAACCCTTGCTGCAATTTCACCTCCCTTATTCTCGATGCTGCAGCGTTGAAGCAGACACACTTCAAACCTACTTCTTGCTTGCTGGTGTCCTCTTCAGACCTTGAAAACTTATTTCTGACCTCACTACCCTCAACCTCCTCTATACTTGAACTACAATTTAGCTTCCCATCCTCCTGCTTAATTACCTATAGACTGTTCTGTCTTTTGTGTGCTATTGTCAAGCCTGTGGGGTGTGGGTGCTGAGAAGCAATGGTTGAACACACGCTGTAAGCATGTCAAACTGATGTCAGTGTTAGAGACTTGCCTGAGAGCATTTGGAGCTTACCTGGATGCTTACCACAGAAATGAATTTCTAGTTAACACCTGGTCTCAGAAATTGACCAGCACAAATGAATTGAACACCACAACGTATACAATCTGTCTTCTGCAACCCAGCTGAAAATTGCGTAAGGTTTGGGTCACAGAGAATCAGGTTATTATGCTCAGTTTCAACACTGACTGAAAGGTCTGAGCCAATATATTTAATCCCTGACAACTCAGATATGGTGAAACAGGTCTGTTTTTTCCCTTTGGAATATGAAAACACTCAAGCTATCACATCCTTGAATGCAAAACTAAATTAATCACCATGTGACAAACTCCAGAATCTGCCAGAATCTCTTAACACTTCTCATTGTCACCATTTGTTACTCTGCAGGTTGTCGATGGACAGCTCATATGTGATGCTATTATCGGCCAGCAGTCTGGCAAGCAGAGAATAATGAGAGTGAATGTACACTGTGAGTTCATTGCCCCTGTCCTAGAGCTTTCACCAAAGCACTTGAACTTCAGAGTTGAGAAGGTAATTGATAACAAATGTATCGGCTGTTTGTGCTTTATTTGCCACCTACTGTGGGACATGTAGGAAATACTTTGAGTGTATCTGCAACAAAGCTATACTGTTCTAAGAATGGTTCATAAAGATATGGTTTTGCAGTAAACACCTATGACCAGATATATCCTGCAGTTTAGGATTTACTCAATTGTTTCAAAATAGCATTAAAGCAGTAAACTAATGATTTGGTTCTGCATGTGGATCAGCAATGACTTCTTGAGTTCATTCCATGTCAGGGGAGAAAAACACATTTGCTATTTAGAAGAGGGAGCTTCCATACCTCTGTTATTTCTGTCACAATTCCAGAAGACTTGAATTACTTTGGAAAATTGTACCACCTCCACTAAATTCAAGTATTTATACACATGTTGTTAAAGTATTGAAACCAGGCAACAAATGACAACTAATAGTCACAAGATAAAAACCGAAGATGACCAATTTTGTGAAGCAGTTCTACCACTCTACTGTTTACTGAGATTTTGGCTGAGCTGCAATCTAACATCAGGTATTCGCCTTTGGTCTGTATCCTTAACACTTTAGGATATCAAATATCAGTCTTCAATTTAAAATTTACAATTGTTTTAGTTTGCAGAAGAAAGCTATAAACCTTTCCCACGTTCAGCAAAAAAAAAGAAATCACAAAAGCTAATTTGTCAGCCAGAATTTGCCATTGCGAACTGTCTTTCAATTGCTGTAAGTTAGACAAGCATGTTATTTTTAAAGAAACAGCTTTATTTGGAGTTAACTGAAAAATGCCAAAAACAAGGGCCAATACAACAAAGTAATACATGTAATCCAAAGCCGAATAAAATAAGGGAAATCAATTAAAGGCAAGGCAGCACTGCTCAGTTGGTAGAATGTGAGGCCTGTTATGTGTGGGAGGCCATGGACCCTACCATTGTCCAAGAAGACCTCATGTAGAAACATGAGCTCAGAGTTTGAGAGCTTGCATCACCGCTGGAGTCACTGTGACACATCTGCAAAACTGACTGCTATATCAATACGACATTAAGAGAGGTGGTTCAAGAGAAGCAGATAACAAGTGCTAGAGTGTCCTGACATCTAGCTCTGTTTTTGAACCTGATAAAGGAGCTGGCTCAAGGTAGTGTAGTCACAGCCACATTTGTGCCACCCATGAGCATCTTGGCTGTAGAAAAGTGGAGTAAGAAGAGCAATAGTAATGGAGGATTCATTGATAAGAAGAATTGACAGGTCTCTCTATGGTCAGAGATGTGACCCTACATGATAGAATGTCACTGAGGCAATGCAGGACATGCTTCTTGGAGAGGGTGAACAGACAGATCATGAGGTAAAAACAATGACTGCAGATGCTGGAAACCAGATTCTGGATTAGTGGTGCTGGAAGAGCACGCACAGCAGTTCAGGCAGCATCCAAGGAGCAGCGAAATTGACTTTTTGGGCAAAAGCCCTTCAATAGGAATAAAGGCAGTGAGCCTGAAGCATGGAGAGATAAGCTAGAGGAGGGTGGGGGTGGGGAGAATGTAGCATAGAGTACAATGGGTGAGTGGGGGAGGGGATGAAGGTGATAGGTCAGGGAGGAGAGGGTGGAGTGGATAGGTGGAAAAGGAGATAGGCAGGTAGGACAAGTCATGGGGACAGTGCTGAGCTGGACGTTTGGAACTAGGGTGAGGTGGGGGAAGGGGAAATGAGGAAACTGTTGAAGTCCACATTGATGCCCTGGGGTTGAAGTGTTCCGAGGCAAAAGATGAGGCGTTCTTCCTCCAGGCGTCTGGTGGTGAGGGAGCGGCAGTGAAAGAGGCCCAGGACCTCCATGTACTCGGCAGAGTGGGAGGGGGAATTGAAAGGTTGGGCCACAGGGTGGCATGGTCCACATTTGTACCAAAGACCTAGATAGGAAGGAGCATTGCGGTCCTCCATTCAGAATTTGGAGAGCTACATACAAAAATCATAAACAGGTCCTCAAATGTAGTAATGTCCAAATTACTCTCAGTGTCAGGTAAAAGTGAGAAAAGAAATGGGAAAACAAGGCAGATGAATGTGTAACTGGAAAAATGGTACAGAATATTGGGCCACTGGTACTGACCCTGGAGAAGATGGCATCTGGAAAAGTAAAACATGTTGCACCAAAATAGTGTTAGGCCTGAGATCCTTGCAGGATGTTTTGCTGTGCTGTTGGGCAGGGTTTGTACAAAGCTGCCAGGGATGTGAGAACCCGAAGAAAAACTTACAAGTTAATGCCAGGATGTACAAAATACTAAGAGACAGATAGCATTAGGAGAGAGGACAGAAAGTGAATAGGTGAAGGCAGAGTGAGGGAGAAAGTAATGACATCTAAATATGTGTGTGAATGCATAGCATATACTAAATAATACTAGGGAGTTACACATGCAGATTGCCTCGTGGAAATATAATTTTATGGTGATATCAGAAATCTGGATCAGGAGAGGAGGAACAGGTGTCCAAAGCTAAAGTCACAGAGTTTTTACAATAAAGAAGGAGGCCCTTTGGCCCACTGTGTCTGTGTCAGTCATCAAGCGTCTAGCTATTCAAAATGTAAACACTGGACTCGAAATGTCAACTGTTTTCTAGGGATCTAGGCTTACAGGTCCATAGTTCCCTGAAAGTGGCAACACAATTGGGTAAGATGCTCAGGAAGGCTTGGTAAGCATGGCTTTGTGAGGGGAAATCATGTCTAATATATTTGACTGAATTTTTCAAAGAGATGACTAGGCGTGTAGGTGGGAATAGAATAGTTGATTAATTTACATGGACTTCATTAAGGCTTTGGACAAGATCTTGCATGGCAGACTGGTTAAGAAGCTGAGAGCTCATGGGATCCAGGGCAGTTTGGCAAATTGGATTCAAAATTGGTGTAGTGGCAGGAAGCAGAGGATGAAAGAAGAGTAATTTTGGGATCGGAGACCTCTGTCCAAGAAGACATGAGGTAAGCTTGCCTTCATCAGTTAGGACTTAGATATAAACAATGGCAAGTCATGTTGTAACTCTGATTGTTGGGCCACATTTGGAATATTGTGTATAACTCTGGCCACCATACTACTGGAGTTTTGGAGAGGGTACAGAGAAGGTTTACCAGGAAGTTACCTCGTTAGGAGAGTATTATGAGAAGTGGTTGGACTAACCTGATTCATTTTCACTTGAATGTTGGAGGCTAAGGGGTGACCTGATAGAAGTTTACAAAATTGAAAGGCATGGACAGAAAAGATAGTCAGAGTCTTTTTCCCACGGTAGAGATGTCAGTTACTAGGGGATATAGTTTAAGGTAAAAGGGAGTAAGTTTAAAGGAGATGCGAGAGGCAGGTTTTGTTTTTACACACCGGATGGTAAGTGACTGGAATGCACTGCCGGAGGAAGTGATGAAGGCAGATACAACAACAACATTTCAGAGGTGTCTTGACAGATATATACAATAGGCAGGAAATAGAGGGGTGTGGACAGTGTGAAGACAAAAAAAACTTTTAGTTTAGAAAGACATCATGTCAGCGCAGGCTTGTTGAAGGGCCTGTTCTTGTGCTGTACTGTCCTTTGTTCTTTGTGTTATCTCAATCAGATTTCCCCTCATTCTTCTGTGCTTTCCAAAAATTAACTCCAGCCTATCTAGTCTCTCTTCATAGGTGGATCACTCCAGCCCAGTCAACATAGTGAATCTCTTCTGCACCCTCTCGAACACAATCCCATCCTTCCTGTGGTATGGCAATGAGAGTGACAGCTTGTACTCAATCTGTGGCCTAACTAGCATACACAGCCCTGTCATACCTTCCTTACTGTTGTATTCAGTGCCTTGATGAACAAAGGCAAGTAATCCATATGCCTTCTTAATCACCGTATCTACTATCCTGCTGCCTTCAAGGATATATGGACTAAGGAACCTCTGATCCTCTGTACTTCCATCAATGTGTGTTGTCTTGCCGGTTAGTCCTTCCAAAATGCATCAGCTCATACTTTTCAGGGTTAAATTCCATTTGCTACTGTTCGACCAATCACATCATCTTTGAGTCTAAGACTTTCCTCTTCACTGCACTGCAACACAAATTTTTGTTTCATCTGTGAATGTATCGATCATTCCTCCTACAATCTTGTCTCATTCATTAATGTACAGCACAAATAACAGGGGACTCAGCACTGAAGCCTGTGGTATGCCTCTGGATGCAGGTCCCCAGCCACAAAAATACCTTCATCTTCTGCTTCCTGTGCTGCACCAATATTGGATTCAGTTTGCCAAATTGCCCTGGATCCCATGGGTTGTTAACTTCTTAACCAGTCTGTTGTGCAAGACCTTGTCAAAAGCCTTACTGATGTCCTTGTAAATTAATCAACTGCACTGCTCTCATCTACACACCTAATCATCTCCTTAAAGAATTTAATCAAATTTGTTAGACATGATTTCAAAGAACAAAGAAAATGACAGCACAGGAACAAGCCCTCCAAGCCTGCACTGATCCAGATCCTTTATCTAAACCTACCACCTATTTTCCAAGGATCTGTGTCCCTCTGCTCCCTGCCCATTCACGTATCTGTCAGATACATCTTACTTGATGCTATCATGCCCATCTGTACCACCTCCACTGGCAACATGTTCCAGGCACCCACCACCCTCTGTGTACAGAACCTTCCGCGAATATCTCCCTTAAACTTTCCCCTGTCACCTGGAAATCGTGATTCCCTAGTAATTGAGCCCCCACTCTGAGGAAAAAACTTCTTGCTATCCATCCTGTCTATACCTCATGATTTGTGGACCTCAGTCAGGTCCCCCCTCAAACTCCACTTTTCTAATGAAAATAGTACTAATCTACTCAAGCTCTCTTCATAGCAAACTCCCTTCATACCAGGCAACATCCTGGTGAACCTCTCCTATACCCTCTCCAAAGCAGCCACATCCGTTGGTAATGTGGCGACCAGAACTGTACACAGTATTCCAAATGTGGCCGAAACAAAGCTTTACAACTGTAACATGACCTGCCAACTCTTGTATTCAATACCCTGTCCGATGAAGGACAGCATGCCATATGCTGCCTTCACCACTATCAACCTGCGTTGCCACCCTCAGGGTACAATGGATCTGAACACCCAGAGTTCTCTGTACATCAATTTTCCCCAGGTCTTTTCCATTTACTATATAATTTGCTCTTGAATTGGATGATCCAAAATGCATTATCTCGCATTTGCCCGAATTGAACTCCATTGGCCATTTCTCTGCCCAACTCTCCAATCTATCTATAATCTGCTGCATTCTTTGACAATCCCCTTCACTATCTGCTATTCCACCAATCTTAGTGTCATCTGCAGACTTGCTAATCAGACCACATGTACCTTCCTCCAGATCATTTATGATATATCCCATATAACAGTAGTCCTAGCATGGATCCCTGTGGAGCACCACAGGTCACAGTTCTCCATTTTGAGAAACTCCCTTCCACTACTATTCTCTGTCTCCTGTTGCCCAGCCAGTTCTCTATCCATCTAATCAGAACACCTGGACCTCATGCGACTTCACTTTCTCCATCAGCATCTCATGGGAAACCTTATCAAATTCCTTACTAAAGTATATGACATCTGCAATCCTTCCCTCATCAATCAACTTTGTCATTTCCTCAACAAATTCTATTTAATTGGTAAGGTATAACCTTCCCTGCACAAAACCATGTTGCCAATCACTGATAAGCTCATTTTCACCCAAACGTTAATAGATCCTCTCCTTCAGTATCTTTTCCAGCAGCTTTCCTACCACTGGCGTTAGGGTCACCAGATATAATTACCTGGAGTATCCCTGCTACCCTTCTTAAAGCAAGGGGACAACATTGGTAATTCTACACTCCTCCGGGACCTCACCCATGTTCAAGGATGCTGCAAAGATATCTGTTAAGGCCCTAGCTATTTCCTCTCTCGCTTCCCTCAGTAACCTGGGGTAGATCCCATCCGGACCTGGGGACTCGTCTACCTTAGGTCAAACATGTACATTTATCCGGCTTGTATTTTAGTGCCCCTGACTGTTATGCTTCAGATGATTGCTTGTTTTAGGTCACTGAAATCTTCTGATGCCACCAACTAATTCTGGGTACAATCCAAAGTGTTCATTAGCATGCTGCTACTAGAACAAACATGACCTTAGATATAAACTCGTCCTTTGCTTATTTAAGTACACTTTCCATAATTCTTTGAGAAAAATGTAGCATCTGAATTTATTTCAGTAGCAGTCTTATTGAACTGTGATAAATAGCAGAGGTGCTGACCATTTTGTTTGAATTGTTTTCATTGATGGTTGTTTCCTTGGGCTGAATGTGAAGTGGATTGTGTCAAGAGGCTCCAGCTGTCAGTCTGGATAGTCACAGATTCAAAGAGGCATGAGGACATAATGTTCCTCTTTGGTGTGCTTCATCTTTTCTGTAAAGCCTCTTATGGATCTTTTCATTAATAGGGAAACCCTATTGAATGGATAATAAAGGGAAAACAAGGATTAATGTAATCTGGCACAATGCCAGTATCCTCAACACTTCCTATCAGTGGAATGCTAATCACATGATGTGGGTTAGGAGAATGGTGTGCACATCTTTGCTAGTCATTTATGTGGGCCAGGTATGCAGCCACAACGTCTGAAACTGAAAGTCAATGCATTAGAGAGGGTGAGAGCTGCAGATACTGGAAAGTGAGAGTCGATAAAATGTAGAACTGGAAAAAGCACGACAGGTCAAGCAGCGCCAGAGGAACAGGAGAGTCCATGTTTTGGGCAAGACCCTTTATCACGACTCAACGCATTCACTGAGTCTGCACAGCTGCATGGTTTACAGTAAACATTGGCACGATGTACCCGAACCCTGCTGTCTTCTCCTCTCCATCAGCATTAGGTTTTGGATGGACAGGCTCTTAGTTGCCAGTTAGGAACCACATCAGGGGATTAGCCCAGCATCTAAAACCAGGCAGATCACTCTGGCATGTATTTCCCTTTGGTCCAGGATCTGGATACCTGTGGCCTGAGTCTTGGACTTGAAGCTGAGGGGAGAGGAATGTCCTTCTGGTGGTAACCATTGCCTCACTATGATGGCACGACTTAGCATAATGGCTGATGCTGTTCAGAATCCCAGGGTTCATCCTGGATGGAGTAAGCACAGGTCTCTCATTGTGTCTCCAGTTGTTGGGAGATACCCTCAAAACTGCAACAAAATTTGTCTGCAAGTGAATTGGTATATGTTATGGTAGAAAACACCTATGATAGAGGATGTCAAAGATATAATAATACCCTAAAACAAGGATAGTAACTTGTACTTATATAGCACCTTTGACATAGTAAAATATCTTAAGATGCATAAAAAGAATGTTATCAAGCAATGATTGATATCAGGCTGTATGAGGAGACACTGGTGACTGAAAGCTTCATCAACAGTTGCATCTTAAAAAACACAAGACGTGAAAAAGATTAAGGAATTCAAGGGTCTGGGATTTCTGCAGCTGAAGGCACAGCCACCAGTGGTGAGACAATTAAAGTCAGGCATGATCAAGAAACCAGAGTTGAAGATACACAGATATTTTGGAAGATTATAGGGATTGTAGGAGATTATAGAGATAGGGAGGAATGACACACGAGAAGGACATGAGAATTAGAAAATGAGCATTGAAATGTTACTTTAAGTGGGAGCCAGCGTAGGCCAGGGAACCTTTCATGTGTGTTGTGGTAGCTCCTATTCTAAAAACCTGAGTCTATCTTTTTATGCCTGCAGCCCAAACATGTCAAGCTGGTTCCTCAGTACACACCTCTTACTTTGAAGAACATATCCCCATTGCCATTGACCTTGATCCTGAAGATGGAAGGACCATTTGGAATTATAGAAAGCATGGATCATGAGACAACAATCATTTCAAAGGTAGAAGAAAATTGCCATTTTCAATCAAATTTACTGCTCGAGAACACTAGCTTATGGAAATATCATGTATTGATTGTTTGATGGGAATTACTAAAAGATACTAATTAAACATTGGTGCTCTGATAGTTTGTATCTATGTTACTGAAGCTTTGGTATGATCACAAGTTTCATCATCTGTTTATTAAGTGAGAGATTGATTTTTCTCATCAGCTGGATTCCAAGATGAAATTTACTCTTTTAAGAGCTCTGTTATTTAAAATTAAGAATTTTAGATAAATTTTGATAATGTATGAGATGATGAAGTGACACAAACTTTATGCTTGAATCTTTGCATTTTCTGGAAGAGAAAGTGAGGACTGCAGATGCTGGAGCAACACATTTTCAGCTCTTTGCACTTTCCACTTTGATATTCTGGTATTAGGAGTCTTTTAGGAGTGTGGCTTGAACAACTTCATTGTCTGGGATTGAGATACACTTGTTTTTGAATCCTTATCCCGTTTCCAAGGGTGCCTTAGAGTGGAACTATTTCAAACTTGGCAGCGTTTACTGACACTGAAACTGCGTTCAATTACATGTGTGCTCATTCAAACACACCCATATATCTATTTTACATATGACGTCGTAGGCAAATGCCAAACTGCAAACGCTGAGGGGAGCATTTGTGATTTTGAACTTGGGGTCAACGGGAAGGGAGGGTGTGATCCCACACGGAGTGAGAACGGGAAGGGAGGGGGTGATCCCACACAGAGTGATAACGGAGGTGGGGGGAATTTCCCTGGATTGAGAATGGCCAAGAAGACAGAGGGTGGAAGCGACCAGCAAGGTCCAGGACTCAGGGGCCAGGTTCTTCCCCATTGTCTCCTTTCTGCGCTCTACCCTGGCTCTCTTTCATCCCTATTGCTACAACCTCTAGTTCTTCGATTCTCCCAAGCCCTGACCTTTCACCTCCCAGTCCCAATCTCCTTCCCCTCCCTTTCCACCCCCCTTTTCTTCCCCCAACCCTACCCACTTCCGCCCCTACCCACTCCACTTGACAAAGAAGTAGTGCTCTAAAAGCGTGTGATTTCAAATTAAACATGTTGGACTATAACCTGGTGTCATGTGATTTCTGACCCTGTCAAGATGAGAGACTCCCCCACCTTCCCTGATCTTTGAGATACTTAATGCCAGCTATCCCCAGCAGGGGCATCACGACCCTTGGGCTGGTCTGTGCTCTGTGACAGGTTTGTGGACAGAGTAAGTGAGCACATCCTATTAAATGCATCAATGCCGCAGAATTTTCTAGTTCTGAATGACGTTTTGAGGTTATGGGAGATGCACATCATTTGAACAATGAAGAAAATCCTAAAAAGAATACTAACCAAATTTTCTCTTGGTGTCTCTCTAACTTTAGCACCCATTTTATATTAGTGACCATGGTAGGAAGATCGTATGAGGAAAGGCTGAGGCACTTGGGGCTGTTCTCATTGGAGAAAAGAAGGTTTAGGGGAGATTTGATAGAGGTGTACAAGATGATTAGGGGTTTAGATAGGGTTGACAGTGAGAACCTTTTTCTGCGTATGGAGTCAGTTGTTACTAGGGGACACAGCTTTAAATTAAGGAGAGGTTGGTATAGGATAGATGTTAGGGGTAGATTCTTTACTCAGTGGGTTGTGAGTTCATGGAATGCCCTGCCAGTATCAGTGGTGGACTCTCCCTCTTTATGGTCATTTAAGAGCGGGCATTGGATAAGCATATGGAGGTTATTGGGCTAGCGTAGATTAGGTATGCTTCGGTTGGCGCAACATCGAGGGCCGAAGGGCCTGTACTGCGCTGTATTTTTCTATTTTTTTTTAGATTAGATTAGATTACTTACAGTGTGGAAACAGGCCCTTCGGCCCAACAAGTCCACACTGACCCGCCGAAGCGCAACCCACCCAAACCCTTACATCTACCCCTTACCTAACACTACGGGCAATTTAGAATGGCCAATTCACCTAACCCGCACATCTTTGGACTGTGGGAGGAAACCGGAGCACCCGGAGGAAACCCACGCAGACACGGGGAGAACGTGCAAACGCCACACAGTCAGTCGCCTGAGTCGGGAATTGAACCCGGGTCTCAAGCGCTGTGAGGCAGCAGTGCTAACCACTGTGCCACCGTGCCGCCCACGTTCTCAGAAACCTACTAAACATCCTCTTATCTGATCAATATCTGTGTTAACACCTGTCACTCTTAAATGTCTTTCCAATTATTTCAGTACCTTTTCAGACCAATAACTGACTCTGCTCTCTGCTCTCCTAATCACCAGTTTCACCTGTTAAATGCTTCTCCAACCTTTTAAGGTGTACCTTCAGGTCAAACTTAGGTCAGTAAATCTGCTGTTTAACACCCACTAAACAACAAATTAATCTGTACTTTTGCATATTAAACATTGTAGTGAAGGGAGGCTGAAGACTTAGATTGTCCTCTGAATGCAGACCAGTAGTACCACAACAAACCAAAATAGCTAACTCCTGGAGGACTTAGAGAACCAGCATGAGGATAAAACCATTGTAATCACTCAAATCAATCTGTTGCATACATTTGCACATTAGTAATGGTGTACTGTTCTGAATTCACATTGCAGACATACTGCATTGTGTTTGGAATTGCCACTGTACTAAATATAAGATCAATAAATCTAGCAGCTCAGAATTGACTCGTGTGAGGGGCAAACAAACCATAATTAATAGCAGAATTTAAATCCTCCACAATCATTAACCATGTGGGCAAACATATCCTTCATTCCACAATTATTGTCAATCCAAGCAACCAATGAAGGATTGTAGTGGAGTATACCTGATACAGCACTACTCAAAAGTGGTGAAAGTGTAACACAGGAATCTGGCAGGTGATTGTTCAACCGTGGAAGCAACATTCACAATCCCTGCACCCAGTGCATCAGATTAAAGCCCTATAGTTCTGCCAAAACCATTTGTGAATGGCTATGGTCAGTTAAACAATTAATCAGAGGAAAAGGAAACCTCATGACAGTCCCAATCTTCAATGATGAAGCAATTCAGCATATCAGAGCAAAAGACATGGCTGACAGACTTGCAACCATTTTTAACCTAAGATGCTACATGAACTATCTACCTGGTCCTCTTTAGAGTCATAAGAGAGAATTAGTGATATACAGCATGGAAACGATATATCCTAAATTAATTTAGTCCCATTTGCCAGCAATTGGCGCATATCCCTCAAAACCCTTCCTATTCAAATACCCATCCAGATGCCTTTTAAATGTTGTAATCATACCAGCCTCCACCACTTCCTTTGACAGCTCATTCCACACGCGCACCAGCCTCTATGTGAAAAAGTTGTCCCTTAGGTCCCTTTTCAATGTTTCCCCTCTCATGTTAAACCTATGCCCTCTAGTCTGGACTCCTCCACCCCAGGGAAAGACCTTGTCTATTTTTCCTATTCGTGCCCCTCATGACTCTACAAACCTCTATAAGGCCACCCCTCAGCCTCTGACGCTCCAGGGAAAACAACCCCAGGCTATTCATCCTCTCTCCATAGTTCAAACCCCCCCAATCCTAACAATGTCCTTGTAAATTTTTTCTGAACACTTTCAAGTTTCACAACATCCTTCCGAGTTTTTACCTACAAAGACATCTGAATTCAAGCAGACAATTCACTCCCTGTGATTTCAAGGAATATCTGAGTGTACGAAATACAGCAGAGCCCAGGGATCAGACAGCATCTTGATTGTAATGCTAAAATCCTCTGTTTCAGGGCTGTCCATGCCTCAGCCAAGTTGTTTTGCTGTATTATAACACTAGTGCCTAGTTGACAAACTGAAAAATGATTAATATATGGCCTATCTTCAAAAGACAGGTCAAATACATGTAGTCAATTCATTAGACCATCAACTAACTCTAAAGCATAGCAAAATGAATGGAGAATAGCATTGACAGTACTATCAAGCAACATTTAGTTACTAATAACCTGCTCACCAATACTCAGTTTACGTTCACGAGGATAACTCACTCTTGATCTCATTACACCACCTCCCCACATGCTGGAAGCCCTGAAAAGCGTCAGGCTTTGACTGATAAGGAACAATTAACAGTTGCGTCACTCACGCAAAGAAATGATCTTCTCCACCAAGTGAGAAAGTCTAACCACCTTCCCATGACATCATTGGCATCCAAGGTCATCATTGATCGACAATTTAAGTGGAGCAACTGCATAGTATCATAGCTACAAGACCACGTGTGAGTCTGGGTAATTCTGTAGCAGCTGACTTGTCTCCCCAGTGTCTTCCCTTCGCTACCAAAGTTAAGAGGGTGGTGAAATACTTTCCATTGCTGAATGTTTGCAGCTTGAAAACTTAAGCTTGATACTGTCCAAGGCAAGGTGGTTTACTTGATGAACGCTCTATCACTGCTGTTCCCCTCTTGCTGATATGGTATGGTGCGATGATTTCAATCAAGATGAACTTCACCAGCTCAGAAGTCTTCATGGACAGCACATCCCAAATTCATAGCTTTACCACCTAGAATAATCAAGGGCAGCCGGTGCATTGTAAAACCCCACCTTCCCGTTCCTCTCTGAGTCAGACATATTCCTGGCTTGGAACTATGCAGCATTTCCTTCAAATGCACTTGATCAATTTTCCAGAACTCCTTCTCTAAAATACTGTGGGTGTATGTAGACCACGTAGGCTGCAGTGGTTGAAGAAAGTGGCCCTTTACCCAGTTTTTCAAGTACACTTTGAGTTGGATGTTAAATTCAGGCCTTCATCGTGATGCACCTGTTCCATGAATGAATGCAAGTGTTTTTTTTAGAAAAAGTCTCCTCAACCTGTAAACACCTATTTCCCTGCTGAAGACACTTCCTGCCTGACCTCATTTTGTTTCCATGTCAATGGGACAGCATAATTGTCTAAAGTGACAACGATACTTTTTGTGTGGGATAGAATTTGTTGCCTGCCTGTCTGACCATGGCATCTTTATGGGCTTGAGCGATCACATTGGGTTGAAAATGTTTTGAGAGTTTTTGTGATCTCGTGAATATGACAGTAATAAAGGATAGCAATAGAAGGCTTCAGCGTTCTCTTTCAGCATGTTTTATATTATGTTAGTAACAAGTATACCTTAGCAGTATCATTGTTTTGAAGAACTGGAATGCCTTAATAATCTGTTGCAAACGGAGCAGTTAATTCAATGTCTAATCCTTCAAATGTTCTGCATTTCTTACACTGGTGACATATTTTGATGTTTACAGTTCTGGGGCTGTTAACAATACTCTAATCCTTGTAATTCATGGCACCTTTTCTCCACCCAGACTGTTAAACTGGATGCAGATGAGCACCTTCAGCTGTTAATCCAATTTGACCCATCATATAAGGATGACTTGCACAGTCGTGTAATAGAGGAGATTCTGACAATCCGGTACTTGGAGCACCCACACATAGATTATGTGGTGTTGAGAGGAGAAGTACACTTCCCAAACCTGCACTTTGAAACTTCTACAGTGGACTTTGGTTGTATCATAAATGATACTGAGGTAGTGCGCTATGTGGAGATGACAAACTGCAGTCCCCTGCCAGTAAAGTATCGCTGGTCCTTCCGTGCAGGTGACCCATTGGAATGGAGCAGGTAAGAGAATTTACTATTTTGAATTAGAATTAGAATTAAGCTTCATTGTCACGTGTATTCAAATACAGGGATAAAAGTGTACATAGTTGCCATTCTTGGCACTGTGTTATGTACAAGGTACTGAGGTACAAAATAGAAAATAAGGAAATAAAGTAAAAAATTTAGCATTGCAGTCTAAAGCCTTCGAATTATTAAAAGTACTTGGATTTGAAGTTGAATGTGATGCCCCTGTATAGGAATGAAGTGAAAGTGGCATTTTGTAATGATGTTGTGGTTCTGCTCGCCGAGCTGGAAGTTTTTGCTGCAAACGTTTCGTTCCCTGGCTAGGGAACATCATCAGTGCTGTTGGAGCCTCGTGTGAAGCGCTGCTTTGATGTTTCTTCCGGTATTTATATTGGTTTGTTCTTGCCGCTTCCGGGTGTCAGTTTCAGCTGCAGTGATTTGTATGTGGGGTCCAGGTCGATGTGTCTGTTGATGGAGTTTGGGGATGAATGCCATGCTTCTAGGAATTCTCTGGCTGTTCTCTGTCTGGCTTGTCCTATGATGGTAGTGTTTTCCCAGTCAAATTCATGTTGCTTGTTGTCTGAATGTATGGCTACTAGGGATAGCTGGCCGTGTCATTTTGTGGCTAGCTGATGTTCATGGATGCAGATTGTTAGCTGTCTTCCTGTTTGTCCTATATAGTGTTTTGTGCAGTCCTTGCATGGTATTCGCAGGAATAGGAATCCGATTCACACGAGAAGAGGAAAAGGATAGCCAACTCCCATTCCTAGACGTGTTAGTAGAGAGAACACCCAACGGAGAATTCACCACAAGGGTACACAGGAAACCAACACACACAGACCAAGTCTTAAACTATGAAAGTAACCACCCCAACACACACAAACGATGCTGCATCAGGACACCATTCAAAAGGGCCACAACACACTGCAGTACACCAGAACTGCGAAAAGAGGAAGAGGAACATCTATACAAGGTATTCGCCAAAAACGGATACCCATGCAACTTTATCACCAGATGCCTAAGAGATAGACCGAGGAACGAGGACATGCCACAACCAAAAGGACTAGCCACTCTACCGTACGTCAGGAGCGTCTCAGAACTGACAGCCAGACTACTGCGACCCTTAGGACTCATAACAGCACACAAGCCAACATCCACGCTCAGACAACAACTCACTAGAACAAAGGACCCAATACCCAGCATGAGCCAAACTAACGTAGTTTACAAAATACCATGCAAGGACTGCACAAAACACTATATAGGACAAACAGGAAGACAGCTAACAATCCGCATCCATGAACATCAGCTAGCCACAAAACGACACGACCAGCTATCTCTAGTAGCCATACACTCAGACAACCAGCAACATGAATTTGACTGGGAAAACACCACTATCATAGGACAAGCCAGACAGAGAACAGCCAGAGAATTCCTAGAAGCATGGCATTCATCCCCAAACTCCATCAACAGACACATTGACCTGGACACCATATACAAACCACTACAGCTGAAACTGACACCCGGAAACGGCAAGAACATCCATCAACAGACTCATCGACCTGGACCCCACATACAAATCACTGCAGCTGAAACTGACACCCGGAAGCGGCAAGAACAAACCAATATAAATACCGGAAGAAACATCAAAGCAGCGCTTCACACGAGGCTCCAACAGCACTGATGATGTTCCCTAGCCAGGGAACGAAACGTTTGCAGCAAAAACTTCCAGCTCGGCGAGCAGACCCACAACAACGGATACCCGAGCTACAAATCTTCAATCAGATTTTAAATTTTGTAATGAATTTAACCTGAGGGTCACCACATTTCAGAAAAGAGGTGAGGCTGAGATGCAGGATTTTCATACTGACCTCAGCCAACGTGGGAATTGTGTTCATGCTATGATGTTATTTTTCATCACAAGCCAGCTATTCAGTCAACTAAACTCCCAAGAGTAGATCACGAAAACACCTGTTTGATTAAAAAGCTAGGTTAGGAAAACAAATGCTTAACTGAACAATGGGGTGGAGAATAAATCACTGCTTATGACAGCCATGATAAAGATAGAGATGTCAGATACTGCAAAGAAGAGTGTAGATTGTCTGAATATTTCCAGAGGTAGCTAGCATCAGGCTGACACTTCTGCAGAGATGACAAAAGAAGACAACTGTGAGATGACAGATGCTAATATTTGTCCTTTTAGAATCTGTCATTGGCCTTTGATGCTCTGGCATAATCTCTGGGACATGACATTTGCTAATGCTATCAGTTTTTAAAACATCATTATCTTCTCCATAAAACTATGAGAAAGTTTTGATTCCCAAACCTTCTATTGGATTAAAAATCACTTAATACCTGGCAACCATCACACATGATAAAATACAATAATGAATTTACAAAGAAGGTTGGAAGTGAAGGCTGTCTGGCACAGATAAAAGGTAAAGGAGATCATAGTTAACAGTTTGTTTTAACATAGTCTTTGAGTTGCAGGAGAGAAACATGTTCCAACTGCATAGCTTCTGTCCTATTTCCTCTGTGTTTATGAAGTTGCCAGTGTCCCATAGAAGCATTCAATATGATCATCTAACTTAATACCCCTGTTCTGCTCCCTGCCCAAATCTTTTGATCCCTTCAGCCCGAAGAACTATATCTAATTCCTTCTTGAAACATTAAATGTTTTGGCCTCAACTATTTTCTATGGCAGAGAATTCTGCAGGGTCACCTCTCTGAATGAAGAAATGTCTCCTCATCTCAGTCCTAAATGGCCTAGCTTGTATCCTTATGACCCCTGTTCTGGACTCCCCAGTGTTCAGGAACATCCTTCCTTTATTTAGTCTGTCTAGTCCTGTTCAAATTTTATAGCTTTCTGTGAAATGACCCCTCATTCTTCTAAACTCCAGTGAATATTGTCCCAACTGATTCAGACTCTCTTCATATGCTCATCTTGCCATCCCAGGAATCAGTCTTGTGAACTTCTTCCATAGCCAGAACATCCATCCTTATTTGTGGAGCGTACAATTGTGCACACTACTCCAGGTGTGATCTCACCAAGGCCCTATATAATTGCAGCAAGACTCCCCTACTCCTGTACTTGAATCCTTACTCTCTGAAGGCCAACATAACATTTGCTTCTTCACTGCCTGCTGCACCTGCATGCTTATCTTTAGCAACTAGTGCACAAGGATACCCAGGTCTCGTTGCACCTGACCCTTTCGCAATCTATCGCCGTTCTGAGGACAATCTGCTTTCCTGTTTTCGTTGCCAAACTGGATACATCACATTTATACACAATATACTTCATCTGCCATGCATTTGTCTGCGCTCTCAACTTGTGTCCAAATCACACTGAAGCATCTCTTTAACCTCTTCATCCTTCACCGTCCCACCCAGCTTTCTGTCATCTGCAAATATAGAAATACAATGTTTAGTTTCCTCATTGAAATCATTAATATATAATGTGAATAACTGGGATCCAAGCACTGATATCTGCATACACCATTAGCCACTGCCTGCCACTCAGATAAAGACCTTTTATTGCTTCTCTTCGTTTTCTGTCTGCCAACCAGTTCTCTATCCATGTTAGTACAGTATCCCCAATCCCATGCACTTTAATTTTAAATCTTAATCTCTTATATAGAACTTCATGACTTTATGAAAATCCAAGTAAACACTTCCACTGGGTCCCCCGAACAACTTGACTGGTTACATCCTTGATAAGCACCAGTGGTCCCAGAGTCATCACTAAATCATTGCTATTACTCCAAATTGCTTTTTGTTAAATGTGTATTCAAGCTTGAGTTAAAAGAGCGAGAGAGAAAATGACCTTGGATTTTCCTTAACCTTGCAGTTTTTGATCCATATTGCTTCCTCTCTCATTTTGCTTAAAGCAAATATTTGTACTTTCTCACTCTAGCTCTACTGTCTTTTCCAACTGAATACTCTGCAAGTAACTTTCATCTTTAACATGTGAAGTTACCATTTAAGTGTAAGTGTAAAACAGGAGATGCAAATTTCTTGACACCTCACTGACCTCCAAAGTTCAGTTCTGATGAAAAGTCACCGGACTCCAAATGTTTTATCTCCAGGATGCTTCCAAATCTGCTGAGCTTCACCAGCAGCTTGTTTTGTTTGAATTCCAATGCTCCTTGATTAACATGGAAATTCTGAGGCAGTCAGTTATTGTATATTCTCCCATGTGGTTTGCCTCGCTTGTAAGGTGATCAGAGCAGCCATTTAAGACTAACAGTCTCCTTTTTGTTTATAAAGCTGTGTTTAGTTCAGGAATGTGTAAAATATTAAAGTCAAATAATGAACGTTAAATATTGATATTCTATTTTCACAAGGCTCATAATAAGTTTGATGCCAGCTACCCCATTAAAGTCATGTCCAAGTGGAAAGCAGACTCCCACACAGTTTACATGTTTCATATTTTGCACTAGAACACAGAATACAGAACAGTACAGGCTCTTTGGTCCTCAATGTTGTGCTGACCTTTTATCCTACTATAAGATCATAACCTATGTACCCTTCATTTTACTATCATCCATGGGCCTATCCAAGATTAGCTTAAATGCCGTTAATGTTTCTGACTCTACTACAACTGCAGGCAGTGCATTTCATGCAGGCACCAGTATCTGTGTAAAGAACCTACCTCTGACATCTCCCCTGATCCTTCCTCCAGTCACCTTAATAGCCAATTCTGCCTTGGCTAAAAAGTCTCTGGCTATCCATTCTATTTAGCCTTTCATCATGTTGTATACCTCTATCAAGTCACCTCTCATCCTTCTACACTCCAATGAGAAAAACCCTAGCTCCCTCAACCTTTCTTTGTAAGACATGCCCACCAGTCCAGGCAGTCTCCTGGTAAACCTCCTCTGCATCCCCTCTAAAGCTTGCAAATACCTCCTATCATGAGGCAATCAAATCTGAACACAGTATTGTAAGTGTGGTCTAACCAGGGCTTTTTAGAGCTGCAGCATAACCTATGGCTCTTAATCTCAATCCCCCGTTAATGAACGCAAACACACCATGCGCCTTCCTAACAGCCCTATCAACTTGGGTGGCAACTTTGATGGATCTATGAACATGGACCCCAAGATCCCTCTGTTCCTCCACACTGTCAAGAATCCTGCCTTGGACCCTGTAATCTGCATTCAAATTTGATCTTTCAAAATGAATCACTTCACACTTTTCCAAGTTGAACTCCATCTATCCCATAACAGTCCAGCTCTGCATCCTGTTAATGTCCCATTGCAACCTACAACAGCTCTCCACACTATCCACAACTCCACCAACCTTTGCGTCATCAGCAAACTTACTAACCCACCCTTCCACTTCCTCAGCAAAGTCATTTATAAAAATCACAAAGAGCAGAGGTCCCAGAACAGATCCCTGTAGAACATCGCTGGTGACTGAGATCTATGCTGAATACTTTCCATCTACTACGTCTATGACATCCTCTGACGTCTATGGGCCAGCTTATTCTGTAAAGAGATAGCCAAATGTCCCTGTATCCCGTGCCTCCTTACCTTCTGAATGAGCCTACCATAGGAAACCTTATCAAATTCCTTGCTAAAATCCATATACATCACATCCACTGCTCTATCTTCAACCATGCGTTTTGTCACATCGTCAAAGAATTCAGTCAGACTTGTGAGATTTGACCTGCCCTTCACAAAGCCGTACTGACTATCGCTAATCAAACTATGCTTTTCCAAATAATCATAAAACCTGGATGTAGGTTTGCTCACTGCATTGGAAGGTTCGTTTTCAGACTTTTCATCACCATACTGGGTAACATCATCAGAGAGCCTCCGGATGAAGCACTGGTGACATGGACTACTTTCTAGTTGTGTTTAGGTTTCCTTGGGTTAGTGATGCCATTTCCTGTTATGACATCATCTCCTGTAGTGATGTCATTTCCTGTTATTTTTCTCAGGAGGGTGGTAAATGGGATCCAAGTCAATGTATTTGTTGATAGAATTCCAGTTGGAATGCCATGCTTCTAGGAATTCTTGTGCAGGTCTCTGTTTAACTTGTCCTGAATGGATGTGTTGTCCCAGTCGAAGTGGTGTCCTTCCTCATCTGTATGACATCAACTGGCCAGAAAAAGATATGACCCTCTCTCACTAGTATCCTTACATATAGATAAGGAAGGACACCATTTCGACTGGGACAGCACATCCATCCTAGGACAAGTCAAACAGAGACACGCACGAGAATTCCTAGAAGAATGGCATTCCAACCTGAACTCAATCAACAAACACATTGACATGGATCCCAGTTACCACCCCTTAAGAAAAAGAACAGGAAATGTCATCGCCAACCCAAGCAAACGTAAACAAGTAAATAGAAAGTGGGCCATGCCACCAGTGCTTCATCCGGAGGCTCACCAATGATGTTACCTAGTACGGTAACAAAACATCAGAAAACAAAACTTCCAGCTCATCGAGCAAACCTACATCCAGAACCTCAACTTGAGCTACAAATCTTCTCAAAACTTGGTAATCGTAAATCCTGTTTCTCAGAATTTTCTCCAATAATTTTCCCACCACTGACTTAAGACTGACTGGTCTATAATTCCCAGGGTTTTCCTTATTGCCTTTTTTTTGAACAAGGGAGTAACATTTGCCACCCTCCAATTATCTGGTAACGCTCTAATAGACGGTGAGGATGCAAAGGTCATTATCAAAGGCACAGCAATCGCTTCCCTCCCTTCCTGTGGTAATCTTGGGTATGTCATATCTGGCTCAGGGGACTTCTCTGTCCTCATGTTTTCAAAATTTCCAGCACATCCTCCTCCTTAACATCAACCTGTTAAGTCAATTGATCTTTCCCATAAGCCTTTTGTATACACTTTAATAGCCACTTTTGTATCCTGTGGGAGAATGGTTAATGTTTGGCAAGCAGGGTGAACAAAGTGAGCTTTAGGGTATTTTGATTTTCATTCTCTGATTTTTATCACCTGATTTCATTAATCATTAATCTGTGAGAATGCAGATGCAGAAAGGATGTTCCCTCTGGTTGGGGATTGCCTAGAACCAAGGCATGGAATAAGTGATTGGCTACTTAATATTGAGATGAAGAGGAATTTCTTCACTCAGAGGAAGATGAGAGTTTGCACTCTACTCCTGAAGGCCGTAAAGGCTCAGGCATTGAACATTTTCAAGACTGAGTTTTAAAGACTCATATAGTACAACCATGAAGGAATACAGGGGTAGTGCAGGACAATGTTGTTGAAGTAGAAGATGCATTATTTCATTAAATGGCAGTGCAGGATCAAAGGGCTTAGTCCTGCTCCTCTTTCTTTGTGCTTATCTTCTCCAACTAGTCATGTCAGATTTTGTTAAGGGGATACAAAAATGCTCCGGGTAAACCACAGATTCAATAATTCTCCAAAAAGGATTGCTTTATTATGCTTGATGTCTAGTTTCATTTGTAATCCCTTTTATGCAAAATTTTCAAAACTATCTCATTAGAGATTATGTCTGTCCTAATAAAGTGGCTTATTTCAGCTAATTTGCTTTGAACAATCACTTGCTGTAGGGACCTAAAGATGTTGTCATTCTTGAAAGTAAACTTTCATACTCTCTGACATCATGTAAGTTCTCACTTGAGTAAATCTAGATAATATTTTAGTCGACCTATTCCACACATTGTTTAGGTGCAATTACTACCCGATGCTGCATAGTCAAATTATTCTATTATTATTACACACACCTCTGAGGCTAATGCAGTTCTTTTAATCTGATCATATCCATCAGCTTTTGTCTCTGATTTTACGTACGATCCAACGCTTTGAGTCCCTTTTTGAGCTGTTTATTAAATTATGATATTTTCGGTCACACCTGAAGCACCTGTTATTTGTCCCCAGCATTCTAAGGGTTCATTTGTGTTTATTGCTGTTCCAGTCCTATCATCTGATATGGTGTCCAGATCTGATAAATGTGCTTTCATTCTCAATCCTACTTTTGCTGTAGAATCTATTTCCAGAACCTGGACAATCTTGAAATGCTGCAAACATCCTTTGTGGCGCCACAGATTGTCCTTTGTGTGCCTTAAAGCTGCCATTCAGCCCATCGAGTTTGCTCTGCCATTCAATGAGATCATAATTGATCTGATAGTCCTCAACTCCACTTTCCTGCCAATTCCTCACAAACCTTAATTTCTTTAATATTAAAAGTCTGCCTATCTCAGCTTTGAATTGGCTGAACAGCTCAATCTTGAAGCATCTTTTTGGCAAAGAATTTTGCAGATTCACCCCCTGTGAGAGAAGAAATTCTTCTTCATTTCTGTCTTAAACATGCAACCCTCTATCTTAAGGTTGTGCCTTCTGGTCCTAGGACCAGACTCTCTAGACTCTCCCACAAGGGGAAACTATCCTTCCTCATCTACCCTGTCTTGTCATCGAAGAACCGTATATGCTTCAATAAGATTCCTTCTCATTCTTCCATTTTCTAATGATTAAAGGATCAGTCCACTCAATTCCTCCACAGTCCAATTTAGCATACCATACCTTAAGTAACATCCACTATGATAGTTTCAAAGTGAGGGTTGCAGACATAAAATCAGGATCCCAAACACATGTTTTCAGTTTTATGGTTACCTTGCATCAAATTGAAAGTATTCTTACATTAATTTAGAGACTTGGTTTGCTCATAATATCGAGTTTACTAATATTATAATACCTCCCAATACTAATGCTTAATACTTCCTAATACTAATTTTACTAATACTTAATACTAGTATTATTTTATTAATGCTAACTTTGTTTCTCCTGACACTGGAACTCTGCACTGTTGTAATGGACATTGACTATTTTTCCTCTGAAACAATATTGAATTTTGCAGCCTTTGAAATGAACATTGAACTTTATTCTGTTATAAGTTTTCACGCATGAAATATTGATTGGCACTTTACAAATGAATGCAGGAGTCTGCTATGACATGTCGATTGAACTCATTTCATTGGATCTTGATGGATAACACTGGAGTTCAGGAACAGCTAACATGTCCTTGGAATTTTAAAGGCTTCACAATATGTATTATAAATGTATATACTATGTTATTATATATATCTATCATATATATCACATATCACAGTCTACTGTGTGAACAAGAATGACTTTTACTTTCCAAATTGGAGGTCATTTCATACAGACTTAACTTGTTTGAATTCAGTTTGAACTGCTAGAGAAAATAAAATCCCACACATTTGCCCACTCCAACTCAAGGACGTTGAGCTGTTCTATTATGGATCTTCTTGCACCACACCTCTTGATGCCATGAAGACAGTGTGCAGGGGCACAGGCAGATAGGCACTAGAAAGTGTGCTGATTTTCCTCACTGTTTAAGCCACCAATGAGTTTCCTTAGGATGTGGGAAATTTGAACCCAACGGTCCATCTAATTTTGAAATAAAGTAGTTAAGCAGTTCATTATGAACATTTTTAGGGTCAGTTCCAGATTTTAGAGTGTGTGTGAGACGCATGAATTCCCCGCGGGATCAAGGACACACCAGGTATGTTAAAGCAGCAGCAGCACCTTTGGTAGGCAGCTAGTTTTGAGAAGATTTGTAGCTCAGATTGAGGTTCTGGATATAAGTTTGCTCACTGAGCTGCAAGGTTCATTTTCAGATGTTTGTCACCATACTTGGTAACATCATCAGCGAGCCTCCGGTGAAGAACTGGTGTTATGACCCGCTTTCTGTTTATGTGTCTCGGTTTCCTTGGATGGATGTGTTGTCCAGTTGAAGTGGGTCCTTTCCCATCTCTATGTAAGAATACTAATGAGAGTGGGTCGTTTCTTTTTGTGACTAGTTAATGTTCATGTATCCTGGTGGCTAGTTTTCTGCCTGTTTGTCCAATGTAGTGTTTATTACAGTTTTTGCACAGTATTTTGCAAATGATGTTCATTTTGCTTGTTGTGTGTATAGGCTCTTTTAAAATCATTAGCTGCTGTTTTAGTGTGTCGATGGGTTTGTGGCTACCATGATGCCAAGGGGTCTGAGTAGTCTGGCAGTCATCTATCTTTGGTAGTCAGTCCAGGGATTAGAATTGTTAGCCGTTAGATGCTGTGGAGCATGTATTGGTTGCCTGCAGAGTGTTCACTGCAGTCTCAATCACTCTCCTCACTTTGCAGCGAATTGCAAAAGAAGAAAGAGTAAGGCTTCTTCACATTATAGGGAAAAAGAAAAAGACTGCTTGTGATAGTCCAAAAAATCTCAACATTGCAGATAGCCAGAGCAATATAGAAAGTACAGGGGGTCAGGTTAAAAAAGAAATAACAAAATAGTGGACTTGTAAAGAAATTAGCAAGCAAGTTAAAGGAAAACTCAAAGATATTAAACCAGTTTCTAAAATACAAGAAGATAGTTAAAAAAAAGCATCAGAGATGAAGAAGGGAACTTGTGAAAAGATGCTGGGGAGAATTTTAAATCAAAGTTTATTCTTCGTATTAATAAAGGGAAGGGATGATGTTGATGTAGTAATGTAAGAGGAACAGTGTGGCCAAGATAATCATAACGAGAAAGGAAGAAATCGAGGAGTTGGAATTCCTGAAAGTGGATAAATCAGCAGGGTCAGATAAAGTCTTTATTAAGTTGTTGAAGGAGGTCAGAGTGGAAATAACAGATGCTCTGAGAATTATTTTCCAATCTTCACTAGACACAGGTGAGGTGCTGGAGAACTGGAAGAATGCAAATGTTTTTCCATTGTTTAAAAAGGGTACAAAGTAAGTGCTAAATATGGACCATTTAGTCTTATGTCAGTGATGAGCAAGTGGTTAGAATCAATCCTAAGAGATTGGATAAACTGTCACTTTGAAAGGCATGGACTGGTGAAGGGTAGTCAGCATGGTTTTGTTGAGGGAAGGTTATGACTTACAAATTTGATTGAATTTTTTGAGGAAGTGATAGGTGGATTGATTAGGATAGAGCAGTGAATTTTAGTAAGGCATTTGACAAAGTTCCACATGGCAGGCTAGTCAAGAAATTAAAAGCCCATGGATCCAGAGTTGGCTTAGTAACAGGAAGCAAAGGGTCAATAACTGCCACTGTGTATGAAAGCTGTTTCATGTGGTGCTCCGCAGAGCTTGGTGTTGGGAACCCTGCTGTTTGTTTTATACATTTATGATTTGAATTTGAATGTGGAGAGCACAATTGGGAAATTTGTTCCCCCAAGTTCAAATCCAAATCATGTCAGAAACATTAGTCATGAAATGGGTAATGTAGAGGATAGCTGTAAACTCCAAAATGATATAGTTGGGTTGGTGGAGTGTGCAGAAAAGTGGCAAATGGAGTTCAACTCTGATAGGTGTAAAGCAATGCATTTAGGAAAGTTAAATTTTAAAAGGGAATAAACAGGAATATACTGAGAGGGCTAGTTGAAATGAGAGATCTTGGTTTGGATCATAAAGATAGCAGTACAGTTAGATAAGATTGTAAAAAATGTATCTAGAGTGTTCTATTTCATTGGCTGAGGTATAGAATAAAAAGTAGAGACATAATGATGAAATTGTGTAAGATACTGATGAGGCTGCAATTGGAATATTGTGTGCAGTTCTGGTTACCTTATTACAGGAAGGATATAAATGCTCTGGATGGAGTGTAAAGAAGATTTAGTAGAATGTTGCCAGGTCTGGAGAAATGTAGCCATGAGGAGAGACTGGAGAGGTTGGTTTTGTTTTCCTTGGAACAAAGCAGCCTGAGAGGTGACATGATTGAGGTGTATAGAATTGTGAGATGTAGAGATAGAGTAGATGGAGGAATCTGTTTCCCTTGGCAAAGAGTTCAAACACCTGGAGTTTTAGATTATAGTTAAGTGGCAGAAGATTAGAGGAGATGTCAGGAAAAATGTTTTAATGTGGTTGGTGTGGGTATATTGAATTCACTGTCTATGATGGTAGCGGAGGCAGAGACCCTAAAATCTTTTTTTAAAGTACTTGGATCTGCACCTTAAGTGCTGTAAGCTGCAGGGCCATGGGCCATGTATGGGAAAATGGGATTAGAAAGGACACTTGGGTGTCTTTGGTTCAGTTTGGATAAGATGAGCTGAAAGACATTTCCCGGCCAGTAACTGTGCTGTATCATTTGTGTGCTTCTATAGGGAGTTCAGTGGAGCACAAGATAGGGAGCAAAACCTCAGGATTTGGGTCTATTCTCATCAGTCTTTGAAGAGCTGGCAGAGAACAGCAGCCAAGTGTTACAACAGGCTGGACAATGGTGGAGATTGTAGAAAACATGACCCTCCAAGCAGATGGGCACAGAGATTTGTAGCCTTATTGCGGAAAAGCTCACGCCTTGCATCATTACTTGCCATCTACTGTTTTGGTAGTGTCGAAGTCACTGTGGCTTTTAGCATCTTCACCTCTGGTTATTTTCAAAGGTCAGCTGTGGATCTTAGTCGATTCTCACAAACAGCTGCACATCATTGTATATTGCTGTCGACAGGTTCCCATTTTGCAAGTGCTCAGCTGTACATTCAGTGCAGTGTTTCCTGAAATGCATCCAAATGACCATTAAGGAGCACAGTGAGATCCATTAACAGGAAGGACCTCTGTTCCTTCAAAGTTCAGCTAGTCCATAACCATAACAAGAGCTTCCTAATTTGTGCACTCATCTTCCACCTTCTGCCAGGGTGCACTCACTGAAGATCCCATCAGTGCTTGGGATCTACATCATAAGGTACTCAGATAGGGAGGGGTTAGATGTCTTGGACACATATTCTTCCCATTTTTCACAAACAACTTGCATCTAAGGCTCCTCAAATGGAATTGTTGCTTGGTCTGGCACTTCCAGAGCAAATAAAACCTTGAACATTTTCTGGCACTAGATCTTGTTCCTCCAAAAGGTAAATCCACTGCTAAACTTCTCAATCTCAGTCCATACCTTTTTGTTGTGGGAGATTAGCTGCCTTCTGCCACTTTTCAGAAGGAGGATCTCAATCCACTCCCTCATAGCCTCAAGGAGGGCCTACATGTTAGCCTTGGTGAAAAAGGGGGCAGTCCTGCCCTTTGCCTTTTCTCTCCTTTCACTGCTTCATCCATTCGTGCAACAAAATTGCAACCATACTCACGGCTTCCATGCCATATTTGAATTGGTCCTGCACCAGCATTGATGTCCTAACTCCACTCCTTTCTCTATAGTTGGTAAAATGGTCCAACCCAGTCTTCAACCGATCAGCATCCTTAACTGTGAAAATTGGAGGCTATGACTGCTCCAGACACCCTCTTCCTAAGAAGGTGATGGTAGCAAGGTCATTGTTTTTTTTTAAAGTAAAAAGTGGGTAAAATCTCATTGGGCATGGGAATCAAAGGTTTTTGGGGATGGATGGGAAAATGATACTCAGAACACTAAAAGACCAACTTTGTCTGTGGGGACGGGGTGGGGAGAGTGAAAGAGAAGACATTACAGCAGAAGCAGTATAATGTTGATGTTGATGTTGTGACTTAACCTCCCTTCCACCTCAGCTCCCAGCAATCTTCTCTTTAAAATTTGGGATGACGTTAGTTTTGAGGCCAGACTGTTAGCATTTACTGTAGGCAGTTTCAGAGAAAGATAATTTATTTTCAAATTTATGTCAACAAATACCAAAGCAACGGATGCCTCTAGATAATACCTTACACCTACCTTGCACAATCCAGTCCTGTTGAGCTTTTTTTCCCATTTCCAGTTCAATGAATATAAGAAATTGGCTTCCAAAATTGCTCTATCAATTTTCTCAGAAGGTTTCTCTTTAGACTTTTTCAGTTCTTTTAAATTAAAAAAAGCAAATACTCCATTGAGTGTAGAACCATTAAATGATGTTCATACAAGAACATTTTACATCAATATTTTAACATAAAAATTAAAAACAGCTCAAAATAATTGACTTAGAAAAGTCTCTAGTTACTGTGTCTTCCCTTTGATTTGATTCAAATATGATCAGAAATTAAATTAAGTTGCAGTTAGACAGCTATTTAATTGTAACATACATTATATCCATAGCTCTTTGGAAACATAATTGCCATACTGTTTTGTGAGATGAGATGGGGTTCAAGTGCAGATGGCCTCTAGGACTATGGATGGTATGGCTCAATGAAAAAAGCTCACAGTACATTTTAAACTTCATTCTATTCATCTGACATCTCTCAAGGTTTTATTATCAAACTAGCATGGGTGTCTCCAAATTTTCAGTCCTTTGCCCCACTTTATTATTCAGTAATAGTAGACCTAAAACAACAACATTAAAAATACATTAACAGTCCAGATTGGTGTGTGTGGAAACTTGCACAACACAACTGTCCTGTTTGAGTATGTAAGAAATGTAGCTATTATGAAATAATTTTAAAGCACAGGGACTGTCGCCTAAATACAACTGAATCCTATTCATCCACTGCCCCTTTTTTGCTGACCTTGGTAACAAACAAGATTACATGCCAAATAATGTAAATAGCAAGTGAAAGACAGAACTCAATGATTCCACAAGCGGTGGTTCAGATTTTGGGAATGAAGTCCTGCAACATCCAGTTGCGAATGGTGGTAGCTATTACACAAGTCATTGGAGGAAGGAGGCTTTACAAATATCCCCAAATCTAATGATGGAACAGCCCAGCATATCAGGGCAAAAGATTAGGCTGAAGCATTTGCAACAATCTTCAGCCAAAAGTGCTGAGTGGATGATCCATCTTGGCCTCCTTCAATGGTCATTAGTATTATGATGCCTATCATCAGCAAATTCCATTTACTCTGTGTAATATTAAGAAATGGTTGGAGGCACTGGATACCGCAAAGCTTATGGCCTCTGATGACATTCTGAAAATATACTGGAAACTTGTGCTCTAGAACTTGACATACCTCCAGCCAAGCTGTTCCAGTACAGCTTCAACACTAGCATCTACCCAATAGTTTGAAAAATTGTCTTGTTATGTGCTGTACACAAAAAGCAGGACAATTCCAAATAGGCCAGTTACTACCCCATTAGTTTACTCTCAATCATTCAAGCAGATTGATTGAAGGTGCCATAAAGAGTGCTATTAAGCAGCATCTGCTCAGTAGTAGCTGCTCAATGATTCCGAATGTGGTTTCTGCCAGAGTGACTCAGCTCCTGGCCCCATTACAGCCTTGGTTCAGACAGAAACAAAAGACTCAAAGGTAAGGTGAGAGTGACAGCCTTTGCTATCAAGGCTATCTTTGATCAAGGAGCCTTAGTAAAACTGGCATCAAGAGGCAAACTCTCCATTACTTTGACTCATACCTGGTACATAGGAAGATGGTTGTGGTTGTTCGAGATCAGTCATCTCAGCTCCATGACATCTCTGCAGGAGTTCCTCAGGGTAGTGTCCTCAGCTCAACAATCTTCATTGCTCATTAATGACCCTCCTTCCATAATACAATGAGAAGTGAAAATCTTTCTTACTAATGTCTGGAAGCTAATACCAAACTTTGGAGAGTTCTTTCACAGACATAATCATACTCACATCACAGCTTACAGATAATGTCCCAGATATAAGAACATTGAGTATCAGAGTTGGGATGTCAGGTTGCAGCTGTACAGGACATTGGTGAGGCCACTTCTGGAATACTGTGTACGATTCTGGTCACCCTTCTATTGGAAAAAGGGTGCAGAAAAGATTTACAAGGATGTTGTGGGGACTGGAGGGTTTGAGTTTTAGGGAGATACTAAATAGTCTTTTTTTCCAAGAGTATTAGAGGTTGAGGGAAGACTTTATAGAGGTTTATAAAATCATGAGGGGCATGGATATGGTGAATAGCAAAAGTTTTCTTCCTAAGGTTGATGAGTCCAAAACTAGAGGGCATAGATTTAAAGTGAAGTTTCACAGTGCAAGAATGGAATGAGCTGCCAGATGATGGCACAATGACAACATTTAAAAGGTATCTGGATAGTTATATGAATAGGAAAGGTATTTAGAGGAATATGGGTAAATTCTGGCAAATGAGACTAGGTCAGACAAGGATTTCTGGTTTGCAAGGACAAGTTCAACCAAAGAGTTTGTTTCTATGCTGTATGACTTGATGTGGGGATGTTCATTATTGATCACTTTAATGCGTGGACTGTTAACTGTGTTGTGAATTGTCACGGTTTTTACTATGTTGACGGTGTTATAGCACACTGTTAGTTTTGTTGCTGTCTGTGTCCATATTCAAATGCTACAAGATCTGAATAATATTAATAATAATAAGCTAATACATCAAGAATCCACTCCTTCCATGACTGACATTCAGCAGCAGCACTGTACTATCTGTGTACACCGCAGCAATTCACCTCAGTTCTTTAGACAGCACCGTCCAAACCAATGATCATTTCCATTAGGAGGATAAGAGCAGCAGATATGTAGGAAGGCCACCCCTGCAATTTTCTCTCTAAACCCCTCACCATCCTGACTTGGAAATATACTTCACTCTCTCTGAGTGAAAATCCTATAATTCTCTCCCTAAGGGTATCATGGGTCTACTTACAGTACATGGACTGCAGTGGTTCAAGAAGGCATCTCTTTAAAACCTGCATCTTGCACCAAATGTTCGGTTACTTTTCCTGCTATCTTCTGTGTGATATCAAATCTTGTTTGATAATGGTTCTAAAGCATTTTGAAATATTTTATTATTTTTGTTACGTCACGGTAGTGAACTCTTCTGTTCAACAAATCAAACTCCCAAAAAAGCTCACCTCGCCATATAATCTAGTAAAAAGTGAGTTCCAGGCAACTCCCAAATTCCACATTTTAAAGAAAATAACATCAATTTATTCTTTAACTTGAAAAGTGAACATTAAACAAATATTCACAACTCTAAGTCCCGTCCCCCTGTTTCTCTTAACTGCTTATTATCTGCCTTCAACTCTATAAAAATATACTGTTCAATAAAACACTTTTATTGTTTAATAAAATTGCATCAACTTAATTTCAAAAGCATACAGTGTCTGTCTGTGCTAGTGTCTTTCTTCGAGCTGAGGACCTCCCTGGGTCTCTTCTTTCTTTTACTGCGTATATGTTTCATATGAAAAGGTACCTTTTGATAAAAGGTGTTTAAATGTTTTAGGTCTTTCTCGATGGCAGTTACTCTGACTTCAAAATGCCTGCTTTTTTAATACCCCCAACTCTGGATTGTCTCATTGGTTCGATGTTGGCAAAGCAATACATTCAAACTCGATTGTGTTTTAGTATCCTGAGGCATAATTTAAACTCGGAGAAAGTGAGGACTGCAGATGCTGGAGATCAGAGCTGAAAAATGTATTGCTGGAAAAGTGTAGCAGGTCAGGCAGCATCCAAGGAACAGGAGAATTGACCTTTCAGGCATAAGCCCTTCTTCAGGAATCCTGAAGAAGGGCTTATGCCCGAAACGTCGATTCTCCTGCTCCTTGGATGCTGCTTGACCTGCTGCGCTTTTCCAGCAACACATTTTTCAGCACAATTTAAACTGATTGGTTAAGTTTGTCAAAATGGCAGCCAACTCGTGTATCTATTTCACAGTCAAATGTTACATATTTTCAATTTTTCAATACACCCTGAGACTGCTAGTTCGCCATTGGACAGGTGCTTGTAAGCTCTCAGTGTAAAACAGCACTCACTCTCTCGCAAAGGCACAGTACATGCTTCAGCCTCATAACACATTAAAGGTGCTATATAAATTATTGTCACTTCAGCGTGGTACTGAGGGAGTGCTACTTTGTCAGAGATATCCTTTGCCTTCTCAGGTAGACGGAAAAGATCTTGTGACACTATGACAAAGATGTGATGTGGAGGTGTGGATATTGGATTGGGGTGGACAAAGTTAAAAATCGTGCAACACCAGGTTATAGTCTAACAGGCTTATTTGTAAACACACGCTTTTGGAGCACTGCTCCTTTGTCAGATAGTTGGAGCAGGTTCAAAGGACGCAGAATTTATAACCAAAAAACCATAGTTGATGAAGGTGCAGCACTCTGAAAACTTGTATTTCCAAATAAACCAGGTGGACTATAACCTGGTGTCATATGATTGTAAGCGTATTACAAAGATGAGCAAGGTCGAAAATGTATTCATCAATCAATCTAACTTTGATGTCCTAACCACCATTAAACCATTTGTCTTAGTTCTTAGTCTGCTCGTTCCCCCACACTAAGCCTTATCTTCACTCTTGTAAGTGCAAGCATCACAGCTTTGAAGGGATATGTAGACAACTGATTAGCCATTCATTGACAGGCTCACATTGACATATTCACATTAATATCTGTTTGGTAGTGCTCTCATTGCTAGATGCTTTTGTTTAGAAGGGTATGAAAGAAGAAAGTGAAATCAGAGAAACACAGTGATACAACACATATTCAGACCACAGAATTTAATGAGTTGTTTCCTTTCACTTCCTTTTCATTCTTTAATGATGGCAAGGTTGTTTAAACATTAGTGTTCATTCTTTCATTAGTTGAGGATTTGTTCTTTCACTTTCCATGAAGGTATTTCTCATTCAACAGAGGATTGCAGACAAAGGGGAGTGGAAGACAGCTAGCTGTTATGGGAAACTTTCTGGTATATCTCCATACAAAGGAGAAAGAAAGATTTTTTATGTTTTCTCTTCACAGGCTGGATGTTTACTGCCGTACAAGTCTTTGTCACCTGGTCGGAGTCAACCAAAATATTGTTGTTAAGCTATTGTTCCTTAGATCAAAACCCATCAGTTCTGTGGATTCTGCGTTTGCTCTCACAGTTCCAGAAAAATGCAACATTGCAATGAGCTCCAGTAAATATAAATTTTAAAACTAAAGCCCTTTATTTTTAAGAATAGTCCTTAGTTTAAAGCAGTACCATCCCCTTATTATTCACAATCCAAAAAGTAAAGGAAATAAAAAAAATGTGGTTTTTACACTATCCTGATTGTAACTTCCACTTTCCTATGGACCCCCAATGACTAGTCATCTGCTTGCTGAATAAACATCTAACCACCTTTGTTAAATTCTATCTACAGCCATGGAGAGATTTCAGCCCTTGTCTCCAAGTACTAGCCTGGGCCGTTACCACCACCTCTCCCAGTTACATTGACTGATTTCTTAGACAAGGACCACCAGAGCAGGGCTACACAGCCAAGGAAGAAAGAGGATTAACATACCTTAAGAGTTTCTACTGTACAGTGGGTGTGCCAGAGAAGAGTGATATTTATTTGAAAGCGATGTGACTTTGGTATATTGGATCTTTGTTATTTAAATATACATAACCCACCATACATACTCACCTGTTTTGCCTTACCTCAGTTTGTATTCTAGAGATTCTTGATGAAACCTCCTGCCTAATCTCCTGTATTGCAAATTCTGATGGCTGTCTTGGTTCTTTCTACAAATGCACTGAAATGAACTACTGTTGCATCTCGAAAATTTAAACATAGATGTCTCAGTAGTGTGCTTGGTTGTCTCTCCTGTTGAGCTCAATATCTGAGGCTGGCATTCTCATCTGAATGTGAACTCTAGTGACACTGGTCCTGTCGGAAATACAGGGGATGCAAATCAAATCAACGCCAGCTTCAATTGTGCACAGATTTTTCTTGTGAAATGTTAAATTGGTAGAGTATGATTAAATAACATTCCTTGGCACAGGCAGATTTCATTAGAACATAAACAAAAGAGGCATTCACCTCTTCTGCCTGTTGCTTCTGAAGTTATGTAGAAAATGTATAGTGAAGAGCAGTTAATTTATTTATCACATCGTCTTCTATAGTGATGCATCTATAATCTTAGCAAAGACAGAGCAGTCTCAATTTATCATATTTCAATATCTTCACCTATTCTTAAACTTTTCTTTTCCTTTCATTTTGTATTCCTGTTGCAAATAAGTTAATTAATAGCGCACTAGTCAGTCTGATGGGAGTTTGCTACAGTTCTGTGATTCTTGAAATGAAGTAGTCTCATCTGCAGTTTGCTAATTTTGTTTTCATGCCCTCTGGAATTCCAGTCATAGTGTGAGCTCAAGACTTTGCTTGTGTCAACGTATGTCTAGAGAAGCGATATTCATTAGCTTTTTGGATACAAGCCATGCCCCATGCCCCATGGTCAATGTTGTTCTTTGGAGCTTTATAAGAGAGGCTGGCTGAGCATACCTCTTGGTATGAAATCAAACAGAGTCTGCAGGGAACAAAGTTTTAAGGCATTATTCCTGTTGTGTTAGTGCAATCTTTGCTCTCCTTTGTGACTATTTTCCACTGTATATGTGCCAACTGCTATTGCATCTCTCACCATCTATGACTATGTGACAATTGCTGTGTTGTCCAGTGATGTATTTTCAGCCTGGAACAGTAGAGCTTCCTTCATTCCAGCATCTGCAAGATTGAGGGCATTGGAGCCAATGTTAACCTATTTTGTCTAGCAGGAAACTGACAGGCCTGAGTGTAACTCTGTAGTTACACTGAACATGAATTTTCACTCCATTGTCAATGAAGAGTATTATCAGGGAGGGTGTAAATCCTGCATATCTAAATATTCTCTGGCATTTAGAAGTGATCTAAGCAGGTTTTGAGAAGATTTGTAGCTCAGGTTGAGATTCTAGATGTAGGTTTGCTCGCTGAGCTGGAAGATTCATTTCCAGACAGTTCGTCACCCTACTAGGTAACATCTTCAGTGGGCGTCTGGGCAAAGCTTCACGCGGAGGCCCACTGACGATGTTACCTAGTAGGGTGACAAAACATCTGGAAACGAACCTTGCAGCTCAGCGAGCAAACCTACATCCGGAAGTGATCGAATTAAATCGTAAAAATATTCTCTTAAGCTTTGATGGGTGCATGTTTCTCCTGAGGCACAGACTCTGAATAAGAGGGAGATAATTTAGGACTGAGATGTGTTTTATTTTGCTCAGAGGCTTATGAATGTTTGGAAATCTCTATCCCAGAAGGTTGCTGTGTTTTAGTCGTTGACTACATCCAGGACAGAGACTGGTAGACTTTGCATATTAACAACAAGGGATGCTGCAGGAAAATAGTGTTGAGGTAGAAAATCAACCAAGTAGTTGAATGACAAAGCAGGTTTCAAAGGCAAAATGGCTCCCGTTTCTATTTCCTATATTCCTAACCTGACCTTCTATCAATCTCTTACTCGGGGAGTTAGTTTAATACTCTCCCCAAATTGTGTGACTCTAACCAGTAATATCACATTTTGCTGGTGCTGATTTGACTTTCTTAATAGGAGGTGTTCATCCTTGATGTACATTTACAGCCGTCAGACAAATACAATCCACATCCCTCAAATTATCTACTAGATTCCCCGGAATATATTGCACACTCCATGCCTGCCTCCCCTCGTCTCTGAAGTCACATCTCTCGGTCACCCTTAAGAGGACAAAAGCCATCATACTTGGCTCATTGCCAGAAGATCAATTTCCACCACCATCTCATCATTAGGCTCCCGAAGTCTTTCTCCAATACATCCAGATTCAGACCAGATTCAGTGTAGTGTCCCAGAGTACCAACTTCAACATCTTCGTTTTGGATTAGTGGTGCTGGAAGAGCACAGCAGTTCAGGCAGCATCCTTCACCGCTGCTCCCTCACCACCAGACGCCTAGAGGAAGAACGTCTCATCTTCCACCTCGGAACACTTCAACCCCAGGGCATCAATGTGGACTTCAACAGTTTCTTCATTTTCCATTTCCCCACCTCCCCCTAGTTCCAAACTTCCAGCTCAGCACTGTCCCCATGACTTGTCCTACCTGCCTACCTTCTTTTCCACCTATCCACTCCACCCTCCTCCCAGACCTATCACCTTCATCCCCTCCCCTACTCACTATTGTACTCCATGCTACTTTCTCCCCACCCCCACCCTCCTCTAGCTTATCTCTCCACGCTTCAAGCTCTCTGCCTTTATGCCTTGATGAAGGGTGTTTGCCCGAAACTTCGATTTCCCTGCTCCTCGGATGCTGCCTGAACTGCTGTGTTCTTCCAGCACCACTAATCCAAAATATGGTTTCCAGTATTTGCAGTCATTGTTTTTACCTAGTTCAACATCTTCATGTTAATTCCTTCCGATACCTCATTGTATTCCATTCAGAAAATTCCTCATAACATCCAAGTACTTACATGCCAAATCACTTGTGCACCCTTTTTTTCCCCTGCTTCAACCTTATGGTACAACCATCTGTCACAACACAATTTTTCTGTTAATTCTCTACCATGCTGCCTCTGTCCTCATCACTCCTGTTGGGCTCCGCAGCATCACAAATGCAGTCTTCTATTTGTTGGCGGTATGGTAGCTCAGTGGTTAGCATTGCTGCCTCACAGTGCCAGGGACCCGGGTTTGATTCCAGCCTCGGGCGACTGTCTGTGTGGAGTTTGCACATTCTCCCTGTGTCTGTGTAGGTTTCCTCTGCGTGCTCCAGCTCCCTCCCTCAATCCAAAGATGTGCAGGTCAGGTGAATTGGCCATGCTAAATTGTCCATAGTGTTCAGGGATGTGTAGGTTAGGTGCATTAGTCAGGGATAAATATTGGTTAATGGGATAAGAGAGTGGGTCTGGGTGGGTTACTTTTCAGAGGGTCAGTGTGGACTTGTTGGGCCAAAGGGCCTGTTTCCACAGTGTAGCGATTCTATTCTATTTTATATTCATTCTGCATGATATCAAGAAATGAGGGCACTGGATACATTCAAGACTTTAGACCCTGACAACGTTTTTGCTATAGTAAAATTAGCCATGGCATTATTCAAGCTGTTTCAATCTAGCTGCAACATGGTGTCTCGACAACAATGTGGAAAATTTCCCATTTTGTCCCACCCACAAAAGTAGGACTAACTCGATCCAAGCAATTATCTGCTATTTCACTATTCTCAATTATCAGCAAAGTGATGGAAGGTGCCATTTTCTATCTGCTATCAAGTAATACTTACTCAACAATAACTTGGTCATCATGACTCACTTTAAGTTCCGCCAGGGCCAATTACCTCTGGATATCATTATGGCTTTGCTTCGAGTAATGGATAAAAGAACTGACTGCTGTTAACTTCAAGGTACTAGCTGATTCAGTTTGGCATCAAAGAACCTTAGCAAAGTTGAAGTTCATGGGAATCAGGAAGAAAGTCTCCACTGGTTCAAGTTGTATTTCAGACAAAGATTGATGGTTTTCATTTTTAAATTCATTATTGAGATGTGGGCAAGGCTAGTATTTGTTACCTCTTCCCAGTTACCCTTAAGCAGATGACAGTGAGTTGTCTTCTTAAAATTCTGTATTCCGTGATGTAGGTACACCCAAAGTGGTGTCAGGATTTTAACAATCAAGGAATGGCAATATAGTTTCCAGTGAGGGCTGTGTATGACTTGGAGAGGAACTCACAGGTGTTGATGTTCCCATGCATCTGCTGCCCTTATGCTTCTCGATGGTGGAGGCTGCATGTTTACAATGTATTGTTGAAGCTTGCAAAGATGCTGTGATCCATCTTCTTTATGATAAATACTTTGACAGTGAATGTTTAAGTTGGTAGATGAGCTGCTGATTAAGTAGGCTTGGATGGCTTCCACATGGCAATCTTCCACTTTGCAAAAGGAGCAACATAAATCCATCTTGAGATAGCCTCACTGACCAAAAACATTCTCATTTCACAGCTTGAGAAAACAGAAACAATATCAGTTCTGACAATAACCCACACAACAGCAATCCAGAAATCAAGAGCTGATCTGTAAGACTACATTTTCACAGACCTCACAAGATTCTTTCAAGTTTTAAAATGTCAGGTGGAAGTCCTGCCACCATTTCAATATGTGCAGTTTTTTGTTGGCAAAGGAGGTGAGTGTGGCAAGATGTAATTCACAAAGGCAAGAAACTGGTCCTTGAGAGTATTTGATGCAAGCTGCTCGTAGTTTAGTAATCAACAAAACATCTCAGAGGTGTCTCTTTGGACATTTGAACCTCATCAAAGAACGTACATTTCATAGTTCCACATCAGCTGTGACTCAGTTGATAACATTGTTGCCTTGGAATAGAGTGTGTTGGTTCAGGCTTCATTGCATGCGAAAGCAGGGATTTCACATTCATTGAAATTTCCATCTGTTTTCTCAAGTTGATATAACTCTAATGAATGCAAAGAAGTCCTCCTTATTTTCCTGGCCAATATTTGTCTCTCAAACAACACCTCTGAAACAGATCTGATTATTATCACATTGCGGTTTGTGCAACATTGCTGTGCTCGAACCAGCTACTGTGTTTTCACCATTACAATAGTGATAACATTTCAAAATTAGTTCATTACTTGGAAACCAATTTGGGACGTACAAAAGTTTTGAGAAGAGTTCTATAAATCCAAGACTTCTATCAATTATGGGTTGTCTGTGGAATTGAGTACTCAATTGGTTAAATGTGCGTAATCTTGCTGTACAATTCCTTGCCTTCACACTCACTTGTCTAAGTAGTAAAATGTTGAAAGAGTTCTTATGAACATCATCATTTTGAATGAATGTTTGTGTGGAAGTTGTGAACTTGAAATTAAGTATCTGCTGACAGTGCTGTTCCTGGAGTAATCATGTTTGCAAATTCCATTCACTGATGTTCAAAACAAATTGCACACCAAACAATTTCAGCATTTCGAAAAAAATTGTTGTCCAGCAGTTGACGTGTGTCTGTAATTTGTCTCAGCATTTATCTTCAGCAATTATTATGCGTGGGTTGCAATAAATAATCCCTAACCTCTTTCATAGTCAGGCATTTTGTTTATGCCAGTCCATCAGTAATATCCAGTGATAGAAAACCTGTACTACATAGAAAAACATGGCTGCAAACAAAACAGAATGAGAAAATATTCCAGTTAAAACTGAATCATAGCACAGTAACTTAACAATTCAGGCATTTTATTGAAAGCAGTCAGTTTTCAGGCTAAAATCAGCAATTCCATGGAAAAAATGCTGTTGGTTTAATTAATGAGTCATAGAGTCATAAAAGGTAGAAACTGGCCACTTGGCCCATCATGTCAATGTTGACCAACAAATACTGAACTACATTAATCCTCTTTTCTGCACTTGGTCCATATCCTACTGCACCTTCCCATTATAAGTACTCAACTGCTTCTTAAATGTTGCGGGTAGACCTGCTGCCACTGCCCTCTCAAGTAGCAAATTACATATTTCAGCCTCTCTCTGGGTGGAAAAAAGTTTCCTTTGATCCTCACCAAACTATACTCACCTTAAGTTTATGCCACCTGGTCTTAAACATGTCTGCCATTGGGAAAAACTTCACACAATTTACCCTATCTGTGTCTCTCATAATATTGCATACCTCAATCAGATTCCATCTGATCCTCTTCCAGCTTATCCATCACTCCTTTTAAGTGAGCCCTTTCATCCCAGGCAACATTCTGATGAAACCCGTCTACACCCTTTCCAGTGCAATCACATTCTTCCGATTGCGTGGTGACTACAACTTCACACAGAATTCTATATGCGGCCCAACCAATGTTTTAAACTGTTGTAACAAGACATGCTCCTTGATCCATGTGTACATCACTGATCACTAGCTTCCAATCATGCAAACAACCCTCCACCATTACAAAATGCAGACTGGGTGACCACTTTTGCAGAGCACCTACATTCTGTCCATTAAAATAACCCAGGCTTCAAGTTGCCTGCCACTTCAACACACCTCTGTGTTGCCATGTCAAAACATTTAGCACAGTCTGGTGAAGTGCTCCACTATGGCTCAGTGCAAGCTGGAAGAACAGCATCTCATTTTCCTCCTGGGTACCCTGCAGCTGCTTGGGCTGAACATAGAGTTCAATAACTTTAGAGCCTTATTCTGTCCTTCCCTGTTTTTTTACCAACTCCCACACTCTGGTCCTGTGAAGACATGTGTTGCCTATTCTCTATTACTGTCAGCTGTCATTGTCATTCATTTAGTTTCTCTTCTGTCCTGGCCTACTATCAGTAAACCCCTTATCTGCCTACCTCTTTCATATGTCTCTCTCTTTCTCTCTCTCTCTCTCTCTCTCTCTCTCTCACACACACACACTCTCTCTCTGGGCTCCATCTCCTCCTATCCGCCTTGTCTTATGCATAAATACCACCTTTTCCTAGCTGCGGTCATATCCAATGAAGAGTCATCAGACTGAAAACATTAACTCTCCTTTCTCCCCACAGATGCTGCTAGACCTGCTGGGTTTCCCAGTAATTTCTGTTTTTGTTCCAGAATCACCCTTTGCCTTCTATTTGCAAGCTAATTCTGGAAGCAGTTTGCTGAGTTGCCTTGGATCCCACTGGCTGTGACCTTTTGGACCAGCCTTCCATATGGAACCTTGTCAAGGGCCTGACTGAAGGCCATGCAAACCACATCAACTGCATTACCCTCATCAATGTATTTAATCACCTTCAAAAACTTCAATTAGTCAGGTAGGATTACTCCATAAAATCCATGCTGCTATCTCTGATCAATCCCTGCCTTCCCAAATCTTGATTAATCCTGTCCTTCAAAATTTTTTCCAATATCTCTGTGGGTTTCCTCTGGGTGCTCCGGTTTCCTCCTGCGGTCCGGGAGTGTGCAGGTTAGGTGGGTTGGCCATGCTGAATTGCCCATGGTGTTAGGTGAAGGGGTGGATGCGGGGGAATGGGTCTGGGTGGGTTGCGCTTCAGTGGGTCGTGTGGACTTGTTGGGCCGAGGGGCCTGTTTCCACACTGTAAGTAATCTAAAAAGAAAATTCCCCACCAGCTATGTCAGACTAACTGGTCTGTAACTACCTCTCCTTTCTGCCCTTCTTGAATATTAGCTATCCTCCAATCATCTGGCACTTCACCTGTGGCTAGCGAAGTATTTCATATCTCACTAGGGGCCCAACAATCTCTTTCCTTATCTCCCATTGTGGCCTGGAATATATCTCGCTATGCCCTGGGGAATTATGCATCTGTATGCTCACTAAAGCATCTAATACCTCCTCCTTATTAATCTTAATATGGTGTTGAACTTGACCACCCTAATTGAAATCTCCAGTTACAATATCTTCTACCTCACCTCCATCTGAATACAGATGATAACTTTTGATTCAAGACCTCACCCATGTCCTCTGGTTCAACACACATATTGACCCTTTTGCCTTTGATAGAAGCCATTCTTAACCTGTAAATCTTTTTACTTTTAGTCTAACAGACTAAACAACACTCACTCAACAACACCATAGCTATATTATCTGTAAGTGACTTTCAATAACTTGCCCATGTTCTTTCAGTAGCATCTCCAAAATTCTCAATGTTCACCACCTGCAAGGACTTAAGCAGCATGTGCACAAGAATACCTTTACGTCTTTATGCAAACATCCCATCTTTTACTTGGATGGCAATTCCCTCATCATTGATAAGTCAAAATTCTGGAATTCCCAATCAAATTGCTTTGTGGGAGTGCATTAACTACAAGGACTACTGCATTTAAGAAGGTCTGTATCTTTCAAAACAACTTGAATGTTGTCTTCCCTTATGACCCAGTACCTTCCAGTTTTATCCCCCTTATCCTCCTCCTTATTTCTGCTGGGGTTTAATTCTGGTGTTAGGAATTCAAGCCTAACTGATGTTCTTTTTAATGTGTGAGGTGGTAGGCAGAAATGTATGGTTAAGACATTGCACCAATATACATAAATGATGATAGATGAAAGCGAAACATGGCTGATTTTATTCCTCTCCTGTACAGTACGGTGGTTAGTTTATCAAGCTGTTCACCATGGAGGGCATGACTGCCTCATCCACTATGTATCATACACATGCTGTCCATGTGGAGGCACTGGATCTTAATTGGTTGAATCCTAGTCTGATGCTTTCAAACCTCCCTTGAACACTGGTACTGAGACTAATGTACCCTTCCGAGAAATAAGAAGGTAGAGGAGAAAAAGACCAAATTTAGATGGATGATGTTCATCACTCAAGAAACCCTGGATCTCAAACCAGAGTATCCAAATGAAATTTGATTTGTCTGTGACTTTCATTTATGGACTATTATCAATTCTATCATTCCCAATTTTTTTTTGTGTTGGGGTGGCGATACTGGGCTGTAATGTACCGAAGGAATCACCATTCAAGTAGTTTGGGATGGAACTTGTTCTATTTTGTCCCATTTTAAAATAATTTCTGGTTCTGATTTGGATGTGCCTTTTTTGTAGTTAGATTTTTAATTCAACAAAATGCTGGGTTGTTGATGCCTGCCATGATTATCCATCTTTTCTTCTCTCTGTTTAGTTTGCAAACAGGTAGAAGAATCCACCTGGTGTGCCAAGATCAGCTGGCAGAACTGGCACATTGAAAAGTGCCTTGCTAGACTCCTTTTGTCCATATCTTGGCATATTTTTAGACTTCTCCTCTTACAGACTTACTGTCTTCAGCTTTAACCTGACATCATGAGGAACTGATGCTATGTCTACCCAAGATATTTCCAGAGCGGACTGATCCAGCTGCCCCTCCGCCTGGCTAGAAACTCATAGACTATCCATCGCCAGCACTTGCATTGTTCATACTCTAAACATTGCATTGCCCTCAACTGAATCCTAGCCGGGTATCAAGTGGTAGGGAGGGAAAACTTTACTTCATTTCCAGCTTCCCGGCCTCAGCAGCTCCAGCCTTCTTGAACCCATTGCCTCCAATTTCTTCCCTCACCCCTGTATCTGCTGCAGCTATGAGGGTACCATCTGAAGAGGTGGAGGTGTTGTTGTCTGCAACCTGTCACAGTCAGCTAATGTCAAGGTCCCCTTCTGAACATGTGCAGCAACCATTTGCTGGTCATTAAGATATTTGGTTAAATGTTGTTGTTTGTTCATGTTACCTCTATAGTGAAAGTAAATTATGGCAGAGTTAGCATGACTGGTAAACGACAAGTGTATAATGTATAAATGGTGGGAGCATCCCTATGTCTGGATTCAAGTCACAGCTGACCCAGAGATGTGTGATAACATGTCTGAACACATTGATTTATAAACATCTGCAATGTGCAAATACATTTCTTCACACACAAGTAACTATTTATTGAAAAGTTGTTCAGTTAAAAAAATCTTCATTTGCATTTCCTAGAAAAGTCTTTTACTTCAGGTTTCTTATCTGCAAACAGCCCTGTTAAAACATTTTATTCATGTGCTTTCAATGCTAAAACATTTTCATTACATGCTGCTCACGCAGGACCAAGGACAACAAGGAAGGTCAACGTTCCAACATTCGTCCAAATTAGTTTTTCAAACTTTTAAAAATAGCTCTCACCAAACAAGGTGAAGGAGGGGAAAATTCTTCTCAGTAGAAACTATGTTTCTACAATCTACCTCTACCTATCATTAGAGGAGAGTCTCCTACAGTTTCTGATTTCACAGTTAGATTGAGAGGTAATTCACTATGTTATCTTCACATTTCTGGAAATTGCAAAACTAGGGTCCTCGGTCTCAAATGCAGCTACAGCAATGGTTGCAGTTGCCTGTCTAACGGTGGAGACTCCATTCCCCCCCATCACTATTTGCCTGGCAGACTTGCCATCTCTTTCATTTGGCTTCTGCATTAATAGAAATCCAGTCAGCTCCAGATTCACAGAAGTGATGGGTTTGCAACCCGGAAGTTAACCCACCTACTGATTCCCACCTCTACAAGTAGCTAGCCCAGAAGAACAGTTGACCATTTCAATTCTTCAAATCTGTTCCACCATTCCAAGATTCCAGAAAATTGATGAAAGAACTCTAACATGATATTACTTCAAAATGTATCAGGACTACAAGATAACAATTGATGTCAATAAATTATTTAAATCACATATAAATGTTCTTGATTTTTACTCAGTCCAGCGAGCAAACATTCTGCTTCCTCTGATCTAGATTCGGAAATTCATCAAGCTTTCTCCTAACTCTGGTACAAATGCAATTTGTGTGTCAGATACAGAGGCACAGAAGCCTCAAGAAATGAATTGTGCTGCAGAATACATGGAGGAACATTGTCAACTTCTTCCTGATGCTTTCACAGTGTTGTAATTTAATGTAATGCTCAATTTTTTATCATTTTGCTTCCCTGTATGTGCACCAGTGATTTAACTCAGTGCTTCCTTTAGATGTAACTTGAGATGGATGGGTAAATTTGTGAAGCCAAAGTCTATAAATTGAGATAAAAAGAGAAGATACTGGAGAAACTCAGCAGGTGTGGCAGCATCTGTAGAAAGAGGAGTAGAGTTAACATTCTGAAGCCAATATGACTCTTCTTCAGATTCTGAGTTTCTCCGTCATTTTTCTTCTTATTTCAGAATTCCAGCAGCTATGGTAGTTCGCTCTTATTTGCCTCTTTAAACTGAGCTAGCTCTCATCTCATGACAGCTGAGTCTTGAAATGGATCCAAGTGGGCTGCAGCTCTTGCCTGGCCTTTGAGTGGACCTCTGAGGAAATGGCTGTAAACCTAGCAGTTCATGAGAGATAGGGGCTTGATTTTGGCCATCTCCAACTGAATCACTGGTACCTTTGATCATCGTTAATTAGTTCATTGTCCATCCCTTTAGAAGTCCTCAGTACAAAGCTTTTGGACTCAGCTTACCAGGCTGATGGTGGGGTTGGTGTCTGCAGCAACTGTCATTGGACTTGATTGTATAAAAATCAAACATCATTTCTTATATTAAACAAAGTAAATGTAAGAGCTGGAATACATAGTGCCTGTGTGTGTATGCAGCTATTTTGGTGCAAAAGCAGTTCTGAGGTTAGACTCACAGGGAGATTCAGTGGTCAAAAGAAAAGCTTTCAGGTTCTGTGTTTTCTTATTCATTCATGGAATGTGGGTGTGGCTGACTGGGTCAGCATTTATTGCCAGTTGCTAATTACCTTTAAGAAGGTGCTGGTGAGTTGCCTTCATGAAGCACTGCAGTCAACTTGGCACACCCACTATGCCATTAGGGAGTTCCAGGATTTTGACTCAGCAACACTGAAGGAGCAGCAATATATTTCCATGTCAGGATGGTGAGTGCATGGTGTCCCCATGTATCTGTTGCCCTTGTCCTTCTAGATTGTAGTGGTTGCCGGATTAGAGGATATTATGTAAAAATGTGGGTTTTGAGGGTGGGGGCACAAGGAGCTACTGTTTGATCAGATCAATTTAGAGTTTGGCAGCTTCCCTTGATTTATTTTTAAACGAATACATGATAGGCTACAAAGTAGATTGAACACATTTGGTTTTCTGTTGTTTGTAGGAGCTTTCTGGAAAGGTAGTTCAAATTGAATGTTACCTCATAATTGTCTGTGTGTTTGTGTTTCCAAATAGTTCACCAGTTTGCAAATCAACAGCAGAAATTGTGGTTTTGGAGACCAAGAATGTTAAAGATGAGACAAAACTCACAGATGAATTACCCTTGGAGGAAGGTACCATGGTTATTGAGGACTCCGACAGGTTAGAATGTATATTCTACAATTCAGACATATTTATTGGATTTTTTGAAGTCTTTTATTGTTCCTTTGTTACATATACATCCTGTCAATCATTCATATCTTGTCCTTGTGTCATTTGTGTTAATATCAAAGTGTTTGCAGACCATCAGAGACCAAACTCCCAAGGTTACTTTACAGTTCCTGCTTGCACTGTTTTAAGCAGACATGCATAACAATGCTAGGAGAAAATCTGCCTGCAATAATCTAAAATGGCTGAAATGTAAATCTGTCGATCTGTCTGGATATTGTATATGGGACAAGGAGTGTAATTTTACCTGCCACATGGGCAGATAATGGCCATTACAGATTGAAATTAGATTGGGTGTAAATTGGATGATGCAACTAAACTCAGACTGTTACATAATTGTACATTCAATTATCTAAGGTTCCTCCCCAGAGATTTTAATGCTTATACAAAGTGCAGAATTCTTATGTGATATAATATCTTCCACCATAGCAGGAACTAAATATTGAAAGCAGGATAGACTGTGATTCTCCAGTCAGACAAAAGCTGCCCTGTTTTCATCCAATGTAATAAGTGCAAGGTGGAAATGATGATGTACAAGCACTTAAAAAGCACAGCTTCCATGCACAGAGGATAATATTGAGTTTGTAATACTTTTAAACTATGTTCCACTAGGCATCTGCAAAAACTAAAGAGAGATCTTTACTGGGTGGTCCAAGGTCACAATATCCCCACAGAGAGTGACATAGATATGCTATATTTAGTAGCATTAGGTTTGGTGCTGTTTATGATCTGAATAGGATGCAATGGAATGGAAATCTTGCCTTTCCAGGCAGGGTGGTGCAAATAGCTCTCAACAACACAGAAAAAAACTTGCATCATTTCAAATGATGTGGCATTGTTTTGGGGAAAAATATTGTATGTTACAGTTCAAGTCACTTTCCAAATATTTAACACGCGTTGTTTGCTTTGGATGTTGGAACTGAACTCTGTATAATTTCTCAGACAGTACGTAAAATATCTACGTCCACAGGGAAGCAAGTACTTATTATGGTGTGAAATTTGACATTATCTGCAGAATAATCTCAGAAATCAGAAAAGCAGAGAACCTTAAAGCATCCTTATGTATGAGTTAGAATCACCTGATATATTTTGCTGCTGAACAATGAGCACTTTGATTCTAAAATTCCAAAATCACCAAATAATCAAGGAGTAAAAGGAGAAGAAATAAATACAATAATTATCTCTTGAGAAAATCTGCTAGGGAAACTAATGGTGCCAATGACTGATGTACAAACTCCACAGAGGCTGGTATCCCATCACAATTCACCCTTTTTTTCACGCGGAGAGTCCTTGACATGGATCCAGCTCCCTCAGAGTCAGCTCTCAGAGCGAACTGATACCCTGACACTCCTGTTAATATCTGTCAGCCAGGGCTCCATGATTGACCTAGATTAACAGCTCCAAACAGGCAACACAAACTCAATGCGATCCACCTGGCCAATTTTGTTCCAAACACTACAAAACCAAAGCAAGCATAATGAGTTTGATATTATATACTTTCAATGTCTAAATCATGAAAGAAAATAGCAATACTTGAAAATTAATGTACAGTTTGTACTTGGGGGCTCCATTTACAAAATGAGTCTGAAATATCACTATTCTTTGCTTCTGAGTTTGGCAGGGAGGCCTGTAAAGTAGGACTGATGCTAGCCCATCAACTTTTACCAAGGAGTTTTCACTCGGTGTAAAGGTTTATTTGTTGCTAATTCTATAGTGTCCTTGTATGCACACATTTATTTTAGTATCATTGAGCCTTAAAGCAGCCATTATCTAATCGCTCATTTTATGGTATTTCTAATCATGTGATTATTATGTTGCCTCCCCAGAAAAATGTCACTTTCCAATATCAATGAAAATGATGTAGAGAAAACTGATGCTGAGAATGAAACACGCGAAGGCCTGGGCTTACCGAAAGAAATTTCACTTAACAGTCTCACAGAAGGACATGAGGTATCCAGTACACCAATTGCAAATCTCCAGTGGTCTTGATTTACCTCAGTATACATTAGCTCAGAGTGCACTTGTTTAAACCAGTTCCAAAATATTGTTATCAGCAGTTGGAGATATGTTGTGTCACATTTACTTATCTACTTTAATTAATTGGCACCCCACCATATATTTAAGAAAATAAAACAGGTCCAAGAAGCAACTGCTATATGTCAAAATCACCCTAACTTTAATACTCCAGAACTACGTTAGACTACAGAGTTCAGAAAGGATGCAACTCCCCTCTATTTTTTGCTGTCAGCTGTCTGATTCAATCTTTAATTCTGGTAGGTCAATGGCAAAATATCCTGACCTAGCTTTTTGTTATTGAGAGAAGTTTCTCAAATCTTGGAAGTAATAAATTGCTGCTTATTGATAAGAGGATATGTTTTTCATTAGTATTTAAATATGCACTTAACTCGCAGTCTCGTGTTATGACACAGACAGCCAAATCAAATCAGCCTCGCTATCCCTGTGTTTGCAACACTGTAAAATTAAAACATTCAATGACCTTCAAAATTGCTCCAATGGTTCCTAACTAGACTTTGTGAGTAACTAACACCAGGCACAAAGTTTAAACTTTAATGAGAATGAACAATTTATTATTAATGCAGTAGCTTTAAGTTGAGCAAAGTTAAATAAGGCAATCTAATTAATGTCTGTGACTTAAAGCACTCCTCTTTGATTATAACTACCACTCACACATAGTCAGACTGACAAACAGACAGAGTTAAAGAATAAATTAAAAGAAAAACGAGAGATGTAACTGGCTAGTTCATTCAAGCATTTTCAACAATACATGGTATCACAGGCACATAGGTCAGTATCTTGCTAGATTTCGGACAACATCAATTCAAATATCTTCCAATGGGTCTCAAGGAATTGTCACTTAATTCTTATAACTGAGATTCTATTATCTGAACTTTAAGTAAGTTGATAATGGGAGGATAACCAGGGAGCAATCAAATCTCCATGGAGTAGCTTTGCCAGCTACTATCGCTTTGACAAAAAAACAGTTCAAACTTTGATTCCTCTTTCTGTTTTTGCCAACATTTTCTTTTATAGACTTGTTAGCACCGGCCTCACTGTGATAGCCCCTGTTAATATCCAGACATCTGCCTCCAGTTGAGCATAACACTTTTCCAGAGCTGAAAGTGTTCCTTGAGCAAGAATGAACCTGAAATTGACTTTCAGTCAATGTCCCATAAACAAATATCAATTTGTTTGTTCTTGCTTCTTTTTTAAAAATAACTGCAGGTCACAGTTTAAAGGTCAGCTTCAAGTCTTACACTTTCAACCAAAAATGGAGAAAAAAAACAGTGAGAGTTCCAACATCAGGTAATTGCTAGGGGGCCAGTTAGCTCAGTTGAAATGATGGCTGGTATGGCATAGAATAATGCCAACAGTGCGGAATTGATCCCATTCTGACTGAAGTAGACTATGGACCTGCGTCCTATCTCTGCTTCTGAAAATGGAAGGCATTGACAAAACAGTACTTTAAAAAAAATTGCCAATAAAACTGCTGAGCTTGAAACAACAATACTCAATGAGCAAAGAATCTGTTATACTGTTGAGTTACACATGGAATGAATGAACAACATTTGCTCTTCATGGTACAAGCAGTGTGTGGCTTTTCCCTTCTCCTGAAATTTATTGCAAGCACAGCCTGGAATACCTGATGTCCAAACTGTTCCTGAATTGGCTGACTTTATAGCAAGAAAAAAAATGTTTCTGGGATAGACAAATAATTTCTGTTTGCTCTCATCAAAGTTCCTATATGGGTTTCAGTGTGACAAAACAGTACCCTATAAATCTGGACTCTGCCTGAGATAGTGTTCTTATTAGTGTTGGAATGTAAAGAAAATGATGTACCAGTTGATGGCATAACAATTTGCGAGCAGGCTGGGGTTAGGGAAATGAGCACATCGAGGCATGTGTTTGGCTTTGATGTAAAGTTATGTCTTGCACATTCCCTGCAGGACTTCCCTTCCCTGATTCTTTTACTGTTGCATTGCCTGGTTGATCATTTTTTTTAGTGAATGTTGTTTTTTTCTGAAAACTTTAATCTCCTTTGAGAACGAAGCAGAAGTTGAAATACAGTGCATTAACTTACATTATCTTGTTGTTTCATGGCAACAAGGAAATGGGGCACAGGTTCCATGGGGATGGGGTTTAGTCTGGCTTCCCCCTGTGGTGGAGACTAATCAATTTCCTGAGAAATGTATTTGAGTGAGATTGTCTGGCAGTCCTTTGCTGGAGACTTTGGAACTTTTTCCCCTGTCAGGAGAAGAATAAGTCTCAAGAGCATCATGGTACGGTAGAGTACTGAAGATCTGGAAAGTTTTCCAGCATGGAGAAATCAAAGTAAAGTGCTCAAGCAATGACTGATGTACATATGCCAGATAGTACAATGGAGCAATAGTTAGTTTTCTGATCAGCTTTATGGGGATATTCTCGAGACTTTCAATTGTGGCTGTATTTGATGGTCAGGATGATCTCGTAATGTGAATGAATGCAAAATAAATTTTCTAAAAAAGAATTTCATTGACTTAAACTAAAAATCTATCAGTTGTGAAAAGTAAATGGATACCATAACATTTATTTATTAAGATGTGTTGTTTTGATGAAAAATTCCAAATTTTATCCTGCTGACAGCAGATCCCCCCAAGAATGTGAACAAAGCAGCAAGTTGCATTTGCAATACAGCTGTACCGATCTAAATTCACTGCACTTAGCATTCTGACGGTCCTGTTTTCTATAAGGATCTATGAAAGAAATGCTGTTAATTTTCTGCAGTGCAATCAGACTAATGTTTATCCTTACAGGTAAATTTGTTAAGTGAGAATAATGCAGGGAAACTGATGCCAGATGAGACTAAAGATAGCAAGTGTCTTCCCTGGAGCTGTAATCGAATGCAAGATAATGTGGAATTAGGAGTGGAGCAGGTAAGGAACAGGATAATTCTTAAAAAAAATTTTTGTTGCATGGAATTATTGGAGTTTACAGAAACAAGTCATTCAGCCCAGTTGCCACATGCCTGTGCTTATGCACATGAGCTTCCTCTCACATACTTCATAACCAACTCGCAAACATTTCTCTGTTCTGTTGTCCCTGATATACATATGTTGCCTCCTCCTAAATGCATCTATGCTATTCACTTTAACCATTTCAGGTGTAGCAGCAGACTCCACATTTTAAACATTCACTGAGTAAAGAGGTTTCTCCTGAATTCCTTACTTTGATTTATTAATAAGTGTCTTATATTGATGACACCTAGTTTTAGAAACCATTTCAGACATTTGCAAATTTATTGAAATTTAAATTTTTTTGCTTGTGATAAATGTACAATACTTGATGCTCACGTAGATCTTCCTGACTCAAGTACATCCATCCACCTTGCTCTTACTTCTATCTCATTGTTTCACACACTGTAACATTGTCCTTTCCAGTGTTCATTCTTTTCTTTCTGTCTTTCTTTGCCTCAAACCTCTTGAACCCCTTGTCTAATGTGCAATCACCTCTCATAATCTGCCCCAAATTCATATATGTATCTCTCTCTCTCTCTTTTATTATATTATTCAAAATTGATCTTTGTGTAGATATATAATGTGTAATTAAGGTCCTGACATCAGTGTCTCCTGACACTGGGGGTGAACAGCGTATTGGTTTCCCAGTAGCAATAAACTTTCAGATATTTTTCTAATTAAACTGTTCAGAAATATTATCACGCATCTCTGGAGCAGGTGAGACGTGAATCCAGGCCTCCTAGCTTAGAGCTAAGGACACTATCATTGTGCCACAAGAGTTCTTTAGCCTTGTTGCTCCCAGGCAGTCTACTATCCAAGTACTAACCAGACTGAGTCCGCTTAGCTACTAAGATCAGACTAGTTTGGGTGCTTTCAGCCTATTACGGCTGCAGACTGAATTTTCAGGTTGTTTTTTAGAAACTAATTCTTGGATTGTAGGTAGTCCTAGTGAAATAGATTTATTGCTCATCCAATTTGATAATCCAGTCATGCGCTAAGGGCCTGCTGTGGTGTCAGGGATGGTGCAGTCTTTCAGAGGAAACATTAAATTGAGTCTGTCCAGTCCGGTGAACATACAAGATCCCTGTCAACACTCAAAGAACCGCGGTGGAATTCTCCCCATTGATCTGGCCAATGTTGGTCCTGAGCCAACATCATTGATCATAAATCTTCAGGTCAATTTTTATGTCATGGTCACACTGTGGCTCATTTTGTTACTGCATTTTCAATACACAGAACCCATTACAATTTTTATTTGGTGGAGGTCACCTGTGATATGCAAATGTCCTCCTAAAACAAGGTTATCTTATCGAAATAAAATGAAGTATTTTTTAGACTTGCTACATTTCTCTAATTCCTACCATGCTAGAAGTTTTAAACTCAAAAGTTTAGACTTGGAGGATATTTTAAAATTCATTTATGCTGAGAAAGCTGCGTAGGTTTGAATTAGGAATCTATTTTGCAACAATTAAATCAGAATAATTGTGTGACCTCATGTCATTTACTTAAGTTAAAACCCTGCTTAAGATGCATGAGAGAATGCTCAGTGAATAATAATCATCTTCTTGCTTTAGGTTTTTTTTTCCGAAGAAAGCACATGTGCGTTTCTATCCAAGTACATTGCTGACCCAACTGATAATCTGATAATGTATTATATTAAATGAATTATATTAGTTAGGGATATCTTCTGTGTTGTCCCTGAGCCAAGTTTTTCAAGTGATTGGTTATTTCACCAATCAATTCAAAATAGTGTTTTATGGAGCTGAGGTCTAAGTGGGGCTCAAGACACACCGGAGCATGTAGAGAGAACTTTCACTGGAATGTTTGAAAATTGTTGATAACAAGTGCCTTATTCTATGTCATTTTCTACTGTGATGAAGATTACATCATCTTTTCACAAGCAAAAAATCTGATGGATCAGCAGTCCCACTTATTTACAGGTTGGGAATAAATCTTAACCATGCAGTTATAAATTTGTGTGAGAGTCCCTTGTAAGACTGTAATGTTTTCGCAACTGTCTCAAGACCTTCCATCTCTCATTTTGTTGTTGGCTCAACTAGCAGAGTTCTAAATGGTACAATGTAGTTGGGTTTATAACTCACGCTAGTGCTTGCAAATGTCACCTCTACTTAGACTGATGCACAATATTGAGAAATTGCCACCTTGCCAAATGTGTTGTCTTTGGTGATCTCTGAAACAGGCCGATCTTTCCTGCTCAGCTCAAATCACCACTGTTTGTGGAATTTGCTGTTCACAAATTGCCTACTACTTATGCACGACTTATGCACATTGAAAACCATATTGAATATATTTACAAACTAATAATTGTCTATGAAGTGCTTTGAAATATGTGATTGTGCGTTTTGTCTAAATAGATAAAGAATCTAACTTATAAGTAAAAACAAGCACAAATTGAGCTGATAATATGCAGAGGACGAAAATGACAGATAAATTATTACTTGTTGACCTTCCCTGATGACCATAGTATTCCCCAGAAAAGCAGTTGGAGAAAGATAGAACTGGAGTCAATTATTACACACTTTCGTCTTATTTACAATTGCACACTGCAAACATATATCGCCTAACCCAAGAAGAACTGTTTTAACCTGTTTCTATTTATATGGGTATAATGAATCTCCAGTTATTGCTCATCGCCTACATACAATTAAACACACTTAATTTACAATTTGAGTGTTGCTGAAAACAAAACAAAGATATTCAGCGTTTTTAAGCAATGTGTGAACATCATGCCGGCTATTTGGCCAGTGGACTCTGATTGATAGAGACATTGCCCTAGAGAATGTACTATTTAGAAGATGACAGTTAACTGCCAAGTTTAAATTTATACCAGACAGGTTAACTCTGACTGGTCAAGATATTGCCGTGAGGAATGTACAAGAGGATGGTTGAACTCAGCGTACAAGTTCATATTCCAATATCAACAATTGCACCAGACGGAGAGTCGGACTGATCATATTAAACTTGTTGTCCATGTAATTCATAACACACATGCAGAAATAATCTGCTTGTAATACTCCTGCACTGTAAAGGACAGTTTGACAATGCAACTAACAATGCCACTAAACATGTAATAAATCTCTCAGTCGTGTAGTCTCTGTAAGCGAGGATTTTATTCTTGTGCATGTTTTAAATTTTTGTTGTACATTTGTCTCACAACAGATGGAAAGAGTGTTTGCTGAGTTTGAACTCCTCTGGTTCGAGCTATCCCACCATTCACAGAAAGCGCTGTTTCCTTAAGGTGCTCATAGTTGATCTAGCACATGAATTCTTCTCCATTATCAGTTAGAACCTTGTTTGGTATCCAAAGTAGTCCAAATCCATTTCTCCATTATTTTTTCGATGGTAATTTTTGCCATTCCAAAGCATTATTGTGAAAATTCTACAACTGGTCACCATCTCTGCAAAATGTGCAATGAAAGTATTTCTTTTCTTGTCCCTTACTTTTATATCCATGGCAACTATTTCATGAAAGTCTCTTGCAGGCTTATAGTAAGACATGTTGGCATTCTCCAGTAATTTTTATTTATTTGATACTCCTCACTAATCCTATTTATTAACCTTGTATATGATTGATCAACTGCACCTGGATTTTTAACCTTGATCAAGTAGGCTCAGCAAATTGTGTATGTAACTCTAAGGCAATTTTTAAAAGTTCTTTTCAGAAAGCTATTAATATTTAGCTAGCAGTTTGATGAGAAATATCAGATTTTGTTACTAAAAAGGTGTTGCCTGTTCTCACTGCATGTCCAGTTGCATTTGTATCTTTGCCATTCAAGGTTTACTCAGCATTATAGATCTGTCACTAGAGACTACAGGTCAAACTTTCACTCCCAAGTTGGGTGTGCAAAGTTTGAAAAATCTCCAACTTCACAGACCTGACTCAGATAAACTCTCCTGAATGACTATATTTTTGTCCCAGAGGGTGCTGGTATTAATTGGGGTCAGGCCCACTGCCCCAAGCAGACAGCTCCATAGCACATTCCCCTGCAACTGCAGAAGGTGTAACCCTGTTCTTTTACTTCCTCCCTTCTCAGTATCCAGAGACCCAAACACACCTTCCAGGTGAATCAGCACTTTACCTGCACTTCATTCAATCTAGTCTACTGCATTCACTGCTCATAATGTGGTCTCGACTGCATTGGGTAAACAAAACGATGACTGGGTGATCTGTCTGGGAAAAGACCCTGAGCTTCTAGTACCCTGCCACTTCAACACCCCGCCATGTTTCCTGGCCAATATCTCCACCTCAGGCTTGCTGCAAAGGTCAGTGCAAGCTGAAAAAACAGCACCTCATTTTCCTCTTGGGAACCCTGTAGCCTTTTGGACACAATATCAAGCTCACCAACTTGAGGGCTTGAGCTTCTCCCATGTCCTTACTCCAAGACCTCATACTCTTGGAACAGGAGAATCGATGTTTCGGGCATAAGCCCTTCTTCAGGAAGGGCTTATGCCCGAAACGTTGATTCTCCTATTCCTTGGATGCTGCCTGACCTGCTGCGCTTTTCAGCACTGATCTCTAGCATCTGCAGTCCTCACTTTCTCCCCATACTCTAGACCTTGTTATCACCTGGTCTGCTATTACACATAGCCCATTGTTAGCCACTAAGTCCCCATTAATAATTATTCATCCTTTCAGCCCAATTGTTATCCACTCCTTCATCTGTCCAATTGTTCTGACTCTTTTGGCTTTCTCCCTGCCTATCATTTACTCCTTAACCCCTCCCCCCAAACTATCTTCTGCATTAAAACCAACATTTTCCTAGCTACCATCAGTTCTGAGGAAGAGTCACTGGACCCCAAACGCTAACTCTTGATTTCTCTCCACAAATGCTAACAGACCTCTTGAGCTTTTTCAGCAATTTCTGTCTTTGTTTCTGATTTCATTTTGCCTGAAAGATTTTCAAACATCCGAAGTTTGTGAAAGATATATGTTATAAGTTCTTGTTCTTTTATTATTTAAACTGCATCTCTCTGTCTGATAGGTGTTTGATATTCTCCCGCTGTTTGGTCTTCTGCATCCGAATGAAAGTCAACAGGTGACCTTTACATTTTACGGCCATGTGAACATTATGAGTGAGGTGGAAGCAATATGTGAGGTGGAAGGTGGGCCAGCATATCAGATTGTACTAAAAGGAGAGGCATCATTTATCAAATATGCTTTTGACAGAAACGAGATTGACTATGGTTACCAGGTTAGTGATCATTTACTGATAGCTGCTTCACAGATCCTGTGATGTTTGCAGATTACAAGTAGTATTTCTGTGCTAACTGTTTACAAGACCAAACCAACACAAATTCCACCACCACACTCCCCGGCCCCATAACCTTGCACTTGTGTCAGCTTCAAATAGTTATCAAATGGTGCATTATGAGGTACAATATTCTCCACCTGAAACTTCCCTTATGGCTTCAGCTACTTCAGGCAAGATGACAAAGTAGCTGTCTTTATTTAAGAACACGACATTTTATAATGAAAACAATATTGTCAGAACACATTTGATGTAATTTTTCTTGCCTGAATGGATGCTTTTCCAGTTTGGATTTCTGCCATCGACTAACACTGTACCCTGATGCTTGAACATCAATCTAAATTAAAAGGAATGAAAATAGGAGCAGGCTGTGCTGGACTAGTGTAAAACTGGCCTGAACCTGGGGACCATATTCATTTTGATGGAGATGCTGTCTGGGGAGGACACATAACAATCCTTCAACAATGAACGATGGCTTAGCTCTGATCGGGTAACTCGTTGGCTTTTTCTTGGATAACACATTTTCCTTCAATATAAAATCAGCTGTGTTTTGAATCAAACGTTCTCTCACTAAACTTTGTTCACATTTAACATAAAATTTGAGCATACCTAAAAATAATATTCAGTTACTACAATGCCACTTTTATCATTGAGCAGCTGCACCTGTGATAGCACTCCTGTCTGAGTTTGATGAATGGCTCATGAAAATATGTATATACATCCAAGTCTTTAAAAGAGCTTTGAAAATCTTATGAACAAATACAGGTTGTCTTAATGGTGCATTGAAATTGCATGAAGGAATGTTTATCTGCACCACCAGTTGCTGCACATTCCGTAATAACCATGCACTATGGAGAGATGCTGGGAGAAGGAAATCTGCTTCTATACATACTAAGGAGGGGAGTCACCTTTAGACCATTGCTGGATCCTACTTGGACCAGAAGCATTCAGCCATTTTGATCAGGCATGATGTTTGTCTCGATGGTACAAAAGAAGACAAATGTAAGATTACTTGAGTATGAAAGAGTTACCTCTCTGAAAACAAAAAGAAAACTTGAAGTCAGTATGGTTGACTGACTGATACACACTGGAGGAGAAAGTGAGGTCTGCAGATGCTGGAGATCAGAGCTGAAAATGTGTTGCTGGAAAAGCGCAGCAGGTCAGGCAGCATCCAAGGAACAGGAAATCCGACGTTTCGGGCATAAGTCCTTCATCAGGAATTGATTCCTGATGCAGGGCTTATGCCCGAAATGTCGAATTTCCTGTTCCTTGGATGCTGCCTGACCTGCTGCGCTTTTCCAGCAACACATTTTCTGACTGATACACACTATCTTGGTATAAACGTATGAATGTGAAATTGTGTTACCAGGCAGTAGAGGAATCTTGGTTTAATTACCCAAAAGCACAGTCATCAGAGATATAGTGGTAACGTCACTTGACTTGTAATCCAGAATCCAGTAAGTTCCATTATGGTAGATGGTGATATTTACAGTTAAAGAAAATATGAAATTTTAAAGAACACAGCTAGCCAAATGACGATAATGCCATGACTATTGATTGTTGTAAAAACCCATCTAGTTCACTTTATGTTCTTTAGTGAAGAAAATCTGCTGTCCTTTTCTGGTCTTGCCTATTTAAGGCTCCAGACCCAAAGCAATGCAATTAGGGATGACCAATCAATGCTGCCCTAGCCAGTGATGTCCACATTCCTTAAATTGACAAAAAAAATAATCTTGAATTGACAGTGAGTTAACAAGTGAAAGGTATCCCCAATAGGGAGATCAAAGGAAATCAGAAAGATATTCTCCTGAGGCATCTACTATAAAGTGACTGGGTTATAGGAAGGGCTTACAGGAATGTGGGCCAAATGCTGGGAAATTGGACTAAATCAGATTGTAATGTCTGATCACATGGATGAGTTGGAGTGAAAAATCTGTTTCCATGCTGCATGATTCTGCGGTCACTATGAAGGTTCGCATCTGTTTGGCTCCATGGAGAGTGCTCCTAATGGAAGAGTGCTAAATGGACAGAAGGCTAGCTATACCAAAACTTGGCAGGAACTGGGGAATATAGATTGGGAACAGCTGTTTGAAGGTAAATCCACATTTGATATGTGGGAAGCTTTTAAAGAGAGGTTGATGAGAGTGCAGGCAAGACATCTTCCTATGAAAATGAGGGATAGAAATGCCAAGATTAGGGAACCATGGATGACAGGTGAAATTGCGAGAGTAGCTAAAAGGAAAAAGGAAGCATACATAAGGTCTAGGTGACTGAAGATAGACAAAGCTTTGGAAGAATATCGGGAATGGAGGACCAATCTGAAACAAGAAACTAAGAGAGCAAAAAGGGGTCATGAAATATCTTTAGCAAACAGGGTTAAGGAACTTCTCAAAGCCCTTTATTCAGATATGACAAGCAAGGGGTAACTAGAGAAAGGTTTGGCCCAATCAAGGACAAAGGAGGAAAGTTATGCATGGAGTGAGAGAAAATGGGTGAGGTTCTTAATGAGTACTTTGCATCGGCGTTCACTGAGGAGAAGGACATGACGGATGTTGAGGTTAAGGATAAATGTTTTATTACTCTAGATCAAGTCAGCATAAGAATGGAGGACATGTTGTGTATTCTAAAAGGCATTAAGGTGGACAAGATCCCAGGTCTGAGTCGGATCTATTCCATGTTACTAGGGGAAGCGAGAGAGGAAATAGGTGGGGCCTTAACAGATATCTTTGCAGCATCCTTGAACATGGGTGAGGTCTCAGAGAAGTGGAGAATTGCTAATGTTGTCCCCTTGTTTAAGAAGGATAGTATGGATAATTCAGGTAATTATAGACTGTGAGCCTGATGTCAGTGGTAGGGACGCTGCTGGAGGAGATACTGACGGTTAAGACCAATCCCATTTGAAAGAAAATGTGCTTATCAATGATCGGCAACATGGTTTTGTGCAGGGAAGATCATGTCTTACCAACTTAATAGAATTCTTTGAGGAACTGACAAAGTTGATTGATGAGGGAAGGGCTGTAGATGTACTATACATGGACTTCAGTAAGGCATTTAAGGTTCTCCATGGTATGCTGTTGGAGAAAGTGAAATCGCATGGGTTTCAGGGTGTACTCGTGAGATGGATAAAAAGCTGGCTGGGCAACAGGAGACAGAGAGAAGTAGTAGAAGAGAGTTTCTCAAAATGGAGAACTGTGACCAGTCTTTTTACACAGGAATCCATGCTGGGATCACTGTTGTTTGTGATATGTGTAAATGATCTGGAGGAAGGTATAGGTGGTCTGATTAGCAAGTTTGCAGATGACACTAAGATTGGTGGAGTAGCAGATAGTGAAAGGGACTGTCAGAGAATGCAGCAGAATATAGATAGATTGGAGAGTTTGGGTGGAGAAATATCAGATAGAGTTCAATTCAGGAAAATGCAAGGTGAATGCATTTTGGAAGATCCAATTCAAGAGTGAAATATACGGTATGTAGAAAAGTCCTGGAGAAAATTGACATACAGAGAGTTCTGGGTGTTCAAATCCATTGTTCCCTGAAAGGTGACAACACAAGGTCAATAGGGTGGTCAAGAAGGCACACAGCGTGCTTTCCCCCATTGGTATTGAGTATAAGAGTTGACAAGTCATGTTACAGTTGTATTAGACTTTGGTTTGGCCACATTTGGAATATTATGTTATGTACAGTTCTGGTCGCCATATTACCAAAAAGATGTGGATGCTTTGGAGAAGGTGCAGGGGAATTTCATCAGGATGTTGCCTGGTATGAAGAGAGGTTGAGTAGATTAGGATTATTTTCATTAGAAGGGCAGAGGTAAAGGGGGTCCTGATTAAGGTTAACAAAATCATGAGGTATAGACAGGATGGATAGCAGGAAGCTTTTTCCCAGAGTGCGGAACTCAATTACTAGGGGTCACAAGATCAAAGTGAGAGGGAAAAAGGTTAAGGGAGATATCCGTGGAAAGTTTTTTATGCAGAGGGTGGTGGGTGCCTGGAATGCATTGCCAGGGAGGTGGTAGAGGCGGGCATGATAGCTTCATTTATGATGTGTCACCTTCAGAGAAAGATTTGAACTAGGAAACAATGTTTTAAAATAGTGCATCTTCTATTTAAGCAACATGTTACTTATAAATGATGTAAATGAGAATGTGGGGGATGAAAAGTACGTTTGTGGATGACATGAAAGATTGATGCGTAGTTAATAGTGAGGGGGAAGGTCTCAGGATACAGGCAGATATAGGCAGGTTGACCAGATGGGCAGATCAGTGGCAGATAGAATTTAATCATGGAAAGTGTGAGGTGATGCTCTTTGGAAGAAGTAACAAGACAAGGGAGTATTCAGTAAATGGCAGGATACTAGGAAGCTCAGATGAAAAGAAGGGTCTTGGGATGCTTATGCATAGATCCCTGAAGGCAGGTTAATAGGGTAGTTAAGAACGCATGTGGGACCTTTGTATTTACAAACTGTAGCATGGATTATCAGAGTAGTGAGGTTATGCTGAAGCTGGACAGAACTTTGGTTAGGCCACAGCTGGGGTAGCTCTGTGCAGCTCTGACCTCTGCACTATGGAAGGATGTCTTTACATTGGAGGAGGTGCAGAGGGAATTCACCAGGATGTTGCCTGGGATGGACCATTTCAGTTACAAAAAGAGTTTAGATAGGTTTGGGTTGTTTTCTTTCCTGTGGAGAAATCGGAAAGAAACCTGATTGAGAAATATAACATTATGAGGGGCAGGAACAGGGTGAATAGGAAGCAGATAGTCTCCTTACTTGAAGGATCAATAACAAGGAGACAACGTTTTAAGGTGAAGGGCAGGAGGTTTAGAGAGATTTGGGGTAAAACACATTTCATCAAGAGGGTGGTGGGAATCTGGCAGCCTGGCAGAATAGTAAAAAAAACTCTTCTTTGAAAACGTATAGTATGTGGATGATCACTTGAAATCCCATAACATTCAAGACAATGGGCCACATGTTGGAAATGGAATTAGTGTACATAGGTCAGTGCAAAATTAATGGACTGAATGGCCTCTTCTGTGCTGTATGACTATGGAAATAAGGAGAAGATGTTGCTTTGTGCATTGTTATCCAGTGGAATTCTCTCCCCAAAACAGCAATGGAGCCAGAGTTATACAATATTTTTGAAGTTAAGTTAGGTAGATTCTTAACTGACAAGAGAATCAAAAGGTGTAAGGGAAGACAGGAAAATGGAGTGGAGGCCATAACCAGATCAGCTGTGATTTGTTTTTAATGGTGGAACAGGCTCAAGACAACAAATAGTGTTCTTGTGCTACTAATTTATATGTTTATATTTAAAAGCCCCAGCTTAAGACTTTATTTATTGATGTTTCTGTTGGTCAAAATGATACGAGTAAGTGCTTTATGATTTAAGAGACTGTTACTGCTACAATTCCCAGGTAACTGTTCAGTCAGGCTGGGGATACTGTACACCTGGGATTGAACGGAAAACTGAATTGAAGCCAGTCAACAAAGGAAGAAATAAGATGGTGTTGGTTCTTGGGAACTTCAAGCTTCTCACCATTATACTCCGCTATCTGTCATTTTGTTGCCCACTTAACATTTTGAGATCTCTTTACAACCACTTTGTGGCGTCCTCAAACCTTAAAGTTCCACTTAGCTTTCTACCGTCAGTAGACAGTGCATTACTCTCTATTTCTTCATCTAATTCATTAATATAGATTGGAAATCACTGAGATCACCAACACTCCACTCGTCAAAACCTAACCAGCTTGAGACTACCATATTTCTCCCGCAAATAAATGCAAAATGCTGCAGATTTTGGGAATCTGAAACAAACACAGCAAATACTGAAGGAATTCAGAAGGCCTGACAGAAACAGTGTTTATATTTTGATTCTGATATGACTCTTGTTCAGAGCTGTTGTTTCCTGTTCATTGACAATCCTCTATCCACACTAATATATCATCCCAGCTTAATCAACCCTAACCTTGTGGATTCAATTCTTGTGCGGCACCATGTCAAATTGTGCCTGAAATTTCAAATATGCTTCAAATACTGGCACTCCTTTATCTATGTTGTTTGTTCAATCCTCAAAGACTATTGATCTATTTTTCAAGTATGACAAAGCCATTTTGATGTTGTTTGATGTATTATGATCTTGCTATTACTTCCTTAACAATAGATTCTATCATTTTCCCAATTACAAATTTGGCTGTCTCCCTCCTTCCTTGAATTAATGTTACCTTTAAGGTCTTCCTGTCCACTGGGGCCTTTCCAAATGGTTTGAAGTTGGGGCAATTTGCTCTTAATTCCTGTCTTCATGCAGGGCTATTGCTCTGATCTGCTCAGTACCTCTCCTGTTCAAGAACTGCATTGACAAACCTCACCCTGCCCCTTTGTGGCATGATGCAGCAATAGCCCACTCAAATAAACCTTTGGAGACAAAGGTTCTTTTATCTTCATTTGCACATGTTGACTTTTCCTGTCCTTAGTACTGACAGTCACAAAGCTTATCCATACTACAGGCCAAGTTTAACCATGAAGCCAAACAGAATGTCAAACTACTGTCTCTGTTATTAATTGTGGTTTTAGGCACAAACTATGCACAATGCCAAAGGAATTAACAATATGCCTGTTCAAAGATAAAAGTCTAAACAGTTACAATATATTTTGAATAAAGTTAGAAGTATACATTGCTTTCATGGTAATATATCAGTACATTAACAGCTCATACTAAAGGTCAAGTGATTTATGGCACTCTCCTACAGTTAATGAGCTTTGCAGTTTTCTTAGGCTTGGTTCCTTCACCTTAAGGTCTATTCCCAAGTCCCTTTGCACTACAGACTTCTGAATTTCCTCCCCCTTTTGAAAATACTCCATGTCTGTACTCTTCCCACGGAAGTGCATGATCTCACACTTTCTGACATGGTATTTCATCTGCCACTTCTTTGCCCACTCTCCTAACCTGCCTCCTCAATTCTAGCTGCCTCTCTACCTAACTTTGTAACATCTGCATACTTAGCCAGAATTTCCTCAGTTCCTTTGTCCAGATCATGATCCTTTGTCCAGAAATGAAAAGTTGTGGTCTCAATACTGACCCTTGTGAAACACCACTAGTCACTGGCATCAATCCTGAGAAGGACCCTTTTATCCCCACTCTCTGCCTTCTGCAAAACAGCCAATCTTCTACCTGTGCTAGTACCTTGCCTCTAACTCAATGGGACCTTATCTTACTCAGCAGTCAGAAAAACTGAAAGGCCTGGAAGTGAATAAATCACATGAATCAGATGGGCTACGTTGTAGAATTCTACAGTATCCTATCAAAGGCCTTCTGAAAGTCCAGATAGCTAACATCCATTGGCTATCCTTGGTCTAACCTGCTTATTACCTCTCAAAGAATTCTGATAGATTTGTCAGGCATGACCTCCCCTTGATGGAACCATGATGACTTCGCTCTACTTTATCATGCACTTTCAAGTATTCAGAAATCTCATCCTTCATAATGGACTCCAAAATCTTACCAATGACTGAGGTCAGGCTAATTGGCCTATAATTTTACATCTTTTGCCTCACTCCCTTCTTAAATGGGGGGTGACTTTATAGTCCTCCAGCATCTTCCCTGACTCCAGTGATACGTGAACGATCACTCCTAAAGCCTCCAGTATCTCTTCAGCTATCTCCTTCAGAATTCTAGAGCATAGCCCATCTGATTTATGTGATTTATTCACTTCCAGACCTTTCAGTTTTTCTGACACCTTCTCCTTTTAATACTCATCTCTGCCTCCTGACTCTCTTGAATCTTTGGAAATTTACTTTAGTCTTTCACCATGAAGACTGATGCAAAGTAATTATTTAGTTCCTGAGCTATTACTACTTCTCCAGCATTATTTTCCAGCAGCCCAATGCTCACCTTTGCCTCTTTTTTGCCCTTTATATATCTTGCAAATCTTCCTAATATTACTGGCTAGCTTACGCTCATATTTAGTCTTCTCTCTCCTTATTTCTTTCTTTTTGTCCTCTGTTGGTCTTTGTTAGCTTCCCAGTTCTCTGGATTCCCTTTGCCAAATTATATGCTTTTTCTTTTGCTTATGCTTTCCCAGACTTCCCTGGTCAGACATGCTGGTTGCCTCATTTTGCCTTTGGCGTGCTTCTTTTACCTCGGGATGAAATTTTGCTGTGTCTCTTGAATTGTTTCCAGAATCTCCTGCCATTGCTGTTCCACTGTCTTTCCTGCTAGGCTCCTCTCCCAGTTAATTATGGTCAGCTCCTCCCTTCTGCCTCTGTAGGTGCTTTAGTCAACTGTAATGATGTTGCATCTGATTCCACCTTCTTTCTTCCTTTTCAAATTGCAGAGTAAATTCTATCATATTATGGTCACTGCCTCAAAAGAGTTCCTTCACCTTAAGCTCCCTTATTAAGTCTGCCTCACTGCATAACACTAAATCTGGAACTGTCTGTCCCTTGTGGGCCCCATCACAAGCTGCTCCAAACAGCCATCGTGTGTACATTCCACAAGTTCCTCTTCTTGAAATCTACTACCACTGATTTTCCCAGTCCACCTGCGTATTGAAATCCCCCAGAGATCACTGTAATCTTGTCTTTCATACAAATCTTTTCTGTCTTTCGGTGTGTCTTATGCCCCAAATCATGACTACTGTTAGGAGGCTGTAGATAATTCCCATTATGCATTTTTTAAACTTTGTGGTTCTTGAACTCTACCCACACAGATTCCACATCTTCTAACCCTGCTTCTTTTGTTACTATTGGCTGAGTTTCATTTTTTACAAACAAGGCAACCCAACTCCCTCTGCCCACCTTCCTGTCTTTTTGATAGGATGTATATCCTTGGTTATTTATCTCGCAGTTTTCATCCCCTTGCAGCCACATTTCCATGGTGCCCACCACATCATACCTGCCAATTCTGATTTTTTTTTTATTTCAAGAATATACTTTATTCATAAAATAATTTGATGGTCTGTACAGTTGGTCATGCCATACATATGTAAACATTTACATACAGAGATCAGAATTTATCATTTTTATATACAGGTCTGTACATTTTTCAATCATATATTTCAATATATTTAGCTGAGGTGTCAGCAGAGCCCAAATGACTGCAAGGGCCCCCTGTTCTTCTTAGTCAGGCAGATGTTACACGGTGGTCTTTCCCCACTGCACCTTGGTGGCAGCTGCCCCAAGCTTCAGCGCGTCCCTCAACACTTAGTCCTGGACCTTGGAATGTGCCAGTCTGCAACACTTAGTCGGGGTCAACTCCTTCAGCTGGAAGATCAACAGGTTTCGGACCACCCAGAGAGCGTCCTTCACTGAGTTGATGATCCTCCAGGCACAGCACAAGCTCATTTACCTTATTTTGTTTACTGCACACATTCAGATACAACACCAAGAGTCCTGTATTGACCGTCCTCTTCTCATTGATCCTCATTTATCCAATGTGTTTGAAATTTGATCCCTGACTCTTTCCAAACACTCTGTCCAATATTGTGTGCTGGAGAATTTAATAACCTCTCCTGAGTTTCCCTGTGTTTTCATGTTTTTCAACACAGTTGAATCCACCCCCTGCAGCTTTGCTTCCCATTGGTCACTATACTTCTTGGAACAAAGAACAAAGAAAGTTTACAGCCCAAGAACAGGCCCTTCGGCCCTCCAAGCCTGAGCCAATCCAAATCCGCTGTCTAAATCTATCACCCAATTCCTAAGGATCTGTATCCCTCTGCACCCCACCAATTCATTCATCTGTCCAGATGCACCTTAAATGAATCTACCGTGCCTGCCTCTATTACGTCTGTGAGCAACACGTTCCAGGCACCTACCAGCCTCTGTGTAAAGTACTTTCCGCATGTATCCCCCTTAAACCTTTCTCTTCTCACCTTGAACGCATGACCTCTTGTTATTGAATCCCGCACCCTGGGAAAAAGCTTATTTCTATCCATCCTGTGATTTTGTAGACTTTGTGGAGTTTTACCCTTTCCTTTCCTTCCCTTCCCACCTTCCACATAAGACTGAGAGTAAGAACAAATGACCAGTCAAGCTCTTTATAGGATACTAACAGAGTTACATGGGTGTTTTCAAAAAAAAGGTTCATTAGCAAATATAAGTGGAACCATCAAGAAAAGATGCCTGCACTTCCCTATCAACTGTACAGCTCTTAAATACCTTTTAACAGTTTTATCTTTGGTACCTTACTAAGAAACCAAACGTTTTATAAGAAATCTTGCACTTGTATAGTTTTATGACCTCTGGCTGTTTGTAAGTGCTTTACAATCAATGCACACCTCTGCAGTGTTGGCACTACTGTAGTGTAGAAAATTGGTATGCAATTGTCCAACAAACATCAATGAGACAAAAGACCAAATCAGGCATTTTAATATTTTTGGTGGATAAATACTGTTCCTGCCACAAACAAGAACTGCCCAGCTCTTCTCCAGAAACTTGTGCTGCTATCTCAAAGGACATACAGGGCCTGCTTGGGCCAATTTCCTATGAAATGGCACACAATTTTATTTTGAACTGGGAACAAAGCAATGTATCAGTAAATATTATTCTTCCAATTAAGAGTTTCCATTATTCATCTCAAATTTGCCCTTAACATCACTGAGCATACTGTCCCTTACCTTACTTTGATGTTATTAATGTCTGTATCTTGCATGTTATTTATGTCCTGCATGCGTTTACTCCCAATGGCAGTAAGAACTTGGAGGTATATCTGTAAATTAGATAGTCTAACATTTTCATAGAGTCGTAGACATGTACAGCACAGAAACAGACCCTTTGGTCCAACTCGTCCATGCTGACCAGGCATCCTAACCTAATCTAATTCCATTTGCCAACATTTGGCCCATGTCCCTCTAAACCTTCCTATTCATTTACCCATCCAGATGCTTTTTAAATGCTGCAATTGTACAAGCCTCACTACTTCCTCTGGCAACACACTCCATACATGCACAATCCTCTGTGTGAAAAAGTTGCCCCTTAGGTTCCTTTTATATCTTTCCCCTCTCACCCTCTAATTCTAGACTCCCCCACCCAGGGAAAAGACCCTGTCTATTTATCCTATCCATGTCCCTCATGATTTTGTAAACCTCTATAAGGTCACCCCTCAGCCTCCAACGTTCCAGGGAAAACAGCCCCAACCTATTCAGCCTCTCCCTGCAGCTCAAATTCTCCAACCCTGGCAACATCCTTGTAAATCCTTTCTGGACACATTCAAGTTTCACAACATCCTTCTGATAGGAAGGAGATCAGAACTGTATGCAATATTCCAAAATGGCCTAACTAATGTCCTGCACAGCTGCGACATGACCTCCCAAATCCTATACTCAATACTCTGACCAACAAAGAGAAGCATGCCAAATGCCACCTTCACTATCCTATTTATCTGCGACCCTGCTTTCAAGGAGCTATGATCCTGCACTGCTGAACTGTCTCTTTGTTCAGCAGCACCCCCCAGGACCTTACCATTAAGTGTATAAGCCTCGCTTAGATTTGCTTTTCCAGAATGCAGCACCTCACATTTATCGAAATTAAACTCCATCTGTCAGTCCACAGCCCAATGGCCCATTTGATCAACATCCTGTTGTGCTCTGAACCTTTTTCACTGTCCACTATGCCTTCAAGTTTGGTGTAATCTGCAAACTTACTAACTATACCTCCTATGTTCACATCCAAATCATTCATATAAATGATGAGAAGTAGTGGACCCAGCATTTTGTAATGATCTCAAGATGTGGGCACTTTGCCACACTGTACTGTGCTTCAAGGCTGAGAGACAGTCTATTCATTGATTCAAGAAGTATAATCTTTGCTTTCTTTTCTTCTTCTAGCTATTTAACCTTGTTGCTGTGGCTGACCTAACCCTGATGAATACTGGAAAAGTGGGATTTGACTTCGCTGTTTTGCACCTTGACCAGATGGCTAAGCAAGTGCCTGTACCAGGCGTGCCACTTGTTACTCCTTGCTCGGTTAGTGCTTTCTCTTATGATTGTTGGTTATGAAGATAAGGGAACTATGAGGTGAGGGCAAAATGAACATTGTTCCTGCAGGAGATGTCTTATTGAAGATGCTGTCACTGCACCTTAATTTGTTTGTTACCTCTGTCATGGACTAGGCCAGACCCCTCAAAACATTTAAAGAAAATAGCCTGGACCCTAACTTGGCTAGTTTTTTTTAAGCAGGTGTAAAGTGGATATTCCAGGAGCGCTGCAGCTGACCCAACCAATTACTTTTCAACAAAACAGAATTTATTTACACGATTACCGAATGAAACACAAACAAAAAACAACAGAATACAGAATAACTTAACCTGTCCGAAAATCCAACAGATTATCCCAGTTTAATGATGCTGTTCAAAATACTTGCAATCCCCATAAACACCCTTTGCACAAAAATGGAAAAATCCAACTCAGGGTCTTGCAGGAGAGATGTCAGAGAGAGGGAGGATCAGCATGAACCTGCTTCTTTGTGTCCAGCAGCTTCACAACTGACTGACTGCTTTCAGTGAACAGCCAGACTGCTAAAACCAAACCAAAGAAAAGCTGGGCTGGGAGAACTGACCACTCCCCTTTCGTGGTACTAGTGCTTTTAAAAAATTGAAAGCATTCTCAATTAGTTAAACCCAGACTTATCAGAATCGCTGCTTTTATGACCTATCTGAAAAAAAAAGCCAAGGGCAGCATAACCTTATTAAAGGAGCAGCATCGTCACTCCTTTGATAAAGGATTTATCAGATGGTGACCATGGAGGTGATCCTTGTCTGTACTTTGTTGCCACATTGAGTGCAATAGTCAATTATCTATTTATATGATGTATAAGTTATTCACAGATAAATAGATCATAGGCAATTTTGGGGAACACTAAGAAACTAGAATACAAATAACGGTTGCAGATAACACTTGGTGGGTCTTGTTGGTATCTATGGAGAGAAACACAGGCTGTTAACAATGGGGTTCTCAGATTGTGTGCTTGTTTCAAGTTACCTGGGCGTAGCATGGTCTGTAGCTCGCCATTAATCTCGTCATATCAGCACCTTAGTCAATTAAAATCAATTAATCAGCCCCCTCTGCTCAGCTCTTCTCTGACAGTGTAACATATTGTGATCATCTGAAATTTGGCATTCTTGCATTGTCTTGATAAGTGCAGATGAAAATCTTCAGGAACAAGTCTCTCTTTTCAGAAATATTCATGCTGCACTCTCAAGTGACAATTTTAACGATGTTTTCTGACTTTTAAACATTCACTGTAATCACCTAATTTTTCTAACAGCCTGATATGGCTGGCTCTATTATTGATACAGCACCACTTATTTTCATTAACATTAGAGTGTTTTATTCCTCTGCAATCAACTGTCATTTTAGGGTTACATTGCAGCAAATTCGCAGCAGAAGCTGAAGGTTTCTTATTTACCTGGAGTACCAGAGGCCTTTCATAAGAGCTTTGAGATTCAAGTCTCTTACTTTGAACCTGAGAGTATTAGCCTGAAGGGGGAAGGAATCTTTCCCAGAATTTACCTGGATCTCCCAAGAAACATAAAAGGTATGGCCTTAACTTTCAGCTAGTTCTTTAAATTAAAAGTAAATGCAATGCTGGTACAAAACAAACAGCAAACAACTACAACAGTTTCACAGTTTATAAGTGTTCCACTATTCAGTGTAATCATTTGTAATCTATAACTTATCTCCTCTTAGCCACATTGCCCCATATCCCTTCATGCTTTCTTTTCACATAAATCTGTCAAGGTCACTGATAAAATTAGCATTCAATCTAACAAGAATTGCCATCTGTGAAGGGCAACTCCAACCTTCTACCATTCTGTTTCTTATTTTTGCCCCTAAAAAGTCTGAGTCTGGTTATTAGACCTAGTCCAGAATTCATAAGAACTGGAAATAGTTTCTCTCTGCTCAATTTGTTTGCCTTAAAACTTGTAAACCTCACTGAAATCACTGTTCAATCTATTAACTTTCAGGGAATGCAATTCTAGTTTATATAATCCATTCTCATAAGTTAGTTCGTGATATAATTCTTGTAAATCTATGTTGCATTCTCTTGTTGTGTCTGCCCCACAGTGTGTTATAACTTAGATCTAGCAAAGAAACTGCAAGTCAACTCTTAATAGTAATAAACGATAATATTTATTTCACACAATTAATATTAATATAATGAAATACTCTACAAACTAACAATTCACATTATAAATCTAAACAACAAGTGGATGGTCATGTTCCACCACTCCAGGTCTTGGCCTTGATCCACATGGTGATGATTGTCTGGTCCTCTCCTGCCGGTGGTCCCAAGGTTGTGTTCTCTTCATGATGGGTGGGCTCAAGTTACTGTACTGAGAATGGTGTTGTGGCGATTCTTACACTTAGAAGTCTTTGCACCGTTTTGGGAGGGTCTTTGATGTCCTCCAGTAAATCGATCAGGGCTTGATCAGCCTGATCAATCGGATTCAACCAGGCATTGACGTATTGATGGCGGGGTGGTCCTTGAACATCTACTCCTGGAAGTTGTTGGGAGCACGTAGGTCAAGTAGCTCTCTCCAAATAAGGGTGTGAGGCTCCCCGTGTCTAGTAAACAACTGGATGTTTCTGATTGTCATGGGGATGTCATTTCAGATCGATTCTGTTCCATTCAAATTCAGGTATATTATATGATCTGCAGCTGCTGGGTCAATTGCATAGTCTCTGTCTGTAGCTGCAGCCTGTTTGGTTTCTACAGCATGTTTATTCCATAGTCTTTGAGCACAGTCACTTTTGATCAAGGTGTGTCTGAATTTCCCAACATGCATTGTTTATTGTCCATTTCTCATAAAGCCATCATTTTCAGTGGCCCATCCAGCTGCACCCTCCAAGACCAGTGTATCCTTTCTTGGTGACCAGTACTGGAGATATGATTCATGCAGGGCTTTGTATAGCTACAGCAAAATTTTGAGCTACCTATATTCTTACTTGTTAGATATAAGGCCAGTAATTCTTTTTCATTAGTCTTTGTTTATGAAATCTTACTGTGTATCTTATCACTGATGTCTCTTTGGACTTCCATGATTTCCTATTTTGAAAACCTTGCTATTCAAACCTATCTGGGTCCAAAGTGGATGAACTCTTATTTCCTGACACTGAAAACCATTTGCCACAGTTTTACCCATTTCCTGAATTAATCAGTATCTTTTTTTAGATTACTTACAGTGTGGAAACAGGCCCTTTGGCCCAACAAGTCCACACCGACCCGCCGAAGCGCAACCCACCCATACCCCTACATTTACCCCTTACCTAACACTATGGGCAATTTAGCATGGCCATTTCACCTGACCCGCACATCTTTGTGACTGTGGGAGGAAACCGGAGCACCCGGAGGAAACCCACGCAGACACGGGGAGAACGTGCAAACTCCACACAGTCAGTCGCCTGAGTCGGGAATTGAACCCGGGTCTCTGGTGCTGTGAGTCAGCAGTGCTAACCACTGTGCCACCGTGCCGCCCTATCTTTGTGCAATATTAAGCTTCTACCTACAATAGCGCAAAGATGCCTATCTGAAATTGTGGCTGCAATTCAATTCGGTCGTTCATTATACTCTGGCAGCATGGTGGCTCAGTAAGTGGCACTGCTGCCTCGCAGCTTCAGAGACCTGGGTTAAATTCCAGTCTCGGGTAAATGTCTGTGTGGAGTTTGCACATTTTCCCAGTGTCTGCATGGCTTTCCACTGGGCACATTCCAAAAATGTGCAGGTTAGGTCGATTGGCCATGCTAAATTGACCATTGTGTGCAAGCTAGGTGGGTTAGCCATAGGGAATGCAACGTTACAGGGGTGGGTCTGGATGGGATGTTCTTTGGAAGGTCAGTGAAGGCGTGAGGGGCTGAATGGCCTGCTTCCACATTGTAGAGATTCTATGAAATCTATTCTATCTGTAATGATTTTTTTCTGACTCTCTTCAGTCATTTTGTGTGAGAAGTTGAACAGTAGTCATACCGAAACAGAATCTTGCAGAACTGCACTATGCAGATTCCCTGCCTATAAATGGTAAACTTTTGCCATGAGATGTGAGGCAGTTGGTTGTTAACATCTGTGTGGCAGTACCATGTGAAACAATCATTATGACAACTGTCTGTACAGCGGATTCTTATAATGTGCCTCGGAATTAAATGTGAGATGTAATAATTAGTCCAAATGCCAGAATGCCCAACAGCACGTGTGCAGACGGGGCCTGTGATGTCACTTTGCCATGACATGGTCTTTGTTGTCAGGTAGCATTTCTGCAAATGTATATACTGAGGACAGTCTGATAGACTGTTTGCTGTGACAGGTTTTCCTTCTGTTAAAAAGACAACCACTCACAACTGATGACACAGACAACCTATTAAGATCTCCTAGTTTTTGAACACACAGAAAGCAGAAACCTAGTAATCAAGTCAGGGAATCATTGATCCATGAACAGCCTGCTATGTGCAACAGGCTCTTTCCAGTCATTATTTTCAATAACTGGGACATTGCAAAGCACCCAGTAAAATCAGGGAGCTGCTTCCTTCACAACTTTGTAAATTCTAAAGTTCATGCTGAAATATTTTAATGATCATTGCAGCAGGAAGTGAAATGTCAAATGCTCAGGAATTGACTCCACCATGCACTATTGCTTTATGGGCAATGCCACCTTTCTTTCAGGCAGTTGTGGATCCGCTGCCAAACTGTGCATGTGTGCCATCTCTGTAGTAATGCAGTCAATATGGGAGAACTGATTTAATGTATGTATATCCCCCAAAGATGCAGTAAGAAAAGATTAATTAACAATCATGCTGTGCAGAGTCTCTTGTGGAAGTGCAACCAAAATATAGAATTCTTAATTCAGATAGTGCAAAGCAGTTAAATCCAAAACTAATGTCCTAAATCTAAATAAAGAGATCTATTAAGGGTATTTGGCATGAATTGCCAAGGATGGATGAAGAAATCTTACTGAAGGGACTGACAATGGATAGGCAATGGTACATACTTAAAGAATGTGTGAATGAATTACAACAATTATCCATTTCTGTCTGTCAAAGGAAAGGGGAAAGTTGGCTCAACCATGGCTTACAAAGAAATTAGGGATAATGCTATATCCAAAGAGGAGCTGAAAATGTGTTGCTGGAAAAGCGCAGCAGGTCAGGCAGCATCCAAGGAACAGGAGATTCGATGTTTCGGGCATAAGCCTTTCTTCTTATGCCCAAAACGTTGAATCTCCTGCTCCTTGGATGCTGCCTGACCTGCTGCGCTTTTCCAGCAACACATTTTCAGCTCTGATCTCCAGCATCTGCAGTCCTCACTTTCTCCTTTTCCATATCCAAAAAGGAGACATATAAGATTGCCAGAAAAAACAACAAGCCTGAGGACTAAAAATTGAGCAATATAGGACAAGATATTTGATCAAGAGAGAGAAAATTGAGTATGAGAATAAAGTTGCAGGGAACATGAAGACTGACAGTAAAAGCTCCTATAGATAGGTGAAGGGAAAAAGATTAGTAAATTGAATGCAGGTCCGTGGCAGTCAGAAGCTGTGTAAATTATAATGGGGAACCAAAAAATGGCAGAAAAATAGAAAATGATCTGGCTTCATAAAATAGGGCCCAGATAATCTCCAAGAAATAGAATCCCGACAGTATGGAAACAGGTCCTTCAGGCCAACACTGACCCTCTGAATAGGCCACCCGCCCATTCCCCTACCCTATATTTACCTCTAACTAATGCACCTAATACTCAGGGCAATTTAGCATGGCCAATTCACCTGACCTGCTCATCTTTGGACTGTGGGAGGAAACCGGAGCAAGCCCACGCAGACACGGGAGAACGTGCAAACTCCACACAGTCAGTCACCCGAGGCTGGAATCGAACCCGGCTCCCTGGTGCTGTGAGACAGCAGTGCTAACCACTGAGCCACTGTGCCATCCAGAAATGTTAGGATCTAGTGAGAGAGTTAAATTGAAGGAAATAAAATGGTGTCGGGAAAATTAAAGGCTGATAAATCTCCAGGGCTACATAATCTACATCCCAGAGTACTAAAGGAAGTGACGCTGAAAATATTGGATGTATTAGTCGTCACCTTCCAAAAGTGTCTAGACTCCGGAGCAATTCCCACAGATTGGAGGGTGACACATGTAAGTTCACTATTTAAAAAGGCAAAAGAAACAGAATTACAAATCTGTTAGCCTGACATCGATAGTGGGGTAAATACTAGAACCAGCTATCAAGATTTGGAAAGCATGAATATGTTTGGACAAAGTCCAATTTGTGCTTAACAGGTCTATTGGAGTTTGTTTTGAGGATGTACAATACAATCTGGCTAAATGCGAAGTTATAAATGTTGATGTCAACAAACCGACAGGACGAATACTGTTAAAATGGTGATATATGGGGAAGTGTGGATGTACAAAGGGATCTGAGTGTTCTTGTACACCAGTCAATGAAAGTAGACAGGCATTTGCAGCAAGCAATTAGGATGTCAAATAGAATATTGGCCTTCAACACAAGATTATTTGAGTTGAGAATTATAGATGTCGTATTGCAGTTATATACAGCTTTGATGAGACTGCACCTGTAATATTGCATGCAGTTTTGGTCTCCCTACCTAAGAAAGGATTTACTTTCCATAGAGGGATTGCAGCAGAGGTTGAAATTGAGAATAGTAAAACTGTAGGATGAGGAGTGACTGGTTTAAGTGGGCTGAAATTTAACAATTTAGAAAGATTTGATTGAAATGTTTTCCCTGTTTAGAGAATCTAGAACCAGGGGCTCACAGTTGCAGGGCACAGGACTATTTAGAACTGAGATGAGGAAATAATTCTTCACTCAGAGGATAGTGAGCCTGTGGAATTCTCTACCATAGAGCCTGTGGAGATGAAGTCACTGAATATATAAAGATGGAGATTGGTACATTTTTAAATTTTAAAGGCATCAATGGGTATGGGAGAAAGCAGGAAGATGATATTGAGGTAGAGGATCATCTATGGTTATGTTGAATGGTGGACCAAGCTCAAAAGGCTGAACAGCCCACTTCTGCTCTTAGTTTCAATATTTTAATGATTTTGTTCAATTTGATTTTGTTCCTAATGTCCACACAGGGTAGATCTTAGTACGCAACATAAGATCCAATTAAAAGTGCTAAATGCTATGTCTAAAGATTTGCTAAATAACTCCCAAATAAAGTGTCAGTTGCCAACATGCACTTAAAATTACTGGTATCTTCAATGTGTCAGGATGAGGTTCTGTATGTGTCATTTAACAAAACTGTACACCAACTCTACAGACTGTCATTTTTTTCCGAGTAATGGAGTTTCAGAGTAGCAGTGCAAAATTTCTAAACGTTCCAGTGTTGTGAAGACTTACAAACAGCTGCAAATGTGTTGCTGGTCAAAGCACAGCAGGTTAGGCAGCATCTCAGGAATAGAGAATTCGACGTTTCGAGCATAAGCCCTTCATCAGGAATAATATTCCTGATGAAGGGCTTATGCTCGAAACGTCGAATTCTCTATTCCTGAGATGCTGCCTAACCTGCTGTGCTTTGACCAGCAACACATTTGCAGCTGTGATCTCCAGCATCTGCAGACCTCATTTTTTACTCGAAGACTTACAAACAGGAATAGACTGGAAAGAATAGGACTGTATTTTATGTTTGATTAGAACTTTATTACCAACAGGAAATGAAAAGTATGAGGCACTGCTGAAAGAGGCAAGAGAAGCATTAGAGAGAGAAACAACTGAAGGAAACCTGCTCAGCCGTCCTGAAACCATAGCAGGAGAATTGGGTGCGGCCAACACACTCTCTTCTGTAAGTCGCTCTCATTCTTAATTATGTGATTGCAAAAGGTGTTTTATAGAATTGTTTTACATCAAGCCAACCTGGAATGGAAGGCAGTTGGCGATAAATCCTGATTCCTGATGATGGGCTTTTGCCTGAAAAGTCGACTCTCCTGCTCCTTGGATGTTGCCTGAACCAACTGTGCTTTTCCAGCACCACTCTCTCGAAGATAAGTCCCTTCGCTGCAGCACAATACTTAAATTACTTCCCATTTTTCCCTTTCAGTTTTTCCTTTCTTCATTGGACTGCAGTTGTCTAACCCTCAGTGTGGCTTGCCCAAATGATTGTGCCTGTCTCACTGAAATGCAGTTGGTTATGGATATTGATTTACAAATGCTTTTCTTTTGAAGATTTTGTGTACTTATTGATGGATTTTCTCTGTTTCTAACCTTCACAGTATGACACCCTGCTGCAGATGGAGGCTGATCGCTTACTAATTAAGGAGTGCAGTCTGGCACAAGATTTACTTCTTTCTTCTCACAGCTCTTCACCTGGATCAAATCAACGTGCACACAAAGGTGTATTCAGGTAGGAATACTGCAATTCTACTCCTACTCCATTAACTACCATTCATGCTCACCATTAATTTTCCCTATCTCTCAGGTCAACACACTGTTTTTGCAAATTTTCCCTATAAATGCAAACAAAAAGCATGTACTATTTGATGGGGTATTCATCTCCATCTCAAATGGACATAAAATCTCTAATGTTATTATGTCCATCAGGGCAGAAGTTTGATCTGAAGTCCTTGTCAATACTTTTCCGTCAAACAATATGCTTCCTCAGGTAATATTCCACAATATTGCTGTTTGTGGAACTTTGCTGTACACAAAGTTGCTGATCATGTTTCCTATGACACCATGGGAGCTGCACTAGAAATTCAGTTTACTAGCTGTAAAATATTTTTTATTATGTTGAGTCATGCAGGATACAGTGTGAGTATTATGACAAGATGAGAAGGGGTGAATTAGCTCCCTTCTTTTGAATCTTCTTAGTCAGTTTCAACAGTTGTTCAAGTTATTTTCAACACAGGACTAGATCTTTGCCCAGTTAAAAATAAGACCTTAAGAAATAGGAACAGGACTAGGGTATTCAGCCCCTTGAGCTTGCTCTGTTATTAAGTAAGGAGCCAATCTCAAGGGGTGGGTGGATTGTGTGTGTGTGTGTGTGTGTGTGTGTGTGTGTGTGTGTGTGTGTATGTGTGTGTGTGTGTGTGTGTGTGTGTGTGTGTGTGTGTGTGTGTGTGTGTGTATGTGTGTGTGTGTGTGTGTGTGTGTGTGTGTGTCGGGGAGGGTGGGGGGGTGGCGGGTGTGTGGGGGGGGGGGGTGGTGGTGTGTGTGTGTGTGTGTTTAGAAAAGAACAAGTTTATTGCTGTACCTACATCTTATGATCTTCTGGAAAAAAAGTGGAGTTGAGGATTAACAGATAAAGCATGCTCTCATTGAGTGGCAGAGCAGACTTGATTGGGTAAGTGGTCTCTTTCTGCTCCTTGTCTCTTATGGTCTTATTACTGAAGGAACATAAGGACACAACATCAAGCTTGTGGCCATTGTGTGGTCACTGCGTATACTCACAATCTTTCACACACTCACGGACACACACAGACACAAGCAGGCACGTTAAAAGGGGAATAATATCCAAAGCAAAAGAAACATAGAAGAACATACAGTTACAATTACTTTGGCTCCGTGAGAGACGAAATTTCAACCTGAGACCACAGTTAGTCAACTGGTTTCTTGAATTTTGATTCAAAGAGCAATACAGGATTGCACTGTAGAAAATTGCACTATGGGAAACCGTTATAGAAAATCGCACTGTAGAAGGTCGTTAATAGAAAATTGCAGTAGGTTCAGTAGAAAGTTTGCGCTATCTAAGCAACATCCACGATTCGTCAATTGCATTATAGCCAACTCTTGCTGATGACATGTGAATGATAGCAGAACAATCTATAGTCTGAGTTTTTATAATTGTGCAAAAAAGCAAGTTGTTATTTGCTATCTTTGCACCTGCAGACCTCTTCCTAGACACTAGGAACATAAAGAAAGGACAAAAACTAGGGACTCCATATCTCTGGTCCAGAGATGTCTGAAAGGAACGGTTAAAATATTTATCAATTGCCTATGCTGGCCTATTAATTCCTTATTATTTGCCATTTGTGGGAATATAACAAAGTGCTGCTGTGGGCTTAGGTGAATACCAGGCTTCAGTGAGAAAGGCATGAAAGGTATGATTCTTTTATATTTCTTACTGTAAAGGGGCAGAGATGGCAGTCAAGGCAGTGGTGTGCTCCTCCTGCCAGATGTGGGAGATCAGGGAGCAGTCTAGTGTCCCTGACAACGATGTCTGCAGGCAGTATAACCGGTTGCAGCTCCTCACAGTGTATGTTGTTTGGTTGGAGCAGCATTGGACACACTGTGGAACATATGGGGATGGACAGTATGATAAACACTAGTTACGGACAGGCGTCACACCACAGCAGGTTCAGTCAGCTAAATGGGTGACCACTAGGAGAGGCAAGCAGGTAGTACAGGAGTCTCCTGGGGCTATTCCCCTCTCTAACAGGTATATCCTTTTGGACACTGTTGGGGGGATAGTCTCTCAGGAGAATCTAACAGTCGCAGCCAGGCCTGTGGAACCACAACAAATATTTACCCCTGAGCCAACACCTAAAAATTATGACGTAGTTGTTTATTTAGATATTGTCAGTGGGACATTACTCCAAACAAATTGGCAGCAGCATTTCTGCCATTACAACAGTGACTGCAGTTCAAAAGTTCTGAATTGTTCAGCCAGAGAGTGGTGGGCCTGTGGAATTCATTGCCATGGAGCGCAGTGGACGCCAGGACATTGGGTGTTTTCAAGGCAGAGATTGATAAATGCTTGATCTCGCAAGGAGTTAAGGTCTATGGGGAGAGGGTGGGTAAGTGGAAATGAAATGCCCATCAGCCATGATTAAATGACAGAGTGGACTCGATGGGCCGAATGGCCTTTCTTCCACTCCTGTGCCTTATGATCTTAATTGATTGCAAAGTGAGGTTGTTAGAGATGTATTAAAACATATTTGTTATTTGTTTTTCTTTGTATCTGCACTGCTTGGTTAATTCAGTTTTTGTGTTTTCTTTCTGTCCATTTACCATAATCTTCTGCCTTGTGGCTGAAATTTGTACAAGCGCTAGCAATGCCTTGCAGTCCATGTATAAGTGAATGAAAATTAGTCCCCGTAAGATATGATTATACATGTATAGAAATGACAGTTGTTTAAGCTGATGCAGCATCTATCTATTATATCTGTCTATATTCTCATTTATCTTTTGATATAAAATAAGTATAAGCTGAGGTGTTATTTTATGAACCTTGGAATTTGCAGCAGTGTTTTGCATATTTTCCTCGCAATTTTGTTAATTGCTATTTCGTTTCACCTCAGGAATTTTTGTATTTAAATATCTAGCACTGCTCTGGTTTGTACACACTATTGAGGAAATGAGTTCCCTTGTGCGAATCCTTCTTCACCTGTGTTTATTGAAAGAAGAAGAGGGAAATTGAATGGATGTCACTATTGGGAGGCAGATCATTCTGCAAGAGAAGTACACCATACTTACCTTTCAGCCAACATACATACAGAGAGAGGTACACCTACTAGTAAAGGCCAGGCACAGGTGGCACATGAGCACCACTTCAGTGATCTGCTGCAATTAACACACACTGGGAGACTGATGCTACCAGGGACTAAAACGAAGACTGTCATTTTAACCTTCCTCTCACCCATCTAGAGATGCTGCAATATCATGTAGTGAGAAGCACAGCCATGTCCCCTTCTCACTGCTTTCACCTTCATCACCCATCAAAGGGGACTTTGGATGGTTGCAGCATTTTTATACTTTGTTACAGTTTGTATTTGTGATCTTCCTATTCATTGTGACTAGCAAAGGCTGAAATAAGGGCACTAAAATGATTGTCAGTCATATGTGGCCACTTACCTTGAAGTATTTGGAATTCTTTAAACTTGTCCCTTGTACAGGGACTTCCCAATCCACTGTGACGAGATCCCAACACAAGGCCTATCATGGACCAGGTACTTGGCCAATCTATAAGTGAGACCTACTTACAAAATCATTGAGACTGAGACAGTAACACACAAACACTGGGCCACTGGTGACCTGATCACAGAACTTATGCCTATGTGACATATTCCCCCCTAATAGCACTTGTTAATGGACAATGAATGGCAACACTCACATCCTTTACTGATTGAAAAAGCATATATTCTTACAACATTAACAATTGAAAAGCCCATTTAGTACATTAGTACATTAGCAAGACATTGTGCTTTCATAAATCTAATGATTTTAATGTCCTTGGCTTAGTTAAATAATTATTTTATCTTGTACACTGAAGAAAATATGCTACTGAGTGTTCTGACATCGACAGCTTATATTGCAATCTCTGGCAACAGAAAAGTGCCAGATGGTATGCTGGGAGAGTAATTTACTATAATTAAAAGCCTCTTGTTTCTACATGTCCACATGCCACATGCTGTCTCAGAAACTGGGTCAGACAGCAGGAGGGTAAGATTATGCAGATGCTTTGTTCTCAACGCTTCATTGTCAAAAATGGAAGCTGTGGTGGGATGGTAGAGGAAACCCATTCTTCACCAAGTATTAAAATAACTAGCTTCTTTGCTAGGCAGAATATTACCATGACTATTGTCATGATCTCCTTAGAGACTGATAACTTCTAAAAACAAAAATAATTTTCCAACAATGAGCAGAAATGGACAGAAGGTAGGATACCATGTTTTAAGACTTTTAATGCAATAAAGAAGTTAAAATCAATATAGGCTAAGCATTAGACTGAAGTATTAGTTCCTTCTTATTTTTTGTGATGAAAACATTCTTTCACATTGACTATTTAACATGACCAATATATCCAATATTTACTTTAAAAAACATTTCTGCCAGACATGTGACATTTAAGATGAAGTTACAAGTCGCTCACAGCTTTCCAGCAGGTTCACTTCTCCCTCACATTGCAAGATCACATCTCTGGTTTTTGAAAATCATTCCTGTCAACCTGAGTATTCCAGAACTGACTTGTGTCAGCAAAGACCATCTTGTTTCTAACATCTCCACAATTCACCTCTGTCTTACCCACCTACTTTTGAAAAGAAAGCCAACCTTTCCAAGCATTCTGATGAGTTGTTAACATTAAAAAAATGTTTACTCTCTGTTTCTCTATGTGGGTATCACTTCTTCAAAACCGTCCATCTCTTTGTGTCAAGATATTTACACTGTCTCTTCATTTTCAATAGGTTATTGCTTTGGGTTTCTTTCCAACATGACAAGCAGATTACAAAGGTCTATCCCCAGAAGTTTAGTATTTTCCACATACCCCCCTGTCCAACACATTCTGTTTCACCCTAGATTAGAGGTGATATTTTGAAACATAACCATCATATGAACCATTCAGTGTTCATAATACTATGTAGCCTTTAGTTCACCAGCATTAACATGGCTTTGTCAGTCCTTGGTTGTATTTCTCCAGAATTTCCATGCTTTTAAATCATGATAAGCAACTGGCAAGCAGGAATATTAGTCCTTCTGAAGTAGAGAGTAAACCTTCCTAAAGTGCAGTGTGAGGACAGTCTGAATTAATGTTGGCTTATTGCAGATCAGACTGTGGGAAGGAACCTGTTGGATTTAGGGAAGCCAGTAAAGTATTTGAGACTGAGATCAACTTAGTTTCAGTGCATGGCAGGTCAGGCTTGAGCCACTGAATGATCTCCGCACATTCCTAATCTTCCTATGTAATCCTGTACATATTATGTTTATTTGTATATTGTTCCTTATAATGTATTTGAACAGGACTTAATGGGATTATAGATGTTTTTATTCCAGAAAACCAAAGTATATATCAATGGCAGGACACTAGGAAGTTCAGAGAAACAGAACAATTTTGGGATACTTTTCCATAAATCCCTAAAGGTGGCTGGTTAGTAAAGTAGTTAAGAAGGCACATGGGACACTTTCCTTTATTAGGCAAAGCATAGATTATAAGAGCAGGGATAGGTATGTTGGCTAGGTCACAGCTAGAGTCCTATGTGCCTTTCTGGTCTTCAAACTTTCGGAAGGATGTGATTTCACTGAAGTGGGCGCAGAGGATATTGAACTGGATGTTGCCTGAGATGGAGCATTTCAGCTCTGAAGGGAGGCTAGATTAACTCTGTTGATTTCTTTGAAGCAGAGCAGGTTGAGGAGGCATAGACATGTATAGGATTATGAAGGGCATAGACAAGGTGAATAGAAACCCTCTGTTCTCCTTGGATGAGTAGATCAACAATAAGTGGACTTAATTTAATAGGAAGGTGGGACGTTTGAGGAAAAGCTTTTCCATCCAGAGGGTGGTAGAGGTCTGGAATTCACTGCCTGGGAGGGTAGTTTAGGCAGCAAACTTCACAACCTTTAAAAAGCATGTCAATGAGCACTTAAAGTGAGACAACACTCGAGGCAACGTACCTAATGTGGGCAAGTGGAACTGGTATCGACTTCGTGCAGCTTTGGCAGTATAGTCATGATGGGCCAAAAGGCATCTTTTGTTGTGTTTGATTCTATAAGTATGCCACAACTCTATGCTGCAGAAGCAGTCCTTCTGCCCAGTAATATTCTCTGCTCATCAAGAGAAGAATACAATCATTCTCTCTTTATATCTCTCTCAAATTCACAACTATGAACATGTTTCATCACCATAATTAATATTATTGACATGCCAATTTGTTTGTTTCTTAACCCAAAATTAGATCAAGGACCAACTAACAGATGAAAAGTACCCTTTATACCTATTTGCATATTTTGGAGCAAGTGACCTGATGGCTATGGTCTTCTCCTGTCATTGACTAAGGCAGGTTCTTTACTATTTCACCTGCTACACTGGAATAGTCTGTTCAGCACGAGGTCGCAGTCACCTAGGAGACAACCCAGCCTGTATTATTTGGCCTTCTCTGGTCCTGCCCTTCCTCCTAATGAAGGAACAAATGAACACGAATGACAAGTGAGAAAAACTTGATTTTACTTCCCCAAGTTATTGGTTCCTAAATTTCTTAATTGAGGGACTCCTTTTCATAAGGATTAGTGATCTTGGACCTCAAAACTGGATGATAAATCCGTATAATACTCAAAATGTGAAAATATTGGATGAAAGGAATAGTCCCTTTTCCAAATTGTTGAACATTTTGATGAGTTTGAGGATTAGTTCTCTGATCTATAGAGTAAAGACTTAAATGGGAACATTTACATATATTTTATAGGCTATGAAAAACATTTGATTGTGTTTAATACCAAAAACTAATAAACATTGCTGAAGTATGATGTTGACAGTAAGAGGTGAGATTTATCCAGAGCTGAGATTGAAACCAAATAGGCAGGAAAGGACAATCAGATGTATTTCCAGAGAGGCGAGCAGTATACTGACATCAAAATGATTCAGTCTGTACACAGAAATTATTCAAAGAATTGTTTGCACTTCTGTGAGTAAAAATTGGAGGCAAGAACATTTCAAACTTGTGTTGCCCTGATGACATAATGCCACTTGCAGAATCAAAAGCAAACCTTCAAACTATTGTCAATCAAGTCAAATTTAAAACTGTAAATATGGACTAAGAATAAACATGCAAAGACAGAAACAATGGTATTTAGGAGGAGTACATGAAAAGAAACTGAAGATTGAAATAGACAATGTCACACAGGAAAAGGTTTGTCAATTCAGGACAAATGATAACAAAAGGTGGTTGATCTGATACCATGCTAGAAGAAAAGTAGGAATAACCAAAAGTAATTTTGCAAAGCTGAGGAATCTGTTAATAAAAAGAAAACTCAAACTCCGAGCAAGACAATAACTCCTATTCTGCCACTTTCCTTGGACAATAAGGAAAGAGCTCTGTGAGGAAATAGAGACCTTTGAATGTGAATGCTAAGACGTCTGCCAAAAATCCCATGTGCAGCTTAATTGGATCCCAATCCAGATGGTGAATTATGAAAGTTGAGTAGAAATCCATTTTTGACAGTCAGTTTATTTACAGAATGCAGGATTATGTATGTCTAACATCTGCCTTCCAAACCCCAAAGTCTTTACTCTCTTTGAAAATGTAAAATGTAATCAGATGAAGAAACAGTTAAGGGAAGGGATATTGTAACATTATTGTAACAAAAAGCAACATTAAAGCAAACTTTTCTATTTAAAATGTTGCTGTGATGCGAGTGGAGGTGATGCTGCATTCCAACTATCTTCTCAAATCAGCTCAGTCTTCCTTTCATTTTGTTTTGATTGAATAAACTAAATAATGTGATTGACACCTCTTAAAGGGAAATGCAATAAAATGCAAAATGGATGCTCATGTGACATTGAGGTAGTGTACTTACCTCTGAACCAGGAGTCCTGGATTTAACTATAAGAGCAGGCAGGTGGGACTAGTTTAGTTTGGAATTATGTTTGGCATGGACTGGTTGGACCGACTGGTCTTTTTCCATGCTGTATGACTCTATAACCATAGGATTTTAAGTCTGCTTGTAACACCAGAAAAGCAACTTGCTCCAGGCAAAACATTTGCCCCTGATCTCAATATGTCCCAAAAGATTGATATCTGGAAAGAACCCTGTGTTCTAACAACATTGTGTCAAATATAGAAAGGAGGTAGAGGGCTTGGCGACATGGCACAATGAGAACAACCTTCTCTCAAGGTTGGCAAAACTAATGAACTGACCATTGACTTCAGGAATAAAGGAGGAGAACATGCTCCCATCTACTTTAACGGAATTGAGGTTGAGAGGGTAGACAGCGTCAAGTTCCTTGGAGTGACGACAACTGACAACCTATGCTGGACTTCCCACGTAGATGTGATGGTCAAGAAGACACAACAACGCCTGTTCTTCCTCAGGCGGCTCAGGAAATTTGGCATAGCCGTGAGGACCCTCTCCAGTTTCTACTGATGGGGCATTGAAAGCATATTTTGCTTTCAGTCTGGCATGGCAACTGCTCTGCCCAGGAATGTAAGAAACTACAGAATGTGGTGTGCACAGCCCAGACGATCATGGAAGCCAACCTTCCCTCAGTTTACATGGCTTGTTCCCATGGAAAGGCTGCCAACATCATCAAAGACCCATCGCACCCCAGTCAGGCTCTCCTACAACCTCTTCCATTAGACAAAAGGTGCACATACACACACCATACACACATCCACACACCACACACCCTGTGCAATGTAACTTGTATGCCTCTGTCTAAGTCATTTCTTTGTTTACTATGATCTGTCTGCACTGCTCATACACAAAACTTTTAACGATACTCCAGTACGTGACAATAAAATCAATCAATCAATCACAGTCAGTCAATTCCCATCTTGAAACTCCCTGTACCTTCATCAGCAATTATGCTGCATTTGAACTCTTGTGATAAGGACCACAATTCACAGCCTCAACACAATTGGACTTTCTACATCTAAACTAGTCTTAACATCTTTGATCTTAAGTAATTTGCAGTTTGTAACATCTGTCCTCTCCCCTCTCTGCCTTCCTTGGACATGTTTGTATGAATGTGTCACCCCCACCCCCCCCCAATCGAAACCATTTTCCTAGTTTTGAATGCAGTAATGAACTCCACTTCTTCAAGGTTTTTGTCTGTTAAAAGCAGGGTTGTTACCCACACCAGATTCTCATTCACAGTTTCCACCCTGTCAGAACTTCAGAGTAAATGATAGAATCAGCTACACGTACTCTATACTGAAAATGGTGGGTTATTGTTTATAATTTAAGAATAAGTAGTGTTACGTATGTATTACACCCATGATTTTTATTTTGCAGATGTCATTTGCCAGAGTTTGTCCTGGATTTTGGCTTTGTAATCCTCAGCACTGTCAAGGTACATGTTGTGAAGATTACAAACACAGGCTGTTTGCCAGTATCATTTTACACTGATCGACATGCTCTTAAAAAAACAGGTAAGGCAGCTGTTATGCTTGAAAAAGTCATGGTTCACAGCTAACTATGCATTTGTTGTGCAGAAAATACAATCTAAACTTTAAACTTATTTTTCCACACCATTTACAAATGCTGAAATTATCAAAGTGCTGTTATTGAGATGGATATTTATTCAATAGTGCCTGCGACTATATATTCAATGGGACACAGATATCTGAGGGAACCTGAGAACCTTATTTGCCACAAAATTACATTCAATGTAAATGAATGGGAGTCTCTTGCATAAAGTTGAGTCATATCATACAGTGTTTCCAACTGCTGCTCACATTAGTCTTTATGTGTTTTGCTTCTTTTGTCCGACCCAGAGATACACCGATCATTCTTTGCATGATTTTCTGAATCAGCCCCAGATTTGACCATAAATTCAAATATATAAACGAAGAGCAAAAGTGAACCAATCAACACTTCGTGCCTGCTCCATCATTTAATAAGGACAACACCCTCTCAAACTTGGTGAAAATGAAGACCTGCAGATGCTGGAGATTAGAGTCGAGTGTGATGCTGGAAAAGCACAGCAGGTCAGGCAGCATTCGAGAAGCAGAAAAATCAATGTTTTGGACAAAAGCCCTTAATCAGGAGTAATCCGTCGATTTTCTTGCTTCTTGGATGCTGCCTGAGCTGTGTTTTTCCAACACCACACACTCTACCCTCTCAAACTTGCAGAGTTCAATATATCAAGTTGCAGAGATGTTTCTCCTTCAGCACCTAATCCACTAAATGGGATCAACTAATTACAGATTACATGCTGATTGATTTATTCTGGTTGTTACCATGATTTTACAAATGTTGCTGATACTATAGTTCTTTCAAGTCACAAAAAATAATAGCATGGAGTGTTATGAAAGGTAATTGCTGAGTTCAAGGTTCTTGCACAAACGTGGTTTCTGAAGATGGACATACCTGTAGTTATTAATAAACATGGAAGAGAGAGTGAACAGAGGTCACATAGAGCAAGACAAGCTGCTGGAAGAGGGATGAGGAAATAGGGAAGAAAACTTCTTAACAGAAGACTGTACCCACCCAGTATGTTCTAGGAGCTGTTCACCGACCTGAACTTGGCAAAGAATAATGGTTGATATTTACATTTCACTAGCATGATCTCACTAAAACCTATCACTTACAACTGAACAATGTCACCTCAAGGCTAGGAACACCCTGCCAGCAGCTGTGAAGGTGATTGGCCCAGTGAAATGGATGTGGCTAATCAAAAAAGATATGCCCAATCATGAGGTTATGAGTGGGGTTAAATGGAATTCTGCTGCTGCCTGCAGATGGCACACTGCGCTGCATTGGATATCCTGTTTTGAACTGCTACATCCATTCTGAATCTATCCTATTTAGCACTGTGGTATTGCCATACAATATGAAAGTGTGTTTGCTCAATATGGAATAGCACCTTGTCCCCATAAGGACTGTATGGTGGCCATGTAATCAGTATTATGATGGATAGTAATATCTGTGACATAAATTGTTGAGGATAAGGTGAATTAGGGTTTCTTTTCTGTAAAGAGAAACAAAGAATTGTGGATGAGGGAGACGTAAAACAGGAAGTGCTGGAGAAATTCAGCAGGTCTGACTGCATCTGTCAGAAGAAAATCAGAGTTAACATTTCAAATCCAGTGAACCTTCTCTCGTGTGTGTATATGTGTGTGTGTGAGAGACAGAGAGAGCAAAGCTAATATGGCAGACTAGACTGAATGAAGTGTAGGTAAGCTGGGGCTTTCACAGGTGTCATGGAAGGTGTCATAGAAATGTAGTAGAGTCAACCAGCAAAGAAACAGGCCCTTTGACCCACTATCTGTATGCTGACCAACAAGCACCAAACTACTCTAACCCCATTTACCTGGACTTGGTCCATTGCCCACTGTGCCCTGGCATTTTAAATGCTCATTTAGATGCTTTGTAAATGTTGCAACAGTTCCTTCATCTACCACCCTCTAAGGCAGCATGTTTCATAATTCTACCATCCTCTGTGTCAAAGTTTTTTCCTTGGATCTCCTCAAATCCACTTAGTCCTCACCTTAAACTACTGGTCTTAGACATGTCTGTCACGGGGAAGAGATTCTCATGATCTATGGGCAGCATGGTGGCATAGTGGTTAGCACTGCTGCCTCACAGCGCCAGAGACCCGGTTTAATTCCCGCCTCAGGCGACTGACTGTGTGGAATTTGCACATTCTCCCCGTGTCTGCGTGGGTTTCCTCCGGGTGCTCCGGTTTCCTCCCATAGTCCAAAAATGTGCAGGTGAATTGGCCATGCTAAATTGTCCGTAGTGTTAGGTGAAGGGGTAAATGTAGGGGAAAGGGTCTGGGTGGGTTGCGCTTCGGCGGGTCGGTGTGGACTTGTTGGGCTGAAGGGTCTGTTTCCACACTCTAAGTATTCTATTCTTTCTGTACCGCTTTCTAATTCTTTCTAATTCTGTAATTCTTTCTAATCTATTCTTTCTGTACCGCTCATAACTTTGTATGTCTCAATCAGAGGCCCTGTCAGCCTCCACTGCTCCGAAGGAAACAAACCCAGTCTGTCTCCATAACTGAGACATTTCATCACAGGCACCTTCCTGCTGAATCTCCTCTGCCCCCTCTCCAGTGCATTTTTGCGGAGAGCCATGAAGTACCTCCATGAATGTCTGCCACTGCTTACTTACTGTCATTCCTGCTAATCTCTGCACCAGTTCACTTTAATCAATTCTATTCTTATTTCATTATAGTTCCCTTTATTTCAGTTAAACCCAGTTGATTCCAACCCAAATTTCTCACTCTTGAACTGAACATTAAACTCTTATCACATTAAGATCACTACCTCGGAGGTCATCTCTTAAACTTGCCTCATTACCCACTACTGAGGTCCCTGGTTAGTCCCATGACATAGTACATTGGAAACTTTCCATATTGCACTCAATGAATTCATTGTCGTAGCTACACTTTCCAATCTGATTAACCAAATCAACCCAAACATTAAAGTCATTCATAATTATTGTCCTTTTTAAAAAATGCACCTATTATTTGTCAATGTATAGTCTTTCCCACAGATTGGCTACTGGCTACTTCCTGATGAAGGGCTTATGCCCAAAATGTCGATTCTCCTGCTCCTCGGATGCTGCCTGACTGGCTGTGCTTTTCAAGCACCACACTCTCGACTCTGATCTCCAGCATTTGCAGACCTCACTTTCTTCTTCTGTCTGGGGGTCTGTGCACTATTCCTACTAATCTGTTCTATCCTTTGCTGTTTTCCGCCACTGCATCATCCAAGCCTCAACCATCTCACAACTGTCCTCATATCATTTTTTACTAACAGTGCCACACCACCACCGTTTCCATCTCTCCTGTCTCTCCAAAAGGTCAAATATCTTTGAATGCTAAGTTCTCAATTTTGATTTCTTTGTAACCATATTCCCAAAATGGCTCTGAGATCATGTTCATTTACTTGATTTTTGTGTTTGATTCATATATTTTATTCTGAAAACTTTGTGCATTAAGATACAAAGCCTTTAACTTTGTTCTATTATTGGATTTCCTTAAACTTTTATGGTTCCTTGGTACAATATGACATTCACATGTTCTGACCCTTCCTTTTATTTTCAAGTCGCAATCAACTCCATCACTAACCTACAAACATACCTTCTCCTTTATCTTTCATTTCATAATTTTTCATACATCTGAACCCCTCTACCTCAACTTCTTCCTCTGCCTCCGAGCTTACTTTCACAATCAGGATTCCCGCCCACCTTCCGAGGACCCATTCGCCCACCTCCAACACACTGCATCCACCTGGACACCCCGTGCTGGCCTTTTACCTGCCCTCGCCCTCTTCATTTCCAACTGCCGCCGAGACATTAACTGCCTCAACCTGTCTACCCCCATCCCCCACTCTAACCTCTCACCCTCACAACGCGCAGCCCTCCGATCCCTCTGCTCCAATCCCAACCTCACCATGAAGCCAGCTGATGAAGAGGGCGCAGTGGTAGTCTGGTGCACTGACCTCTACACCGCTGAAGCCAAACACCAACTCGAGGACACCTCTTCCTACCGCCCCTGCGACCATGACCCCAACCCCCATCACCAAACCATCATCTCCCAGACCATACAGAACCTCATCACCTCAGGAGATCTCCCACCCACAGCTTCCAACCTCATAGCCCGGGAACCCCGCACTGCCCGGTTCTACCTCCTTCCCAAGATCCACAAGCCTGAACACCCTGGCCGACCCATAGTCTCAGCATGCTCCTGCCCCACTGAACTCATCTCTACCTACCTCGACACTGTCCTATCCCCCCTAGTCCAGGGACTCCCCACATACGTTCGAGACACCACCCACACCCTCCACCTCCTCCAAGACTTCCGTTTCCCTGGCTCCCAATGCCTCATTTTCACCATGGATAGCCAATCCCTCTACACCTCCATCCGCCATGACCAGGGCCTACAAGTCCTCCATTTTTTCCTCTCCCGACATCCCCAACAGTACACTTCCACAGACACTCTCATTCGTTTGGCCGAACTGGTCCTCACCCTTAACAATTCCTCCTTTGAATCCTCCCACTTCCTCCAGACCAAAGGGGTAGCCATGGGCACCCGTATGGGCCCCAGCTATGCCTGTCTCTTTGTTGGCTACGTAGAACAGTTGATCTTCCATAATTACACCGGCACCAATCCCCACCTATTCCTCCGCTACATTGATGACTGCATTGGTGCCACCTCGTGCTCACATTGTTTGAGGAGGTTGAGCAATTCATCAACTTCACCGACACATTCCACCCTGACTTTAAATTTACCTGGACCATCTCTGACACTTCCCTCCCCTTCCTGGACCTCTCCATCTCCGTTAATGACGACCGACTTGATGCTTACATTTTTTACAAACCCACCGACTCCCACAGCTACCTGGATTACTCTCTTCCCACCCTACCTCTTGCAAAACTGCCATCCAGTATTCCCAATTCCTCCGCCTCCGCCGTATCTGCACCCAGGAGGACCAGTTCCACTACAGGACACACCAGATGGCCTCCTTCTTTAGAGACCACAATTTTCCTTTCCACGTGGTTCAAGATGCCCTCCAATGCATATTGTCCACATCCCGCAGCTCCGGCCTCAGACCCCACCCCTCCAACTGTAACAAGGACTGAACGCCCCTGGTGCTCGCCTTCCACCCTACCAACCTTTGCGTAAACCAAATCATCCGCCGACATTTCTGCCACCTCCAAAAAGGCCCCACCAGCAAGGATATATATTCCCTCCCCACCCCTTTCTGCCTTCCGCAAAGACCGTTCCCTCCGTGACTACCTGGTCAGGTCCACGCCACGCCACAAACCACTCTCCCATCCTGGCACCTTCCCCTGCCACCGCAGGAACTGCAAAACCTGTGCCCACAACTCCTCCCCCACCTCCATCCAAGGCCCTAAAGGAGCCTTCCACATCCATCAAAGTTTTACCTGCACATCCACTGATATCATTTATTGTATCCGTTGCTCCCAATGCGGTCTCCTCTACATTGGGGAGACTGGAAGCCTCCTAGCAGAGCACTTTAGGGAACATCTCTGGGACACCTGCACCAATCAACTCCACCGCCCTGTGGCCCAACATTTCAACTCCCCCTCCCACTCTGCTGAGGACATGGAGGTTCTGGGCCTCCTTCACCGCCTCTCCCTCACCACCAGATGCCTGGAGCAAAAACGCCTCATCTTCCGCCTAGGAAAACTTCAACCCCAGGGCATCAATGTAGACTTCAACAATTTCCTCATTTCCCCTTCCCCCGCCTCACCCTAGTTCCAAACTTCCAGCTCAGCGCTGTCCCCATGACTTTTCCTACCTGCCTATCTTCTTTTCCACCTATCCATTCCACTCTCCCCTCCTCTCCCCCCCCCCCCCACCGACCTATCACCTTCATCCCTTCCCCCATTCACCTATTGTACTCCATCCTACTTTCTCCCCACCCCCACCTTCCTCTAGCTTATCTCTCCATGCTTCAGGCTCACTGTTTTTATTCCTGATGAAGGGCTTTTGCTGCTCCTCAGATGCTGCCTGAACTGCTGTGCTCTTCCAGCACCACTAATCCAGAATTTGGTTTCCAGCATCTGCAGTCATTGTTTTTACCTATTTAGTTTAAATCCCTATGTATAGTCCTACTTATGCAATTTGCCAGAACTCTGTTCTTAGCATGATTTAGATGAAACCCAACCCATTGGAACAGATCCCCCCTTCCCCAGTAATGGTGCCAATGTTGTGTGAATTTGTACCCATTTCTCCCACACCAATCTTTGAGCCAAGCATTTCCCTCTTAAATCTTGTTGACCCTGTGCTAATTTCCTTTAGTTCAGATTGTAATCCAGAGATCAATTCCTTTTTGGTTGTGCTTTTTAACTTGGCACCTAGCTGCTCATATTCCCTCAGCAGAACTTCTTTTGTCTTTCTGCCAAATTATTGGTGGCTATATGGGCCATGACAATGGAATCTTTCCCCTCTCGCCTTCTACCATGCGATTGTGCAGGAAGGTGTTTGGAGTGGAGAGCAGTGGACCAGGGTGTTCCGGAAGGAATGGTCCTTACAGAATGCTGACAAGAAGGGGAGAGGAATACGTGTCTGGTGACATCCTGGTGGATGTGCAGAAATGGTGTCTGCACCTTCTATGTGTCCATGGGAGGTTGTGATAAGAGTATGGGGAGGTCTTGGGAGTGTAGTAGCAGTAGACCAAGGTGTTGCAGAGGGAATGGTCCCAGCAGGATGCTGACAAGTAAGGGAAATATGTGTCTTTGATGACATCCAGCTGGAGTTGGAGGAAATGGCAGTTTATGATCCTTTGGATGCAGAGTTTGGTGAGGTGGAAAGTGAGGATGAGTGGGACCACATCACTGCTGTTGGCTTTTCTTTCTTGTCAGTTCACTTACCATCTGCCGCAAGCCCATTCTTGATCTGTAGTCATCAGATTTCATGAGGTCTGATATCAATGGTGAGAATTCCCAGAGCCATTTCTTCTTGACTATTGTAGACCTAGGAACTATATATCATAGTCAGATAGCATAGAAACAGGTCCTTTGGCCCATCATGTCAGTGTCAACCAAAAAACACCAAGCTGCACAAATGCTATTTACCTGAACTGGGTCCATAGCTTACAGCGTCCTTGCACTTTAAGTGTGAATCCAGATGTTTCTTAAATGCTGTGAGAGTACCTTCGTCTACCACCATCTCAGGTAACATGCTCCACATTTCTACCATATTTCTCAGATCTCCTCCAAGCTACTTTTCACCTTAAACATCTGCCATGAGGAAAGATTCTAACAATCTATCCTGTCTATGCTTCCCATAATTTTGTGTACTTCATTCAGGTTCAACCCTGCCCTCCCCAGTTGCCTTTTAAGTGTTGTAATTTTACTAATGTCCACAACTTCCTCTGGCAGCTCATTCCATACATGAAAAATTGGCATTCAGGTCCCTTTTACATCTTTCCCCTCTCACCTTGAACCTGTGCCCTCTAGTTCTGGACTCTCCCAACCCAGGGAAGAAACTTCTTCTTAGTCTATCCATGCCCCTCATGATTTTATAAAGCTCTATAAGGTCACCCCTCAGCCTCCGACACTCCAAGGAAAACAACCCCAGCCTATTCAGCCTCTCCCTGAGCTCAGATCCTCCAACCCTGGCAACATCCTTGTAAATCTTTTCTAAACACTTTCAAGTTTTGCAACATCCTTCCAATAGAAAGAAGACCAGAATTGCACGCAATACCGCCATCTGGATTAACTTGTCAGCCAGACTTCCAAAAAGGACACAGTGAATCCGATGGGGTTTTATGATAATATGGTAGTTTCGTGATCATTAGTCCTGAGAGCAGTGTCCACACCCTGCATTAATGACCTGGCTGGCCGCACTGTGGGGGTAGCTATCTCATAGACCCTCAAATTCTTTGTCAAAGCTATCCAGTTTCTGGATGCTTGGAGTTCACGACCCTCAAAGGAATTGTGCATCCCGTCTCGATTGAGAAATCTTTTGAAAGGTAAATATAAAATCTCTTCCTCCTAAGCTCCTTCAATATCTGCAATGGCATCTCTCCATGCCCCCACCATGCTTATACACCACGTGCAGAACTAACAAGCCAAAGTATATCGGGACAATTGTTGAAATGCTGAGGGTCAAAAAACATCCATTCAGAAACTTGTTTCGAAAATAAATATTATTTTTACAACTCTATAGCATGTCAATGAGATCAGATCCTATATCATCAGTAACTAGAGGTTTTACCACTTCATATCTCTCCTCTCATTCAAAAAACATACAATGACAAAAGCGAACAGAGGAAAAAAAAACTTAGTATAACTGCATATACTTGTCAATCAATCAAGGTAAGGCACTTCTCTTCAGTTTGGTCAAGTAGACACCTACTTAGCTGACGCAATTTGTGTCTTGAAGCCCAGTTAAGCATTCTTAATGAATCCTTCCAGGAACTCTATCAGCAGAAATAGATGGCCAGACAACTGATTCTCACACATGGGTATGAAGATGGCATGGAATATATGGAGGTGTCTAAGAGAGCATGGATAGGACTAGGGTAGCAGTTGAGAGTGTTGACAGCACAAATGCTAGGGAACCTTCCTGCTCAAGACAACTGGGACAAAGACCAAGAGAACCAAGGCTTTTAACCAGTCTGCCTTGGCATTCGCCCACCCCTGGAGGTCCTGTGTCTGCTTCCAGAAGTCACTGGGCCAGACCCTCTCCCACCCAATCTCTGTGGAGCAAAGATTACATGTGATAGGGTCCTTGAAACCTTGATAAGGTTTACTGAGCCAGGAAATTTTCCAGCTCAGTATTGAAAACCCAGCCTCAGCTTTTTATTGTGACTTGAACTCATCTGCATTTGTGGCAATCAAGGCGCTCCGCCTAGTTTTTTGAAAGCTCAAACTGAGTGTCTGCAAGAGGAGAGACTGAAGCCTGGTATTTTGGTAACCACTGGTAATGTTTGAAGAGAAAAAGCTAAATGTCCCACATTGTCCAGTGTAATCTATTGTTCTGTGTTTGATTGACTTTTCATGATGACTTTCTCATTCAAGTCTGCCCCAATTCCTGGGACGCTATATGTACATGGCAGGATGATGGATGAATGATGTAGTCCCGTAATCAACATGTAATTTAGGAACACAAGAACATCTCAGTGGTTAAATAGAATTTAAAGCACAGAAGTAGGTAGTGGTCCAACTGATATCTGTCCTCTAAACAAGCCTCTCTCCCAGCTTATTATGTAACCCTATCAATATATCTCCTGGATGTTTTTGTCCCTCAAATTTGACATTTCCTTAAATGAATCAATTGTTTCATCCGGTAATAAGTTCCACATTCTTACAACCCCTGGTTAAATCATTTTCATCTAAATTTCTTATTAATTTGTATGTGACTATTTCAATATCCCCCTCTTTGACCTAATGTTATTTTTTCAGATTAAGCTCCTATGAAATGACTTGAGATATTTTAAGACATATGGGCATAGTATTTATAGGTGCGGGAACACCTCTCCAAGCTCATTCTGTCATGCAAAGAACCTCCTATAGTGAGTTAAATAATAATAGTACATTTGGTGTAGAGCGCCAATGGTGGTTGTACAAAGTTTCCAGTTCATTCAGGTCTTTTGAACCTAATGATATCTAAACTATAAGACACTTTATTAGCTGTTAAAGGATATTCGAACCAGAATTAGCTGATTCTGCATTTGTTTAAAATCAAAACTCCCTGGAGTATAAATATCTGCTCATGCTGTCCAACACATGTAGTTTATCATTCATTTATTCTTCACCATATCAGCACAACAATTGTATTCATTTTTAACCCTCTACACACTGCAAATAAGTTACTGTTTGATCCGTATGTCTGAATCTAGAATATAAATCTTTACCCCAGAAGTATTCTTGTTAAAATCTTTTTGGAGTCATTACAACGGGATGACCTATCCTTCATTTGCTGTTACATGGAGTCATAGAGATGTCCAACTCGTTCATGCCGACCAGATATCCCAACCCAATCTAGTCCCACCTGCCAGCACCTGGCCCATATCCCTCCAAACCCTTCCTATTCATATACCCATCGAAATGCCTCTTAAATGTTGCAATTGTACCAGCCTCAACCATATCCTCTGGCAGCTCATTCCATACACGTACCACCATCTGAGTGAAAAATTTGCCCCTTCGGTGTCTTATATCTTTCCCCTCTCACCTTAAACCTATGCTGTCCAGTTTTGGACTCCCCCACCCCTGGAAAAAAACTTGGTCTATTTATCCTATCCATGCCCTCATGATTTTATCAACGTCTATAGGGTCACCCCTTAGCCTCCGACACTCCAGGGAAAACAGCCCTAGCCTATTCAACCTCTCCGTATAGCTCATAATGCTTTAAACTAATTGGAGAAGTGGGGGTTTTGCACAATGGCTATTTGAATTACAATGCCAAGAGTAGGACAGGGTGTACAAACATAGAAAAACAGTGGTAAATAAGATCAGAGAGGGAAAAAGTGATAAAAAGGGCAATTACTCTTCTCTTCAGTGTATGTAGAATTTGGAGCAAAACAAATGCTTAAACCCAGGTTAAAGGCTGTGATCTTATAGCCATTATGGAGGTGGTAACAAGGAGATCAAAGCTGGAAACTAACTTTTCAGCAGTATATGATATTTTGAAATGACAGACAAGAAGGAAAACATGATTAAGGTAGCATCATTAATACAAAATAATTTAGTGTAATAGAAAGAAATGATCTTGGAAGGCAGATACAGAATCTATATCAGTGAGATAGAAGTAAAACAAGGAATAAATCCCAACTAGGAGTAGTCTATAGGCCTCCTAACAGTAGCTATGTGGTAGGCCAGATAAAAAATCAATAGATAATGAGGACATGGACAAGAGGCAGTATATTAATCATGGTTGACTTTAATCTTCATGTAGATTCTTTATATTCGTTCATGAGACTTTAGTGGCTACCATTTATTGTCCGTCCCTAGTTGCCCTTAAGATGGTGGTGAGCTGTATGCCACATGCTGTGAGCTGACCCACAAAGCTTTTAGGGAGAGAATTCCAGGATTTTGACTCAGCGACTGTGAAAGAACAGCAATATATTTCCAAGTCAGGATGGTGACTGGCTTGGAGGGGAATTGCAGATGATGGTGTTCCCATGTACTTGTTGCCCTTGTCCTTCTAGATGGATGTGGTCGAGCATTTGGAAGGTGCTGTCTAAAGATTTTTGAATAATTTTGCAGTGCATCTTGTAGATAATACACACCACTTCTACCGAGTGTTGGAGGTAGAGGGAGTGGACTTTGGTACATATAGTGTTAATCAAGCAGGTTGCTTTGTCCTGGATGGTGTCAAGCTTCTTGAATGTTGTTGGAGCTGCACCCATCCAGGCAAGTGGGGAGTATTCCATCACACTCCTGACTTGTGCCCTGTAGATGGTGGACAGGCTTTGGGGACTGAGGAGATTAGTTATTCGCCGCAATATGCTCTGATATCCACTATGTTTGTGTGACGAGTTCAGTTGAATTTCTGGTCAATTGATGTTGATAGTGGGGGATTCAGTCTATTGATTGTCAGGGGGCAATGGTTAGATTGTCTTTTATTTGAGATGGTTAATGCCTGGCATTTGTGCAGTGTGAATGTTTCTAGCCCCTTCTCAGCCCAAGCCAGTATTTCATTGTATTTGAACATAGACTGCTTCAGTATCTGAGGAGTCGAGATTGGTACTGAACGTTATTCAGTCAGTAAACAGTTGGAAAAGTCAGATTGACAGAGATAGCCACGAGGAAGAATTGAAAGAATTAAGAGGGCAAAAATAGAGTATAAAAAAAAAGCTGTGGGGAGTGTACAGACTGATTGTAAAGGGATGTGAAAAAAAGGATTAGTGAAAATAAATGTAGATCCATTATATTTAGAAGCAGGGCAAGTTATAATGGGGAAGAAAAAGATGGCAAACCAATTTACTACATATTTTGGTTCTGTCTTCAAAAGGAAGACACAAATAATGCTCCAAAAATGTTGGGAAACACTGAGTCTAGTGACAGGGAGGAACAACTAAAGGAAATCAGTATTAGTCAGGAAATGGTATTGCAGGAATTGATGTGATTGAAGCTGGTACTGACCAATAATCTACATCCTAGAATACTTAAATGTGTGGCCTTAGATATAATACATGGATTGATAGTCATTTTTCAAGATTCTACAAACTCTGGAACAGTTCCTAAGAAAAAAATGACCCATCAATTGTCAACTTACATCATCTGATTTCAATACCTAGGATTGACTAAAATGGTTTCAAAAATGGCTTGGTTTCAACCCCAAAAACACAAAATACCCACATTGATCACCTATTGTGGTTGAACCAAGGTCATAAATCCGCAATAAACAAGACCTAGTCTGAACTGAATTTAACATTTCATCAGAAAGACCGAAGTCAGTCAGTCAGATCTGTATCTCCTGTTTGAATTGCATATTTCTGGCAGTTTCATATATCATACAGTCAGAGTCCTACAGCATGGAGACAGGCTGTATAGCCCAAACTGGTCCAGGCTGACCAAAATATCCGTCCATGGTAACCCCATTTCCCTGCATAAATAGAGTATTAAAAAAAAGCTGTGGGGAGTGTACAGACTGGTTGTAAAGGTTTCTGTATTTGTCCTTTTAAATATTATTAGTGTACCTGCCTCAACCACTTCCACTGGCAGCTCATTTCATATGCATACCACCCTCTGTGTAAAGCAGTTGCCTCTCAAGTTCCCTTTTATTCTTTCCCCCTTAACCTTAAACTCGATTCCACAACCCTGGGAAAAAGACTATCACCCCATCCATGCCTTTTATAAGATACCCCCTCAGTCTCCTAAGCTCTAATGGAAAAATTCCTAGCTTGTCCAACCTTTCCCTGTAACTCAGACCATTGAGTCCTGGCAACATCCTTGTAAATGTCTTCTGCACTCTTTCCAGTGGACTAGTATCCTTCCTATAGCAAGATGACAGAACTGAACTTAATACTCCAAATGCAGCCTTACCAATGTCCTGTACAATGGAAACATAACTTACCAGCTTCTTTATTCAATGCTCTGACTGATGAAGGCCAATGTGCCAAAAGCCTTCTTCACTGCCCTGTCTACCTGTGACTCCACTTTCAGAGAACTGTGCACCTGAACTCCAAGGTCCCTCTGTTTCACTACACTCCTTAATGCCCTACCATTCACCATGAAACTCCTACCTCGATTTGACTTTCCAAAATGCAAGACCTCACACTTATCTATATTAAACTCCATTTGCCATTTCTTGGCTCAGTTCTCCAGCTGATCAAGGTCCTGCTTCAATTTCCAATATCCTTCTTCACAGTCCACGATACCAACTATTTTAATGCCATCTGCAAACTTATTATTGATGTCTTGTACATTCTCATCCAAATCATTGATATAGATAACAACAGCAATGGGCCCAGCACCGACCCCTGAGGCACTCCACTAGTCACAGGCCTACAGCCTAATAAGCATCCTTCCACTATTACCCTCTGCTTCCTACCATCAAGCCAATTGTGTATCCATTTTTCCAGCTCTCTCTGGATTTCATACAATCTGACCTTCGAGCATCCTACCATGTGGAACCTTATGAAAGGCCTTACTGAAATCTATACAGACTTTGCTTACTGCCCTGCCCTCATCAATCCTTCTGGTCACTTCATCAAAGAACTCCAACAAATTTGTGAAGCATGATCTCACATGCACAAAGCCATGCTGACTATTCCTAATCAAATGCTGTCTTTCCAAATATATGTATATCTTATCTCTCAGAATTTTCTCAAGTAACTTACCTATTATGGATGTTAAAGTTACTAGTTTATAGTTCCCAGATTTTTCTTTGCAGCCCTTCTTGAATAAGGGCACAACATTCACTACCATCTAGTCTTCTGGGACCTCACCGCGGCTAACGATGATGTAAGAATATCAGCCAGGACACCTGCAATTTCTTCTCGAGCCTCTGGCAGTGTTCTAGATATATCTGGTCAGGACCAGACGAATTATCCACCTTCATACATTCTAATACATCCAACAGCATCTCTAATATGGACTGTTCCCAAGATATTACCATTAACTTTCCCAAGTACCCAAGTCTTCATGTCTTTCTCCATGGTAAACACAGAGGCAAAATATTAATTGAGGACCTTGCCCACCTCCTCAGGTTCTACACGTACATGTCCACTTTGGTCCTTGAGGGGTTGTATTCTTTCTCTAGTTATTCTTTTTCCTTTAATATACTTAAAAGAACCTCTTTGTATTCACCCTAATCTCAGCCAAGGTTATCCCATGACCCCTTTTCGCCCTCCTGATTTCTTTCTTCAATAAGCTCCTGTTTCCCCAATATGCCTCCAGGGATTCCCTTGATCCCAGATCCTTGTACCTGAGCCATATCTCTTTTTTCCTCTGGTCAAAGCTTCAATGTCTGTTGTCATCCAGGGTTCCCAGTTCCTGTCAACCTTGCCCTTCGCCCTCATAGGGGCGGCATGGTGGCTCAGTGGTTAGTACTGCTGTCTCACAGCGCCAGGGACCCGGGTTCAATTCCAGCCTTGGGTGACTGTCTGTGTGGAGTTTCCTCCCACAGTCCAAAGTTGTGCAGGTTAGGTGAATTGGTCATGCTAAATTGCCCGTAGAGTTAGGTGCATTAGTTAAGGGGAATGGATCTGGTGGGTTACTCTTCCGAGGGTTGGTGTGGAGTAGATGGGCTGAAGGGCCTGTTTCCACACTGTAGGTAATCTAAAAAAAAGCATATAGACTTTGATCACTAGCTGTCTCACTTTTAAGGGCCTGCTGGAAGTCCTTTTACTTGCAAACAAATTATTCCAATCAACCCCTGCAAGCTCCTGTCTAATTCCATCAAAATTCCCCTTACCCCAATTTAGAACTTGAACCTGTGGACCAGTTTTATCCCTCTCCATAACTATTTTAAAAATAATAGAACTATGGTCACTGCTCCCAAAATGCTCCCCCACTGTCACCTCAGTCACCTGTCCTGCCTTATTTCCCAAGAGTAGGTCGGGTTTTGCTCCTTCCTGAGTAAGACCCTCTAATACTGCTTGAGGAAACTTCCCTGAGTGAACTGAACAAATTTCATCCTATCTAAGCCGTACACTCTATGGCAGTCCCAGACTATGTTAGGAAAATTGAAATCCCCTACTTTGACAACTATATTGCTCCTGCAAGTCTCCCCAGTCTCCCTCCAGATTTGTTCCTCTAATTCCTGTTGACCATTTGGAGGCCTGTAGTACACCCCAGTACATCACCATCACCACTAAGTTTCTTAGCTCCACCCACAAAGCCTCACTGGATGAATATTCAGTTATTTTGTCCCTGATTACTGCTGCAATACTTAATCAAAAATGAAACACCCCTTCCCTCTTGCTACCACCTCTATCCTGGCTACAGCACCTGTTTCTGGCACATTAAGCTGCCAGTACTGTCCCTCCCTTAGTCACGTTTCTGTGATGGCTATAATATCCCAGTCCTACATACCTATCCATGCCTTGAGTTCTTCGGCCTTACCTGTCAGTCTTCTTGTATTGAAATAGAAGCAATTTAATCCAACAGGCATACTTTACTCCCTGTTGTGTTCCAGCCTGACCTGTATTTACACTTTACTGTTTCTGATTACTGTATCTCCTTGCAGCCTCGCACTTGCCTCCCTGCTGTTGAGGATCCCACCTCTTTGCCAGTCTACTTTAAACCCTCCCTTGTAGCGCTGACAAATCTGACTGCCAAGATATTGATCCCCTTTCAGTTCAGATGCAGCTCATCCCTCTTGGACAGGTCACCAATCAGAAAAGATTGCAATGATCTAAAAATCTGAATCCCTGCCCCTGCACCAATTCTTTAGCCACGTATTTATCTGTCATATCCTCCTGTTCTTACCTCCACTAGCACGTGGCACTGGAATTATCAAGATAAAAGACTTGTTTTTGAGGACCATAATTATTCTCCTCATACTACATTCCAGGTCTGATTTGCTGGGCAAAGCATCAGAACGTGGCACAGTGGTTAGCACTGCTGCTTCACAGCGCCAGAGACCCGGGTTCATTTCCCCGCCTCAGGCGACTGACTGTGTGGAGTTTGCACATTCTCCCCGTGTCTGCGTGGATTTCCTCCGGGTGCTCCGGTTTCCTCCCACAGTCCAAAGATGTGCGGGTCAGGTGAATTGGCCATGCTAAATTGCCCGTAGTGTTAGGTAAGGGGTAAATGTAGTGGCATGGGTGGGTTGCGCTTCGGCGGGTCAGTGTGGACTTGTTGGGCCGAAGGGCCTGTTTCCACACTGTAAGTAATCTAATCTAATCTAAACGTCTCAATCACCTCAGAACTCACTCCTGCGTATTTATTATTCTATATGTAAGTCATTAGAGAACTTCGTCAGATCTCAGACTTTAACTTCCTCGGAATAAATCAATTACTGGAAGTACATCTGACTTTCCCAGATACAAACATTCTACTTCCCTTGTCATGCAACATGTGGAAAGGCATTTGTACATTAAAATAGAAATAAAACTCGATATTCTCACCTTGTAAGTAACTGCTGTCTATTCTAATAACGATACCTTACAGGTAAAGTGTAGGTATCTGTCTTTCCTGATTTTCCTGATGTGATTTGTACTGTAGGTTTCAGCACTGAGCTGAATAAGGTGAAGAATCTACCCTATTGTGAAACAGAGACTTTTGAAGTACGGTTTGACCCCCTTCGTGCAAACCTCCGTATTGGACCTACGAAAGCTTTGATGTCGATACAGGTGTGTAAAAATCATCGCTCTCATTTTTCAAAGATCTGGTTTTATTTAATCCCTTTGCATATTTTTGTACTAGAATACTTTGAGGTTGGCATGATGCATTATTTAGTGCAGCAATTTTCATCTGCTGTGCTATTCTGAAGCAGGAACGCTGTCTGTCACTCTTGCAGAAACTTGGCTCCTGTAATTATTTTATATCAAAATGCTACCAAATCTTGTCATGTACCAGAGAACAGTTGGCATCTGTGATTCTTCACACAGTGGGGTACTTTGATTTTTAGCACTGCCCCAGTATGGGGAGGATGATCAAAAGCTGAGTCATCCTGACACCTCTCACACTGTTTAGAAAACAATATTGGCAGACCCAGGGAGCAGCATCCTGTTTGCATCTCTCTTGCAGCTGTCGTCTCTGCTTTGGATGTTTTTCTTGGAATATTTGCAATCTTATTTTTGGGCGATAATGATCACAATAGCCTTTCCAAATTAAATCTTGTGTTTTCAGCAAGTGAAACATTGCACAAGTAACCTGGACAATTTCGATTGACGATGATAATTCTTCTTTCACACTTTGCAAACAGTTTAACAGCTACTCAACCTGAAAAAGTAACGTCAGAGGATATTAAACTAGTTGTTGAGAGTGGGAAAATTAACACTGTACCTGGCTGGAATTAGTGTGGGATACAGGGGAGTGGCAAGTCTACTATCCCTTGAAATCTGTTCCTGGTTCAAATTGAAATGCCAGCAAGCAGTGATTATTTACGGTGATTTATGCACCATAAATAGCTGCTACAGCTATGTGAGTGTGTTTGTCTTAAATAAAACATGTTTAGCAGGATGCAGTGTAAGTTAACTCTGCAGGCTGAGCTCCATACATCAGCTGATAGGTGGGCCCCATCCATTTGCTGGTCTGTGTCACTCACCGATTTAATCAGTTCTTTTTTGGGTCGCCCTTTCAGCTGAGGGAGATATCCTTCATGAAAGGAAGCCTGTTGAGCAATGTCAGGTCTAATTGGGGTGTGTAGTAATGAAAGACTCACTGTTACTGTCTTCTGTTTCTTATTCCAATAAAGTACACCAACAGTTTCCATCCCCAGCAATCCTTCCAGATGGAACCTATAAGTTCCCCACAGAAAAAAACTCCAACCAGGGTGTTGACGAGGAAACACTGGGATTGTAATGTCCTTGCACCTGATTATTCTACAGTTCACACGTGGGAATCCTGACAGATAACGATAATGCATTACTCAAAGTTCAGTTTTAACACAAATATCTTAACTGCCATCACTCACAATTTATAATTTGACCAGTCATACAAGCTGGCCCCATTTTGATAGCCCCAAAAACCATGTTACATTTTCTGAGCTGATTTTTATTTTTACATTTTCAGCTGACCCCCTTTCTCAGCCAAGAACATGCTACTCTTACATTAATAATCAGAATTAGTTTTGCATCCCATGCAATGAATGTTTTGCTTGTCTTATAACTGACGACCAAGAATCAAGGAGACAATGTAAGCTGTGTTGTGAGGATGGAGACGTTTATAACACACCCACTTTTTGCGTGGATGCTGATGACATTTCAAAATAGTCACCACCTACACCCATGTCAGTTGCTCACTTTTAAGCTTATCCTGTAAATTGAACCTCTGCTTTTAGAGAGAATTTGTAAGGCTTCAGAGGTTATGTATGCTGATATTCATGGTAAGTTTAAATAATACAATCCTTCCTATAACAAATCGTCCATTGCAGTTAGCCAGAAATACAGCACAAAACATACCATGTTCTACTTCCCTGTGCAGCTGCAGCAGGTTCTGGTACAGGACTGTATTTGAGCACAGCAGCACACAGACAACCCTCAAGATGATCCTAATGGTGAATTGGAGTGGCCAATTCCTTTGCTGAATGTAGCTCTAGCAACTGACCAGACTCCTTGATTAGGCAACGAACCATAAAATGATTTTTATATCTTTTTTTCTCCAAGGTGCATGGGATATTTCATTGACAAGATCATACTATCCTATTTCAATCAATCTTATGCTACTGTTGGCCAATGGGATGTCTAATTCTTTGGTCAAAACACCATTTTAGGAATGCCCATGGCAATGTCCACATACTTAGAACTCATTCAGCATTTCCAAGCCCTCATGACTATTGCAAGCTCTTTATCATTCCTTATTTCCTATTCATAATATAATAAAATGATCCAAGCTTTTTAAGTTTATGAATTCTTACAAATATTTCAAAAAAGAACAACATTTTTGATAATGTCAGTCTATGTCACTTTGTCTTTCCGCAAGACCTCCAAAAACATTTATGACCAACATCCATTTTCTGTAACATATGAGCCTTTACCTTTGTGCTTTCAGACACCTGTAGGGAGGATATTAATGTTGAAGATATAAATTGCAAATGAAAAATTTGCCAATGTTGCAACCCCATCTCTATGCTGGCAGTACCAGCCAGTGGGACCTTTATCAGGGGAAAGTGAGGTTGGAATGCAGTCAGACCTGCCACCTCTTTTACTGGCATAGAGATGGACCAATCCTAGCCCAATAAACTGTCAACTTCTGCTGCCATTGTTCTTTTGTGAAAGTTTTAGAATATCTGCATTAAATCTCTTTGAAGGTCCAGGGTGAACTTTGACCCACGAGTACTCAGTGAGATCACTGCTGGCCGACATCCTGTTGTAGTTGGCCAGTTATTTTTGGATTTTTTATCTCCACCCTTACAAAATCTGAATACTTATTTTTTAATGTGTCGTGGGATGTGGGCATCGCTGGTTGGGCCAGTGTTTAATGCCAGTCCCCAGTTGCCTCCTTGAACCGCTGCAATCTGTGTGCTGTAGGTAGACCACTTATCATTAGGGAGGGAATTTGATCCAGGAACGATGACATATTTCCAAGTCAAAATGGTGTATGGCTTGGAGGGAAACTTACAGGTGGTGATGCTCCCTTGTTTCTGCTATCCTTGACCTAAATGGAAGTGGTCAAGAGTTTAGAAGGTGTTGTCTAAGGATCTTTGGTGAATTTGTACAGTGCATCTTGTCAATAGTACATACTGCTGTTACAGAGCATTGGTATTGAAGGGAGTGAATATTTCTGCTTATGCCAATAAAGTGTGTTGCTTTGTCCTGGATGGTCTTGTTTCAGCTGCACTAATCCACACAAGTAGAGAGAATTCCATTCTACATCTATCATATAGTTGTACCTGTACTAACTGCTGTGTACATCCCGCCACAAGCAGAGGTTGAGGAAGCTCTGAATGTGCTGTACTTCACCACGCACACCCTGGAAACGGAACACCCTGAGGCCCTGTTTATTGTCACTGGCGACTTCAATCAAGCCAATCTAAGGAAGGTGTTGCCCAAGTACCACCACACCATTACCAGCATCACCAGGAGCCTGAACATTTTAGACCACTGGTATACCACTGTGAAGGATGCCTACCGCTCCATCCCCTGCCCTCATTTTGGGAAGTCTGACCACAATGCTGTGTTTCTTCTCTTGGCTTACAGGCAAAAGGTCAAGCAGGAGACTTTCTCATGAATACAAGTCCAGTGCTGGTTGGAGGAGGCAGAGGATCATCTTCGGTGCTGTCTGGAATCGGCAGATTGGGCCATGTTCAAACAGTCTGCAGGTACCTTGTACCAGTACTCCACCACCGTCACAGACTTTATCAGCAAGTGTGTGCAGGACTCCATACTGAGGAAGTCAATCTGGGTGTCCCCCAACAGGAAACCCTGCATGAGTCAGGATATCCAGAACTTACTAAAAACCAGGCATGAGGCCTTCACATCAGGAGACCCATTCAAATATAAGGAATCCAAGTAAGACCTTCGCAGAGTCATTAAGACAACTAAGGACCAATACCAATCCGAACCAGAGACCCAGACAGACACCTGGCAACTATGGAAAGGACTGAATGCCATCACAGGTTCTAAAAAGCAACGGTGCTAGATACCAAATGATGACATATCCCTCCCCAGATCATCTCAATGCCTTCTATGCTCGCTTTGAGCAGAAATTCGATAGAGAGGTAACACAAGTCCTGACGAACCTATCCCACCAGTCAGTGCATCGGAGGTCAGATCAGTTTCCCTTCGTGTGAATCCAAGGAAAGTGATGGGACCAGACGGAGTACCAGGCCGTGCACTTAGAGCATGTGCAGATCAACTAGCAGAGGTCTTTTCGGATATCTTCAACCTCTCCCTGCAGTAGAACACTGTCCCTACATGTTTCAAGAGGCCAACATCATCCCTTTGCCTAAGAAGGCTCATGCAGCATGTCTCAATGACTACTGCCCAGTGGCTCTGACTTCGGTGGGCATGAAGTGCTTTGAATGTCTGGTCATAGCATTAATCACCTCCAGCCCCCTCACTACTCTTGACCCTCTCCAATTTGCCTATTGGACCAACAGATCTATGTCAGATAACATATCACTTGTTCTTCACTCCTCCCTAGAACATCTTGACACCAAGAATAACTATGTAAGAATCCTATTCATTGATTACAGTTCCGTCTTCAATACAGTTATTCCCCCCGAGACTGATTACTAAGTTTAGTGATCTCAGACTAAGCCCACTTTCTGCAACTGGATCCTCAGTGAAGATTGGGAGCAATATTTCATCCTCACTAACACTCAACACTGGACCCCACCTGCCCGCCTCCCCTCACACTAGGGGCATGTACTCACCCCTCTCCTGTACTCACTATATACCCTGTACTGACTGTGTCGCCAAATACCAAATAAATGCCATTGACAAGTTCACTGATGACATCACCATATTTGGTTGAATCTCAGAAGGCGACGAAACAGACTACAGATGGAAGACCTGGAAAAATGATGCACTGAGAACAACGTAGCTCTCAGTGCCGGCAAAACCAAGGAACTCATTCCTTACTTTTGCAGGTTTCGTCTTATCTGTCGCTGGGTTACAGTTCCATGATAACAACTTGATGGGGTTCCTTGCTAATGGCACAATTACTCTTCAGTCTAGATTAGAGTGGTGCTGGAAAAGCACAGCAGGTCAGGCAGCATCCGAGGAGCAGGAAAATCGATGTTTCAGGCAAAAGCCCTTCATCAGGAACAATTTCTCTTTAGTCAGTCTAGTTAATTGCAGGCATCATTAAAGATATCAGAACAGAGTCTGGTCCTTACTTGAAGAGTACACACAGACTGATCATCAGACTCAACTGGATGGTGCTTGGTTGGAAACCCAAGGGAATCCCTCTCTGGTTAACTTAGGGTACTTGAAGTTAGTCTTTCTGTCTTTTTTTCCAATTTTTCCAATGAAATTCTTGTTTCCAAGAGGGACATTTTTGTTTAGTTTAGTGGTGGCCAAATGGCTTGAGAGAATTCACTTAAAAACAACAAATATGCCTTAGGTATCTGTGTCTCAAATGTATTTTGAGTTTGGTTCAGTCGAGAGTGAAGCAGAAGAAGATGAAAATAGTTGATCCATACTGGGAATTAATTTACTTATACATTTAATGTTTTGTTTAGGTCATAAGTGGGCCAACAGTGAATGTAATCCTGAGTGCTACAGTGACCATGCCTGGCTTAACCGTCTCCAGTGATCACCTGGACTTTGGCACTGTGCAATGTGGGCAATGTCAGGTTATGACCATTCAACTCCACAACCACCTGGATGTAACCTGTGAATGGTTTTTCACTGATACCAGTGTTGTAAAAGAGAAGGTAATGAAAGACTTTTCTGTTTTACAATAAGATGCAGGTATTAATAGACATAAAGAAAGGTCCACTTATGGATGAGTCTAAATCATAAATATAACACAAATAGTAGTACCTACAGCAAGAAAATCAGGAGGACCTTTATCTGGAGAGTGGTATGAATGTGAAACTCACCATGGCATAATATATAAGGTAGATGACTTCAAGGGGGAGCCAGAAGGTGGAAGTGGGTTATAAATGTGTTGCCAAATGGCCTCTCGTTGCTGTAAAATTCCATGTCAAATATGTTTTATTGACTGCTACTTGTCACATTGTTTATCCAGCTTTGGGTTTTGTCATTTAAATAGCTTGATAAGCATGTTCCCCTGTACCTGCGATCCAAACTACTGAAGGAGTTGAAGCAACCTTCCTATGTATTCCGCATGTCACCAGCTTGTGGTGTGCTGGAGGCTGGGGCGAAAGTGAACGTGCAGGTGACATTTATTCCTGATGAGGAGGTGAGTTTCTCAAAGACAAGAAAGAATAAAGTATCAGCCTAAAAGTCTGATATTCAATTAGTTTCTGTTAAAAAATATATCAGTAATAATTCTAAATAGGTTGATTACAAATTATGTGCAAGCTTCCGATCACAGTTCAATTGTTGAGCAAGGGTTAGGTGCTTTCCAGACAACTGAATGAGGGAAAAGCCAACCTAAGCAACCTGTGCATGAAAAGAGCAGGCATTAGTTTGAATGGATATCCAGAATTAGCCTAACTTAGAAATGCTGTTTTAGCAAACTCTGAGACAACCTGTGAGACATCCACAACTGTGAGTGAGAGCCAGAAAAAATGAGAAGGAGTCCAGAGGATGCTTTGGTGTAAACCATCCATCCTTTATCACATCTTTGAACCAAAGAATGGTACAGCACAGAAGGAGGCCATTTATGGTATCTTGTGCTGGCTCTTGAAAGAACTGTACAATTTATCATACTGCCTCTGTTCTTTCTGCATAGCCCAAATTCCTTTTTGGAAGTTACAACTGAATTCATTTCTACTGCACTTACAGTCAATGCATTTCAGATTCTGCAACTCAGAGCAGAAAAAGAAATTCCCCAAGTTTCCCCACTGGGTCCTTTGCCAATTAACTTAAATCTCTGTGCTGTTATTATGGATTCACCTGCCAGCAGGAACAGTTTCTCCTATTTACCCCATCAAACCCTTCACATATGTTGAACACGTTACTGCTGGTAATATAAGCATGAGTTACAAACTGGAGTAGGTCATATAAAGAGTAACATCTTTGTAGTAACATGACTATTAACAAAAATGTTTTTATGAATTAATATGCGTTTAAATATTAGCATTTGTTGCAAGATGAGAGTTGATTATGTTTTCTTCTCCCTGGCAGAAACGTTATAAACATCGTTTGATGTTGAACTTCTCACAGAGCAGTAACCAGGTGCTGATCACAGCCATTGGCCAAGGACTGGAGCCTCGACTTGAATTTTCTACAACTTTATTGGAACTGGGCCCACTTTTACCTTACAGTACAGAGGTTGAAGGGATAGCGATTGTAAAGAATCCCTGCACTTTTCCCATTGAATTTTATTCAGTGGAGTATGATAACAATTACTTGGAGGAAGAAAAGGTATCTGGAGAGTTGACAATATTGAATTGCTTAGATATATATGAGCGGGCATTCATCCTCACTGATGAGGGGGATAAATTGATGGAGTGGATCATTCACCCCTAAGAGAACACATGATTTAATTCCATTGATTTTATCAGAACCACACTGCAAATCAATCCCCAAATCAATCCAGTTCCCGTCCTTATTCCAATGCCAGCTCCTGTCCCAGCCCTGTTTACAATCCCTTTGCAGCCACAGTTCAAGTTCCCTGTCCCATTCCCCATCTCAGCCTCAGCCTCCTCTCAGTCCAAACCCAATCTTGGTTCTCTTTCTGACTCCAAGTGGACTTCAAGCCCATGTTCATCTGATATCCACAAAATGCAATAACCAGCAAATTTGTCCTTTAGACAAGTGATCAGAAGTTATGGAGATATTAGGGCTAATCATTGCCAGATTGGCTAAGATACAAGTTAACGTTAAAGAATCCCTTTTTGGTACTATGATGGGTTACCAATTGAATCACAGCATGTTCGAAAATATGATTGAGTGACAGTTTTACTGCTTGTATTATGAATATGTAAACAAATGAAATTTTAATGTTATTGAAACAAGTAGATGGAGAATCAAATAGTATGCAACATTTAAGAGTGGCCTTATCTGAGCACACTCCCCATTAAATTCCTTGGCTCCGGAGTGTTGCGCTACCGTTATCTACTGAACTGAAAAGTTTCATTTTAATTCCTGTATTCAATTTGGCAAAACAATTATTTCTTTTACATGTGTTTTTGACAATATTAAATGTCAATAAAGGATTTCAGATTTACTAAGTCTGTGAGCATCAGATTTTAGTTTGGAGACATTCACATTGAAGACTGACTTTCAAGGAATATAGATAGGAAGTCATTAACTCTGGAGGTGTGTTTGAAGGCAGGTTCAGGAGGTAATTACAGATGAGTGGAAGCTATATTTTTGTTACAGACATTCTTGGAGGTCAAAAGAAAATCAAGGTTAACAAGTTTTGAGAAGATTTGTAGCTCAGGTTGAGGTTTTTGATGTAGATTTGGCACTGTGGATCCTGCAGCAGGTAGTAGCTGGCAACTCAAAGCTCACGATGTTGCTGCTCTTGGACTTATTTGGTTATCTCCACTAAATAAGGAGCTAATCCCAGAAAGATCTCAGTGACTATGGAAAGCTTAAAGGTTTTGCTGGGTGGTATGTCTAAACAAGTCTGAAGGATGTGGTTCTGATGTGGCTTTACATTAACAAGGTAGTTAGCTAAGAAAGGCAGATTAAATATAATTGAGAGTGTGGTGCTGGAATAGCACAGCAGGTCAGGCAACATCCAAGGAGCAGGAAAATTGACATTTTGGGCAAAAGCCCTTCACCAGGAATGAGGCTGTGAGCTGAGAGGCTGGTGCCATTTATCTCACGGTCTACAAGCCTAATTCCTGATGAAGGACTTTTGCCCGAAACGTTGATTCTCCTGCTCCTCGAATGCTGCCTGACCTGCTGTGTTTTTCCAGCACCACACTCTCGACTCTGATCTCCAACAACTGCAGTTCTCACTTTCTCCAGGGTTAAAATCAATGTTATTGTCATTAGCCATCAGTCTTTGACTATATATTTGGTCCTTGAGGGGTTTGTGGGCTGTTCCAAGGAGTCAAAGGATTTTGCTGCTCGGAACTTTTCTTTATCATTACCATTACCCAAGCTTCCCTGCAATATTGCATGATACAATGACATACAGCAATAGACATGGATTAACCATGCTAGCCTTAGAGAGGAAGGGAAGGGAGGCTACTCAGAATGGGAATCAACAGCAAGTTGTGCTGAACATCTTTGAGTAGAAAACTTAGAGCGGTGTTGAGGGAGGTCTGGGAATAGGTTCCATCAAATCTCCATATTGACATTTAGAATGTGATATACATTTACTGTACTCAGGGAAAGCTGCTGGAGAAGGGGAGAGTGTTTAAATGGTATAGAAGCAATATTAGAGTTCAAGTACCTACATTTATATGTGTTGTGTCTGAATGCAGGCAGGACTGAGATAAGAAACTGCCAGTTCAGGGAGTACAGATGCTCCAGTATTCTGTGGTATAATTCATTAAAACAGCTATACTAGGCAGAAGTGAAGACTGCTGATGCTGGAAACCAGAGTTTAGATCAGAGTGGTGCTGGAAAAGCACAGCAGGTCAGGCAGCATCCGAGGAACAGGAAAATCGACATTTTGCTCGAAATGTCGATTTTCCTGCTTCTCGGATGCTGCCTGACCTGCTGTGCTTTTCCAGCACCACTCTGATCTAATCTATATGCTACTGTCTGATGGTTAAAATGTTTTGTTAAAACAGCACACTTAAAAAAAAATTGAAACCTCCTTAATGCTGAACCCTTTGTTTCACTTTTACCTGAAAGGTTCTGAGGATGATGAAGTGCTATGGCTCAGATAACATGTTGTTGCTGCCGCCAAGACAACCAGGCGAGAAACTTCCATTTGAATTATTGGATTACTACAAAGAGCAAAGCCAAATCCAAGAAGAACAGGAGCAAGCCAAGAATAGAGCCGTGGAAGTCACTGAAGTTGAAAATGGTATGTGCTCAGAAGTAAACTGCACACTGAAACAATTTCCAGTCGTTTTCTGTCCAAGTACAACTTTGGCTTAGAAGTTACTGTGACTGATATTACTTTATCCATACTTTGCAGGTTTATATAATGTAAGTTTTCTCATAATTTTAATGTAACCATGAGTAATAAACCTGCTAGTCAATTCTGAAACTTCTTCATTTTATTTTTCACCCCTTTCCATGTCTCTCCTTAAAATCAAGTTTATTGATCAAATTTACAATCATATGTCCAAGCATCTTATCCAGCTCAGTGCCAAATGTTGTTTGATTACAGAGTTGATTAGTGCCATTACTCTTACTCCAGAACTAGAGTGGGCCAAGATTTCAGCCCTGCTCCTGATAGTTCTGTGGGTGTAGACTGAAGTTCAGAAACACATACTATTTCTCTGGTCTATTCTGTCTTTGCACTTGTAAAGTGAGTGATCTTTTGCCCCTATCCCCAAACCACAGCTGACATCATAGTACTTAAACTGCTTCTATTTCCCAAAGATGTAATCACAGATGCCCTTGGGCGGCTACTGGTACCATCCTCCTGGACCCCTCCAAAACTAATGTTTCCCGACGTAGAGTATGTGTTTTTATCTTCAACCACTACAACCTGAATAAAAAGTGAAATGTTAGGCCTGCATTCTCCTGTCAAACCTGCACCACTAACTTTATCCTCACATTTTTTAAATGTTTCTTCACTTGTTGTATGGCACCATGGTCATCCCCACTTCAGCTCTTTCAGAGGGCTGCAGTGATACCTGACTTCAGATTATGGTACCACTGCCATTCCAGTCACCATACCCCAGTACAAGTTCATTCACATGATATGCAACTTCAGCAAGGTATGAATCAATTTTAAAGCTCACCACAATTTATCAGCAGCTGTCACATTGAAATAATTCTGCCCTAACCCTAATCCACCTCCTGTGAAAGATGAAGATCTTCAAGAAAACTGCCGTTTAATATATCCCAGTATTTTATTTCCTGTCCAGTCAGTGCCAGCATTTCCTATCCTTTCTTTCTTTGCCCAGTAAAGCACTATTATAAAACACTCAATGTATGATGTCTAAAGTGCTTTACAACCAATGAAGCTTCTGTTGAAATGTTATAATGAAGATAACATGGCAAGCAATTTATGCCCAACATAGTAAAGTAGGTAACAATGATGTAAAGAGGCAGTTAATCTTTTTTGCTCACTTAAGGGCAGAAGAAGCCTCTGTTTTAACTACTGATCAGATGGTACAACACTCCCTTCAGGGACTACATTCAGGGATCAACATTATGAACTGAGATAGAAAACATGACCACCTTAGAGCTGGAACAGAGTTGTTATCTCTAGTTTGTTATCCATGCCATGTACTGGCGAGATGAGAAATAGAGAGAGCAGTTGAACACATAGTTACAGGGATGGTAGAGGAGGGAGGATTCAGACACTTGGATAATTGGGGCTTATTCTGCGGTGAGTGGGACCTCTACAAACGTAATGGTCTACACCTGATCCAGATGGGTACTAATATCCTGGGGGGGATATTTGCTAATGCTCTTCAGGAGGGCTTAAACTAATTCAGCAGGGGGATGAGAACCTGAATTGTAGCTCCAATGTACAGGAGGTTAAGAGTAATGAAGTTATGAATAAGATTTCAAGGTCTTAAGAGTGTATCGGCAAGCAAGAAGGTGGTTTGAATTGTATCTACTTCAATGCCAGGAGCATCCAGAATAAGGTGGGTGAACTTCCAGCTAGGTTGGTACCTGGGACTTCGATGTTGTAGTAAAAAATGAGGTCTGCAGATGCTGGAGATCAGAGCTGCAAATGTGTTGCTGGTCAAAGCACAGCAGGCCAGGCAGCATCTCAGGAATAGAGAATTCGACGTTTCGAGCATAAGCCCTTCATCAGGAATAAGAGAGAGAGCCAAGCAGACTAAGATAAAAGGTAGGGAGGAGGGACTAGGGGGAGGGGCGATGGAGGTGGGATAGGTGGAAGGAGTTCAAGGTGAGGGTGATAGGCCGGAGTGGGGTGGGGGCGGAGAGGTCAGGAAGAGGATTGCAGGTTAGGAGGGCGGTGCTGAGTTGAGGGAACCGACTGAGACAAGGTGGGGGGAGGGGAAATGAGGAAACTGGAGAAATCTGAATTCATACCTTGTGGTTGGAGAGTTCCCAGGCGGAAGATGAGGCGCTCCTCCTCCAGCCGTCGTGTTGTTGTGTTCTGCCAGTGGAGGAGTCCAAGGACCTGCATGTCCTCGGTGGAGTGGGAGGGAGAGTTAAAGTGTTGAGCCACGGGGTGATTGGGTTGGTTGGTTCGGGCGGCCCGGAGGTGTTCTCTGAAGTGTTCCGCAAGTAAGCGGCCTGTCTCCCCAATATAGAGGAGGCCACATCGGGTGCAGCGGATGCAATAGATGATGTGTGTGGAGGTACAGGTGAACTTGTGGCGGATATGGAAGGATCCCTTGGGGCCTTGGAGAGAAGTAAGGGAGGAGGTGTGGGCGCAAGTTTTACATTTCCTGCGGTTGCAGGGGAAGGTGCCGGGGGTGGAGGTTGGGTTGGTGGGGGGTGTGGATCTGACGAGGGAGTCACGAAGGGAGTGGTCCTTGCGGAACGCTGATAGGGGAGGGGAGGGAAATATATCCTTGGTGGTGGGGTCCATTTGGAGGTGGCGGAAATGGCGGCGGATGATACGTTGTATGCGGAGGTTGGTGGGGTGGTAGGTGAGAACCAGTGGGGTTCTGTCTTGGTGGCGGTTGGAGGAGCGGGGCTCAAGGGCGGAGGAGCGGGAAGTGGAGGAGATGCGGTGAAGGGCATCGTCGATCACGTCTGGGGGGAGTCTGCGGTCCTTGAAGAAGGAGGCCATCTGGGCTGTGCGGTGTTGGAATTGGTCCTCCTGGGAGCAGATGCGGCGGAGACGAAGGAATTGGGAATATGGGATGGCGTTTTTACAGGGGGCAGGGTGGGAGGAGGTGTAGTCCAGGAAGCTGTGGGAGTCAGTCGGTTTATAATAGATGTCTGTGTAGAGTCGGTCGCCCGAGATAGAAATGGAAAGGTCTAGGAAGGGGAGGGAGGAGTCTGAGACAGTCCAGGTGAATTTCAGGTCGGGATGGAAGGTGTTGGTAAAGTTGATGAACTGTTCACCCTCCTCGTGGGAGCACGAGGCAGCGCCGATACAGTCATCGATGTAGCGGAGGAAAAGGTGGGGGGTGGTGCCAGTGTAGTTGCGGAAGATGGACTGTTCCACATATCCTACGAAGAGGCAGGCATAGCTAGGGCCCATGCGGGTGCCCATGGCAACTCCTTTAGTTTGGAGGAAGTGGGAGGATTGAAAAGAGAAGTTATTCAGTGTGAGGACCAGTTCAGTCAGTCGAAGGAGGGTGTCAGTGGAAGGGTACTGGTTGGTGCGGCGGGAAAGGAAGAAGCGGAGGGCTTTGAGTCCTTCGTGATGGGGGATGGAGGTGTACAGGGACTGGATGTCCATAGTGAAAATAAGGCGTTGGGGACCGGGGAAGCGAAAATCCTGGAGGAGGTGGAGGGCGTGGGTGGTGTCCCGAATGTAGGTGGGGAGTTCTTGGACTAAAGGGGACAGGACCGTGTCGAGGTATTGGGAGATGAGTTCGGTGGGGCAGGAGCAGGCTGAGACAATGGGTCGGCCGGGGCAGGCAGGTTTGTGGATTTTGGGCAGGAGGTAGAAACGGGCGGTGCTGGGTTGTGGGACTATGAGGTTGGAGGCGGTGGATGGGAGATCCCCTGAGGTGATGAGGTCCTGGATGGTCTGGGAGATGATGGTTTGGTGGTGGGAGGTGGGGTCGTGGTCAAGGGGGCGATAAGAGGAGGCGTCCGCGAGCTGGCGTTTGGCTTCAGCGGTATACAGGTCAGTGCGCCAAACTACCACCGCGCCTCCCTTGTCTGCGGGTTTGATGGTGAGGTTGGGATTGGAGCGGAGGGAGTGGAGGGCTGCATGTTCTGAGGGTGAGAGGTTGGAGTGGGTAAGAGGGGTGGACAGGTTGAGTCGGTTAATGTCACGGCGGCAGTTGGCTATAAAGAGGTCGAGGGCGGGTAGGAGGCCAGCACGGGGTGTCCAGGTGGATGGGGTGTGTTGGAGGTGGGAGAAGGGGTCATCAGAGGGTGGGCGGGAGTCTTGGTTGTGAAAGTAGGCGCGGAGGCGAAGGCGGCGGAAGAATTGTGAAAGTAGGCGCAGAGGCGAAGGATGTTGTGGCCATTTCGGAGACATGGATACAGCACAAACAGGAATGGTTATTGCAGCTTCTGGCGTTTAGATGTTTCAGTAAGATCAAGGAAGGTAGTAAGAGAGGGGGAGGTGTGGCAAGGACAGTATTATAGTGGCAGAAAGGATATTTGATGAGGACTCATCTCCTGAGGTAGCATGGGCTTAGGTTAGAAACCGGAAAGGTGAGGGCACCCTTTGGGAGCTTTCTATTGGCCTCTGAATAGTTCCAAAGATGTAAAGGAAAGGACAGCAAAGATGATTCTGCATAAGAGTGAAAATAACAGGGTAGTTGTTATGGCCGCCTTTAACTTTCCAAATATTGACTGGAAAAGCTATGGTTTGAGTACTTTTTGTCCAGTGTATGCAGGAGGGTTTCCTGATACAGTATGTAGATAGGCCAACAAGGGGTGAGGCCACATTGGATTTGGTACTGGGTAATGAACCCGGCCAGGTGTTAAATTTGGAGGTAGGTGATCATTTTGGTGACAGTGATCACAATTCAGTTATGTTTACTTCAGCAGTGGAAAGGAATTGGTATATATTGCAGGGCAAGAGTCATAGCTAGGGGAAAGGCAATTATGAGGTGATTAGGCAAGATTTATGATGTATAGGAAGGGGAAAGAAACTGCAGGGGATGGGCACAATTGAAGTGTGGAGTTTGTTCAAGGAACAACTGCTGTGGGTCCTTGATAAGTATACACCTGTGCAGCAGGGAGGAAGTGGTCAAGCAAGGGTACCACGGTTTACAAAAGAAGTTGAATCCCTTGTCAAGAGGAAGAAGGAAGATTATGTTAAGATGAGGCATGAAGGCTCAGCTAGGATGTTTGAAAGTTACAAATTAGCCAGGAAGGACATAAAGAGAGAGCTAAAAAGAGCCAGGAGGGGACATAAGAAGTCTTTGGCAGGTAGAATCAAGGAAAACCCTGAAGCTTTCTATAGGTATGTCAGGAATATAAGAAGGACTAGAGTAAAATTTGGGCCAGTCAAGGACAGTAGTCGGAAGTTGTGCGTGGATTCTGAGGAGATGGGGACGTGCTGAATGATTATTTTTCGTCAGTATTCACACTGGAAGAAGACAATGTTGTTGAGAATACTGAGGTGCAGGCTACTAGAGTCGATGGGATTGAGATTCATAAGGAGGAGGAGGTGTTAGCAATTCTGAAAAGTGTGAAAATATTATTATCATCTGGAAAGGAATAATTTGATTAAAGGTAGTCCACTTGGTTTTGTGAAGGTAGGTCGTGCCTCACAAACCTTATTAAGTTCTTTGAGAAGGTGACCAAACAGGTGGATGAGGGTAAAACAGTTGATGTGGTGTATATGGATTTTAGTAAATCATTTGATAAGGTAGGCTACTGCAGAAAATACAAAGGCTTCAGGTGATTAGCGGTTTGGATCAGAAATTGGCTAGCTGAAAGAAGACAGAGGATGGTGTTGATGGGAAATGTGCATCCTGGAGTTCAGTTACTAGTGGTGTACTGCAAAGATCTGTTTTGGGTCCACTGCTGTTTGTCATTTTTATAAATGACCTGAATGAGGGTGTAGAAGGATAAGTTAGCAAATTTGCGGATGACACTAAGGTAGGTGGAGTTGTGGCTAGTGACAAAGGATATTGCGGGCTACAGATGGACATAGATAAGCTGCAGAGCTGGGCAGAGAGGTGGAAAATTATGAGGTGATTCACTTTGGAAGGGCTAACAGGAATAAAGAATAATGGGCTAATGGTAAGATTCTTGGTAGTGTAGATGAGCAGAGAGATTGCTATGTCTATGTGCATAGATCCCTGGAAGTTGCCAACCAGATTGGTAGGGTTCTTCAGAAGCTGTATGGTGTGTTAGATTTTATTGGTAGAGGGATTGCATTTTGGAGCCATGAGGTCATGTTGCAGCTGTACAAAACTCTGGTGCGGCCACACTTAGAGTATGGTGTACAGTTCTGGTCACTGCATTATAGAAAGGATGTGTATTTAATCCACTATCCATGTATTGGAAAAGGTACAAAGGAGATTTACCAGGATGTTGCCTGGTGTGGAGGGAAGGTCTTGTGAGGAAAGGCTGAGGATTTTGAGGCTGTTTCATTAGAGAGAAGAAACTTAAGAGGTGACTTAATAGAGACATACAGGATGATTAGAGGATTAGATAGGATGGACAGTGAGAGCCTTTCACCTCAGATGGTGATGGCTAGGATGACAGGACATAGCTTTAAATTGAGGGGTGATAGATATAGGACAAATGTCAGAGGTAGGTTCGTTAGTCAGGGTGTGGAATGCCCTGCCTGCAACAGTAGTAGACTCAACAGGTTTAAGGGCATTCAAATGGTCATTAGACAAACATATGTATGACAATGGAATAGTGTAGGTTAGATGGTCTTCAGGTTGGTTTCACAGGTCGGTGCAACAACGAGGGCTGAAGGGCCAGTCCAGCGCCGTTACGTTCTATGATTCCCAAATTGACACAATACAACTAATTGACTCTACCGCTCCTGAAGTACACAATGCTGCTTTAATTACTACTGAACATTTCCATGAGAGAAATGGCAACCTGACACCTAATTCTATCCACACAATCACTAAATAATTGCTATAAATCTCAAAGTAAAACTTCCTGGCTGATTTCAGATTTTCTGAAATCAGGTCACTTGAAAAATATTATTAAAATCTGTAACTGTTTCATTTTGTTATGAACTCAACATGAAATCTGACTGATTTCCCTCTAGATCAGAAAGAGAATGAAGTGGAGGAGCTGCCTGATCAGATGGAAAAGCAGGATCGGTTGGTACCTCCAGAGGGAGCCACACTCATCAGTGAAAGTGAGGTCTCTTCAAGACCAGCAACAAGCCTAATATCAGAGGACAAAAAGGAGCCTGAAAACCAAGTAACTGAAAAAGCATTAGAGGCTAAAGGTACAAAACCAATTATGTAGAATACAACACCAGGTCATAGTGTAATAGGTTTAATTGGAGTTAAACCTGTTGGACTATAACCTGGTGTTGTGTGATTTTTAACTTTGTACACCTCAGTCCAACACTGGTATCTCCAAATTACATAGAATACGGTTAAGTACTCAGTTTAATTCGTATTAAATGGAAAACTTTGCTTAAGTTTAATTATTCACGTTCAGAGAAATTATTCTTATAAGTCAAATCTTTTAAGTTTTGCTTGGTGGCTTCTCCCTGGTTTCTTTTCTATGAACTATGGAGTCTTCTTATGCAAATACACATTTAAAAAAAACTGAGCTCTTAAAGTTTCTCAACTTCTAATAACCTGCAAATTTCTAACCAAGTTTCATGGTATAGAAACTATACAATCTGCAATTCTGCTGAGGCAAGTTATTTCCTGGATTACTTTGAAAAATTCTTTTCTCAGAGCAAAACTGACCATTAGATGTCCTTTAAATTGTCCTAAAAATATTTAATCTGCAGATTTTCTTATGTAAAATCAATTTTTAATATTTTGAACTGAATACACTCACAGAATTAGTATCTTATTTTTATTAACATTCGGAGTTTGCAGTTACCTGCTGTAACATACTGAATCAGGTTACTGTTCCAGAAGGATTGTTGACCTTGCTTTTTTTTTAAACAGTGTCCCCCATAAAACTAATCATGCGCATTGGCCACTATTTTGAAATCCAACCTTTAAAATTGATAATAATGTATATAAGACACACTTCAGCACATCCATTTACATAAGAACTAGCAGCAGGAGTTGGCTGTCTGGCCCTTTGAGCCTGCCCCGCCACTCAATAAGATATGGCTGATCTCTTCATGGACTCGGATCGACTGAGCCGCGCTATCACCATATCCCTTAATTCCTTTATTGTTAAAAAAAAATTATATTTGCTTTAAAACATTTACTGAAGTAGCGTCAACTACTTCCTTGGACAAGGAATTCCATAGATTTACAGCCATCTGGGTGAAGATGTTCTTTTTCAATTCAGTTCTAAACCTGCTTCTTCTAATCTTGAGGCCATGCCCTCTTGTCCTAGTTTCATCTGCCAGTGGAAACATCCTCTCTCCTTCTATCTTATTGATTCCCTTCATAATTTTATATATTTCTATAAGATCCTCCCCCCATTCTTATGAATTCCAATGAATATAATCCCAGTCTACTCAGTCTGTCCTCATCAGCCAACCCCCTCCACCCCGGAATCAACCTAGTCTGCATGCCTCCAGTGTCAGTACGTCCTTTCTCACAGTACATTATTTCTGACTTGGCATGACGAATACAGTTAATCATATTGTTGATTTACCTATCAACAAAGTTTATAGTTTGTGCTTTTACTGAGGGCCTCCTCTGAACAATGAAGTGATGTAAGGAAGAATCCCTGGTTGTGTTTTACACGTGTGAGCAGTTATTTAATAGTGAAGTGGACCATTTTCTTAAGGAGACAGTATCGAATGTGATTTTGGGCACCTGACAATTCCTGATTGCTGGTTCAACTGGGACGAAGGAGCAAAGAGTTAATTGATCTTTATCTCACTATGGGTGTGTTCAAATTGAATTCTTGTTGGTCTAGTTGGAATGTGCTCTGACTGGATTAAGAGAAGTAGGGAAGAGTGGGGAAAGGGATAACAATTTTGATTGGGGAACTAATGAAAATAGGAAGTGCTCTGGTAAGTGGCAAGATTGTGATTAGGATAACTGGTGGTTGTTTTTGACCGACACAGACTCAATGGGCCAAAAAACCTTTTCCTGTGCTGTCGGCCTCTATGATTGCATTGTTTTGAAAAGTCTATGCCTGCACTCCTGATTAAAGTTTCATGTGTAAGATTAAAGAAGCTAAGGAAGTTATTTTGTGAAGAAGGAGATTTACTTGAAATATTTGTGTGTTCGGTGCAGATGCTTTTATCAATGTGGGTGTTGGAGAACTGGAAGTTACCCCTGTATCCATGGCTATTGGCAGGTACCTCGGACTTGACCTGTCCCCTGAGGGATGTGCTGCTCGAAACCGCAGAGGCATTGCTATCATAGTACATGGAGCTCCTGCTGCAGGTACAAGTAAATTCCATCATGAGCCCACAGTCCACAGCACATTTTTAAATTAACAATTCAAACTAGACATAATCTATAAATTATCAGTAATTCCATCGAAATCCTTTTTGTTCTGCTTATAATAGGATCCTCTTCCTTTCCCATCCATTTCATATTTCCAGCTCCATAAGTACATTTTCTAATATTTGTTCACATTACAATCTTTTGGCATTTAATCTGCACCACTATGCAAAATGGCAAAAGAATATTAAACGCTTAAAACAAGTATTATTACAATTTGCACGTTCTTCTGGTGCTCAGTATTTGACTCCAGTTTTCCGAAACTGAATCAGTCACATTTGCCTGCATTTCGTCCATACCCCTCTAATCACAGAGTTATCGAAATGTCTTTCAAATATTGTATTTGTACTCACCTGTACTACGTTCTCTGGCAGACCGTTCCATATATGCACCAACCTCTGTGAGAAAAAGTTGTCCTTCAGCTCCCTTTTAAATCTTTCCCCTCTCACCTTAAAATTATGCCCTCTCCTATTCTGGGGAAAAGGCCTTTGCTATTCACCTTGTCCATACACCTCATGATTTTGCAAACCTCTATAAGATCACCTTTCGGCCTCTTACGTTCCAGGAAACAAATCCCAGCCTTTCCTTTGAGGTGGCACACTGGCTCAATGGCTCAGTGGTTAGCACGGGTTTGATTCCAGCCTTAGGCAACTGTCTGTGTGGAGTGTACACATTCTCCCCGTGTCTGTATGGGTTTTGTCCTGGTGCTCCGGTTTCCTCCCATAATCCAAAGATGTGCAGGTCAGATGAATTGGTCATGTTAAATTGCGCATAGTGTTAGGTGTATTAGTCAGGGGTAAATATAGAGTGGGGGAATTGCTCTTCGGAGGGTCATTGTGGACCTGTTGGGCCAAATGGCCTGTTTTCATACTGTGAGGAATCTAATCATCCAGCCTTTCCTTCTAACTCAAACCCTTCAGTCTCAATACCATTCTTGCAAATCTTCTTTGCACTTCTTCCAGTTTAAAAACATAATTCCTATTACAGGGCGACCAGAATTGTACGCAATATTCCAAATGTGGCCATGCCAATTTCTTGTACAGCTGTAACATGACATCCCAACTCCTGTACTCAGTGATTTGACCAAAGATGGCAAGCATGCCAAATGTCTTCCTCACCAATGTGTCTACCTGTGATGCCATTTTCAAGGAACTGTATATCTGCACCCCTAGGTCTCTCTGTTCAACAACACTGCCCAGGGCCCTTCTATTAATTTTGAAAGTCCTGCCTTGGTTTGTCTTCCCGAAATGTAGCACCTCGCATTTATCTAAATTAAACTCCATCTGCCATTCCTCAACCCACTGGCCCAATTGATCAAGGTCCCACTGTAACTTAGAGAAGAAAGTGAGGACTGCAGATACTGGAGATCAGAGCTTAAAAATGTGTTGCTGGAAAAGCGCAGCAGGTCAGGCAGCATCCAAGGAACAGGAATGGCTGAAGAAGGGCTTATGCCCGAAACGTCGAATCTCCTGTTCCTTGGATGCTGCCTGACCTGCTGCGCTTTTCCAGCAACACATTTTTAAATCCACTATAACTTAGATAATCTCCTTCACTGTCTGCTATCCTACCAATTTTGCAGTCATCTGCAAACTTACTAACCATGCCTCCTATGTTCACAACCAAATTGTTTGTAGACATGATGAATAACAGTGGACCCAGCACTGATCCCTATCGAATACAGCTGGTAGCAGGCCTCTGGTCTGAACAGCAAACCCCTACCACCACACGGTGTTTCCTACCATCAAGCCAATTTTGTATCCAATTGGCTAGCTGCCCTTAAAACTCATGTGATCTAAGTCTACCATGCAGAACCTTGTCGAGGCCATGTAGATAATGTCTTTTCTGCCTTCATCTATCTTCTGGGTCACCTCTTCAAAAAACTCAGTCAAGTTTGTGAGACATGAGACATCCCTTCTGAACAGCATTGTGAGTGTACCTGCATATTATCTGTAGCTATTCAAGAAGGTCACTCAGCACAATTTTCTTAGAGGCAATGATGGATGGCATTAAGCAATGACACCTACAATCCATGAAAAAATGTTTAAAAATTGCAAGCTTCTCGATTATAAAGGTTTACAACTGGCTCTAATCCTCAGTTCACCCAATATTTACCATACTCACATTTATAGCTGGGTACATTGGAGAGAGATCAAAAGCAGGACCTTTGACTAAACTTTCTCCTCCTCAACCTAGATATGCTACAACCATAATGGTGGCTCCCTTTCTGTGACTGAACAGTGAAAGGAGGTTGGTTGGGCAGTGGTTGGTGCATCTGGTTCAATGCCTCTACCTATTGAGCCATGAAGAATGAGATCATGCATAGATAATTTGAAGATATTAATTCGATAATGACTCATGCTTGTCTTTTAAAATCATATCATATGTTTTATTTTGTTACAGGAAAGACAAACACTGCTGTCTTTCTTGCAAAATATTATGGAGCAGCCTGTTTGGTTATAGATTCTGTTTTACGGGAAGCGGTTTCAAGTGGTACCACAGCCGCAGCTACACGAGCTCGTGAATTGTGTACAAAAGCTGCTCTGGATCAGATGCTGAGGGATGCTGAAGAAGGTAACATAAGTTTGATAATATCATTTTAGTTAAACATGGTCAATATCCTGGGTCCACAGTTGCCAATTCGGGACCACTCATCACATGATCTCCATTTTCCCATACTTCCATTATTAGTCCCACACAAATCATAAAATCCCTAGAGTGTGGAAGCAGGCCAACTGGCCCATCAACTCTCCACTGACTCTCCGAAGTGCCTCCCACCCAGACCCATGGCCCAATACTTGTCTTTTCCATAGCTAATCCACCCAGCCTGCACATGTTTGGACTGTGAGAGGAAACTAGAGGATCCAGAAGAAGCTGACACAATCTTAAGGAGAATATGCAAACTCCACACAGACTGTCCCCCAAGGCTGGAATTGAACCTGGCACTGTGAAGCAACAGTGCAAACCACTGAGCCACCACGCCGCCCAAATACTGAATAGGTTTTTCTCATTTGATTCAATTAATCTTCACTGTCAGTTAGTGCAACTTTTGTTTCTCATGAAAGAATTCCAATATCATGGAAATCTTCATTCAGGTAAAGAGAGATATAGTTGTTTCTGAAACTTGGATCCTGAATCTAAACAAAGGAAACTTCAATGGTACTAGTGTGAGCCGGTTGTGATAAATTGCAGAATGTTACTTAAAGAAAAGATGATAAATAGACAATGGCAAACATTTAAAGAGTGCTTAGGGGAACTGCAACAATCGTTCATTCCTGTCTAACAACAGAAATACGGCTGTCCACAGCTTAAGAAAAATTTGGGATAGTATTGGGTACAAGGAACACATAATTTGTCCAGTAAATGCAACAGATCTGAAGATTGGGAGAAGTTTAGGTTTCAACAAATGAGGACAAAGGGATTGAATACGTGGCAGAGATTCAGTTATGAAAGTAAGCTTGTGGGGAACATTCAAATTGATTGTAAAAGCTTCTGTAGGTATGTTAAGAGAACAAAATAGTGAGTACGGGACTCTACTTACTCGAGTTTAGAAGAATGAGAGGTCATCTCATTGAAATGAACATGATTCTTCAGGGACTTAACAGAGTAAATGCTGTGAGGGTGTTCCCCCATATGGGACAGTCTTGGACCCAAAGGCATAGTCTCAGAATAAGGGGACACCAAATTAAGACTCAGATGAAGAAGAATTCTTCTCTCAGAGTTGTGAGTCTTTGGCACTCTTTGCCACAGAGAGCTGTGGGGGCAGAGTTCTTGTATATATTTAAGTTAGAGAGAAAAAGATTTGTGATCCGTCGGGGAATCAGGGTTATGGAGAAAATGCAAAAACTGGTCGTGAGGCATGTTGGATTAGCCAAGATCCTATTGATGGAGCAGGCTCAAGGTCTAGTTTTCCTCCTTCTTATGGTCCTATAGTCTCAAACAATTATACGTCCCTAACAATTAGAAAGTAGGGAAATTTTAATGGGGAACAAAGATAGCAATCCAGTTAAATACAATTTTGATTCTGCTTGTAAAGGAGGACACAAATAACATCCAAAATGTTTTGGAACACAGGATCGAATGAGAGGGAGGAACTAATGGAAATCAGTATTAGTAGATAAATGGTATAAAGGAAATTGATGGGATTAGAGGTCAATAAATTCATTTGATCTGAATGTTAAGGATGGAGCTCTCCCACTTCCAGGTGAGCGTGTTGTCGGATTCACAGTAATCTACTTCCCAGAGTACTGAAGGAATTGGCCTTAGAATAGGGAATGCACTGGTGCAGAGTCACTGGCTACCAGTTATTCATGTAAGGACATAAGAACTGGGAGCAGGAGTTGGCAATTTAGCCCCTTGAGCCCAATCTGATATGTGATACAATCATGGTGATTTCATCTCGCCCTCAACTCCACTTTCTTCCCACTGTCCATAACCATTCAAACTATCACTAAGAGAAAATCCATCTCTTCCTTAAATTTACTCCATGTCCCAGCATCCATCATGTTGTGGGGCAGTAAGTTCTATAATTCATGACTGTGAGAGAGGTAGTTTCTCCTGATCTCTGTTTTGAATGTGCTACCCTTTATCCAAAAGGTGTAACCTCTTGATTCAGATTGCTCAAGCAGCCTTATGGACTGTGGTATTGAACTATTAATTGTGTTTCTATTTTTATCCTCCTTTTAGTAAGGAAGACAGTAATGTTTAACTTTTTAAGCTTGGTTTTCCTTATTTTTCTGCTTTGTACGTAAGATTATGGATGCCTTTGTGTTTAAGATGACACTGTAAGTGGCAAATTGTAAACTTGTCCCTATACTAATTTGAGTACATGTGGCAATAAACCTAATTCAGTTCAATTCAATTTAATCCTTTTTACATCTACTCTGTTAATCCTATTTAGCATCTTATATAACTCAATTAGATCTCCTTTCACTCTTCTAAACTCCAGAGAGTAGAGGTCTACACTGCTCAAACTTTCTTTATAAGACAAACCCTTCATCTCTAACAAACCCTTCATCTCTAGAGTCAATCTAGTAGATCACTTCTGACTGCCTCCATTGCAATCATATCCCTCCTGAAATGATGGGACCAAAATTCTACACAATACTCCAGATGTGGTCTCATTAATACCTTACACAGTTGCAGCAATAATTCCCTATTTTTATCCACTTTTCATTTAGTAATTAATGCCAAAATTCAATTTTTCCTCCTTATTACCTGCATACTGATTTTCTGAGATTAATTCATTAGGACACACAGCTCACTCTGCACTGAAGCACTTTGAGGTTTCTTCCTATTTCGATAATAAATTATCTTTCTGTTCTTCCAACCAAAATGGATAGCCTCCATGTTAAACTTCATCTGCCATATTTTGACCCCTTCACTTAACCCATCCATATCAATTTATAAATTTCTTATTTCTTCTTTGAAATTTGCTTTCCCATCTATTTTAATTTCTTCTGTAAACAGTACCTTCTATTAGCAATTTTTTAGAAGATTTATAGCTCAGGTTGATGATAAGTATGTAAGTTATCTCCCGTTTTCAAATGTTTCATCACCATACTACGTAACATCATCAGTGAGAGTCTCCGGTGAAGTGCTGGTGGTATGTCCCGCCTCTCTATTTATAGGTCTTGATTTCTTAAGGTGGGTGATGTCATTTCTGGTTCTCTTTTTCAAGGGAAGGTAGATAGGATCTAAGTCGATGTGTTTATTGATGGAGTTCTGGTTAAAATGCCATGTCCGTAAGAATTCTCATGCATGTCTTTGTTTTGCCTGTCCTTGGATGTGTGTGTTGTCTAATCAAAGTGGTGTCCTTCTTTATCTGTATGAATGGAAACTAGTGATAGCAGGTCATGTCTTTTGGTGGCTAGTTGATGTTCGTGTACCTTGGTGGCAAGTTTCCTGCTAGTTTGTCTGATGTAGTGTTTCTCACAGTTCTTGCATGGTATTTTGTAAATGATGTTAGTTTTGCTGGTAGTATCTAATGGATCCTTTGTTTCATTAGTCATGGTTTAAGTATGTTGGTAGGTTTGTGGGCTACCATGTTGCCAAGGGGTCTGAGTAGTCTGGAAGTCATTTCTGATATGTCTTTGATGAAAGGTAATGTGGCTATAATTTTTGGTTGCCTTGTGTCTGCTTGTTTGGGTTTGTTTCTGAGGAATCGGTGGATTGTGTTATTGCGTACCCGTTTTTCCAGAAAACATTGTATAGATTTTTTTTTGCTTGTGTAGTTCTTGGATGCTGCAGTGTGATATATCTCATTGAAATAATGTCTTGATGCGGCTCCATTTTTGGGTGTGGGGATTATTTCTGAAGTTAAGTATTTGGTCTGTGTTTGTTGTTTTTCTGTAGACGCTGGTTTGAAGCTCTCCGTTAATTATATGTTCAGCTGTCACGTCCAGGAATGGGACTCTGTTGTCGTTCTCCTCCTCTTTTGTGAATTATATGCCTACTTGCAGGATTTTGTTGATGATGCTGAAAGTTTTCTCTAATTTGTTCCATTTTGTGATGGCAAAGGTGTTGTCCACGTAGCGGACCCAAAGTTTTGGTTGGATAGATGGGAGGGCAGCTTGTTCAAGTCTCTGCGTTACTGCTTCCACTATGAGCCCTGATATTGGTGATCTCATAGGTGTTCCATTGAATTGTTTGTGGTTTTCTTTTATTGATTGTCAAGTGGGTGGTGAGTTACAGATCCATTAGTTTCTATGTTTTCTAATAAAACTGTTCAGGGATGTTATTACACACCTGTGGAGAAGTGGGACGTCCAAGTCATTAATATAGATTGTAAATAGTTGGGGCTCATGGACCTCCTAATAACAGCTTGCCAACCAGAAAAAGCCCCATTAATGTCAACTGTCTGCTTTATGTTAGTTAGCCAATCCTCTATTCAAGTTAATAAAGTACTAACTCCATTGATCTTATCTTATGTCCTAACCTTTTCAGTGGTACCATATCAAATACCTTCCCTGAATCCAGCTGCTACATTTTAAGGATCCCCGTTTCCCATCTTGCTTGTGTTATGAAGTTGAAGGTGTGTACTGAATCTTTAAGAGAGAGAGAATGTTGTTCTGAACTGAAAGCTTACAAGCACCTGTGTATATGACCAGCTGGCAGTCCCAGGGCGTAGTGGAAAATTGAAAATATGTAACATTTGGCTGTGAAAGGGATACCTGAGTTCTGGTTGCTGTTTTGACAATAATTTGAATTTAACTCATCAGTTTAAATTATGCTAAAAATTAAAACTCAATTGAGTTTGAATTTATTGTCTTGCTAACATCGAATCAATGAGATAATCCAATGTTAGGTGTATAAAAATGTGAACATTTTGAAAATTGGGGAGAGAGTAACTGCCATCAAGACAAAAACACATAGAGAGTTAACACCTTGCTCTCCAAGAAATTAGGAAACACTCTCTATCAAAGGTACCTTTCCATATGAAAGATACTTGCAGTAAAAAGGAAGACAACAACCCAGGGAGATTCTCAGCTGGAAGAAGGAAGACAGAAGAAGGCAGTGGTTGTGTGATTTTGAAATTAAGTTGATGTAAGTTTCTTATTGTAACAATATATTGTTATAGATTTGGAAGCAGATAGTAAGCAATTAAGGGAAAAGGGGGCTTAGAGTTGTGAATGCTTGTTATTTAATATCCACTTTAAGAGTTACAAAATGAATTGATGTTATTTTCTTTAAATAGTGGAAGTGAGGCAAGGTAAACTTTTCTGGGTGTTCGGTTTAATTAGCAGAGGGGTTCACTTCCATGTCATAACTGTTTGGGATCTTGGGCTTGAGATTTGGACAGGTTTAGATAAGTCCACTCTGAGGTTTGGGCAGATTTGAACAGATTTGGGGTATAAAACATCCCAGCAGATTTAAACAATTGCCGATTAGTGACCTAGAAGTTTAAATTAAACATACTTGAGAAGATTTGTTTTATTTCGGGTACTTGTGGTTGGTTAAATTAAAAGTGCTGGAAATGGCTCTTAAGATTGCCAAAGAGGCTTTGGGGTTTGAAGGTACTTCCCAAATTCACCAAGAAAGTTTAGAAAGATAGAGGAAGGACATATTTTTAGAATTAGCAAAGAGATTATTTCTTCTTTGCAATTTACTTCATCTTTATTTTTTATTTTAAATTATTTAAATAAAGTAAAAATAATTTACTTTATTTTTGTGTCTTCTGTAAATAGTACCATCTATATTTTCCAGTAAAACCGATCAGGGATGTTATTACACACCTTTGGAGAGGTGGGATATCCAAGCAAATAGGTTAGAATTGGGTTTAGCCAGGGATGAACGAAAGGCTGAAATTGCCATGGAGTTGGTCAAGCACTTAGGTATGTTAGAGAAACAGATAAGTGAAGTAGAGTTAGAAAAACCTAAGTTGTAAATGATACAATTGGAGTTAGAAGATGAAGAAAAGGGAAAAAAGAGCCATGAGAGAGGAAGAGGAAAGGGAGACAAGGTGTTTAGCTGAGCAAAAAGAAAGAGAGAGAATTTGAACTTCAAAAATTGTGGATTAATCAGGAAAGCCAAGTTAACAGGATGGAGATGAAGCGAGAAGGTAATAATTTACATAGATATGTTAAAACATTGCCACATTTTGATGAAAAATGCCAAAGCCTTCATTATTTCATTTGAAAAATTGGCTGGGCGGATGGTGTGGCCAGGGAACTAGTGGGTAACGCTAGTTCAGACTAAGCTGGTCGGCAGAGCTAGTGACGTATTTGCAGCGTTGTCAGATGAGGGGTCAAGAGATTATGCAGATGTCAAACAGACTGTATTGAGTACCTATGAGTCAGTACCAGAAGCAAACAGACAGCGGTTCAGAAACATAAAGAGGAAACCAGGTCTGGCCTTTGTTGAGTTTGAAAGAATTAAACATAGTAATTTTGATAAATGGGTGCTGGCCTTAAATATAGATAAGATTGTTGAGAGTCTAAGAGAGATTATTCTCCTGGATAAGTTTAAAAACTCACTGCCAGAGATGGTAAGAGTTCATATAGATGAACAGAAAGTTCAAAAAGGGAGAAGAGCAGCAGAGATGGCAGATAAATATACACTGGTGAAATTTAGTTTCTGGCAGGAATTTGATTCTGTGAAGGTTAGAAATTGGGAGAAGAGGAAATCCTTCACTACAAAGCAAAGTGTAGATCATGCTGGGAATGGTTTATCACAGATGAAAAAAAGAAGCCCAAGAGGGTGAAAAGGAGGTGAAAGGCCGCAGATGTTTTCTCTATACTGAAGTTGGACACACAAAATTACAGTGACGGTGGTTTATGAAAGGCACTATGAAAAAGTGTTTTCATTGCCTGAAGGGGGAACACAAGATCACAATGCTGGTCATTGAAGAAAGGCACTGTGGGAAAAGACGTAGTGAAAGTGGCTAAGCCAGTGGGATTAGTGAAAATAGTAAACGAAACACCAAGAAAAGTCAAGGAGCTGCAGGAGAGTGCAAGCCTAGGCAGGGGTTCTACAAAGGCTTCACCTCTGTGGGTAAAGTTTACTCTGAAAGAACAGGGGGAGAAGGGAAAAAGTTATGATTTTGAGAGATACGGGATCTAACAGTCCCTAATAGTAAAGGGTGAATGTATTTGCACTTTTTCTGACATACTATCCGAGAGAGTGGTAATTTGTGGAATAGGTGGTCAGAAGTTTAGCATTCCCCTGTGTAAGATCGATTTGGAGAACTAAATCAAGACGTTGGAATTAAAGTTGTTCTTGAAAACAATTTAGCAGGATCCAAAGTGGGAATAACACCCCTTGTTGTGGAGAAGCCAAAGGAAAACCAGGAAACTGAGGAGTTAAAAGATATAAACCCTGGAATTTTTCCAGCCTGTGTCGTAACAAGATCATGGATAGCTTACACAGACAGTACTTTAATCAAGTCATATCATAAGTCACAGCAAGCAACAAAAACTAAAGAGAAAGATGAAGGAGTTGAGGTTCAGTTAACTGACACCCTGCTTAATGTAATGGTGCCGGAAAACCTGAACAGGTAGAGGGTCAGGCAGAAGTGTTTAGTCCTGAAAGGCTAATGGACTTACAACAGAATGACGAGAAAGGAATGAGCATCTATTCCTGAGGATTATTATCTGAAAGATAGAATCCTAAGACTGACATGGAGACCATGGCAGGTTATTGCAGAGGGAAAATGAGTGGAAGTGCACCAGATTGTGTTGCCGATAGCATATAGACAGGAAGTATTACGGGTAGCGTATGAATTACCAGTAGGTGATCATCTAGGTGTGAGGAAGTCTCAGGGTCAGGTACAAAAACACTTCAATAGGCCTGGATTGCATAAAGATATGATTAAATTTTGCCATGCATATCATACATGCCAAATGGTAGGTTAGCCACAGGCAGTAATAAAACCCACACCTTTATTGCCAATTTCTGCATTCAAAGAACCTTTCATGTGGGTTATGATTGATTGTGTAGATCCCCTCCCGAAAACTAAAAGTGGGAACCAGTACTTGCTTACCATAACGGATGTATCTACCAGACTTCTTGAGGCAATTCCATTACAGAGTATTCAGGCAAAAAGGGTGGTGGAGGAATTGGTAGCTTTCTTTACCTGGTATGGGCTACCCAGAGAGATTTAGTCAGACCAAGGCTCTAATTTGCTGCTGGACTGTTAAAGGAAGTCATGGATAGCTTAGGCATACAGCACTTTAATCAAGTACATACCACCCTGAGTCCCAGGACCTTTGGAAAGGTGGCATCAGGCTCTGAAACCATGTTGTGAGCATACTGTCAGGATTACCTGAATGACTGGGATAAAGGTATCTCATTTGTATTGTTTGCCATTAGAGATGCCCCAAATGAATCTATTCCATTTACTCCCTTTGAGATAATATTTGGACATAAAGTGAGAGGGCTTTTGAAATTTATTAAAGAAAAATTGACAGGATCGAAGTCAGAGATCTCACACTTAGATTATGTGTCTGAGGTGAGGGAGAGATTTAATCAGGTAGGTACGTTAGCTAAACAGCACCTGAAGATGTCACAGCATAGAATAAAGAAGGTAAATAAAAACTCTAAAATTCGAACGATTTCTCATGGGGATGACATATTTGTATTGTTACCAATTGTAGGAGGTCCCTTCAAAGCCAGGTTTAGTGGACCCTATCAAATTAAGAAGAAGTTGAGTCAGGTAAATTATCTGGTATAGATGCCAGATAGGGAAAAAAAACTATATTGGATGTGTCATGTGAATATGTTGAAACCTCCAGTTCCCTGTGAAATAGACACAGGGAACTGGAGACAGGTGTTGGTTACCACAGAGTGAGGAATCAAATCCAGATGTTGTGGAGTTTGATGTGCCTCAAAAGATATTAAATAATGAGAAAGTCCTTGAGGAATGGGATAGGTTAGTGAATGATCTCTCTCAGGAGCAAAGAACCGAGTTGAAAGGTTTGTTGCAGCAGTATGAGGACATATGCAGGAATTAGATAGTGAGGACTAATACTATTGTGCATGAGGTGGAAGTAGAGAATGCTGGTCCGATAAAACAATGCCCCTACAGGCTTAATCCTCTCAAAGCGACACAGGTCCAGAAAAGAAGTAGATGCGATGCTTGATGAAGATATCTTGAACCGAGTAAGAGTGACGAGAATTCATTGATCGTGTTCATGAATCAACCTGACGGGACTCAACGATTTTGTGTGGATTATCAGAAAATCAACACTAACAAAATCAGACTCATACCCAATACCAAGATTGGAGGATTGTATGGAGAAAATTGGACAAGCCACTTACATTACAAACTTGGACTTACCATATGGTTATTGGTAGGTAACTTATTAGAGATAGCAAAATAAATTCTGTATTTGAAACTCCAAATGAGCTATATCAATTCAAAGCGATGCCTTTTGGAATAAAGAATGCACCAGCCACATTCCAAAGACTCATGTACAGAGTTGTGGACGGATTAACAAATTGTGCATGATGTAAAGATCTTTAGCGAGTCATGGAAGGATCACACGTACAGTTGGCAGCACTCTTCGAATGATTACAAGAAACAAAACTGGTAATAAACTTAAAGAAAATAGAATTCGTGAAGGCAGACGTGACGTTCTTGAAGCATAACACCGGTCATGGAAGGTTAACCCCAAGAAATGTGAAGCTGAAAGCAATTGAGCAATTTCCACAGCCATCCTCAAAAAAAGAGATGCTTCGATTTTTGGGACTAAGTGGATTCTACCAAATATTTCTTTAGATTAGGTTAGATTACTTACAGTATGGAAACAGGCCCTTCGGTCCAACAAGTCCACACTGACCCTCCGAAGAGCAACCCACCCAGACCCATTCCCCTGCATTTACCCCTTCCCCTAACACTACGTGCAATTTAGCATGGCCAGTTCACCTAACCTGCACATTTTTAGACCATGGGAGGAAACCGGAGCACCCAGAGGAAACCTAAGCAGACACGGGGAGAATGTGCAAACTCCACACAGACATTTGCATGAGGCGGGAATTGAACCCGGGTCTCTGGCAGTGTAGTGGCACCACTAACAGATGTACTAAAGAAGAACACAAAATTTAAGTGGACAGAACAATGCCAGAAGGCATTTGAGAATTTAAAAGCAGTATTAACTGCCAAACCAGTTCTGGCTACACCAAAACGTTTGAAACCCTTTAAAGTTGCGATCAATGCTAGCAATATAGGAATTAGAGCTAGACTACTACTGGAAGATGATGATGAATTGAACAGCCAATTTGCTACTTTTCAAATTTCCTCAACACCCACCAGAGAAAATGTTCTACCATCGAAAATGAATTATTGAGTTTGCTACTGGCCTTACAACATTTCAATGTTTATGTGGTGAACACATAAGAGATGGTTGTGTACACAGACCACAGTCCTCTGACATTCTTGGAAAGATTTAAAGACAAGAATATGAGACTATTTCATTGGAATCTTATGTTACAGACTTTTACAAATTGTTTATGTTGCGCTTAGTAAAAATGTGATAGCAGATGTGTGATCACGATTTAAAGAATGTGTAGGTAAGATTGGACAGATTTCAATGATATATACATCTGCAGAAATTAATATGTAAAGTATAGCTTAGAATAATGACCTATGTATTTCATCGCAAAGGGACTTAGAACAAAAAAAATCTTTTCATTATGATGGTTCATTTTGTTCTTCAGTGGGGGAGTGTTATGAAGTTGAAGACAAGTACCGCACCTTTAAGAGAGGGACAATGCTGTTCTGAACTGAGAACTTATAAGTACCTGTGTATATGACTCGATGGCAGTCCCAGTATGTACTGGAAAATTGAAAATGTGTAACATTTGTCTGTGGAAGGGATACCTGAGTTTTCGTTACCTTTGCTCTTTTTACCACATTTTGAGTAATTCTTTTCTGATTTTTAAAAAAAAAGATTTTCTATCTTCCAATCTTTCACTCACCTTTATAGTATGGTATGCTTTAGCTTTATCTTTAACGTCCTGGTTAGGCATGGGTGGTTTTACCTTACAATCTTTCTTCTTCTGTGAAATGTAAGGAACTGAATATCTCCTTAAGGATCTACCATTGCTCATCAATTGTCCTACCTTTTTGTCTTCCTATCTAGTAATTCCCTTAGATTAACTCCAGAACATTAGCATGGGACTCTAGTTTCTCACCATCAAACTAAATTTGAAATCTTAGCATCCTATGATCAGTCTTTACTTGTGGCTCCTTTACTATGAGATCGCTGATTAACTCCCCTTCATTAGATAATATCAAATCCAGAACAGCCTGATCCATGATTGATTCCCCAACATATTGCTCCATGAAATAATCTCTAATAAATTCATCAAACTCTTCCCCGAAGGTCTCCTTGACAATTTGATTAATATAGTCTATATGCACATCAAAATCAATCGTGATTGGCATTGTACCTTTCCTAAAAGGCCCCTGTTTTGTGCCATGTCCCACTGTGGAACTACCATTTCAGGACAATAAATGAATTAGAATTAGGTTTTATTGTCTCAAGTACAGGGCTACAACTACAGTGAAAACTTTACAATGTTGCCGTTCATAGCACCATCTTAGGTTCGAGATACAAAATCATAGATTAAAAAGTAAACACAATGCAAGATTTTGTCACAAAGTAAAGCGAGTATATTCTTGTTCCCAGTTAAAAAATGTCTTGGAAGATTGATTCTGTAGCTTTCATGGTTGAATATTGTTTCACATCCAAAGAACTATAAAGTCAGCTATACTTTTCTATAGAAGGAAAACAGGAGGCATTTACAAATATTTGTTCGGATCATGAAAGTTTTGAGATGTCTCCCTGCTTTCAAATGTGATCATTTGTTATTTCAGTGTCACAGAGTGCCGTCACGCGATATTCATCAATTGGAATTGGAGGTACCACTGTGAATGAAACAAATAAACAAACACCTGATGGAAGCCCGAACTCTGAATTCAAACTTCCACATTTGTCATCAGCCATTCCTCGTAAAAGTAGCATGAACACTTTTAAGTCAAGTCATAATATCCAGAAGCAGCAAAATGACGTCGTAACTTCACAGGTAGAGTACTGATACATTAATATAAAGATACGTGGTGTAAAGGATTTCTTTTAATGTTCTTACCAAATTAGAGTAACCAGAAGCTGAATCAGCTTTATTTGACATACTAACAGGGAGTAGGGATTGGTTAGCTGCTGGAAGGCTGGTTTGCAATGCAGAATGATACCAACATTGCATGTTCAATTGCAATAGCTGAGGTCACCATGAAGGACACTACTTCTCAACCTCTCCCCTCACCTGAAACATGCTGCCTGTCAGGTTAAAAGATCACTTCTAATGAGAGAGTAACCATGTGATCCAGTAGAACTAAAGCAACTTTATCTTTAACATTATAATAAAGTTGTGAGTATTCTGAAAAACATATATTTTGCCAAAAGTTTTTGTCTTGCACTCGCCACGACAAATTGTTAGAAATATCAAAGTTAAGGGAAAATAAAACTTTCACAGTGAGAGAAAAGTGCTGATGAATTGACAAGATAATTCTGACTGGTCGAGGCATTGCAATGGAGCATGCACCAGTTAGATGATGATTGACAGTTAACTGTTAAACTTTGAATTTTAAATTTTGAACCAAGCAGGTGACTCTGATTGGTCAAGGCATTATCTTGAGAAATGAACCAGAGAATGGTTGCTCCCTATTTTGTTGAACTGAACCAGGCATAGTTTGAGTAATGTTCCTTTTGTCAATGAAGAACAGGCCTGCAAGCATATTGATACATGTACTTTCCATATGCAGAAATGCACCACACTGTGAGCTCAACTACCAATCCTCAACTGATTGTCAGTGTAGATCTTTGCACACAAGATCATTAAGCAAATTCTGTCCAGTTTCAGAATAACATTTCATGTTGGGCAGTATAGAAACATAGAAAATAGATACAGGAGTAGTTCATTTGGCTCATCAAGCCTGCACTACCATTCAATACAATCATGCAATCTCAAGTTCTTATTTCTGCCCTCTCCCCATACCCCTTCATCCCTTTAGCTATAAGAGCCATATTCAGCTCCATCTTGAATATATTTAATGAGTTGGTTCCAACAGCTTCCTGTGGAAGAGAATTCCACAGGTTCATAACTCTGAGTGACAAAATTCTTCTTCACCTCAGTCCTGAATGGCCGACCCTTATTCTTAGAATGTGGCCCCTCGTTCTGGACTTGCTCAACATGCACATTCTTACACATCTAACCTGACCAGTCCCATCAGGATTTTATATGTTTCTATGAGATCACCCCCCATTCTTCTGAATTCCAGCAGATATAAGCCTAGTTGATCCAGTCTTTCCTCAATGTCAGTCCTGCCATCCCAGGAATTAGTCTGATGAACCTTTGCTGGACTCTCTCAATAGCAAGCATGTCTTTTCTCAGACTTGGAGACCAAAGCTGCACTCAATACTCAAGGGGTAGCCTCACCAAAACCCTGGATAACTGCAGCAAGACATCCTTACTCTGATACACAAATTGTCTCACTCTGAAGGCCAGCTTTCCTCAATACCTACCGCACCTCCATGCCAATCTTCAGCAACTGCTCCACATTGATTCCCAGGCCTCATTGCACCTCACCTTTCTTAAACTGCCACTGTTCCAAAAATAATCTGCCTTCCTGTTTTTGTGACCTAAATGGGTAATGTCACATTTATCCACATTATTTTGCATTTACCCACTCAGCCAGCCTGTCCAAGTCACCCTCCAGCATCTAAGCATCGTCCTCACAGCACACACTGCCACCCAGCTTAGTGTCATCTGCAAATTTGGAGATATTGCATTTAATTCCTTCCTCCAAATCGTTAATGTATAGTGTGAACAGCTAAGGTCCCAGCACTGAGCCTTACACTTGTCACTACCTGCCACTCTGAAAAGGATCCACTTGTTTCTACTCTCTGCTTTCCTATCTGCTGACCACTTCCATATCCATGTCAATACACTACCTCTGATGCCATGAGCTTTAATTTTCCTTAAAGCTGTTCCTTGTATGGAACCTTGTGAAAAGTCTTTTGAAAGCCTAGAAACACAATATCTATTGATTCACCATGTCTACTCTACTGATCACCTCCTCAAAAAATTACAGAAGATTTATCAAGCATGATTTCCCCTTAATGAATCCATGTTGACTGGGACCATCAGTTCCATTCTCTGACTAATAAGGTATGCATCTTGTGAGTTGTAGAGTGTTCGCACTTATTTATATCCCTTCGCCTTGTTTGACTTCCTCAGATCTATCATGCCACATTTCTCTGGATTGAATTCTACTTGCCACTTTTTTGTCAATGATATCTTCCCATAGTCAATAAATGTCGTCATTGGCAACCATAAGCTCAATTTTTGTGTTACCTGCAGAAGTCTTGATCATGCCCCTACATTTAGGTCTAAAAAACAGGGATCTATTACTGAGTCCCGCACAACCTTGCTGGAAACAGCTTTCTAATGTCAATAAAACCTTTCAAACATTACACTTTATTTCCTGCCACTCAACAAGTTTTGCATGCAGTTTGATGCTGTGGATTTTTTAAAAAAACTAAGTGTAACCTTTTAAAGAGCATTGCTCAAATCCATATTGATGCTCATCCATCCTTGTTTTGAATATTTTTGAAGATATTCGTTTTACCTTTGTGAGGAATTTTAACTCCACATGAGTTAGCTGAGTGTCACTGAGAAACAATTTTAAAATCTCTCATTCCCCTCCGATGCATCCACTTATGGTTTTAATCGCCAACAAATTCCTTGGAGACAGGCTAAAGTAAAAGTTTTTAAGGAGAATGCATGATCTCAATTTGACAGGATTTGTTTTTGAAAACTCAGGGAGGTTAGAATCCCCAAAAGTCATGAACCCTGCTATGCAAAAGGAGGCTATAACATGGGATTAAATGGGTTGTACTGCACGTAAACAGGCCCCTGTTTTCTTCAATGATAATGTTCAGGAGAGATTTAATAGAGATGTTCAAAAATGAATAGATTATGATTGAGTACATAAGGAGAAACAGTTCCCATTAGCAGAAGAGTTAGTAACCAGAGGTCCAGCAGCACTGTTGGTCGACCTATTTGGTGTAAGTAGAACTCAAGAAGTTTGGGTATGGATGTGTGGGGAGAATGGTGTGCTTGAGATAAAGAGAACTTGAAAAGGACAGTCCCTCTGGACGTCCCCAGAACCTGCCAGCATTTACAGTCATAAAGGCCTCTAGCATGGAGACAGGCCCTCTGGCCCAAACCGGTCCATGCTGAGCAAAATGTCCATCCACGCTAACCCCGTTACCCTGCACTTGGCCCATATCCTTCTAAAACTTTCCTATCCGTATATTTGTCCAAATGCCTTTTAAACGTTCATGTACCCACCTCAACCACTTCCACTAGTAGCTCATTTCATATGTGTACCACCCTCTGTAAAGAAAGTTGCTCCTCAGGTTCCCTTTTATTCTTTCCCCTCTAATCTTAAACTGATTCCCTGTAGTCCTTGATTCCCAACCCTTTTAAAAAGACTGAGGGCACTCACCCTATCAATGCATCTCATGATCTTGTATACTTCTATAAGATCCCCTTCAGCCTCCCGCACTCTAAAGAAAAATGTCCGAGCTTGTCCAGCCTCTCCCTAAAACTCAGACAGTTGAGTCCAGGCAACATCTTTATAAATTTTGTCTGCACTTTTTCCAATTGAAAAATATCCTTCCTCTAGCAATGGCAGAACACCCCTGCGGGTTCTCAAACTCAGGATACAACGCATCATTCTCCACCATTTCTGCCAGCTACAAAAAGACCCCACCACCAGGGATATATTTCCCTCCCCACCCCTATCCGCGTTCCTCAGAGACCATTCCCTCCACGACTCCCTTGTTAGGTCCGCACCCCCCACCAACCCTCCCTCCATTGCTCAAACTTTCCCTTGTCACCACAAGAAGTGCAAAACCTGCGCCCACATCTCCCCTCTCACCTTTATCCAAGACCCCAAAGCATCCTTCCACATCCAACAGAGATTTATCTGTACTTTCACACATGTCATCTACTTGTCCATTATTCTCAATGTAGTCTCCTCTACACTGGGGAGACAGGATAGCATCTTGCAGAACGTTCCAGGGAACATCTTTGGGACGCACGCACTAAACAACCCCACTGCCCTGTGGCCAAAGACTTTAACTCCCCTCCTACTCCACCACGGAAAAGCAAATCCTTGGCCTCCTCCACCGCCAAACACTAGCCACCTGACACCTGGAGGAAGAATGCCTCATCTCTGCCTTGGGATCCTCCAACCACACGGGATCAATGTTGATTTCACCTGTTTCCTCATTTTCCCTGTCCTGCCTTTTCCCAGATCCAGCCTTTCAAATCTGCACCACCCTCTTGCACTGTCCTATCTATCCATCTCATTTCCCACCTATCCACTCCACCCTCACCCCCACCTTCATCTACCTATTGCATTCCCAGCTACTTCCCCCCCCCCAGCCCCACCTCCCTCCCATTTATCTCCCAGCATCCTTGCCTGACCCCCATCCCCCTGCCCCATTCCTGTTGAAGAGCTCATGCTTGAAACATTGAAATTCTCCTCCTTGAAATAAAGCACCCATAGAGAACTCAATGCTATTTATCAACTGCCTGTTTGAAGGAGACATTTTGGCACCATTGTGAAAATATCCCTCTGGAAGAGAACCAGGATAAAAACATATCTTTTATAGGCACGGTATTGTCAAAAATGAAAGAACTGTGGATGCTGGAAATGTGGAACAAAGACAGTGTTTGCTGGAGAACGTCGTCACATCTGGCAGCATCTGAGAAAACAGAGTTGACATTTTGAGCCCAATGACCTTTCTTCAGAATAGACAAATCCATCTGGCCTGTGTGGCACCACTAAAAATAACTGGCTTAACATTCCTTAGGCTACCTCAGGGTGCTAACCTAAGAATGCAATTTTCTAAATTACCAAAAAATATTTTATTGGGCTGATGAAATAAAATATAGAATCATAGAATGTTTGCAGGATAGAAAGTGGCATTGTGTCTGTATTAACTTTGCAAAAACAACTTCGCCAAGTCTACTGTGCTTTCCTTTCCTGATGCGCGAAGTCTGAGGAGGTAGGGGAAGTGCTAAATGATTATCTTTCGTCAGTATTCACACTGGAAAAAGACAATGTTGTTGAGGAAAATACTGAGATACAGGCTACTAGACTAGAAGAGGTTGAGATTCACAAGGAGTGTTGCTGTACATCCTGTGTTATCAATCCTGGAAATTTAAAAAATAGATGAGTGCCCTGGGCTGGATGGGGTTTATTCTAGGATTGTTTGGGAAGACAGGGAGGAGATTGCAGAGCCTTTAGCTTTTATCTTCATGTCGTCCTTGTCTACAGGACTGGAGGATAGCAAATGCTGTCCACTTGTTCATGAAGGGGAGTAATTATCAACCAGTGAGTCTTACTTCAGTTATGGGTAAAGTTTTGGAAAAGGTTATAAGAGATTATAATTTATAATTATATAGGAAGGAATAAATTAATTAGGGCTAGTTGCTATGGTATTGTGAAGGGTAGGCCATACCCCACAAACCTTATTGAGTTCTTAGAGAAGGTGACCAAACGGGTGGATAAGGGTAAAGCGGTTGATGTGGTGTATATGGATTTCAGTAAGGTGTTTGATAAGGTTCCCCACTGTAGGCTATTGCACAAAATATGGGGACATCAGTAGTTTAGCAGTTTGGATAAGAAATTGGTAAGTTGAAAGATGACAGGGTGGTGGTTGTTGGGAAATGTTCATCTTGAAGCTCGGTTACTAACGTTGTACCACAAGGATCTGTCTTGGGGCCACTGTTGTTTGTCTTTTTTATAAATGACCTGGATGAGGGCGGAGAAGGATGGGTTAGTAAATTTGTGGATGACACTAAGGTCAGTTGTGTTGTGGATCGTGCCGAAGTATGCTGTAGATTACAGAGAGACATAGATAAGCTGCAGAGCTGGGCTGAGAAGTGGTAAATAGACTTTAATGTGGAAAAGTGTGAGGTGATTCACTTTGGAAGGAGTAACAGGAATACAGAGTACTGGATTAATGGTAAGATTCCTGGTAGTGTAGATGAACAGAGAGATCTTGCATCAATATTTACTGTGGAAAAGGACATGAAAGATATAGAACATAGGGAAATAGATGGTGACATCTTGAAAAATGTCCATATTACAGAGGAGAAAGTGCTGAATGTCTTGATGCACATAAAAATGGATAAATCCCCAAGGCAAACCCTTTTAAGTTTCACAAGATCTTTCCTCTAGGAAGGAGACCAGTATTGCATGCAATATTCCAACAGTGGCCTAACCAATTGCTGTACAGCTGCAACATGACCTCCCAACTCATGTATTCAATACTCTGACCAATAAAGGAAAGCATACCAAACACCTTCTCCACTATCCTATCTACCTGCGACTTCACTTTCAAGGAGCTATGAACCTGCACTCCAAGGTCTCTTTGTTCAGCACCTAGGTCCGCGAGAGTGTTGCTGTACATCCTGTCCCTCAGGATTCCCTCCAACAACTTGCCCGCCACCGTCATCAGGCTCACTGGTCTATAGTTCCCTGGCTTGTCCTTATCACCCTTCTTAAACAGTGGCACCATATTTGCCAACCTCCAATCTTCCGCCACCTCACCTGTGACTGTCAATGATACAAATATCTCAGCAAGGGGCCCAGCAATCACTTCCCTTGGATCCCACAGAGTTCTAGTGTACACCTGAGGGACAGGATGTATTTGGAAAGGCAAGGATAGTCAACATGTCTTTGTGCATGGGAAGTCATGTCTCACAAACTTGATTGAGTTTTTTGAAGAAGTAACAAAGAAGATTGATGAGGGCAGAGCGTGGACATGATCCATATAGAGTTCAGTAAAGCGTTCAACAAGGTTCCCCATGGGAGACTGGTTAATAAGGTTAGATCTCATGGGATACAGGGAGAACTAGCCATTGGGATACAGAACTGGCTCAAAGGTAGAAGACAGATGGTGGTGGTGGAGGGTTGTTTTTCAGACTGGAGGCCTGTGACCAGTGGAGTGCCACAAGGATCAGTGCTGGGTCCTCTACTTTTCATCATTTATTTCAATGTTTTGGATGTGAGCATAAGAGTTACAGTTAGTATGTTTGCAGATGACAAGAAAATTGGAGGTGTAGTGGACAGCGAAGAAAGTTATCCCAGATTACAACAGGATCTTGATGAGATGGGCCAGTAGGCTGAGAAATGGCAGATGGAGTTTAATTTAGATAAATGCGAGGTGCTGCATTTTGGGAAAACAAATCTTAGCAGGACCTATACACTTCATGGTAAGGTCCTAGGGAGTGTTGCTGAACAAAGAGACCTTGGTGTGCAGGTTCATAGCTCCTTGAAAGTGGAGTCACAGGTAGATAGGATAGTGAAGAAGGTATTTGGTATGCTTTCCTTTATTGGTCAGAGTATTGAGTACAGGAGTTGGGAGGTCATGTTGCGGCTCTACAGGACATTGGTTAGGCCACTGTTGGAATATTGCATGCAATTCCGGTCTCCTTCCTATTGGAAGGGTGTTGTGAAACTTGAAAAGATTCAGAAAAGATTTGCAAAGATATTGCCAGGGTTGGAGGATTTGAGCTATAGGAAGAGGTTGAATAGGCTGGGGCTGTTTTCTCTGTGACATCGGAGGCTGAGGGGTGACCTTTATGGAAGTTTATAAAATCATGAGGGGCATGGATAGGATAAATAGACAAAGTCTTTTCTCTGGGGTGGGGGAGTCCAGAACTAGAGGGCATAGGTTTAGGGTGAGAGGGGAAAGATATAAAAGAGACCTAAGGGGCAAAAGTTTCATGCAGAGCGTGGTACATGTATGGAATGAGCTGCCAGAGGAAGTGATGGAGGCTGGTACAGTTGCAACATTTAAAAGGCATCAGGATGGGTATATGAATAGGAAGGGTTTGGAGGGATATGGGCCGGGTGCTGGCAGTTGGGACTATATTGGGTTAGGATATCTGGTCGGCATGGACGAGTTGTACCGAAGGGTCTATTTCCATGCTGTATGACTCTAAGACTCTACCTCAGTGTCCATGTACATAGTTCCCTGAAAGTTTGCTTGTTAAGAAGGCATATGGTGCATTAGCTTTTATTGGTAGAGGGATTGCATTTTGGAACCATGAGGTCATGCTGCAACTGAACAAAACTCTGATGCACCCTCACTTGGAGTATTGTGTACAGTTCTGGTCACCGCATCATAGGAAGGATATGGAAGCTTTGGAAAGTAATAAGAGAAGATTTAATGGGATGTTGCCTGGTATGGAGGGAAGGTCTTACGAGGAAAGGGTGAAGGACTTGAGGCTGTTTTTGTCAGCGAGAAGGTTGAGGGGTATGTTAATTGCGGCATAGAAGATAATCAGAGGGTTACATAGAGTGAACAGTGAGAGTCTTTTTTTCTTTGACCGTGAAAGGATGAAAGGACATAGCTTTCTAGCATGAAAGGACATAGCTTTAAATTGAGGAGTGATAGATATAGGACAGATATCAGAGGTAGTTTCTTCACTCAGAGAGTAGTCGGGGAGTGGAACAGCCTGCCTGCAACAGTAGTAGACTTGCCAACTTTAAAGGCATTTAATTGGTCATTGAATAGACATATGGATGAAAATTGAATAGTGTAGGCTAGATGGGCTTCAGATTGAGGCACAACATTGAGGGCCGAAGGGTCTGTACTGCGCTGTAATGTTCTATGTTCTGAAGCTCTCCTCTGAGCTTCCTCAAAAGCATTGATAGCTTTCCCTTGAAAGCCTCTCAAGCTGTGCATTCCAGAGATCCCAAATATTTGCTGCCATAAAAAGTTTTTCACGAGACTGTGCTTCTTTTGCCAATCACTATTGTCTGGCTCTTGACCTTTTCACCAATGGACATGGTTTCTCTTAGCAATACTGTGTCTAAACTATCATAGTCTCCTTTCAACCTTCTGGTAAAAGGCACATGCTGGTAAAGTTTTATGTAAAACTCTAATTGAGGCCAAATCAGAATCTTTTGAATTTTCAAAAGGACTTCCTTGCTTTTGTGTCCTATACATCTTTGTAAAAAGCCTCTTTTAACACAATATTCTGCATTCTGTTCTAGTACCCTGATGACTTATGTAAGGTATAATCCGTCTGGTGAGCACACTTTTCATTCAATCTTGATACATGTGGCAATAATAAATCAAATCAAATTTCCTCAACTTGCCATGCCATCTTCAATGATTTATGCACATTGTGCCTAAGGTCTCTCTGTTCTTACAAAACAAAGAACATAATGCTTCGTGTCGTCCCTTTGACCACAACATGCCACTTCACATTTGTCGCGATGAAACTCATTTGCCATGTGTCCATTCGTTTCATCACCTATATCCCTTGAGAATCTATTAGTGTCCTCACTGTTCAAATGCTTCCAAGGTTTGTGTCACCTTCTCGTTTCAAAATTGTACATTTGTGCACCCAAGTCTCATTTTTAATAAAATGTCTTTAAAATACACCAGGAAGAGAAGGGATCTCAGTAAAAACTGTGAGGGAGCACACTTGCAGTTTGAAAAATAACCTTTCATTACTACTGTTTCCTCTCATTTAGTCAGTTTTGTATCTATAATTTAGCTTTCCCTTTTATTTTATGGGCTCACCTTTACTGGCATGTCTAATATCTGACACTTTATTAAATATCTTTTGAAAGTCTGTGTACACCATGACAACCACTGTAGTTTTTCACAAACTATTTGTTACATTATCAAAAATTCAAATATGACAAACTGAACATCTGATCTAATCTGTGGCCACCTAATTCAGCTTTGCAATTGTTCTTTCACTTCAGCTATAACATTATCTTAAATTATTCCAAATATATACTTCTTCAGAGCATTTAAAAGTTCTAAGGTCAAAGTTTGCTAAATGTTAACATTGTAGCATTTATGAGGAAATATGTTTTTTTCTGATTGGAAGTAATTTTAGATATTTACTGAAATCCCTAGATGTCTGTAATCGGTCCGGTAATGCAGCAGCCTTTGAGCATCACCACAAGCTTCATCGGAGAAGCAAACCTCATGAGCTGTCAATTACCAGAAGATGTGATGGTAGAACTTCTGGCAGAGAGATTGCAGGTACAATACGGTGCTGTCCAGGAATGTTACTGCATTTGCTGTATCACTTCATATAATAGGATACCAAAAAGCGATTTTCCGGTTCCCTCTATTCTCGTAACAAAGGCAGTAATACTTTATCGGGTGCAGTTATATTTAAAAACCTCTAATGATTAATTTCAGTGACTATTAGTTATGGACTGAGATCATGGGTGTTGCTAGTTTTTCTGATCATGGGACAACATCACAGCAAAGCTAAATTCCATCGTTACCCAACTCTCAGAACGCTCTTATTTTCTAACAGAGGAGTCTCCAGCTGATGGTTTGAGCTGATTTTGTTCTTGACCTTTTCCTAGGCCAGGGAATTTGTGCTAAATTGAATCCTCCCATGTTGTGATTAACTGTCTTCCATTAGGCTGTAGAATTGTGGTTAGCATCTTAATTGGCTTGCACACTAAACTAATCATGCCAGATCCAAGATCACACCAGCCCGGTCTGAGGTTAGCACCCAAGACAATACAATCTCAGCCATCTGGAGGAATGCACAGTAATGTGAAAGAAAGGTCAATGACTTTCAACGCTCCACTAGTGTAGGTGTCATCATCTCTCCTATATTTCACTCTCACTCTATCTCTGCTACAGTACCCACCTCCTCCCAAGATTAATGTTCTACCACTTTTATTGTTGCAAGTCTGATATGATAGAGGCTGGTGTCTAACATGAATGTTGTTTCAAGCAAGTGGTGAGCCAAAGTTGCCAGCTATCCACTATGACTTACATGTGAAGGATTCTCAACATCTAGCTTGTTCAGCAGGTTTTGTACATTATGTAGCTGAATGTTAACAAGGTACTTAACAAACAATAATCCTCCTCAATTGTCAACTTGTCACTGTCTCATGATAAACTCGCCTCACCATTTGGCAGGTGCAAAAACAGATGCTGTGTGACACTCCCAGACTTCTTGCCTGACTCTGCCACAGCTCACAGAGTCATAGAGTACAACAGCATGGAAACAGGCCCTCCGGCTCAGACTAGTCCATGCTGACCATGGTACCCACTCAGCTAGTTCCAATTGCTCGCATTTAGTCTGTATCCCTCTAAACCCTTCCCATCCATGTACCTATCCAAATGTTTCATGCGTGTTGCTATTGTACCTGCTTCAGCCACTGTCTCTAGCAGCCCATTCCATAGATGCACCACTGTCCGTGTGAAGAAGTTGCCCCTCGGATCCTTCTTAAATCTTTCCCCTCTCACCTTCAACCTATACCCTCTACTTTTCAACTCCCCATCCCTGGGAAAAACGCTATATTCATTCATCCTGTCTATGCCCCTCGTGATCTTATGCATCTCAATAAGGTCACCCCTTATCCTCTTATGTTCCAAGGAATAAAGTTCTATCCTGGCCAGCCACTCCCTATAACTCGGGCTCCTTTTTGATACTACCTTGTATTTCTGAGCAAGAATAGCATTTAAAGCCCAGATAGACACAGGAGCTGTGCCAACATCCTGCCATTAAGAAACTTAAAGTATTTTGTAAGATGAAAGTCAATGGTACAGCCTACGGTTGCAATGTTAATAATTTACAATGGGTCACCAAGCTATTGTACCAGTACGCTGACATTAAAATGCAATGATAGCAAGTCTGCATTATTATTGAATGTTTTCTACTTGGTAGACACAAATGGTCAGGCAGTAGCAAGGTTATCAGCCTGTAGGGAGCTAGAATTGGGATCTGCAATTGTGCTAAAAGAAACTATTAAAAATAATTGTCTTGAATCTGTTCAGAACTGAGAGCTGAAATACCCAAGCATATTTGATTCAGCGGGGAGCTTCTAAAATGATGCTGTTTTATACTAAGACAAAATGCAATTTCTTGGATTTGACCCACTTTTAGCATTGACATCAAAGGAAAGTGGAAAACTGCATGAAATCATGTGGAATGAATTGGGGCTGTTCATCGTGTGTCTTATGCTGCCCTGTTGTTTGTGTACTGGAAAAGGATGGAGTGCCATGTGGGTCTGTTTGTACATGAGATATTTGAATCATATGCTTAAGAGGCATCTACGTAAAAATCTATTACTGGAAGAAATAAATCCAAGATTTACTTAGAAATTTTAGTTGATATTGATTTGATTTCTCTCACCATCTTTGTTGTTGCCTATGTAGTTTGTGTTTTTCTTATCTTTTAGTTGCAATTATTACATTTCTCCGTACTGGTTTGTGATAGTTCATTGACATTTTTAATAACATTTAGCCTGAACTGTATTGATTACCTTTCAAAATAATTCCTATATCCTATAATTTGGTCATTTTCATTCTTTCATTATTTTTAGTTCCAGTCTTGTTCCCTCAAAATTAGCCCTTTTCAAATCCATCACCTCGTAACTTGTTTTACTGATTTCTTTCAAATCTTTATATGAAACCTTATTACAGTGTGATCGCTATGGCCTAGATGTTCCCCTCTGTGCAGTGTTTCCCTATGATATCAATGGAGAATACTATGCACAGTTGCAATGCCTTCCTTTGGTGAATTGATATAAATGTGTGTGGTACAGCAAAAAGCGGTACTGCATAGATTAACGCTGACGCTGACCCTGCCCCCCGCCACAACCCCAATCCCAGCCATATATTTACCATTTGTATCAGTCTTATACCTTACATCTGTCTGAGCTTTATTCTCATTTATTTATCCTCAAATATGAGTTATTTCTGCCACATCCATCTGAATTACAAATTTAAAATTCCAGTCACAACCCTTTTTTTTACATATTCTTAATTTAAAGCAAACAACTTGACTTGTATTTGTTTTGGTCTGTCAATTTTATACATTCCAGCTCAAATATGATGCCTAATATCTGTGCATTGTGTCAATTTAATGTCAGTAATATACAGTATTATGTGGATTAATTGAATCCCCCTTTACTCAGCAATATCTCAGTTCAGCGTTTTGTATCTAATGAAAAAAAATCAAAGCCATTTATGAGTTTATGAATAGGATAAGTAATTCACGGTCAATAATGTCATATTGCTGCTTTGGAGATGGTAGAATCAATATTAAAGTCCGCTTTATTGAAATGTTTAACTCATTGTTTGGCTTGTACTTTATCACCATTGTCTGTTGTAGCTGAATGACTGTTGCCGAGGTGTTGTATTCGATGGATTGGAAAGCATATACAGTCTGAGTGAAGCCTATACTCTCACAGCTGCACTTAAAGCAATTAGCAATAGACGTCACATCTACTTAATCAACCTTCATCAGGATTATACAGCACTGAAGTCCAGGGAGAAAGCCAAGCAGGAGGAAGAGGGTATGTGACTGTTGTACCAAAGGGCTCTGCAACAATGCGTACAGTATCAATGAATATTCATTTTAACCACCAGAATACTTCTGTGTCATGGCTTTAATGCAGAATAATAAAAAGGTTTCTTCAATCGTCCCAAAATATGTTTTAATCCTAAAATTGATATGAGTCTTCCCTTGAATAATTGAGATCTTTTTCCACTTACTCTGAGAGAATCATAGAATCTCTACAGTGTGGATACAGGCCATTTAGACCAACAAGTCCACACTGACCCTCTGAAGAGTTACCCCCCTCCCCCCCAGACCCATTCCCCAATCCATTACTCTACATTTACCCCTGACTAATGCACCTAACCTACACATCCCTGAACATTAAGGGCAATTTAGCATGGCCAACTCACCTAATCTGCTCACCTTTGGACTGTGCAGGGAACCGGGGCACCAGTAGGAAACTCACGCAGACATGGGGAGAATGTGCAAGCTCCACATAGACAGTTGCCCAAGGCTGGACTCAAACCTGGGTTCCCTGGTGCTGTGAAGCAGCAGTGCTAACCACTGAGCCACCATGCCACTCTGTTGGTAAATAGAGTCCAAATCTATGTGTTTTTTAATGGAGTTCCGGTTTGAATGCGGACCTCTAGGAGTTCCCGTGCATGCCTTTGTTTAGCCCTAGGACTTTACTATTAAGTGTATAAGTCCTGCTAAGATTTGCTTTCCCAAAATGCAGCACCTCACATTTATTTGAATAAACTCCATCTGTCACTTCTCAGCCCATTGATCCATCTGATCAAGACCCTGTTGTAATCTGAGGTAACCTTCTTCGCTGTCCACTACACCTCCAATTTTGTTGTCATCTGCAAACTTACTAACTATACCTCTTATGCTCACATACAAATAAATGAAGAAAAGTAGAGGACCAAGCACTAATCCTTGTGGCAGTCCATTGGTCACAGACCTCCAGTCTGAAAAACAACCCTCTACCATTACCTTTGAGCCAGTTCTGTATCCACATGGCTAGTTCTCCCTGTATTCCATGAGATCTAACCTTCCTAACCAGTCTCCCATGGGGAACCTTTTTTGACTGCCTTACTGAAGTCCATATAGATCACATCTACCACTCTGCCCTCATCAATCCTCTTTGTTATTTCTTCAAAAAAACTCAATCAAGTTTGTGAGACATGATTTCCCACTCACAAAGCCATGTTGACTATCCTTGCCTTTCCAAATACATGTACATCCTGTCCCTCTGATTTCCCTCCAACAACTTGCCCACCACCGATGTCAGGCTCATTGGTCTATAGTTCCCTGACTTGTCCTCATCAATCTTTTTAAACATTGGCACCATGTTAGCCAACCTCCAGTCGTCTGGCACCTCACCTGTGACTACTGATGATACAACTATCTCAGCAAGGGACCCAGCAATCGCGTCCCTAGGTTCCCACAGAGTTTTACGGTACACCTGATCAGGTCCTGGGGATTTATCCACCTTTATGCTTTTCAAAATATCCGGTACTTCCTCCTCTGTAATCTGGACATTTTGCAAGATGTCACCATCTACTTCCCTACATTCTATATATTCCATTTCCTTTTCCACAGTAAATACTGATGCAAAATACTTGTTTAGTATCTCTCCCATTTTCTGTGGCTCCTCACAAAGGCCGCCTTGCTGATTTTTGAGGGACCCTGTTCTCTCCCTAGTTACCCTTTTGTCCTTAATGTATTTGTAAAAACCCTTTGGATTCTCATTAATTCTATTTGCCAAAGCTATCTCATGTCCCCTTTTTGCCTTCCTGATTTCCCTCTTAAGTATACTCCTACTGCCTTTATACTCTTCTAAGGATTCACTCAATATACCTGATATATGCTTCCTCCTTTTTCTTAACCAAATCTTTTGGAATTCTATGAAATTCTATGAATTTCAAGCAATATGGACAATGGGAAATAGTGGATGTGGTGTACCTAGATTTCCAGAAGGCCTTTGACAAGTTGCCACACATGAGGCTGCTGCATAAGAAAACGATGAATGGGTCGAGTATTAGTGCCGATAGAGGATTAGTTGACTGACAGGAGGCAAAGAATGGGGATAAGTGAGTGTTATTCTGGCTGGCAATCAGTGACTAGTGGTGTGCTTCAGGCTTCAGTGTTGGGACCACAATTATTTATAATTTATATAGATGACTTGGAGTTGGGGACGACGTGTACAGTGTCAAAATTTGCCAATGACACGAAGATGAGTGGCAGAGCAAAGTGTGCAGGGGACTGTGAAACTTTGCAGAGGAACATTGAGTGAGTGGGCAAAGGTCTGGCAGATGGAATACAATGTTCGTAAATGTGAAGTCATACATTTTGGTTGAAGTAACAGCAAAATAGATTATTACTTGAATGGTAAAAAGTTGCAGCATTCTGATTTACAGAGAGACCTGGGTGTCCTTGTGCATGAATCACAGAGCGTTGGTCTGTAGGTATAACAAGTAATTAAGAAGGCAAACGGAATTGTGTCCTTCATTGCTAAAGGGGGTCGAGTTTAAAAGCAGAGAGGTTATGTTACAGCTGTACAAAGTGCTGGTGAGGCCACACCTGGAGTACTGTGTACAGATTTGCTCTCCTTACTTGAGGAAGGATGTACTGGCACTGGAGGGGGGGCAGAGGAGGTTCACGAGGTTGATTCTGGAGTTGAGGGCTGAAAATGTGTTGCTGGAAAAGTGCAGCAGGTCAGGCAGCATCCAAGGAACAGGAGATTCGACGTTTCGGGCATAAGCCCTTCTTCAGGAATGAGGAAAGTGTGCCCAGCAGGGCACACTTTCCTCATTCCTGAAGAAGGGCTTATGCCCGAAACGTCGAATCTCCTGTTCCTTGGATGCTGCCTGACCGGCTGCACTTTTCCAGCAACACATTTTCAGCTCTGATTTCCAGCATCTGCAGACCTCACTTTCTCCTCGAGTTGCGGGAGTTGGCTTAGGAGAGACTGAGTAGTCTGGGATTATATTCATTGGAATTCAGAAGAATGAGGGGGGATCTTATAGAAACATATAAAATTATGAAGGGAATCGATTAAAAAGAACTAGAGAGGATGTTTCCACTGGTAGGTGAGACTAGGACAAGAGGGCATGGCCTCAAGATTAGAGAAAGTAGGTTTAGAACTGAACTGAGAAGGAACTTCTTCACCCAGAGGGTTGTTAATCTGTGGAATTCCTTGCCCAGGGAAGTAGTTGACACTATTTCAGTAATCACATTTAAAACTAAGGTAGATAATTCTTTGAAAAGTAAAGGAATTGAGTGAATATGGTGAAAACACAAGTAAGTGGAGCTAAGTCCATGAAAAGATCAGCCATATTGAATGGCAGAGCAGGCTGGAAGGGCCAGATGCCTACTCCTGCTCCTAGTTCTTATGTTCTTCTGTTCTTATGCCAAGTGAATAGCACTTTTGTCAAACAGCAAGTCCATCCTCAGTAGGGGCTAGGCTGCAACAGTTCAAATAATAAAAGGTAGGATTTTAATTCCATAAATCTTTGCTGAATCCGAAGCTAGTAATGCAATAGAATGTCAGCCTCAATTATGGGCTGGAATGGGATTTGACCCTAAAACTACATTACTCAGCAGCAAATGTGCTGCCATTCACCAGTGGCTGACATCTGAGAGGACCATTTCAATTGGCATGGATTTGTTGTAGCTCTTACAGTCTCACGTTATTTGCTATCGGCATTGAAAATGAAAGATCTTAAGGCAGCTTTCTTGATTGTCCTTGTGTTCATTAAACAAAAAACGTAGGCCATTCAAGCCTGCTGCTCCATCATTATGATCAAAGCTGATCACTTCAATGTTTTATCCACACATTGCCCACGTATCCTTTTACTTTATTGGTATTGAGAGGTTTTTCAATTTTTAAACATACTCAGTGACTGAGTTTCTACTCTCCTCTAGGGTAGAAACTTCCAAAGGCTCACCACTCTCTGAGTAAAAGAAAGCTTTTCATTTTGGTCCCAATAGCTTCCCCTTTATTTTGAAGTTATGACCTCTGGTCCTAGATACCCATCCAGAAATATCCTACCCACATATCCCTTTAGGTATTATGTTTGTTTAAATGCGATAATCTCTTAGTTGTTGAAACTCAAGAGATTACAGGCCCAGTTTCTACAGTTTTTCTTCAAAGAACAGTCCTAACCTTCCTGGAATCAATCTGGTGGTCCTCTGATGCACTCCCTCAATGGCAATAATGTTCTTCCGAAAGAAAAAGGGACCAAAGCTGCACATGTAGATGTGATCCAACCAAGGTCTGCACAATTGAAGAAAGACTTAGCCACTCTTGCACTCAAATCCCCTCACAACATCTGCCTTCCCTTTCTCTGTCTCTGTTAGCTTCAGTAACTTATTGATAAGGACTTCTATGGCCCTTTGGTCAACATCAGAAGTCACATGACATCAGGTTATAGTCCAACAGGTTCATTTAAAGTCACAAGCTTTTAGAGCGATGTTCCTTCGTCGGGAAGTGGGAAAGGAGCAACTTGCCTGGTGAAGGAGTGTTCTCCAAAAGCTTGGATGTTAAATAAACCTGTTGGACTAGGACCCGGTGTCATGTGACTTCTGACTTGTTCACCCTAATCCAACACCGGCATCTCCAAAACTTTGGACAATGACACTTTTAAAGTTCTTATCATTTAAGAAATGGTGCAAACATCTATTCCTCAAACCACTGTGAATTAGTGAAAAGATCAATGATTATGGGGAGAAGGCAGGGAGAATTGGGTTGAGAAACAATCAACCATGATCAACTGGTGGAGCAGTCTCGATGGGTCGATTGGCCTAATTCTGCCTTTAAACCTTGTGCCTTATGGACAGTCTCACATTTTTCCCACTATATACTCAATCTGTCATGCCCTTCCCCACTCATTAAGTTTGTGAAGCCATTTTGCATCTTGCTTACAGTAGTAATTTCCACTTGGCTTTCTGACATCTACAAACTTGGAAATCACGATTTGGAGATGCCGATGTTGGACTGAGGTGGACAAAGCGAAAAATCACTCAATACCAGGTTATAGTCAAACAGGTTTATTGGAAGCACTAGCTTTCAGAGTGCTGCTCCTTCATCAGATCGTGGAACATTTCTAATGAGGAGCTTATGCTCAAAATATCGATGCTCCTGCTCCTCAGATGCTGCCTGACCAGCTGTGCTTTTCCAGCACCACACATTTTGACCTGATCTCCAGCATCTGCAGGCTTCCCTTTCTCCCTGTAAATCCAGAAACTCAGCTAATGTTCTGGGGGACCAGGGTTCGAATTCTACTACAGTAGTTGGTGTAAGTTGAATTCAGTAAAAAAAAATCTGGAATTAAGAATCTATTGATGAGCATGAAATCATTGTCGATTTTCAGAAAAACCCATCTTGTTCACCAATGTCCTTCAGGGGAGGAAATATGTGAGTACATATGACTCCAGGCCCACAACAATGTGGTTGACTCTCAGTTGGCCTCTGAAATGGCCTAGCAAGCCATTCAGTTGTACCACTTGCTACAAAGTCTCAAAGAAATGAAACCAGATGGATTACCTGGCATAACCTGGGTACCGGAAAGGACAAGTGCAGAAACAGACTTGTTGACCCTGCAAAGTCCTCCTTACTAACATCTGAGGGCTTGTACCAAATATGGGAGAGCTGTTTCACAGACCAGTCAATCAATAGCCTGAGATAATTATATTCATGATATTATACCTTACAGATGACGTCCCAGACACTGGCATCACCATCCCTGGATATGTCCTGTTGTACCAGCAGGACAGACCCAACAGAGGATGCAACATAGTGGTATACAGTTGGCGGGAGATGACCTAGGAATCCTTAACACTGACTCTGGACCTCATGAAGTCCTGTGGCTTCAGGTTAAGCATGGGCAAGGAAGCCTCCTGCTGATTACCAAGTACCAAGCTCCCTCAGCTGATGAATTGGTACTTCTCCATGTTGAACAGCACTTAGAGGAAGTACTGAGGATCGCAAGGTCACAAAATGTGTTCTGGGTGGGGGATTTCAATTATCAATACAACGGGTAGCTCAGCAGTAGTATTACTGATCGAGCTGGTTGTGTCCTAAAGGACATAGCTGCTAGAACTGGTCTGCAGTATCTGGAAAGGGAACCAACAAGTGGGAAAAACATACTTGACTTCATTCTTACCAATCTGCCAGCTGCAGATCCGTCTGTCGATGACAGTATCAGTAACAGTGACCATGGCACAGATCTTGTGGAGACAAAGTCCCGTCTTCACATTGAATATTGTGTGGCACTATCACTGTGATACATAGGACAGGTAACAAACAGATCCAGCAACTCAAGACTGGGCATCCATGAGGCACTGTGGGTCATCGCCAGCAGCAGAATTGTGCTCCAGCACAACCTGTAACCTCATTTCCCCGGCATTTCCCCCACTCAACCCTTACCATCAAGCCAGGGGATCAACCCTGGTTAAATGGAGAGTGCAGGAGGGCATGCCAGGAGCAGCACCAGAAATGTCTGAAAATCAGCTGTCACCCTGGTGAAGCTACAAAACAGGACTACTTGTGTGCCAAACAGCATAAGCAGCAAGTGATAGACAGAGCTGAGCAATCCCACAACCAACTGATCGGATCTAAGCTCTGCAGTCCTGCCACATCAAGTCGTGAATGGTGGTGGACAATTTTAAAAACTCACTGGAGGAAGACAAACAAGAGACTGGAAGAACACAGCAAGCCAGGCAGCATCAGGAGGTGGGGAAGTCGACATTTCAGGTGTAACCCTTCTTCAGGACGATGGGAGAGTGTAAGGGGAGCTGCAGGTAAAGGGTGGTGGTAGGGAGGAGGCAGAGTGGTGAGGTAGAAATAGGTGAACTCAGGAAGAATGAATCCAGTTGGTAACTGGAAGGAAGGGTTGATCAGAGGAATGAAAGAAAGGAGGAGGGGCTGGAAAAGGAGTCAGGGAATGGGAAATAGGAAAATTCAGTGGTGAGTCTTTGGGGCTGTAGGCTGCCCCCACAGGTGGAGGATGAGGTTTTGTTCCTGCAATTTGTGGTCTGATTCACTGTGGCAAAGGAGGAGGCTAAGGATGGTCAGAAAGGGAGTGAGAGGGAGAATTTAAGTGGGAGGTCAGGTCTGAGATGCTCGGTGAACCATTCCTTAAGTTTACGTTAGGTCTCCCTGATGTAAAGAAGACCACATTGTCAGCATCTGATATAGTAAACTAGGTCAGAGGAGAGGCAGGTGAACCTCTATTTCACCTGGAAGGACTGTTTGGGGTGCTGGATGGAGGTGAGGTGGTGGTGTACTGACAGGATTTGCATATTTTACAGTTGCAGGGAAGGTACCGGGGATTCCGTGTGGTTGGTGGAGTGAGTGGCGCTAATCAAAGACTGATGAAGTCAACGGGTCCTTGTGGAAGGCAGGGAGGAATAGGACGGGAAGACCTTTTTGGTGGTCGGATCTAATTGGAGTAGGTGGAAGTGTTTAAGGATGATATGTTGGATGTGGAGACTAGTAGGATGGTAGTTGCAGACGAGAGAGACCCTGTCTTTATTGCATTTGGAGAAGGGGGATGGTTTAAAGCAGTAGAGCAGGAAATGGAGGAGGTGTAGTAAAGGGCTGTCTGGATGACAGAGGTGGGGGAGGGGTGGAAAGGGGAGGGGAAGTACATTATTCAAAATAGGTGAACATCTGGGATGCTTGGGAATGGAATGTCTCATCATCCGGAGGAGGAAGCTCTCCAAATATCCCCATCCTCAATGACGGAAGAGCCCAGCAAATCCGTGCAAAAGATAAATCTGAAGCATTCACAGCCAGAAGTGCTGAGTGGATGATTCATCTCGGCTCCTCAATTACAAATATCAGTCTTAAACCAATTCGATTCACTCTGCATGATATCAAGAAATGGTTGTACTCCAAAACTTTTCGCTGCTCCTCTAACCAAACACTTCCAGTACAACAACAACACTGGAATCTACCTGACAATGTGAAAATTTTCCAGGTATGTCCCATACTTAAAAAGCAGGACAAATTCAATTACTGCCCCACCAAACCTCTCTCCATCAGTAAGGTGATAGAAGGTGGCATCAACAGTGCTATCAAGCAGCATCTGTTGAGCAATAACCTGCTCAGTAATGCCCAGTTTGGATTCCCCGAGTGCCACTCAGCTCCTGACCTCATTGCAGCCTTGGATTAAAACATGGATAAAAGAGCTGAATTCCAGAGGGGAGGTGAGAGTGACAGCCCTTGATGTCAAAGCTGCATCTGATGGAGTGTGGCATCAAGCAGCCCTAGAAAAATTGGAATCAGTGGATTTCAGGGAGAAACCTCTTTAGTGGTTGGAATCATATCTGACACATAGGAAAATGGTCATGATTGTTGGAGGTCAGTAATCTCAACTCCAGGACATCTGTGCAGAAGTTCCTTAGGGTAGTGTCCATCTTCAGCTGCTTCATTAGTGACCTTCTCTCCATCATAAGGTCAGAAATGGGGATGTTGCTGATGATTGCACGCTTCACGGCTCAGATTCTGAAGCAGCCCGTGTTCAAATGTAACAAGGTCTGGACAATATCCAAGATTGGGGTGACAAGTGGCAAGTAACAATTGTGTCACTCAAATGGCATGCAATGACTGTCAACAATTAGTGACAACCTAACCACTGATTCTTGACATTCAATGTTGTTACCATCACTGAATCCCCCCCTTTCAACATCTCGAGGGTTCTCATTGACCAGAAACTCAAGGATTCACTACATAAACATAGTAGTTACAAGAGCAGAGGATCAGAATACTGTAGCAAGTAATTTACCTCCTCATTCTCCAAAGCCTGCCCATTGTCTACAAGGCACAAGTCAGGAGTGTGATTAAATACTCCCCACTTGCCTGAACCGGTGCAGCTCCAACAACACTCAAGAAGTTTGACACCATTCGGGACAAAACAGCTGCTTGCTTTGCACTACCCCCCACAAGCATTCACTCCCCATTGGCATTCAGTAGCAGCAGGGTGTACTATCTTGAAGATGCACGGCAAAAGTTCACCACAGATCCTCAGACAGCAATGCATACACCCAATAAATGGGTAAAAAATTAATCTTCAGCTTCAGACATTTCTTGCATGTTCCCCAGTTGAAATAGACACAAATTAACATGTTACTTCTCTGCTATTACTCTATTCCCCATTATGTATTTTCTTGCTTCTGCCTATAATGAATCCACATTTGGCTTAGCCAATTGTTTCCTTTCTACGATCCTTTGGAAGCTTGTACAGTCTTTCTTTTGTATTTCTTGCCAGTTTTTCATTAATAACCTCTTCTCCCTTTCTTTATCAGTTTCTTGCTTCCCTTTTTCTTTTTTATTGTATTCACATGTGGGACTTGGGCATCGCTAGGTGACCAGAATTTGTTACCCACAACTATTTGCTGTTGAGAAGGTAGTGGTGAGCTGCTCCATAAATGGCTGCAGTCCACATGCTGTAGGATGACCTGCAGTGCCTTAGGGAGGGAATTCCAGGATTTTGACCCAGCAACAGTGAAGGAATGGTGATATATTTCCAAGTCAGGTTGGTGTGTGGCTTGGAGGGGAACTTGCAGGTGGTGGTGTTCCCATGTATCTATTGCTTTTTTCCTTCTAGTTGGAAGCGGTTGTGGGTTTGAAAGCTGCTGCCTAACAGTGCCAGGGACCCGGGTTCGATTCCAGACCCAGGCGACTGTCTGTGTGGAGTTTGTGCATCCTACCCATGTCTGCGTGGGTTTCCTCCAGGTGCTTCGGTTTCCTCCCGCAGTCCAAAGATGGGCAGGTTAGGTGAATTGGCCATGCTAAATTGCCCATAGCGTTCAGGGATTTGTAGGCTAAGTGCATTAGTCAGGGAAAATGTAGAGTATTAGGGGTAGAGGAATAGGTCTGGTTGGGATACTCTTCAGAGGGACTTGTTGAGCCAAATGGCTTGTTTCCACAATGTAGGGATTTTATGAATTTCTTCAGTGCTCCTTGTAGATTGAGTATTGGTTATGGAGAGAGTGGATGCTTGTGGATGGAGTGCCAATTCAGTGGACTGCTTTGTCCAGGATGGTATCAGTCTTCTTGAGTATTGTTGGAGATGCACCCATCCAGGCAAGTGGGAAGTATTCCATCATCATGACTTGTGTCTGGTCAACGTTGGACAGGCTTTGTATTCCCAGCCTTTGACTTGCTCATGCAGCCACCATGTTTATGTGATAAGTCCGGTTGAGTTTCTGTTTGATGGTAATCTCTGGGATGTTGACAGTTGGGGACTCAGTGATGGTAAAACCATTGAATATCAACGGGTGGTCATCAGATTTCCTTTTATATTGGAGATGTTCATTACTTAGTATGTGTGTGGCACAAATGTTACTTGCCACTTGTCAGTCTGGATCTTGCTACATTTGGATATGAATTGCTTGAATATCTCAGTAGTTGTGAATGGCAATCATTATAAAACATCCTTATTTCTGACCTTATAGTGGTGGGAAGGTCATTGATGAAACAGCTGAAGATGTGTGGGCCTGGGACAGTTCCCTGAGGAACTTTTCCAAAGATGTTCTGGAGCTGAGATGACTGATCTCCAACAACCAGAACTATATTTCTTTTTGCCAGCAATGACTCAAACCAGCAGAGAGTTTGCACCTTGATGCCCATCAATTCCAGTTTTGCTAGGTCTCCTTGATGCCACACTCAAATGAATGTGGCCTTGATGTCAAGGGCTGTCACTCTCACCTTACCTCTGGAATTTTAACACTCCATGTTTGAACCGACCCTGGCAGAACCCAAACTTGGCCTCACTGAGCAGGTTATTGCTGCTTGATAGCATTGTTGATGATATGTTCCATTACTTTATTAATGATTGAGAGTAGACTGATAAGGCAGTAATTGGCAGAGTTGAATTTGTCATTTTTTTGTGTGCAGGGCATAGCTGGACAATTTTCCATATTGTCGGGTAGATGCCACTGTTGTAACTGTACTGGAAGCATTTGGCTCCAGTAGCAAGACATTCTGGAGCACAAGTCTTCAGTAATATTGCTACAATATTGTCAGGGCCTATAACCTTTGCAGTATCAGTGCTTCCAACCATTTCTTGATATCACATGAAGTGAATCAAATTTGCTGAAGACTATAGTGCTGGAGACCACTAGAGGAGGCTGAGATGGACCAACCACTTGGCACGTCTGGCTGAAGATTGCTGTGAGTACTTCAGCCTTATCTTTTGCACTTATGTGGTCTCTTCCATCATGAGGCTGGGGGTTGTTATGGACTAGACCAGACTGATCACCCCCACCCCGCAAAAAAAACATTGTGAGGAGAAAGCCTAGACACTAACTTTCATAGTTATTTAAAGGGTTGCACCTGAAACATTGACTTCTCCAGCTCCTGATGCTGCCTGGCTTGCTGTGTTCGTCCAGCCTCCTGCCTGTTTACCATATTTATTTAAAGGTGCTGCCTTCCAGATGTGATTTGAATGATCCACCACCAAGCTTTAATCGAAACACACTTCATACTTGCAACACAGTTAAAATGCAAAAGAAGAAGAATTGAATTAACTTTAACTCCATTGAAATATTTAACAAGATAATGTATTATTTAACCACTAATGGTCAACTGTTCCAATGTAGGCACCGTCTCATAAACACATCTTTGGCAAAAATGCAATTCAGCAGAACAGTTTGATTCTCATATGCTGTGACTTTCCAGTCCAGAAGAAGGAAACAATCTGTCCCTCTTTGATTTTTAAGAGGAAGCCTTTCTGTCTAACACTTCAGGGTAAAAACAAGGACTGCAGATGCTAGAAACTAGAGTCTAGATTTGAGTGGTGCTGGAAAAGCACAGCGGGTCAGGCAGCATCCGAGGAGCAGGAAAATCGACGTTTCGGGCAAAAGTCCTTCATGAGGAATAGAGGCAGGGTGCCTCTGCACTCTGCAGACACCCTCCCTCTATTCCAGATGAAGGGCTTTTGCCCAAAACGTAGATTTTTCTGCTCCTCGGATGCTGCCTGACCCGCTGTGCTTGTCTAACACTTCAATCTAGCAGCTGGGAACTCAAGTTTTTCACTCAGCAGTCAGCAAAAACTTTCTCAACTAACTGCAAGTAGAACTGAAAGCCTCCCTGAACCTGTGAGAACCCTGACCCTGCCCACTCATGATCCTTTTTATCTCATTAAAAGAAAATCCAGGAAGAACTCACTTGTTTGTCTGAGGGAGACATTTTGGCAGCACTGTGTCAATACGTGTCAATATCCCATTACAAGAGAAACTGCACAGAACTAACTCCTCTTTTAAAGAAACATCACAGGGATATTTATGGAATTTCCTCCTCCTCCACCTTGAGAGAGAAAGTTGTTTCATTTCCACCACCATTTCCGACTGGATATGGCAAGACTGCAGAGCTTAGATCTGATCTCTTGGTTGTGGGATTGCTCAGCTGTATCTATCACTTGCTGTTTATGCTGTTTTGCAAGAAGCCCTGTTTGGTAGCTTCACCATGTTGACACCACATTTTTAAATATACCTAGTGCTGCCCTTCTGCACCCCGCATTGAAATAGGGTTGATCCCTTGGCTTGAGGATAACAGTTGAGTGAGGAATATGTTGGGCCATGAGGTTGCAGATTGGGCTGGAATACAATTCTGATGTTGTTGATGGCCCATAGCACCTCGTGGATGCCCAGTCTTGAGTTGCTAGATCTGTTCCATTTAGCATGGTGATAATGCCGCACAACATGATGGAGCGAATTTTCAACGTGAAGACAGGATTTTGTCTTCACAAGGACTGTTCAGTGGTCATTGTTACTGATGCTGCCATAGATAGATGCATCTGCAGCTGGCAGATTGGCAAGGATGAGGTCAAGTATGTTTTTCCCCTCTTATTAGTTCCCACCACAGATCTGGTCTGGTAGCTATGTCCCTTAGGACCTGACCAGTTTGAAAAGTAGTACTGCTGCCGAGCCACTGTTGGAGGTCGACATTGAAATCCCCCATCCAGAATATATTTTGTGTCCTTGCCATCCGCAGTTTTTCCTCTAGGTGTTGTTTAACATGGTGGAGTACTGATTCATCAGCCAAGGGAGGACGGTACATGATAATTAGGAGGCTTCCTTGCCCACATTTAACCTGAAGCCACAGGACTTTGTGAGGTCCAGAGTCAATTTTGAGGATTCCGAGGGCAACTCCCTCCTGACTGTATGCTACTGCACCACCACCTCTGCTGTGTCTGTCCTGCCGGTAGGACAGGACATATCCTAGGATGGTGGTGTTTGGGACAGTGTCTGTAAGGTATAATTCCATATGTATGACTATGTTAGGCTGTTGCTTGACTAGTCTGTGAGACAGCTGTCTCAGTTTTGGCATTAATCCCAGATGTTAGTAAGGACTTTGTAGGGTTGACCGGCTATTTTGGTCTCTTCTAGTGTCTACGTTGATGCTGAGTGGTCTGCCTAATTTTTGTTGAGACTTTTTAGTGACTGTTACAACTGAATGGCTTGCTAGGCTATTTCAGAGGGCAGTTGAGAGTTGAGAGTCAACCACATTGCTGGATCTGGAGTCACACATCGGCCACACCAGGTGAAGATGGCTATTTTCCTTCCCTGAAGGACAATAGTGAGCCAGCTGGATTTTTCTGACAGTCAATAATGGTTTCATAGTCTTCAGTAGATTATTGATTTCAAACAGTTTTTTTGTTGAATTCAAATTCCCTTGAAGGATTTGAACCTGCATCCCCAGAACATTAGATTGAATTTCTGGATTGATAGTCTAGCCATAATACAACTAGGCCATCACCTTCCCTTTAATGTTCTTGAATGTCGTCCTAAAACTTAGGGTGTTCTCTGTTTTTTGCCACCTTATAGGCCATTTATTTTAATCTCATATAATGTTTAGCTTGCCTTGTTAGCCACAGTTGACTGAAGAATTTTAGGTTCTTCTTAAGAGCCTGAAAGAAGCATAAGTTTGTTGGGAACTACAATAATAATTGTTTCATGATTCTGCATTGCCGATGTACCATTCCTGATGAAGGGCTTATGCCCGAAACGTCGAATTTCCTATTCCTTGGATGCTGCCTAACCTGCTGTGCTTTAACCAGCAACACATTTTCAGATGTACCATTATACCTTTTCATATATTTTCCCAAAACACAACAGCCACTTAATTGTTCCTTTGTTCAAATGTAATTCCCTGGCATATGATTGAACTATCTTACTTTCAGACAAAATGTAAAATTCCATCATATTATGATCAATCATCCCTAAATATTGTTTTCCAAAAAGACTCTTAACTCCTTTTTGTTACATAATAATAGATACAAATAGCCTGCTTTCCTCAACATACAGCTGTAGAAAACATGTCATGCCCCACACTACTGTTGCTATTTAGTGACCGACAAACAATTCCTACCAATGTTTATTGCTCCTTTCTGTTTCTTAGCTCTGTCCAAAAAGATTTTAACATTTTAATAAATCAAAAAAACTGGATGTTAGAGATCTGAAATGACAACATTTATGAGGCATTTGGATGGGTATATGAATAGGAAGGGTTTGGAGGGATATGGGCGGTTGCTGGCAGGTGGGACTAGATTGGGTTGGGATATCTGGTCGGCATGGACGGGTTGGACCGAAGGGTCTGTTTCCCTGAAAACAAAAAAATCAGAAATTGCTGACAAAACTGGAGGTAGTTCTAATGAAGAATCACCTGACTCAAAACATTAACTCTGCTTTCTTCCGACAAAGTAAGTTTCTCCACCAAAGTCTGTTTTTGCTTCAGATTCAACATTGTGTTCTTCTGATTTAGGATCCTGCCCTGCTAATGTATTGATCCCATTTCTTACTATTAGTGTAACTCCACCTCTTTTTCTTTTTGCCTATCCTTCCAAAATGTTGACTGTCCTCCAAAATTAGGTTCCCAGCCTTGGTCACCCTGCTGCCATGTCTGTGTAACATCAACTAGATGCTACCCATTTACGTCTATTTCTATTCTTCAATAATCAACCTTATTGTGAATGTTATTTGTATTCATGCAAAGTGCCCTTAACTTTGTCTTTTTGGACATTAATCCATATTGTAATCTTAATGGATGCTCACCTGCTTTCTAATTTCATTTACCACTTTCTATTTCTCGTTACCAGCTTCACTTGCTTCCAGTTTGAGCTACCGTTCAGGCGTCCATGTGTTGACAAGCTTGTTTAAACACTTCCTATTAGCAGTTGCAAATCTCCCTGCCAGGATATTGGTCTCAGTCCTGTTAATGTGACCCATCCAGTTTGTACAGTTCCCAGCTGCCCTCAGAAATCTGATGCCCTTCATGCCACACCAGTTCTCCAGCCATGTGTTCAATCAATCAGTTTCCCTATTCCTGTACTCACTGGCACATGACACTTGGAGTAATCCTGAGATTACTACTTTTGAAGTTCTGCTTCTTTATTTCCTTCCTAACTCCCTAAAATGTGCTTTGAGAAGTCCATCCCTCTTTCTACTTGTGTCATTGGAATAGCTTCAATAAGTTTCTTTCTCACAAAAAAGTTGAAAGAAATCCTCAATGTAATTCAAGTGACTAAAATATGAGCATTTTTATGATTTTCATCAGCAGTGGAAGGGTGGCCTGGAGAGGGGAGGCAATGGCCTAGTGGTCTTATGGCTGGACTGATAATCCAGAGAGCCAGGTAATGTCGGTGGACTGGGGTTCAAATCCCACCGTGACAGATAGTAGGATTTCAATTCAGTAAAAATCTTGAATTAAGAGTCTAATTATGACTATGAAACCATTGTCAGGAAAACCCATCTGGTTCACTCAAGTCCTTTAGGGGAGGAAACTGCTCTCCTTAACTGGTCTGGCCGACATATGACTCCAGACCAAGAGCAATGTGGTTGCCTCTTAATTGCCTTCTGGGCAATTAGGAATGGGCAATGAATATTGGCTGAGCCAATGACTCTCACATCCTGTGAATGATCAAAGAAAAGAAACTATATCAGTCAGTTAACTAACAACAATCGGAATTTGATTAAACCTAATTCCCATGTGGTGTGTGTACTTGAGAATGCAGGGAAAAATGCTTGAGCATGGGATACTTCTGATAATCATGCTTAGAATCTACAGGACTGTTCATTCCTACAGAGGTTGAAAGTATTTGACAATTGATGATTGTGCATTGACATATTAATGCACAGTTAATATTGGGAAGAGTAATCTCACTGTTGTCTGATTTCCTTTTCTTCTGCTGCCTATTTTCTCTTCATGTTTACTGGTAAAAGTGTTGTCCTTGTCATTACTGCTCCATGTACACAATTATTCTAATACCAAGTCCAAAAGACCCTTAGTTATACTTGAAACTAAGTAATTGCTGCTGGGAGGCATCTTATCCAAGCCCTGATTCTATCCTCACCTTACTCAATACCTGTAAATGTAGTCTTCCTCTGGGATAGCTGCACTTTGATAAAGGAGAGGAGAAAGTGAGAATTGCAGATGCTGGAGATCAGAGCTGAAAATGTGTTGCTGGAGAAGTGCAGCAGGTCAGGCAGCATCCAAGGAGGAGGAGAATCGATGTCTCGGGCATGAGCCCTTCTTCAGGGAAGGAACCTTGGATGGCTTTAAAGTATGATATTGAAGTTAATAAACCGGCCTCTGACTCAACTAAGAACTGCTAATTTAGAACAACGAATATTGTTGACACTTTGGTTGTACCTGTCTGAATTGCTAAGCTCCCGATGGGTGTATTTTTATAGTTCCTCTGTAAATACCTATTTTTCAATATTACATTGGCTATAAGAATATAAGTTGGTGTAGTCAATCAACTGGGAAAATGTAATGAGATACAGATTTAATATAGAATTCAAATCTTAAATTACACTATAAATGCCTTGTTTTTCCAAAACCAAATTATAGAGAAAAAATTGAAGGAGAAAGAAAAGGAGGAGAGGATTTATCTGCAAGAGTTGAGTGAAGAAGACTATGAGGCTCTGTCAGAGGAAGCAAAAGCGGAGTTTGACCTGAAACGCGCTTCTTTATTCAAAGCACGCAGGGAAAAGTAAGTGATCAAACTATCCTGTCAGCTATTGGGTCACAATCTCAGGTACACTCATTGCTCCTACAGAGAAAGGTGTAGCAACAGAAGTAGGTGATTGACCTATGAAGCCTGTTGCATTTGATTTAATCATGACTGATATATACATTGACTCTATATTCCCATATATTTCTGTATCCTTTCATGGTCTCAACTGACAAAAATCTATTTTTCTCAGCTTCTAAATTTCAAGTTGAACTTGCTTCAACAGCTTGTTGGGAGAGAGAAGTCTAGATTTATATTAACCTTTGTGTGAAGAATTACTCTGCGACATAATTTAGTTACACGGTATTAAGGATCTGGATCTGAGTATTACATCTGATACTCATCTGAGACCTGGGAGATCTTGGCATAATTTCAGAATTTGCAGATGACCCAAAACATGGAAGTATTGTGAACAGTGATGAGGCGAATGAGTCTACTTCAAGAGGACATAGTCTGGTGGAACAGGCTGGCACATGGCAGATGCAGGGAAGTGAGATTTTGAGAGGAAGCCTGAGGAAACAGTATGTAAAAAGGATATGATATGAAAAGGTGTGTGGTAAAAGAATATGTGCGTAATCATTGGAAGTGGCTAAGTTGAGAAAGCAGGATTCCTGGCTTCATAAATAGAGGCATAAAGTACAAAATCAAACAAGGTGTGGTGAATGTTTATAAACCACTGGTTCAGCCACAACTCAAATATCGTGTCTAAATATGGGCACCACACTAGAGGAAGGATATGAAAGCTTTAGATTCCTGAAAGATTTATTAAAATAATTGCAGATATGCAAGACTTAAGTTATTTGGATACGATGGAGAATTTATGTTTGCGTGAAGGAGAGAAATGGAGAGAGAATTTGATAAAACTCTTAAAATCAAGGGGACGGAATAGACAAGTAAGGAGAAACTTCCCATTAGTGGAAGGGTTGTGAATCACAGCCGTTTTAAGGTGATTGACAAAATATAATTCAGTGATCGGAGGAAAACCCACTTTATTCATAGAGTGATTCTGAGTTGGAATGTACTGCCAGAGTCGGAGTTAATGGGGTATTCAATAATGGCTTTCAAAGAGGATTGGATAATGTTTTAAGGGCAACATCAAGGAACTCGTTTTCACATAAAGTATAGAAAAAATCTGGAATTCCCTCCCCATAAAAAGTTGAAATTGAAGCACTATTAGATTTTTTAAAAATTGATTTATAGGAGGAGGTCATCAATGTTAAGGATGGCACTTATTGCTTATCCTTACCTGACCTTGAGAAGCTGGATAACAATGGATGGCCCATCCAGGATTAAAAAAACAATAAAGTTTGTGAATGATACATACAATTTTTTATACTTGAAAAAAGAGATCCAGTGGGACCAATATGTTCATGTGAAATATCACTGGCTATTTAATGGCTTAGAGTCATAGAGATGTACAGCATGGAAACAGACCCTTCAGTCCAACCCGTCCATGCCAACCAGATATCCCAACCCAATCCAGTTCCACCTGCCAGCACCCGGCCCATTTGCCTCCAAAACCTTCCTATTCATATACCCATCCAAATGCCTTTTAAATGTTGCAATTGTACTAGCCTCCACCACATCCTCTGGCAGCTCATTCCATACACATACTATCCTCTGTGTGAAAACGTTGCTCCCTTGGTCTCTTTTATATCTTACCCCTCTCACCGTAAACCAACGCTCTATCGTTCTGGACTCCCCCACCCCAGGAAAAAAGACTTTATCTATTTATCCTTTCCATGCCCCTCATGATTTTGTAAACCTCTGTAAGGTCACCTCTCAGCCTCCAACACTTCAGGGAAAACAGCCCTAGCCTATTCAACCTCTCCCTATAGCTCAAATCCTCCAACCCTAGAAACATCCTTGTAAATCTTTTCTGAACCCTTGCAAGTTTCACAACATTTTTCCGAAAGGAATAAACCAGAATTGCATGCAATATCCCAACAGTGGCCTAACCAATGTCCTGTACAATCGCAACATGACCTCTCAACTCCTGTACTCAATACTCTGACCAATAAAGGAAAGCATATCAAACACCTTCTTCACTATCCCCTCTACCTGCGACTCCACTTTCAAGGAGCTATGAAACTGCACTCCAAAGTCTCTTTGTTCAGCAACACTCCCTAGGACCTTACCAGTAGGTGTATAAGTCCTGCTAAGATTTGCTTTCCCAAAATGCAGCACCTTGCACTTATCTGAATTAAACTCCATCTGCCACTTCTCAGCTCATTGGCCCATCTGGTCCAGATCCTGTTGTAATCTGAGGTAACCCTCTTTGCTGTCCACTACACCTCCAATTTTGGTGTCATCTGCAAACTTACTAACTATACCTCTTATGCTCACATCCAAATCATTTATATAAATGAGGAAAAGAAGTGGACCCAGCACTGATCCTCGTGGCGCTCCATAGACCTCCAGTCTGAAAAACAACCCACCACCACCACCCTGTGTCTTCTACCTTTGAGCCAGTTCTGTATCCAAATGGCTAGTTCTCCCTATTCCATGAGATCTAATCTCGCTAACTATCTCCCATGGGGAACCTTGTCAAATGCCTTACTGAAGTCCATATAAATCACATCTACTGCTCTGCCCTCATCAACCTTCTTTGTTACTTGTTCAAAAAACTCAATCATGCTTGTAAGACATGATTTCCCATACACAAAACCATGTTGACTATCCCGAATCAGTCCTTGCCTTTCCAAATATGTGTACATCCTGTCCCTCAGCATTCCCTTCAACAACTTGCCCACCACCGATGTCAGGCTCACAGGTCTATAGTTCCCTGGCTTGTCCTTACCGCCCTTCTTAAACAGTGGCACCACATTTGCCAACCTCCAGTCTTCCGGCACCTCACCTGTGACTATTGATGATCCAAATATCTCAGCAAGGAGCCCATCAATCACTTCTCTAGCTTCCCACAGAGTTCTCGGGTACACCTGATCAGGTCCTGGGGATTTATCCACTTTTAACCATTTTAAGACATCCAGCACTTCCTCCTCTGTAATCTGAACATTTTGCAAGATGTCACCATCTATTTCCCTACAGTCTATGTCTTCCATGTCCTTTTCCACAGTAAATACTAATGCAACATATTTGTTTAGTATCTCCCCCATTTTCTGTAGCAGTGCACAAAGGCCGCCTTGCTGATCTTTGAGGGGCCCTATTCTCGCCCTAGTTACCCTTTTGTCCTTAATATATTTGTGAAGACCCTTTGGATTCTCCTTAATTCTATCTGCCAAAGCTATCTCATGTCCCCTTTTTGCCTTCCTGATTTCCCTCTTAAGTATACTCCTACTGCCTTTATATTCTTCTAAGGATTCACTCGATCTTCTTTTTCATACCAAACCCTCAATTTCTTTAGTCATCCAGCATTCTCTATACCTACCAGCCTTGCCTTTCACCCTGACAGGAATATACTTTCTCTGGACTCTCATTATCTCATTTCTGAAGGCTTCCCATTTCCCAGCCATCCCTTTACCTGCAAACTGTTGTCCCCAACCAGCTTTTGAAAGTTCTTGCCTAGTACCGTCAAAATTGGCCTTTCTCCAATTTAGAACTTCAACTTTTAGATCTGGGCTATCCTTTTCCATCACTGTTTTAAATCTAACAGAATTATGATCGCTGGCCCCAAAGTGCTCCCCCACTGACCCTTCAGTCACCTGCCCTGCCTTATTTCCCAAGGATACGTCAAGTTTTGCATCTTCTCTAGTAGGTACATCCACATACTGAATCAGGAAATTTTCTTGTACACACTTAAGAAATTCCTCTCCATCTAAACCTTTAACACTATGGCAGTCTCAGTTTATGTTTGGAAAGTTAAAATCCCCTACCATTACCACCCTATTATTCTTACAGAAAACTGAGATTTCCTTACAAATTTGTTTCTCCATTTCCCTCTGACTATTAGGGGTCTATAATAAAATCCCAACAAGGTGATCATCCCTTTCTTATTTGTCAGTTCTACCCAAATAACATCCCTGGAAGTATTCCCTGGGATATCCTCTCTTAGTACAGCTGTAATGCTATCCCTTATCAAAAATGCCACTCCCCCTCCTCTCTTGCCTCCCTTTCCATCCTTCCTGCAGCATTTGTATCCTGGAACATCATGCTGCCAGTCCTGTCCATCCCTGAGCCATGTTTCTGTAATTGCTATGATATCCCAATCCATGTTCCTAACCATGCCCTGAGTTCATCTGCCTTCCCTTGCATTGAAATAAATGCAGTTTAATTTATTAGTCCTACCTTGTCCCTGCCTGCCCTGACTGTTTTACTCGCTTCTGTTCTCAATAGTACCAGTCTCAGATTGACCTCTGTCCTCACTACCTCCCTGGGTCCCACCCCCCACCTTACTAGTTTAAATCCTCCCGAGCAGCTCTAGCAAATCTCCCTGCCAGTACATTAGTCCCATTCTAATCTAGGTGCAATCTGTCACTTGTACAGGTCACTTCTACCCCAGATGAGATTCCAATGATCCAAAAATGTGAATCCTTCTCCCATACACCAGCTACTCAGCCATGTATTCAACTGCTCTATCCTCCTTTTCCTGTCCTCATTAGCTCATAGCACCGGGAATAATCAGATATTAGTACTCTCGAGGACCTTTTTTCTAAATTCCTGCCTAACTCTCTGAGAATGTCGTTGGTTGCAATGTGTACAATGACCTCCTGCTGGGCTCTCTCCCCCTTGAGAACATTCTGCACCCTCTCTGAGACATCCTTGATCCTGGTACTAGGAAAGCAACACACCATTCTGATTTTTCGTTGCTGGCCACAGAAACGTCTATCTGTACCTCGGACTAGAGAGTACCCTAACACAATTGATCTCTTGGAGTCCGACGTACCCCTCATTGCATTAGAGCCAGTCTCAATACGGGAGACTTGGCTGTTTGTGCTACGTTCCCCTAAGAATCCATCACCCCTACATTTTCCAAAACAGCATACTTGTTTGAAATGGGGGTAGCCACAGAAGGCTCCTGCACTACCTGCCTATCTCTCTTATCTTTCCTGGAATTAACCCATCTCTGTGACTGTATCTGCAACTTTTCCCCTTCCCAAAACTGCCATCCACCACATCCCCTTGCTCTTGTAAATTCCTCATTGCCTCTAACTGTCTCTCCAACCGATCCATTCAATCTGATAGGATTCACAACCAATGGCATTTGTTGCAGATTTAATCCTCAGTAACCCGTAAACTCTCTCTAAACTCCCACATTTGATAAGAAGAGCATATCTGAGAATGACTGATCTATTTCCCTCTGTTGCTGGGATGTTGCTGGAGTCCCTTATTAAGGAAGAAATTGGAGGACAATGAGAAAAGCTTAATGCAGTAAAGCAGAGTCAACACAGAGTCATCGAGTCCTGCAGCACGAAGACAGGCCATTTGGCCCAAACTAATCCAAGCTGACTAAAATGTCTATCCACGCGAGCCCCTTTCCCCTGCACTTGGCCCATATCCTTCTAATCCTTTCCTTTCCATGTATTTGAGCAAATACTTTTTAAATGTTGTTCATGTACCCCCCTCGACCACTTCCGCTGGCAGCTCATGCATCATGTCCCACACACAAAGCCATGCTGACTATTCCTACTCAAATCATGGCTTTCCAAGTGCATGTATGCCTTATGTCTCAGAATCTTCTCATAACTTACTTACCACAGGGATTAAGCTTACTGGTCTATAGTTCCCAGGTTTTTCTTTGTTACCCTTCTTGAACAATGGCACAACAGTCATTACTTTCCAGCCTTCCGGGACCTCACCCATGGCTAACGAAGATACAAAAATATCAGCAATTTCTTCTCCAGCTTCTTGCAATGTTCTTGGATATATGTGGTCAGGATCAGGACATTTATCCACCTTCATACATTCTAATACATTCATCCCCTCCTCTACTGTGATATGGACTGTCCCGAAGATATCACCACTAACTTCCTCAAGTTCCCAAATCTTCATTCTTTCCCCCTGGTAAACATAGAGGAGAAATAGAACCATCTCCAGAGGTTCTACTCATACATGTTCACTTTGTTTCTTGAGGGGCCCTATACTCTCTAGTTATTCCTTTTCCTTTGATATACTTAAGGTACCTCTTTGGGTTCGCCTTAATCTTCTCAGCCAAGGCTAACTCATGCCCCCCTTCCACCCTCCTGGTTTCCTGCTTCAGTAAACTCCTGTTTACCTCCAGGGGTTCCCTTGATCCCAGCTGCCTTATACCTGAGCCACGTCTCCTTTTTTCTGGTCAAAGCTTCAATATTTCTTGTCTTCCAGGGTTCCCTATTCCTGCCAACCTTGTCCCACATAGCATTCATGTCAACTTCATTAGTTTCCAGAAGTCCCCTCCCCGTACCTCATCCAGATCAAACCCTCCAACTCAGCATCATCCTCTTGATCTGTCCCACTTGTCCATCTTTCTTCCTCTCTCTCCGCTGCACCCTGCCCAGTGACCTATCGCCATCACCCCTCACCTGCATTCACCTATCACCTTCCCAGCTACCTCCACCCCACCCCAACCTCCTGTTTATCTGTCAGTGCTGCACCCCCATCCCCTGCCACCAACTCCCAACCCTCCACATGCCTGATGAACGACTTATGCCTGACATGCCAACTCTCCTGCCCCCCGATGCTGCCTAACTTGCTGTGCTTTTTCACCGCCACACTTTTCAACTCTGACTCTCCAACATCTGCAGTCCTCACTTTCTCTCAGTCACTGTGAAGCCTCTTCCAAGGATGCTCATCTTGAAGAGGTTCTCATCCTCCCTCCACAAGAACCTGAGTGAGTCTCTCTCTCATTGCACTCCCCTCCACCCCCCCCCCCCCAAGCCATCTCCTCTGACCTTATCACATCTGGCAGAGATTTCCCTGCTCATCTACCCACCTCATCTCCTGTGTCCATTGCTCTTGATGTGGTCTCCTCTACATTGGGCGACAGAATTCCAACTCACGGAGCGTTCAGGGAATATCTCTGGGACATATGCATCCAGGAACCCTACTGCCCTGTGGCTGACCATTTCAACTCCCCCCTCCCACTCCATCAAGGACATGCAAGCCCCAAACCTTTGTTATTGTTAAATCCAAGCCACCCAACACCTAGAGAAAGAACACCTCATCTTCTGCCTTGATACCTTCAACCACATGGCATCAATGACTTCACTAGTTTCCAAATCTCCCCTCTTTCCACCTCATTCCAGAGCTAACCCTCTAATTCAGAACAGTTCTCTTGACCTGTCCTACCTGTCCATCTTCCTTCCCACCTGTCTACTCCATCCTCCCCTCTGACCTATCACCATCGCCCCCCCACCTGCATGCACCTATCACCTTCCCAGCTAACCTCGCCCCAGCCTCACCCCTCCTCTCCGATTTGTCTCTCAGTCCTCTTTCCCCCCCCAACTCCCACATTCCTGATGAAGGGCTTATGCCTGAAATATTGACTCTTCAGCTCCTCGGATGCTGCCTGACCTGCTGTGCTTTTCCAGTGTCACACTTTTCAACTCTGACTCTCCTGCATCTGCAGTCCCCACTTTCTCTCACCTTGCTTTTCACCCTCACAGGAAGATATAGACCTTGAACTCTAGCTATTTCACTTTTAAAGGCCTCCCACTTGCCAGAAATCACTTTGCCTGCAAACAAACTACCCCAATAAACCATGCAAGCTCCTTATGCCTGAAACATCAACTCTCCTGCTCCTCGGATGTTGCCTGAGCTGCTGTGCTTTTCCAGCGCCACACTTTTTGACCCTGTATGCTTCTGTCTCATTCCAACAAAAGTCACCTTGCCCCAGTTTAAAACTTGAACCTGTGGACCTGTTTGTCCCTCTCCATAACTATGTTAAATTAATAAAACAATGGTCACTGGTCCCAAAGTGCTCTCCTGCTGTCTCCCCCAACACCTGTTCTGCCCTATTTCTCAAGAGTAGGTCAAGTTTTCCCCTTCCTGAGTATCACTTTCGATGTACTGCATGAGGAAACTTTTCCCCGTGCACTTAACATGGTTTTGTGAAAAGCCTTGAAGTGAAGATAAGCTAGGATCTAACCTGTTGAGGCATATTTGTCAATAGCTATTGTTTCATCTGCTGATTTACTGGGCCATCATTAGTTGATGGGTTAGTTGTGAAATTTCTCCTGTAGCAGAGGTGTGGTCTTATGTGATAACATCTGTTTTTGTGTCCAGAGTTTTGAAGGAGATACACGAACGACAACTGCAGCAACAGAAATGGAGGGAAGAATTGGAGAGGCTGCGAGAGGAAGAAGAACTTAAGAAAAAATCTAAAAGAACAAGAAAAGATTTTGGTAGCAAAGATGATGCAAAAAAATACCAGATAAGTGCAAGAATGGTACGGTTGCTGGAAAACTAGGAATAGAGAAACTTACTTTGCTTCATTAATTTGATTAGTTATCGATCTTATAAAATTTGAGGTCAGGACAAGGAAAAGTAATGAAAGCTTTGAACCATTATAGCTTGCCAAAGACGGACTATTGAATGCTCTCCAGACAATATGGTACAACTGAGTGATTGTGCATCTTAAAGTTCAATCATTTATAATGATAACTTCCTTTCCTCTTCGCTCTCCATCTTCCCATTTTAATAAGGCACTTACTGTCGCTTTTCATTTCTGACTATTACACCTGAAATGGTGAAATGCTTCAGTGTGTAAAGCGAACTTTGCAATATAACTTTCAGTCATATGTGCCACTCATTCACAATGTGGACCTTGGACTGTGCTGACTCAAATGCCTCAGCCGAGGTAGGCACTCCGGAAGTTTGTCACTGGGAATCTCAGTTGGTGACAGAACCAGGTTCAGCAGTGATACCTCTGGGATGAAGCACACTGGCAACATTTGTTGCATCAATTAACTCAAAAAGCAAAGCTAGTTGGATGGAATATTTAAGGCTTGTGGATACCTCAAGAACAAACAGCACTATTAGGAAATACAGGAATTAATTGGAGCAATGGAAAAATAGAACAATGATTGAAAATCCAATTCCTATGGTTTAAGTCATGGTTTTCACTTTGTGAGTTTAAACATCTTGGGTTATATCCCTTAGGTTTATATCTGTGAATATGTTGGAATCTCTGTGTGGCTCAGGTGGTGGCACGCCAACTCTGAGACAAAATGCTCAAGTTCACTCCTGGCCATGCAGCAATCCAGTCACTGAGATAGGCATGCCAATGTATATTGGTGCTGGTCCATGGATCAGATTAATGGGATCTGTTAATTACATGAAGGGCATCCAACTTGATTACTTACCAACCTTCAGACCCACAGCAATATGGTTGACTCTCAGTTGGTCTCTGAAATGGCTTAGCTTTGCATCAATTGCTACAAAATCAAGGAGCTGAATTCCAGAGGTGAGGTGAGAGTGTCAACCCTTGACACCAAGGAGCCCAAGCAAAACTGGAATCAATAGGTATCAGAGGCAAACTCTCCACTGATTGGAGTCATGCCTGGCATGGAGGAAGGTGCTCGTCATTGTTGGAGGTCAGTCATATCAGCTCTAGGACCAAAGTGGGAATGTTCACCAATAATGCAACAAGATCTAGATAATATCCAGACTTGGGCTGACAAGTAACATGCATGCCTCATAAATGTCAGGTTGTGATCATCACCAATAATAGACAATCTAACACCACCCCTTGGCATTCAATGGTGTTACCATCACTGAATCTTCCACTGTCATCAACCTGGGCATTACCATTGACCAGAAGTTCAAGTGGACTCACCACATAAACACAATGTTACAACAGCAGGTCAGAAATTGAAATACTGCAGCATTTCCTGATCTCCCTCCCCCAAGCCTTTCCATCATCAACAAGGCACAAGTCAGACGTGTGAGGGAATACTCCCACTTGCCTGGATGAGTGCAACTGCAACAACATTCAAGAAGCTTGACACCATTCAGGACAAAGCAGCCTGCTTGATTGGCACCACATCCACAAGCATCCACTACATCCACTCCCTCCACCACCAATGCTAAGTAATAGCATTATGTACTCTACAAGAGTTACTGCAGAAATTCATCAAAGGTCCTCACACAACACCTTCTAAACCCATGACCCCTTCCATCTAGAAGGACAAGGATAGTTTATATGGGAACAAAACACCTTCAAGTTCCCGTCCAAGCCACTCACCATCCTGACTTGGAAATACATTGCCACTCCTTCACTGGTGCTGGATCAAAATCCTGGAATTTCCTCCCTAATGGCATTGTGGGTCAACCCACAGTAGGTGGACTGCGCAATTCAAGAATACAGTTCATCATCATCTTCTCATGAGCAACTAGGGACGGGCAAATAATGCTGGCCCAGCCAGCAACACCCAAATCTCACAAAAGTAGTCATAGAGATGTATTGCACAGAAACAGACCTTTTGGTCCAACTTGTCCATGCCAACCAGATATCCTAACCTAATCTAGTCCCTCTAAACTGTTCCTATTCATCTGTCCATCCTGATGCCTTTTAAATGTTGTGTTTGTACCAGCCGCCACCACTTCCTCTGACAGCTCATTCCACACACATACCACCCTCTGCGTGAAAAGGTTGCCCCTTAGGTCCCTTGTAAATCTTTCCCCTCTCACCCTAAACCTATGCCCTCTAGTTCTGGACTGCCCCACCCCCAGGGAGTCTATTTACTCTATCCATGCCCCTCATGATTTTATAAATCTCTATAAAGTCACCCCTCAGCCTCCAACACTTCTGGCAAAACAGCCCCAGCCTATTCAGCCTCTCCTTATAGCTCAAATCCTCCAACCCTGGCAACATCCTTGTAAATCATTTATGAATCCTTTCAGGTAGGAGCAAGAGCAGAATTGCACACAGTATTCCAAAAGTGGCCTTTCCAATGTCCTATACAGCTGCAACATAACCTCCCAATGTCTATATTTGATGCTCTGTCCTATAAAGGGAAGCATACTAAACACTGCCTTCACTATACTATCTATCTGTGACTCCTCTTTCAAGGAATTATGAACCTGCATGCCAAAGTCCCTTTGCTGAGCAACACTCCACAGGACTTACCATTAAATATATAAGTCCTGGTGATTTGCCTTTCCAAAATGCAGCACCTCACATTTATCTGAATTAAACTCCATCTTCCACTCGTCAGTGCATTGGCCCATCTAATCAAGGTCCCTTTGTATTTTTTTTTCCTTTTCCCCCAGTACCCATTCCGTGTGTGTGCAGATGTGAGACACAGTGAAAGACACAAGGCTCATGAATCTTTATTCAAATTTCCACCACCAGGAAGAAAGGAAACAGCCGAGTGGCCAGTGACAAGCAGTGCCCTTCACATCAAAGGGCAATGCTGTGTGATCAAACAGTGAAGGGGAGGGCAGGAATTAAATCAAAATAGAGTTGGAGAGAGAAATAACGCACTCCACTCCCTACAGCGCCCACCTTTTCCTGAACAGCTCTAGGGTGTCGGTGGACACTGCATGCTCCTTTTCCAGAGACACCTGGGCTCTAACGTAACCGCGGAAGAGGGGCAGGCAGTCGGCCCTAACGAGCCCCTCCACGGCCCGCTGCCTGAACCTGTTTATGGCCAGTTTGGCCAGGCCCAGGAGCAGACCCACAAGGAGGTCTTCAGACCTGCCCTCCCTCCTCCATACTGGGTGCCCGAAGATATGGAGCGTGGGACTGAAGTCCCAGTCAGCTCCACTAAAGTGATGGGAGCGTCGAGCCTTCTGATATCCTCTGGGCTGAGCTGCGGCAGGTCCTCCCACAGACCTCTGCGAGCATCCTCGCTGGATGAATCCAGAGAGAACAGAGCCATATAATAGTTTTGGACATGGGCCCTGATACCCTCTGGATCCAAGACAAGGGACCTGTTGTTGGCCAGCAGCACAAGGAGCTGCTGACGGGTGCCACGCCATTTTTCCAAAGAGAAGAAGGCCGCGCAGGCAGCTGCAGGTCTCGGAGCGCGGCCTTCTTCTCTTTGTACACCCTACGCAGGGCCCGGTCCGTGTCAGGCGACCGAGTCATGACTCCCGGTTGAGCATCTCCTTCTCTAACTCCTCAATCCTGGATTTCTGCCTCTTTGTCGACCCCCTCGCGTACTCCTGACAGAAAATGCGGATGTGAACCTTGCCCACATCCCACCGTAGCCTTAGGGAGGAGAAGCTTCCCGGCTTTTTTTATCTTTTTTTTCCCCAGCACCCATGTTGTGTGTGTGCGCAGGGTGAGAGACACAAGGTGTACGAATCTTTATTCAGCTTCCACCACCAGGCAGAAAGGAAACACCTGAGTGGCCAGTGACAAGCAGTGCCCTTCACAAAAGGCAATTGTGTGTGATCAAACAGTGAAGGGGAGGGCAGGGATTAAATCAACATAGAGTTGGAGGGGGAAAATAATGCACTCCACTCCCTGTGCCGCCCACCTCTCCCTGAACAACTCCAGGGTTTTGGTGGACGCCACATGCACCTTCTCCAAGGACACCCGGGCTCTAACATAACCGCGGAAGAGGGGCAGGAAGTCGGCCCTAACGACCCCCTCCTTGGCCCACTGCCTGGACCTGTTTATGGCCAGTTTGGCCAGGCCCTGGAGCAGACCCACAAGGAGGTCTTCAGACCTGCCCTCCCTCCTCTACCAGGTGCCCGAAGATCAGGAGCATGGCACTGAAGTGCAACCAAAAGCAGAGGTGGAGGAGGTTTTTGAGAAAATCAACAAGGGAGTGCATACGCCCACACCCAATATACACATGGTCCCCGGACTCCACAGCGCCACACAACAAGCAGTTGGGCTGGGAGTCCGTGAACCACCGCCACCCTGCTCTCTATGTCCTATGGCAGCGTCCAGCCCAGGCCCCCGGCACCCAGCACATCCCCAACCCTGGTCACCCTCGCCGCCACGGCCCTCCCCTCCGACAGCCACTCGAACCCACGAGTACAGTGGTGCGGATTCCTGCGCAACGGCTCCCTGACGACAGCTGCCAATCCTGCTGGAGGGTAGGCGCGACGCGATTCGATCATGTTCCAGACAGTGATAAGGTCCTGCTAAAAGACAGACAGCATCTTGAGGGCGACCTCCAAACCGTCACGGTCGACGAACAGGAGCTGTGTGTCGTAGTTGAGGTTACGCACCTGGCGGAAAAAATATGGCGCCAGACGGATCACTTCGGAGGAGGCTTGATATAAAGGTATCGCTGCAAGGTTTAAAGGCGGAATGTCACGACCTGGGTGCGGACACACACCAGTGACTGACTGCCCTCAATAGGGAGACTCAGAACCTGCGCAGCGACCCGGTGCATCTTTTTGTCCCAGAAGAAGTCGACCAACATTCTCTGGATTAGATTAGATTACTTACAGTGTGGAAACAGGCCCTTCGGCCCAACAAGTCCACACCGACCCGCCGAAGCGCAACCCACCCATACCCCTACATATACCCCTTACCTAACACTATGGGCAATTTAGCATGGCCAATTCACCTGACCCGCACATCTTTGGACTGTGGGAGGAAACCGGAGGAAACCCACGCAGACACGGGGAGAATGTGCAAACTCCACACAGTCAGTCGCCTGAGGCGGGAATTGAACCCAGGTCTCTGGTGCTGTGAGACAGCAGTGCTAACCACTGTGCCACCGTGCCGCCCTAACCACTGTGCCACCGTGCCGCCGTGCCGCCCAACCACTGTGCCACCGTGCCGCAACAAAGCCAGGAGGAGAGACCAAAGTAACCAGTCGGTACCACAACATGGCGGCCACCAGCTGGTTTATGACCAGCACTCGACTCATGTAAGATAGCACTCGGAGCAGTCCTGGCCAGCGGTCTAGGCGAGCCGAGACTTTGGCCTCCAGCTCCTGCCCATTGGCTGGCCAGGATTCCTCGGTCAGGCTGAGGTAGACCCCCAGATAGAGGGGAAGGATGGTACTCCAGCTGAACCCCCGAAACTCCTCCGGTAGGAAGTCCACCCGCCACGGACCCACCAATAGCCTGGAATATTTGGCCCAGTTGATCCTGGCAGAAGACGCTGCCGAGTACACGGCCTGGCACTTGCGGATCCTCCCCAGGTCAGCCGGGTCGGTGTAAAGTGAGGAGCATTTTGTCGGCATAGGCCGAAAGGATCACCCCCGTGCCCGCACTGTGCAGAACGAGCCCTGACAGACTCCTCCACAAGAGGCGCAGGAAAGGCTCCACGCACAGGGAATACAGCTGGCCAGACAGGGGGCAGCCTTGACGCACTCCTCTCCCAAAGCGAACTGGCGCCCTCAGGGACCCTTTAACTTTAACCAGACACTCTGCGGCAGCGTACAAAAATCAGATCGGGGTGACGAACTGCGTCCCAAACCCGAATGCCCGCAGAGTCCCGAGCAGGTACTCGTGATCGACCCTGTCGAGCACCTTCTCCTGGTGGAGAGACAGGAAGGCGCTCGGCAGACCAGCCCATCGACAGAAGTGGATCAGGTCCCGGACCAGGTGGATGTTGTCATGTATCCTCCGACCCGTGACCGTGTAGGACTGGTCCGGGTGAATCATGTGGGCCAGCACAGAAGCCAGGCGAGAAGACAACACCCTGGTGAAGATTTTGTAGTCCGTGCTGAGGAGGGAGACCAGACGCCAGTACTTCAAAAGAACGAAGGTCCCCCTTCTTTGGCAGCAGGACGATGACCGCCCTGCGCCAAGAAAGGGGCAGCTCTCCGGCATTTAGACACTCCCCCAGGACCTGTGTGTAGTTGCTCCCCAGGACATCCCAGAACGCCCTGAAGAACTCCACAGTCAGCCCGTCCAGTCCCGGAGATTTGCCCCTCAAGAGCCAGTCGAGTGCACTGGTCAACTCCTCTAAGGTGATGGGAGCGTCGAGCCTTCCTCCGTACTCCGGGCCGAGATGCAGCAGGTCCTCCCACAGAACTCTGTGAGCATCCTCGCTGGATGGATCCGGAGAGAACAGAGCCGTATAATAGTTTTGGATGTGGGCTCTGATACCCTCCGGCTTCGAGACGATGGACCCGTCGTCGGCCAGCAGCACAAGGAGCTGCTGACGGGTGCCACGCCTTTTCTCCAGCGAGGAGAAGGGGGAGCCGCGGTCCAGGTCCTGGAGGAGCTGGATCCTCGACCTCACGTACACGTCCCGAGTCCTGACGAGCTGCAGGTCCCGGAACGCGGCCTTCTTTTCGTACACCCCGCGCAGGGCCGGGTCCGTGTCAGGCGACCGAGGCGTGACTCCAGGTTGAGCATCTCCTTCTCCAACTCCTCGATCCTGGATTTCCTCCTCATTGTCGCCTCCCTGGCGTACTCCTGACAGAAGACGCGGACGTAAGCCTTGCTCACGTCCCACCATAGCCTCAGGAAGGGGAAGCTTCCCCGCTTCCTTCTCCAGCCGGCCCAGAAACCATGAAACGAGTCCCGGAACTGCTCATCCTCCAGCCACAGGTTGTTAAAGTTCCAGTACGTGGACCCGAGTCGGGCGCCGAACGGAAGGAGTCCGCCCACACCAGGCGATGGTCCGTGCACGACACCTGCCGCATGGAGGCGGGCGGAAAATAGGAGGCGTACGCCCATGAAACATACAGGCGGTTGATTCTGGATGCTCCGACCCCAGGCCTCACGAAGGTGAAGGCAATGGAGTCGGGATGGAGATTCCGCCAGACGTCCACCAATTCGAAGGACTTGACCAAGTCTCCCAACCTCCTACCTGACGCCCAACCGCTGCGGGCACCGCCATAGTCCCAGTCCTCGAGGATGCAGTTAAAATCTCCCCCAAGGACGACGTACTGGCTCTCGTGGATGGAGGTGAGATGAGCGGACATTTCTCCGAAGAAGCTCGCTTGCCTCGGCCTGGCCAGGGGAGCACAGACGTTCACCAAGTGAAGCACCGCGCCCCCCAGCCGAACCGTCAGGTGAAGCAAATGGCCTGGCACAGGCTCTCTGATCCCCAAGATCTCCGGCTGAAAATACAGGGCCAATAAGATAGCCACCCCGCCAGATCTGCGGGTGAGGTGACTCATGTAGACCCCCCCCTTGCCACTCCAGGGGCCAGGTGGCTTCGTTTCCCAGGGTAGTGTGGGTTTCTTGCAGGAAGCACACTGCATACCTCCCGTCCCGAAGCACTGAGAGAGTCTGGAACCTGCGCTGTGACTCCCTGCTGCCGTTGATGTTTAAGCTGGCTATAGTTGTCTTCATGTCAGAAGCATTGTGTAACCACCACCAGTACAGTGACAAACTATATATATTTACTGAGAGGGCGAGGGAGGGGAACAGAAGTCCCTCACCCTCCCCAGGAAGTTCCTGACTCACTTTCACTCATTAGCATCAAGCCCAGCTGCCTGGCGCGCAGCGTGGGCAGACCAGTAAACTCTTTCAAAGGAGCTCCAGCAGTCGAGCGCCAGTTGGGGTCTATCCTGGCGACTCAGAGTTTCCTCAGCAAACTACTGGAGTTACTCAAGGGGGATGAGGGCGAGATCGGTGGGAGGCACCTAGGACTCACAAATGTCACTGGAGACAGACTCTGCTTCGTCCACTACCGATCCCGTACCCTCCTCCGGGAAGTCGCCCTCTGTCACCGACCCTTCTCCCACCGAGAGTGGGGGGCTGGTCCGACACCGCCAACTGACCTCAAACCCCCGGTGGCCCCACCCCCAGGGTCACCGGCAGTACCTTCCTCAGTGCACCCCTTCCCAGAATGCCCCAAGGTCGGGTCATCGGGAGGCGGAGTCTCAAGGCTTCACTCCTCTCCCGCCACCGGGACGCCCAGGTCCTTATGGAAAAGGTCCTCCCCAGGGCCAAGGCCCCCGGAAAAATAGTCTGCGGGAGGAATGAGAATAACACCTTCCTCCCCTCCACCGCTCGATGACCCAGCGGAGAGTTCCCTGTTGTTGCCCGCACCGCGGCCCATGTTGTTTTTAAAGTCATCCCCGGGCTGGTGGAATTATGGCAGCAGAAAGTCCTGCTATAGCCCCTGGGGGTTTGGGTGGGACAGGCAAGAGACAGTGTGGGCACATCCCCTGGAGAGGGATAGTGATGCCAGGCTGTCTCTCCCCTCCAAGGGCCAGCGCCTCTTTCCCAAAGAGGCTGGGGGGAATTTATGGGCCTTCCCCTCTCTGTCCACCTTGGTGGTCATGGGGCCCGAGGTCCCCCACCCCACCCAGAATACTATTAGCTGGGGGAAGGCAGGGGGCGTGGCCCGGGTGGAGAGGCCAGCTGTGTCACTTGCTGCCCTGCCCCTGGTTTATCAGGTGATGGTGGGCAGGGCAGGGGCCCAGTTCCCTCTTCAGGGCCCAGAGATACAGCTGCTGCAGGAGGGAAGGCAGCGATGGTTTCCCCCAGGTTAATACCAGGGTGTGGCGGAGCTTAGGCTCAGTGACCCTCGGGCCAGGTGTTGTAGCACCAGGAGCAGGCATTGAAGCCCCAGCGGTGTCTGTAACGGGGTGGGGGTTGGGTCAGATATAGGTTTGGGGGGTCAGGGTTCCCATGCCAGGGTAACACTGGCATGGCTGTAAGGGCATTGTCATGCCAGGGTGGAGCAGGTCTTGGATCTGTTGTGGGGGAAGGTGACAGGGTGGTCTCCACATGGGCAGGCCTGGCACGTTAGGTCTTCTTTACTGCCTTCTGGCTGCCCGGACGCTCACCCCCCTCCCTGCCAGAGGCTGAGACATTGGAAGTCTCTAGCATAGCCCCCACTGCTTGGGCTAGTGGTGTTGACTTTGGAGGAGTTGGTGTGGGCTGGGCTGTTTTTTTCTTACATGTCCCACCTTACGCTACAGGTGGCAGCGCACGCTGTCCATAAGACACGGTAGGCTGCACCCTCGTGGAGGAGGGTAAATAAGCCTTCGGTGACCTCCTCCTGGGCCAGGCAAATGAACCCCTGGTGTTGGAAGGAGTGAATATGCCGGAGGGCAGGGAATCGCCCTGATGAGGAGGAGGATGATGATTCTTTATCAACAAGATGACAGACACTCCTGTTTATTTTATTAAACAATTACAAAACAGCTTACAAAAAAACAGTTAACATTTACATCTGTGTACAACAGCAATTTTACAAGGGAGAGGAGCAGCAAAGCCAGGGCCCCCAAACCCTGCCATTCAACCAGGTTACAGAGAGATAAGGACAAACTTCAAATCCCAGTTTCACATATGACAAGATAGCAACAATGACATTTGTACATAAAAAGCCAATGCAGTTACAGAAAAAAACAGTACATACAATACAGACCCAGCAAGCCCCCGTCCCTCCCACCTTCTAACCACTCTAAAGGCAGCCCAACCCTACGCACCTTCCAGCTCTCGGTCCACCCCATGCCCCTTTTAGTTCTCTGTCCGCCCTGACACACCTTTCGACCACCTCTAGGACAGTCCGCCCTGGTACCCGCCCGGGGTGACAGCGGTCAGGACAGCCTACCCACCTTCCGGCTTCACTAACCACCCTCAGCACCTTTCGACCACCTCTAGGCCAGCCCGGAGTGGCAGCGCTGAGGTCAGCTACCCGCCTTCTGGCTCTCTGTCTGCCCCTACGTACCATTGGTCTAACCCACCCCAATGCATCATCCAGCCAGTGGGCTACCTAAACACACCTTCCAGCCACCTCTAGGACAGCCTGTCCCCATCCCCAACCCCAACGACGTCAGCATGCAGGGTATCCCACAGCCTTCCGGATCTCATCCTGCCCCTACGCGCCTTCTGGCTCTCGGCTGCTCTGATACACCTTCAACCGCCTCGAGGACAGCAGCATTCAGTACGGCCTACCCACCATCTGGCTCTCAGGGCGACTGGCATCAGGTAGCCTACCCACCCTCTGGCTTTAGGGACAGCATACCCACCTTCAGGTTCACAGGATGGCCTACCCACCCTCCGGCTCTCGGGGTGACAGCTTTCAGGATGACCCATGAGCCTCCCAGCTCACAGTAAGGCCTGCCAGACCCAGGGACACACAAGACAGTGCAGGTGATAGACCCAATAAACAACACGCTACAGTTAATTACCAAAAACCAGAGTCCTCTCTGGTACGTAGTCCAAATATAGAGTCTTCACAATATAGAGTCCATTCCCAGGAATGGAGTCCACTCCAGTTTATGAGGTACGTTGTCCAAAATGGAGTCCACCACTTAAAAAACAGGGTCCCCAACCAAGGGCAGAGTCCACTTTGGGGTTTGGTCCACTCCTGAAGGCAAGGTCCTCTCCCAAACTCCAGGATACAGCAAGTGCTCTCCTTCCAGCACACACACAGATGTTCAATCTTCAGAGGCCCAGTCCCAGGGCTAGGCCTCCCCACAGGAACAGCTCCTCTGGTCAAATGTATGTCTTCCACAAGGGCTCAGTCCAAACACCAAAAACAGTGAGGATACATACAAGTAACAAAGGAAACTAGAGTCCAAGGGCTAAGCCCTACCACAAAATTAACATTTTTCATTTTACTTTTGAAAAAAGGACAAAGAGTAACACACAGGCTGTCACCAGCCAGTGAAACAACCACCCCCTAATGAGAACCAAAGTACACCTGAAACACATTATGTGCATCAGGAGTTTAGAAGTCAATCCTAAGGAATGCCAGTTAACAAACTGGCTAAATAGCTCAGCCAGTTCAGAAATCAGCTTTTCCTCCACCGAAAGAGAAGCAGAAACCAACAGTAACACATTGACTGTAGCACCAGCCAGCACAGAGTCAGTCCCCTCAACTGAGGAGACTCTGAATCTCCTGTTTATTTTCCTTTTGTTCCTGTTTATATATTTTATTAAATAATTACAAAAGAGGTTACAGAGAAACAGTTAACATTTACAGCTGTATACAACAGCAATTTTACAACAGCAAAGCTAGGCCCCAAACCCTACTGTTCAACCAGTTTACAGGGAATTGAGGACAAACCACAAATCCCAGTTTCAAATATGAAAAGACAGCAACAATGGCATTTATACATAAGACAATCCTGTTCTGTAAAAAAGTACAGACAATACAGACCCAGCAAGCCCCCGTCCCTCCCAAATTCCCGACCACGGAGGCAGCCCACCCTACGTACCTTCTGGCTCTCGGTCCACCCCATGCCTCTTCCAGTTCTCGGTCTGCCCTGACACACCTTTCGACACCTCTAGGACAGCCCATCCCCTTCCCTGGGACAACAGCATGCAGGGTAGCCCACAAGCCTTCCGGATCTCAGCCTGTCCCCACGCGCCTTCTGGCTCTCAGCTGCTCTGACACACCTTTCGACCACCTCTAGGAAAGCCTGTCCCAATCACCACTTCTCAGGATGACAGCACTCAGAACAGCCTACTCACCATCTGGCTCTCAGGGCGACTGGCATCAGGGTGGCCTATCCACCCTCCGGCTTTCGGGACAGCCTACCAACCTTCAGGTTCACACCTACCCACCTTCCAGCTCTCGGGGTGACAGCTTTCAGGATGACCCATGAGCCTCCCTGCTCACAGTAAGGCCTGCCAGACCCAGGGACACACAAGACAGTGCAGGTGATAGACCCAATAAACAACACGCTACAGTTAATTACCAAAAATCAGCCCTTTCTGGTACACAGTCCAAATCTATACAGTCTTCAACATATAGAATCCATTTCCAGGAAGAGTGCACTCCAGTATACAATGTGCATTGTCAGAAATAGAGTCTACTCCAAACTGCAGAGTCCGTTGCTAAAAACAGAGTCCGCAACCAAGGGCAGAGTCCACTCCTGAAGGCAGCAAATGCACACCCCACAGCACACAGGTGTTCAGTCTCCATGGAATCCTGGCCCAGCCTTGGAAAACCAGGCCCACTCACAGGAACAGTACATTGTACAGGTGCAGTTAACTCACAGGGGTTTGGTCCTCTCCCAAACTCCAGGAAAGCAACTGCTCACCTCCCAGCACACACACAGGTGTTCAATCTTCAGAGGCCCAGTCCCAAGGCTAGGCCTCCCCACAGGAACAGCTCCTCTGGTAAAAATGTATGTCTTCCACAAGGGCTCAGTCCAAACACCAATAAAAAGCGACGACACACAAAAAAAAACAAAGAAAACTAGAGTCCAAGGGCTAAGACCTACCACAAAATTAACATTATCCTTTTCTCAAAAAGTAAAAAAAGAGAAAAGAGTAACACACAGGCTGTAACCAGCCAGTGAAATAACACTCCCCTAATGAGAACTGAGTTACACCTAAAACACATTGTGTGCGTCAGAAGTTTAGAAATCAGTCCTCACTAAAGGAATACCAGCTAAACTGGCTAAATAATTCAGCCAGTTCTGGAATCAGGTTTTTTCCTCCAAAAAAAAAGGGAAAACAGAATCCAACAGTCACAGTTGCACACTGACTGTTGCACCAGCCAACACAGAGTCAATCTCCTAAACTGAGGAGACTCTGAGTCTCCTGTTTATTTTTTTTCCCTGTTTATATTTTTTTTAAATTTTATTAACCAAATTACAAAACAGTTTACAATAAACATTTACAGCTGTACAAGAGACAGCAATTTTACAAGGGAGAGGAGCAACAAAGCTAGGCCCCAAACCCTACCGTTTGACCATTTCACGGGGAGATGAGGGCAAATCTCAAATCCCAGTTCCACATAAGACAGTGACAATGACATTTGTACATTAAACAATACGGTTACATACAGAAGTGCAGACAATACAGACCCAGCAAACCCCCATCCCTCCCACCTTCCGACCACTCTAAGGAAGCCCGCCCCTACCCACCTTCCGGTTCTCGGTCCATCCTATGCCCCTTCCAGTTGTCGGTCCGCCCTCACACACCTTTTGACCACCTCTAGGACAGCCCGCCCCGGTACCCGCCCGGGGTGACAGCGCTGAGGACGGCCTACCCACCTTCCAGCTTCACTAACCACCCTCAGCACCTTTTGACCACCTTTGGGGCAGCCCGCCCCAGTACCTGCCCGGGGTGACAGCGCTGAGGACAGCTACCCGCCTTCTGGCTCTCGGTTTGCCCCTACGTACCATTGGGCTCTCACCCACCCTGTTGCACCTCCGACCAGTGGGCTATCCTAGCACACCTTTCGACCACCTCTAGGGCAGCCCGTCCCCTTCCCTGGGACGACAGCGTGTAGGGTAGCCCACAAGCCATCCGGAACTCAGCCCACCTCTACGCGCCTTCTGGCTCTCGGCTGCTCTGACACCTTTCGACCACCTCTAGGACAGCCCGTCCTGATTACCCCTTATCGGGACGACAGCACTCAGAACAGCCTACTCACCATCTGGCTCTCGGGATGACTGGCATCAAGGTGGCCTACCCACCCTCTGGCCTTCAGGACAGCCTACCAACTTTCAGGTTCACAGGATGAACCTTTCACCTTCCAGCTCTCGGGGTGACAGCTTTCAGGGCGACACATGAGCCTCCCAGCTCACGACAAGACCTGCCAGACCCAGGGACACACAAGACAGTGCAGGTGATAGATCCAGGAAACACCACAATAAAAGAAAAACAGAGTCCTTTCTGGTACACAGTCCAAATCTACACATAGAGTCTTCAAGATATAGAATCCATTGCCAAGAAGAGTCACTCCAGTATACGATGTGCGTGGTCGGAAATAGAGTCCGCTCCAAACTGCAGAGTCCGTTACAAAAACAGAGTCCACAACCAAGGGCAGAGTCCACTCCTGAAGGCAGGAAATGCACACCCCACAGTTGTTTAGTCTCCAGAGTCCTAGTCCAGCCTTGGAAAACCAGGCCCACTCACAGGAACAGTACATTGTACAGGTGCAGTTAACTCACAGCAGTTTGGTCCACTCTTGAGGGAAAGGTGTTCTCCCAAACTCCAGGATACAGCAACTGCTCACCTCCCAGCACACACACAGGTGTTCAATCTTCAGAGGCCCAGTCCCAGGGCTAGGCCTCCCCACAGGAACAGCTCCTCTGGTAGAATGGATGTCTTCCACAAAGGCTCAGTCCAACCACCAATAAAAAGTGAAGACACATACAAAAAAACAAAGAAAACTAGAGTCCAAGGGCTAAGCCCTACCACAAAATTAACATTATCCTTTTCTCAAAAAGTAAAAAGAGAAAAGAGTAACACACAGGCTGTAACCAGCCAGTGAAATAACACTCCCCTAATGAGAACTGAGTTACACCTAAAACACATTGTGTGCATCAGAAGTTTAGAAATCAGTCCTCACTAAAGGAATACCAGCTAAACTGGCTAAATAATTCAGCCAGTTCTGGAATCAGGTTTTTTCCTCCAAAAAAAAGGGAAAACAGAATCCAACAGTCACAGTAACACACTGACTGTTGCACCAGCCAACACAGAGTCAATCCCCTAAACTGAGGAGACTCTGAGTCTCCTGTTTATATCAGTCAGCCAAACCTCTCTGATTGGACCAGGGTGAAGGGCTTATGCCCAAAATGTTGATTCTCCTTCTCCAAGGATGCTACCTGACCTGCTGTGCTTTTCTAGCACCACACTTTTCAACTCTGATCTCCAGTATCTGCAGTCCTCACTTTCTCCCAGGGTAACAGTCCCAATTAGGGAACACATATTCTGTGAGGTCCACCTGGCTAACCTCATTATGTTCACTTACCATCAGTCCCATTCAGTTACTCTGTTGTGGATTCAGAGGTCAAGGGGGTGACCCACCTCCTTCCACCTATCCCACCTCCATCGCCCCCCCCCCTAGTCCCTCCTCCCTACCTTTTATCTCAGCCTGCTTGGCTCTCTCTCTTATTCCTGATGAAGGGCTTATGCTCGAAACGTCGAATTCTCTATTCCTGAGATGCTGCCTAACCTGCTGTGCTTTGACCAGCAACACATTTGCAGTTGTAGTAATAAGACAATATTCTCTGTTTCTGCTGTCAAGCAAGAAAATCAATAAATTCTTCATAGTCATCCAACTTTCTCTTGTGCACTCTTGTGACTTTCCTAAAGAGGATCTATGCCACCCGTCTGGTGATTGTAGGCTCTGCACTCCCTAGTGAATGTATTTTTTTGGGTGGAATTGCTGGTTTAAGACAGGGATACAAGTCTAACAAGTTTAATATCCCTTTATAATATGTTTGCAGTGCAGGAGGTGCAGTCAAATTGTATGAAAGGATCATTTCAAAGCCTTTGGGAATAAAAGAACATATATAATGGTGGTTTTGTTATGTATTTTTCTACAGAGCACAAATATTTCAACAATGAGGAATGATGTTCCTGAAGGAAAGGTCATTACTACCGACCCTCATGATTCAGCAGATCGTGGTGATGTAGAGGAAGGAACTAGAAAGAGAAAGATCAAAGATGCCAGAAGCAACCACGCAACATTGGACAGGACTGACTCAACCCAAGACGATGCATTATACAAAAGCCCAGAAAAATTGCTTTTCCAGAGATTTCAAAGGTATGAACGCAACCAGAAGAAAATCTCTCAAACTTTGGAATTCTGGGATCGAACCCAAGGAGCCGTTGTCTTCCCGACATCAGAGGATGTCCAAAGCTTTGGAGAAGAGCATATGATGGAGCGGCCTGCACCTTCAGGGAAAAGGGGTAAAAAGGATCGACATGACAAAGTCGAGAAAGAGAGAGCTGAACGAGCTGAGAAGGAACGAGCTGAGAAAGACCGCTTGGAGCGAGAAAAGGCTGAGAAAGAACGTTTGGAAAAGCTGAGAGAGGGGAAAAGTGGTGGTTCTCCACTATCCGATAACACAGTTGAAGGAGACAGCAAGGAAAGTGCAGAAAAAGAAGAAGTTTTTGGAGTGCCACACATCAAGCTGCACGTGACTGACCCAGAGGATTGCTATGGGAAAATTATTCTGGAAAGCGGGAAAATTCCGACAGTTGATGTGGTAAAGACACAAGCATTGTTTGCGAGTAGCATAATACCATATCTAACATTCCGTGACGTCTTCAAATCTGCTTTGACCCTTGATTTGCTTAATTTTTCAATGTCCCCTTGGCTCATCCCCTGTGTAAACCCTATCTCTACCTGCAAAAGTCTGTCCCTGAAACACCAGCAGCCATGTATGTAAAAGGATACTTTCTAAATTAGAAAATAACAGAAAATTAATTAAGATACATACAGTTTCTAATGCTATAATAATTTTCCAGTACATAGAATACAACAAATGCTGGAAATCACAGCAGGTCAGACAGCATCCATGGCGAGAGAGCAAGCTAATGTTTCAAGTCTGGATTACTTTTCATCAGCTCAGTAATTTGCTCCTTCCAGTACATTGATTAGTCACATTTTGTTATAGTTATTAGGTTACATGAAATAGATTAAATGTCACAAACACAGTTATTATATTAGAACTTAGGAATATAGGGTTTAGGAATGTAGATTTGAGTTTACAGTCAGATCAGCCGTGATCTGATTCAGTGACATAGAAGGGTTGAGGGACCGAATAGCCTGCCTTGTTTCTGATTTGCATATTGATATGTTTGTATGATTACCTTGAAATTATCTGAGTGCCTTGTTATTATACCTTTAATAATAGCAGTGTCTTTCTTTATTCAAAAAGGGAGCAAATGTTAAACCAGGAAAGACAGGCCAGTCTGTCTAACGTTTGTGGTGTGCTAACAATTGAAAACAATCTGAGGGACAGAATTAATCTGTGTTTAGAGAGGAAGGGATTAATCAGGAACTGTCTGTGTGGTTTTGTGAAGGGGACTTGATTGAATTTTTTGAAGAGTGATCAAAGTTGTAGATGCGGGCCAAATGCCTTTAATGTAGTTGACTTAAACTTCAGTAAGGCTTTTTCAAAGGTTCTGCATGGGAGACTAATAGTAAAGGTAAGAGCCCATGGGCTCCAGGAAAATTTGGCAAATTGGATTCCTGAGTGGCAGGAAGCAGTGGATGATAGTTTAGGGATGTTTGCCAACTATAAGTGCGTACCCACTGAGGTCCAATAGGGATCAGTATTGGGAGCCTTGCTGCTTGTGATTTATACAAATGATTTGGACTTGAGTGTAGGAGAATTGATTAGTAAATTCTTGGACAATATGAAAATTGGGGGAGTGGTAAATAGTGAGAAGAATAGCCATAGGCTATAAAAGGATATAGATGAGCTGGTCAGGTGGGCTGATTGGTGGCAAATAGAATTCCATCCAGATAAATGTGAGGTGATGCACTGAGGCAGGTTGAACAAGACTAGCTAAGGGTCTTCACTCTGAGGTAATTATTTAGAATCATTGCAATAGTCAATACCAGGTCTATTATAACCTGCTCTCTGATTAGTGCCAAAACAGACTGTTGTAAGAAACTATCCAGAAAATAATTCTCAGAATTCCTAATCTAAGCTAGCTTTGCCATCTGACTTTTCCAGTCTATATGATTAAACTTCCCCCGATAATCATCACACCTTTTTCACAGGTAAGCTCCCATTACTACTACTTTTACACCTGTCCTACTATGTAGTTTCCCTTAGGTGGCTCATATACCAATCCCACAAATGACTTTCTCTTGACCGTATTCCTACCTAAAACATTTCTTTATCCTTTCTTTCCCTGAATTTAGGTGATTACATCTCTCTTTTGCTAAAATAACCTGCAATCAACTTTCCTACCTTGTTTTCCTTTCTAAATGTCACATACTCTTCAAAACTCAGGTTCCAAACTATATTATCCTGCAGCTATGTCACTGTAATGGCTACTAGATCATTCTTGTTTATCTAAATTTATACTATTTCTTCATCTCTTTTGTTTCAAAGTTCACTGATATTGCTTTCTCTTTTGTAGGTTTTAAATGGTCTGGGTCTGAGTCCAAGTGGCCCCCCTATTCCACTTCCCGCCCTGTTTGCAGTGGTACAATTTCCTTTGGAACCAAGGCCCACTTCAGGACAAGAAGTACAAAAAAACTTCACACTTTTACCCAACCCAGATGAAGGAAAATTGTTGTTTGAGGATAGGAAGGAGCCTGAACCAGAGCCTGAGGTTGTGGTCCCAGTTATTAAGGTATGTCTGGAGCAAGAACATCAGTCTGGGCTGAGTGAAAATGGCTGTATCTAATATTCTTGTTGGTTGCCATTGAATACAGTTCTCATGTGAATCTTAAACAAACAAGGTAATGTGGACAGTGAGCCAGAAGGTCTTTTTTCATGTCTGTTCTCAAAGTGTGATGCTTAGGCAGGTGACATGTAGCTTGTTCAAAATCAGGGATCATGTGGCCCATTCTGCTGGTGTAGCAGACTGTGTGTTGAAGATACGAGTTGAATATATTGAAAATCTAGGATAATGTTTCAGGGATGGGTGTGCTGTATTGTCAAAGGCAATGTTCCGAATTTTCCTCGTTCTGAGTAGACTACACACTCCTCTGAGCCCAATCATTTAATCTATTAACATCCTACATTTCACAAATCATTCAAATTTCAAAGTTCCAAAAGCCAAACTATTCCACGCACTGTTTGTTCCAGATTGCTGTGCACATTCGCACTTTAAAGGAAACATTGTTCTCAAACCACTTGTCCCATCCTATTTCTCTTCAGGTCACTTTAAACATACAGTTTCATACAGTGCGATCAACCTCTCTTTTTATATGTCTCATTTTCCTCTCATCTTGTATGTCCCCCTGTCTGTCTTATCACAAATTAAATTTTCCTTTTTCTCACATGTCCCACCAATGTAGCTCTCCTATCGCAACTCTTGCTACATCTACTGTCAGTTGTTCAGTTCTAAGTCACTGCTCACGGTTGTGTTCTCCTCCTTTTCACATATTTAATCTTTCCCCTCCTCACATTTTTCTATTCTCTCTGTCTTCAGCCATCCCATTCTCCTCCAATTTCCTGTTCCTTATTTTTTCCTACCACACATTCCACGTGTGGGTTTTTAGGTCCCTTTTCTTGACTCAAGCTATGCTCAGTATACATGTGAAGGGAGATGGAAGGAATCACGCAACTTGCAAGTATTGGTTTATCATATAAACAGCATTCAAGATCTATTCATCTTGTTAAATAATAAAATTAAATTCACATAGTCTGGTCAACCTTCCATGGATTATTGTTATAGCTGCAGTTAATTATGGTTTCCAAGTTTACAAATGTGACTCAGCAAATAATAAGACTGGATGCTTATTGGCCGTTCTTTACATATTCAGCATCCAAATCTGCATAATATTCTACCCATCAGAAGGCATTCTTTGACACTAAATCTATTGATCAACTTCATTGCAGGTGCTTTGTGTGTGTAGGTGTCCAAGATAGATCTGTCCAATTGGATTCGTGTTGCTGTCATCCTTTCCATGTAATTGGGTTCTGAATTGTATTCTGGGACATTGAATGTTGCCGAATAAGGAGTAATTCTGATTCGTGTCCTAATCTAGGATTCTTACCTAGATGGTCCACAGATCTATCTCTTTCACTGACGTCAGCTCTTGCCTTACCCTCACAGCAGAGCAGCTTTTCTCCAAGTGTTTTGAGTCCCTGTCTGTTTTTTTTGTCTTTTTGAGACATGCTGCTAATTTTCAAGCACACTTCCATCTGTAGAGCTCACTAATCCTTTAGATACAGGTTCTGTCTCATTCACACTGTTCCTTGCTGCACTTTTCCCGTTCCCTATCCCACCATGCATGATTGTGACATTGGAATTTGATGCTCAGCCCATCCCCACTTGAGCTCGGTATTGTGATCAGCCTGTTTCTTTCAATGTAACAGTGTAATCCTGACTGCTGTGTGGCCATGTACAGCTGAGACAGAACATTGGCTGGGGATGTCAACTTTAAGATGAGAATGAATTTTCCCTATGTCCTCCTCAGAATGTAACCCTCAACCTACATCAAACCATATTGTCAGGATGGTATTTTTGAGACCTTGCTCTGTGTAAATTGACTGCAAAGTTTGCTATATTGTAACAATGACAAAACTTCAAAATCCCCCCATTAACTTTATAAAGTAAAACATTTGGAATGTCCTGAAGTCATGAAAGGGGCTTTGTAAATCCAGGTATGATGGTTTGTGGACATAGTACTGGTCTAAATTATTTCAGCTCCAAATGAGTGAAAACTAATGACTTGACAACACTTGCAACTGTCTTCAAGACATTCTACGTGGTTGCGCCTTCTTGGCCTCCTCTTGAGATCCTCAGTATCACATATGGCATCCTTAATCAACTACTCCATTCAGAGTCAGAGAGTCTGACAGCATAGATCCAGGCCCAAGTGTTCATCCATGCTCAAATGTTCATCCATGCTAACCCTATTTCCCTGCACTTGGCCTATATCCTTACAATCCTTTCCTACTCATGTATTTGTCCAAATGCCTTTTAAATGTTGTTAATGTACCCATCTCAACCATGTCCGCTGGCAGCTCTTTCCAAATGCATTCCACCCTCTGCGTAAAAAGGTTGACCCTCAGGTTCCCTTTTATTCTTTCCCCTCTAACCTTAAGCTGATGCCCTCTCATCCTCGATTCCCTAACTCTGGGAAAAAGACTGAGGGCATTCATCCTATCCACATCTCTCATGATCTTATGCACTTCTATAAGATTCCCCCTCAGTCTCCTTTGCGCAAAAGAAAAAGATCCTAGCTTGTCCAACCTTTCCCAAAAACTCAGATCATTGACTCCTGGCAACATCCTTGTAAAATTTTTCTGCACTCCTTACAGTTGAATAACATCCTTCCAATAGCAAGGTGACCAGGACTGAACACAATAGTCCAAGTGTGTCCTCACCAATATCCTGTACAACTGCAAACATAACTTCCCAACTTCAAACGCAGTGCTCTCACTGATGGAGGCCTGTGTGTCAAAAGCCTTCTTCACTGACCTGTCTACCTGTGACTTCACTTTCAGAGAACAGTGTACCTGAACTCCAAGACTCCTCTGTTCCACAACTACTTAAGACCCTACCAGTCACCTTGAAACTCCTACCTTGATTTGACTTTCCAAAGTGGAAGACCTCTAACGTATCTATACTAAACTCTGTTTGCAATTTCTCGGCCCATTTCCTCAGCTAATCAAGGTCCTGCTGCAATTTCTGATAATCTTCCTCACTGTCACAACACTAAGTATATTTTAGTATCATAAGCAAACTTACTAATTATGCATTGTACATTCTGATCCAAATCACTGATATGGATAACAAATATTAATGAGCCTAACACTGACCCCTGAGGCACTTCATTAGCCACAGACCTCCAGTCCGACAAGCATCTTTCCATTCTGCTTTCTACTGTCAAGCCAATTGTGTATCCAATTTGCCAGCTTGTCCTGGATTCCATGTGATCTAACCTTCCAGAGCAACCTCCCATGTGGAACCTTATCAAAGGCCTGACTGAAATCCATATGGACTAGGCCTACTGCCCTGCCTTTGTCAACTTTCTTCATGATAGGTAGAAACTACCAAAGGTACAGCAAAGGCTGAGGCTCTGATAATATTCCGGCAATAATACTGAAGATATCTGCTGTAAAACTAGCTGTGCCTCTAGTCAAGCTGTTCCAGTGCTGGCATCCTCCTGACAATGTAGAAAATTGCCCAGGTATATTATGTTCAAAAAAAAAGGACAAAGTGAAACCCAGTCAATTATTGCCTCATCGGTCTACTCACAGTCACCCGCAAAGTGATGGAAGGTGTCATCGACAGTACTATCAAGCCACACTTGCTCAGCAATAACCCACTCACTGGTGCCCAATTTGGGTTTTGCAAATGCTACTCTGCTTCAGACCTCATCACAGCTCTGATCTAATGGTTGACAAAAGAACTGAATTCCAGAGATGAGGTAATAGTAGCTGCCTTGAATATCAAGGCTGCACTTTACCAAGTGAGGCATCAGAGAGACTGAGTAAAACTAAAGACAACGGGAGTCGGAGGAAAACAATCTACTGGTTTCCATAAACCATCCTGACTTGAAAATAAATTGACACGCTTTCACTATCAGTGGGTGAAAATCTGGACCAGCCTTCCTAACAGTATTCTTGTCATACTCCACTCTCATTCCCCTAGTCTGCAACAGTTCAAGACCATGACACATTTGGACTTACTGGAGGACAAATAAGATTGGACCATAACTGCTGACCTAGCTAGAAATACTCACATCCCCTGAATAGTTTAAAACCTTCGCACCTGTTGTGTTCAACTACTGAATTCGCATTTGTCCATGTTAATTGCCAGTAAGGGGAAACAAAGGTACAGAGTATACTCTGCAAAATCTACTATGAATGGTGGCTCAGTAGCACCAGTGCTAACTGAACCCTGAAGAACTAGTCAACCAGACTACTCTTGTGGTGAATGTTGGAGGAGCAACACAAGGGAAAATCCTTCTTGATCTCACAAATCTACTTGTCATAAATGCACGTCTTCATTGGCAGCATTGATATGATTGATCACCTCACAGTTTTTGTGAAGAGAAAGTTCAAACTTCACACTGACACCACTCGCCATTGTGTTATGTGGCTCTCATGGTGAGCTAACTGGCTTCTTTCAAAGCAACTCAAACCTGGGCTTCTGAGAAAGTACTGAAAAGGGGGGGTTACATTTCAGCACAATCTACAACCTCAAATCTGACCTATTCCCTAATTTAAAAGAAAACTGAAATTTCTGGAAAAACTCAACAGGTCTAGCAGCATCTGTGGAGAGAAGTTAGAGTTAAAGAGTTCTGAGGAAGGATCACTTGACCCGAAATGTTAACTCTAATTTCTCTCCACAGATGCTGATGAACCTGCTGAGCTTTTCCAGCAATTTCTGTTTTTGTTTCTGATTTACAGCATCCTGCAGTTTTTTTCAGTTTTTGTCCTTTAACATGCTGCTTTTATCGATCAGTCAACTTACCCTAATTTAATAAGTAATGCAGGAGAACATTTCAGGAGAAACATCAGGCATGGCTAAAGGCGAAGCACAAACCTGATGAAGCGACTGCAGAGGACTGCGCAATACTTCAAGAAGGCAGCTGGCCATCACCTTCTCAAAGATAACTAGGACTGGATTTTAAAGGCTGGTCTTGCTGGTGGCACATACATCCTGTGAACAAATAAGCGACATATTCTTTAATTTATTTGAGTTAAGTAAACTTTTTTTTTGTGTACTCCAGGAAGAGCCACAAGTTCAGCATCGAGGAAAGTCCAGAAAGGAAAGAGATTTGGAACGTGACAAGCGTCGGTCCGGTGGTCATAAAAGAGGTCGCCGTGATTCCCGCTCTTCAATTCTTGTGGGTACTATTTCACCTCAATCTGATGTTGACCGTAACACTGGTCTTGAGGACACAAGCAAAGATTTAAATGTCATCAAGTAAGCGACCTTGATCTCATTTTCCTTAAGCAGCAGAGATTTATATTGGCAAAGACTTCCCTTTCCTATACTAAAATTATGTTTAATATAGTAGCAATATTATAGAAAGAGAGTGTCACACTTCAACTGATTGTATGTCATCTATGTTTTGGTGGTGTACAATTCAACAGATAGCAACAACCTTCTGATCTCTTTCTCAGTTGATTTGTCTCTAAGAATTCTCGTGCATGTCTTTGTTTTGCCTGCCCTAGGATGTGTGTGTTGGCCCAGTCAAAGTGTTGTCCTCCTTCGTTTGTATGCAAAAGGCACGACCCACTCTCACTAGTTTCTATACATACAGAAAAAGAAGGACACCACTTTGACTGGGACAACACACACTATCATAGGTCAGGCGAAACAAAGACACCGCACGAGAATTCTTACATGCGTGGCATTCTAACCAGAACTTCACCAGTAAACACGTTGAATTAGATCCAATCTATCTTCCCTTGAAAAAGAGAAGCGGAAATGACATCACCCACCTTAAGAAACCAAGACCTATAAGTAGAGAAGCGGGACATACCACCAACACTTCACCAGAGACTCTCACTGATGATGTTACGTAGTCATAGTGATGAAACATCTGAAAACAAATCGTCCAGCTCAGTGAGCTAACTTACAGACTTATCATCAACCTGAGCTATAAATCTTCTCAAAAATTGTTAATAGGAGGTGATGTCATTGAAACATACAACAAAAGACAGGATGTATGCAGATAAGGTGTTTTCCCAGAGTTGGGAGCCTAAAACAAAAAGACACAATTTAACCACACTTGACCACACTTGCTGATTTATTAAGAACCAAAAGGCTGAAAATTCTCTTGCCCGCCACTATGTTCATTGGATGCCTTTGGTCTCCAGGTGTTTCCTGCACTGCCCAATTCAGCAAGGAGGTGGGAGGATTTATTTTTAACTTGGAAGATTGGGAATCTTGGAACCACTACCACAGTCAGAGGGCTGTGGAAGCTCAGTCTTTAACTATGTAGAGGTTGATAGATTGCTGATTACTAATTGCATAAAGGGTTATGTGGATAGTGTAGATAAATGTATGGAAGTGTTGAATCAACCAGGATCATCATAAATGGCAGAACAAGGTCAACAGACTGAATGGTCCAACCCACTTTTCAATTTTCTAATCATGGTTACTCACTTTTCTTGAAGACTAGGAATTACCCATACTAGTAACAATAATAACTGGTCAGTATGGTGAATTGTCTGAATGAATATACTGTGCTATAAGTTGTGCTTTGGCTCATTTGACCTTTGTGAAAGTTTCCTCTGACCCATCATCATTGTCTGCTCTGCAGAGTTCCTCCTTACCGCTGGATCGTGCAACCTGGGGAGGTAGTTGCATTACAATTGCGTTTTACCTCAGCAGAGTGTGGGACATTTGACCAGACGCTGAACTTTGAAATCATGAGCACACGACGATGTTACAAATTGTACTGCAGAGGAGTCTGTACATACCCAACTATAAGTCAAGATCCCTGGTAGGTTTTGTAAGTGCAAAGGAAGATTTGTGTTACAGGGATAGCTTTCATGAACTTTGGACCAGTTGGCACAGCAACATGATCATGATTGTACATATTAATTCCTTCATAAGATAATTTACTTGCATTATAAGTATTTGAATTTTTTTCTGGTTTGAGAGGCAGCAGGGTCATGTTTTAGGTAAAAACAATGACAGCAATTGCTGGAAACTAGATTCTGGATTAGTGGTGCTAGAAGAGCACAGCAGTTCAGGCAGCATCCAAAATGCAGTAAATTCGACGTTTCGGGCAAAAAGCCCTTCATCAGGAATAAAGCCTTCCAATAGGTGAGTGAGGGAGGGGATGAAGGTGATAGGTCGGTGAGGGTGGAGGGTGGAGTGGATAGGTGGAAAAGAAGATAGGCAGGTAGGACATGTCATGGGGACAGTGCTGAGCTGGAAATTTGGAACTAGGGTGAGATGGGGGAAGGGGAAATGAGGAAACATTGATGCCCTGGGGTTGAAGTGTTCCGAGGCGGAAGATGAGACGTTCTTCCTCCAGGCGCCTGGTGGTGAGGGAGAGGCGGTGAAGGAGGCCCAGGACCTCCATGTCCTCAGCAGAGTGGGAGGAGGTGTTGAAATGTTGGGCCACAGGGCAGTGTGGTTGATTGGTGCGGGTGTCCCGGAGATGTTCCCTAAAGCGCTCTGCTAGGAGGCATCCAGTCTCCCCAATGTAGAGGAGACCACATCGGGAGCAACGGATACAATAAATAATATCGGTGGATCTGCAGGTAAAACTTTGATGGATGTGGAAGGCTCCTTTAGGGCCTTGGAGGGAGGTGAGGGAGGAGGTGTGGGTGCAGGTTTTGCAATTCCTGCGGTGGCAGGGGAAGGTGCCAGGATGGGAGGTGGATTGTAGGGGGGTGTGGACCTGACCAGGTAGTCACGGAGGGAACGGTCTTTGCGGAAGGTGGAAAGGGGTGGGGAGGGAAATATATCCCTGGTGGTGGGGTCTGTTTGGAGGTGGCAGAAATGTCGGCGGATGATTTGGTTTATGCGAAGGGTGGTAGGGTGGAAGGTGAGCACCAGGGGTGTTCTGTCCTTGTTACAGTTGGAGGGGTGGGGTCTGAGGGCAGAGGTGTGGGATGTGGACACGATACGTTAGAGGGCATCTTGAACCACGTGGGAAGGGAAATTGCAGTCTCTAAAGAAGGAGGCCATCTGGTGTGTTCTGTGGTGGATCTGGTCCTCCTGGGAGCAGATACAGTGGAGACAGAGGAATTGGGAATATGGGATGGCATTTTTGCAAAAGGTAGGGTGGGAAGAGGTGTCATCCAGATAGCTGTGGGATTCGGTGGGTTTGTAAAAATTGTCGGTGTCAAGTCAGTCATCATTAATGGAGATGGAGAGGTCCAGGAAGGGGAGGGAGGTGTCAGAGATGGTCCAGATTAATTTAAGGTCAGGGTGGAATGTGTTGGTGTGGTTGATGAATTGCTCAACTTCCTCGTGGAAGCATGAGGTGGCGCCAATGCAGTCATCAATGTAGCGGAGAAAGAGGTGGGGAGTGGTGCCAGTGTGATTACGGAAGATCAACTGTTCTATCTAGCCAACAAAGAGACAGGCATAACTGGGTCCCATACGGGTACCCATGGCTACCACTTTGGTCTGGAGGAAGTGGGAGGATTCGAAGGAGAAATTGTTAAGGGTGAGGACCATTCCGGCCAAACAAATGAGTGTGTCGGTGGAAGGGTACTGTTGGGGACATCGGGAGAGAAAAAAACGGAGGGCTTGGAGGCCCTGGTCATGGCGGATGGAGGTGTAGAGGGATTGGATATCCATGGTGAAGATGAGGCGTTGGGGCCCGGGGAACCGGACATCTTGGAGGAGGTGGAGGGCGTGGGAGGTGTCTCGAACGTTTGTGGGGAGTTCCTGGACTAGGGGGGGATAGGACAGTGTCAAGGTAGGTAGAGATGAGTTCAGTGGGGCAGGAGCATGCTGAGACAATGGGTCGGCCAGGATGGTCAGGCTTGTGGATCTTGGGAAGGAGGTAGAACCGGGCAGTGTGGGGTTCCTGGACTATGAGGTTGGAAGCTGTGGGTTGGAGATCTCCTGAGGTGATGAGGTTCTATATGGTCTGAGAGATGATGGTTTGGTGATGGGGGGTGGGGTCATAGTCGAGGGAGCGGTAGGAAGAGGTGTCCTCGAGTTGGTGTTTGGCTTCAGCGGTGTAGAGGTCAGTGCCCCAGACTACCACTGCGCCCCCTTTATCTGCTGGCTTGATGGTGAGGTCAAGTTTGGAGCAGAGGGATTGGAGGGCTGCGCATTGTGAGGATGAGAGGTTGGAGTGGGGAGGGGGGTAGACAGGTTGAGACAGTTAATGTCCCGGCGGCAGTTGGAAATGAAGAGGGCGAAGGCAGGTAATAGACCAGCACGGGGTGTCCAGGTGGATGCAGTATGTTGGAGGTGGGTGAAGGGGTCCTCGAAAGGTGAGCGGGAATCCTGATTGTGAAAGTAAGCTCGGAGGTGGCGGAAGAAGTGTTTGACGTCACGACATGTATTAAATTCATTGATGCATGGACGGAGGGGGATGAAGGTGTGTCCTTTGCTGAGGACTGATCGTTCGTCCTCAGTGATGGGGAGGTCTGGAGGGATGGTGAAAACTCGGCAGGGCTGGGAGCTGGGACCTGGTGTGCGTGTGGAGCTGGGAGTGAGGGTCTGGCCTGGAGTGGGTGTAGTGTTGGGAGGAATGGGGGTAGAGTCATGAGCAAGGGTGGTGTTCCCCTCAGGGTTCTGGGGTGCGGAGATGGTGACAGTGGGATCTGTGGGGGGCATGTCAGCAGAATGCAGGTAAGTGGCGTTGTTGAGGGCGGAAGTGGTGGCAAATATGGCAGTGGAGGGGGCAGAAGTCACTGAGTGTGTGACATCAGCAATGATGTGAGGGATGGAAGTGATATCATATGTGGTGCATGAGGAATTGTGAGGGGCGGAAGTGAATGTGGGCGTGGCTATGGTGGGGGCAGAAGGGACGTCATCAATCAGCGTGGGGATGGTAGCATGGCTAATGGCGTCCGAGCAGCTCCAGAGACCAGGGGAATCTTCTGCAATGTTTGAGGAGCGCTGGTTATGGAGGTGGGTAGATAAATGTTTGTTGTACTTCCAGTTTTTTACCTAATCCAGAGTCATGTTTTAGACTGTTGCACTCAGAGCTGGTGTCAAGAATTATTTGGATGTAGTCATTTTAATCAACTTGTTTCGACGTGTTATGGCACATCTTCAGTGCAAGTGAGTCTTGTACCTGGATCACCAATGATGCCCATTATTAAATTGTGTATTTGTAGAAAATAAAAGCTGAAAATGTGTTGCTGGTTAAAGCACAGCAGGTTAGGCAGCATCCAAGGAATAGGAAATTCGACGTTTCTGGCATAAGCCCTTGCTTATGCCCGAAATGTCGAATTTCCTATTCCTTGGATGCTGCCTAACCTGCTGTGCTTTAACCAGCAACACATTTTCAGCTGTAATCTTCAGCATCTGCAGACCTCATTTTTTACTAGAAAATAAAAGCCCAATTTTAGCAGATTTACAGTCTGGACTTTCCTGTAATAATGCCCTAGTTTCTGGGTAGTTCTGAAGATATCAAATTATACTAATCTGACATTGCATCATAGTTGGTCTTGTTGGTGACACCCACATCCTGCGAACGAGTAAAAGTGTGTTCCCTCTATCATGTTGGTTATCTAAGAATCACAAAGTTTCAAAATTTTCTACATGATGCTAGAAAAGATGGTCATTTTTGATTGGTATTGCTCTGCTGAATATAAATGGGGCAGTTTGGCATGATCAATGTTCCTGAGCCATTTCTTTTGCCTTAGTCTAGAACCACCACCACAGTGAGGAGGCCTTGCAGAATCTTCACCTCACAGAAATACTTGGTTGCCTGATAGTTTGAAACTTCATTGAAAATGCCCACCAGATCCTTCTATTCCTTAAGAAATAAAAGTCTGGCAATCCTCTTGCTCATCACTGTTTTATTAGGTGCCTTGTGCTTTTGGTGGTCTCTGCATGGCTCCATTGTGCTCAGTCAGGAAAACACATACAATGATGCTGCTTGAGCTCACGAAAATCCTTGGATTGCCAACTGATGGGATTATAATGTAGACACTGTTGATACTGACAGCAGATGTGTAAATTGCCCTTCAACAGTAAGGGTTTAGCCTTTTGGACATGTATCAAGATCAAAGTTTGTGCGAAGATTTGTAGCTCGGGTGCTTGTTGTAGTGGTTCTGTTCGCCGAGCTGGAAGTTTTTGTTGCAAACTTTTCGTCCCCTGGCTAGGAGACATCATCAGTGCTGTGGAGCCTCCTGCGAAGCGCTTCTTTAATGTTTCTTCCGGCATTTATAGTGGTCTGTCCTTGCCGCTTCCGGGTGTCAGTTTCGGCTGTCCGCTGTAGTGATTGGTATATTGGGTCCAGGTCGATGTATCTGTTGATGTGTCAACAGACACATCAACCTGGACCCAATATACCAATCACTACAGCGGACAGCTGAAACTGACACCCGGAAGCGGCAAGGACAGACCACTATAAATGCCGGAAGAAACATCAAAGAAGCGCTTCGCAGGAGGCTCCACAGCACTGATGATGTCTCCTAGCCAGGGGACGAAACGTTTGCAACAAAAACTTCCAGCTCGGCGAACAGAACCACTACATGTATCAATATCATTCATAGGACTATGCACCCAATTGTGAACAAGAACTTTTTGAATTGCAAGATGCTGGACGTTTGCATGTTTTTAATCTACTCTAACCCCACAATCCTCTAACATATGTTTGCTTCTCAAATTCTGACCTCTTGAACACCCCTGATTTTAATTACTCTTAACTTTGCTTGCTGTTCCTTTGTTTGCATAGAACCTAAGCTCTGGAATGTACTCCTCAAACTCTCCCAATATGATCCATTTTAGAACATTTCCACTCTATTTTTAAACTAGAAAGAGTGCGTCAAAAAATTACTAGGATGCTTCCTTGACTGGAAGGTTTGAGTTATAAGGAGAGGTTGGGTAGGCTGGGACCTTTCCCACTGGAGAATAGGAGACTGCAGAGTGGCCTTTTAGAGGTCCATAAAATCATGAGAGGCATAGATAAGGTAGATAGCTGACAGTGTCTCCCCAGAGTAGGAGTGTCTAAAGCTAGAGGATATAGGCTTAAGGTGAGAGAGGGAAATATACAAAAGAGTCCAAAGGGGCATGAGTGTCTGGAATGAGCTGTCAGGCATAGTGGTGGAAGCGAATACAATGTTGCCATTTCAGAAACATTTAGACAGGTACATAGATGGGGTAAGGATGGATGTATATGAACCAACCACAGGCAAATGGGACTAGATTAAATTGTGAAAACTAGACAGCATGGCAAGTTGGGCTGAAGGGCCTGTTTCCATGCAATAGACCTCAATGACTCTCTACAGTTTGATCATCAGCCCCGATATTTCCTTCTGTGACCTGATGTCATATTCTGTTTTATACTGACTCTGTGAAGTGCCTGTAATATCTTTTTAACATTGAAGCACGATATAAATACAAAAACATGTTGTTATTCTTGAGTTCTGAGTTCATGGAAGTACTGTTGGATGAGTTTTGTGATGTATTGAGTCGCTTGAACGATGTATACAGTGCTGTAGAGGAGATGTCACTAGAAAATGCAGTTCACCAGTTCTTAACTATCCACATGAGGTCGTTAGACTTGTTATAGCACTGTCGCTGATCCTTGGATCCAGATGCATATGGATGCTATTTTGAGGGTGATCCTTGAGGGTTTCCCAATCCCTGCAGGATTGTAGTGTTTCTGTTGTTCCCATCTCCAGCATTAATAGCACCAACTGTCTAATTTCTGACATTGAGCCCACCCTGCCCTGGTGTTCACCTTTCTGTTATTTACAGTTAATTCCCTTTAAAAAAGAGAAGGCCACCTTTAAGCGAAGCAGGCTTGTGTTTTATCTGGGCAACCACTCGAGATACATGAGCTAGAAAAAAGCAATGTGGTATTCACAAAGTCAGATTCTGCAACCATTCAAAAGAGGTAGATGCCCCAAATTTCCCTGCATTTCTCTGCAAATTTCCCTCAATTTAAACAGCTGGGGACACATTGCAAATTCAGATCCTTATTCCCAAAAGTAATTCAGTTACTAATGCATAGCCATGATTCTGATTTGGATTGGTATCAGGTATCAGTGGAGTAGAGGTAATTCACGTACAACTTCTGGGCGATTTGTCAATTGAAGCAGCAGCAGTGAGTAAGCAGGCCTCCCCTCAGGAAAGTCAGTGAAGTGTTTTTAAAGTGTACTTACTGGCAGATTGGAGCCTACAATCAGCATCATAATTTTTAAATCCCTTAAATATCCCTGATTTTAACTACTACAATTTTGCTGGCTGTGCCTTCAATTGCCTAGAATCTAAGCTCTGAAATGCTGACCTTAAACTCTGCCTAACTAAAACTCTTGCCTCTTTTTAGAGCCCCTTAAAATCAGCATTTTTATTTGGGATGTCTTAAGGCTATGAAAGATACTATATAATACATGCAGCCTTTTTTCCAAGAGACAAGAAAGAAGGGAACTTGGTGGGGAGAAGTATAGAAGTATGCAGGCTGGCTAAATCAAGGTATTCACCAGAAGTGAAAATCAACGAGGAGAAAGTGAGGGCTGCAGATATTGGAGATCAGAGCTGAAAAATGTGTTGCTGGAAAAGCGCAGCAGGTCAGGCAGCATCCAAGGAACAGGAGAATCGACGTTACAGAAGAAGGGCTTATGCCTGAAGGGCTTATATTCCTGCTCCTTGGATGCTGCCTGACCTGCTGCGCTTTTCCAGCAACACATTTTTCAGACCAGTAGTGAAAAGCAAAGGATGTTAAACAGTGAAAGAATTATTACAGAAAAATCTCCTAAGTGTTAAAAGTTGCAGAATAGTTTTTGATGAATGGGAAATGCTAGAAATACTTAGTCATATATCACGGAAACATACTCTTCAGTTCAACCAGTCCATGCTGAACATAATCCTAAACTAAAGTAATCCCACCTGCCTGCTCGTTGCCCACATCCCTTCAAACCTTTCCTATTCATGAATTTATCCAAATGTCTTTTAAACGTTGTAATTGTACCCGCATCTATTACTTCCTCAGGAAGTTCATTCCATACACAAACCACCCTCTGAGTTAAAAAAAAAACTTGCCTAATTTCTTTTTTAAACCTCTCTCCTTTCACCTTAAAAATGTGCTCCACGTCATGAAATTCCCCATCTTAGGGAAAAGACAACTACCAGAGCCATATACATCTACTGTATCTATACCTCAAATTATTTTATAAACTTCTATCAGGTCCCCTGTCAAACTCCTATACTCCAGTGAAAAAAGTCCCAGCCTATCCAGCATTTCTTTATAACTCAAACCTTCCATATCTGGCAACTTTCTGGTAAATTCTTCTGAACCCTTTCCAACTTGGTCACTTCCTTCCTATAACTGGACAACCAGAACTGGACACTATTCCAGAAGAGGCCTCACCAATGTCCTGTACAACTTCAACATAATGTCCCAACTCCTATACTCAAATGACGCACTGATTTTTACAAAGACATCACAAGGAAGAATAATACTGATTTGGAAATGGGTTGACACTGTCAAAATAGTGGGCGGCACGGTGGCACAGTGGTTAGCATTGCTGCCTCACAGCGCCTGAGACCCGGGTTCAGTTCCCGACTCAGGCGACTGTCTGTGTGGAGTTTGTACGTTCTCCCCGTGTCTGCGTGGGTTTCCTCCGGGTGCACCAGATGTGCGGGTCAGGTGAATTGGCCACGATAAATTGCCCGTAGTGTTAGGTAGGGGTAAATGTAGGGGTATGGGTGGGTTGCACTTCGGCGGGTCGGTGTGGACTTGTTGGGCCGAAGGGCCTGTTTCCACACTGTAATTCTAATCTAATAACAGGTGAAACTTCATTAAAACAGGTGTTGCACAAAGTAATTCCAGGGTTCTGTGACAGTCAGTAACTCTTCAACAGTCAACCAACTAATGTCTGATTGATGGAATTTCTGCTTTGTTTGACCATTTGTCTTTTTTGCTTCCTTCCCAGTGTTGTTTTTCAACATCGGAGGAAGAACACGAAGGCAGAAGAAATTCCTCGGAAGAAGTACATCATGAACACAGGAGTATTTCAGTTTGGGCCACTGCTCTGTGGACTGACAAGAGAAAGGCAAGTAATGGCATGAAACTATACACCAATTGATCAGGAGTTAAGGTTGCTAACTGTCCAGAATAATCTCCAGAGCACTTCCTTAAATAACACAGAGAAAAACAGGGACATTAGTCTGTTTCCATGTAGTGAGTCCATGAAGAGGATGGGTCCTTGGCAAGATTCAGAAGAGACCCCTAAAGTGTAGTATATTGGGAAGTTTAGTTTTTATCAGATATTCTGCTATTTACAGCTTTAAACTGAGCACAAGGCTTTATTGACTCATTCCAGAATCTTTTATCACTTGATCTCATAGAATCATAGAGATTTACAGCACGGAAACAGACCCATCAGTCCAACTCATCCATGCTAACTATATATCCTAACCTAATCTAGTCCCAGCTGCCATCGCCCAGCCCATGTCCCTCCAAACCATTTGAATTAATATACCCATCCAAATGCCTTTTAAATGTTGCAATTGTACAGCCTCCATCACCACCTCTAGCAGCTCATTCCATACACGTACCACCCTCTGCATGAAAAAGTTGCCCCTTAGATCACTTTTATATCTTTCCCTTCTCGTCCTAAACCTAGTTCTAGTTCTGGACTCCCCCACCCCAGGGAAAAGACTTTGTCTAGTTATCCTATTCTTGCCCCTCATGATTTTATAAACCTCGATAAGGTCATCCCTCAGCCTCTAACGCTCCAGGGAAAACAGCCCCAGCCTATTCAGCATCTCCCTTTGGCTCAAATCCTCCAACCCTGGCAATATCCTTATAAATCTTTTCTTAACCCTTTCAATTTTCCCAATAGGAAGGAGACCAAATGCTAATCCAAGATGGAGGTCGAGACAAATTGTGGCTGTAAGAACTGCTTTTTTTGAGGTATTTTAGGTGTTGAAGGTATTTTCCTCAAATTCTAGGAGCAGCAATTACTATTTTACATACTGTTGCATTGTTTTGGAACTTTGATCTCTTGCATCATTACTGATGTAAATTCAATATTTATATTTGAGAATTGATCCTTTACTCTATAACCAGGAATTCTTTTGTCTTCACTTTCTTTGTACACTTTGTTCGTTATTTATGATCATTTTCGAGCTGGGGAGAAAGTCTATTTGACTGGATCAGACAGCTGGAAGTGGTGAATCCTCCAATAGTGCACCGAACCAGAGATGACAAGTGTTTCATTTGGGGTTGATGTTTATCAACTTTATTAAGTTAAAAAGTGTTCCATGTTTATAACTTCCATATTTGGGTGACTTGTGGATATGGAATGGAATAGCGTTTTTTTTAACCATATAATTCCCTGGAGTTTGCACTGTAGTTTCTGGTCTACATATTACCTCTTGGCCAAGTAGCCTGACTCCAATTGCTGTCTCCCAGTATTCCCATTGTGAGTTGCCCTTTGTGTTCCCAGTATGGATTAATTCTGGCCACAAATTGTGAATCAGTGGTTGGCAGTACTGAAACTGACTGCCCTCTTCAGTAGGTGTAATTTGCCACAGTGCTTCTGACTCAGCCTTGCAGCATGCCACCCAGAGAAGGCTTCAGCCCATGTGAGTGCCAGAACCAGCTGAATGCATGCTATAATAACAACGTATAGTCTAGTGGGCTGATGTGACACCTATTTACCAAATTTGTACAAATTTGCTTATCACTCACAAAAGAACGGGTGTCTGGTTATGCTAGCATTACTGAAAGGGCCAGACGTCTAATTTGCATTTAGGATAATTTGGAAGAAACTTTTCTAATGCAAAGTGCTTAAAAGCACTCTGGAGTATTTTTTAAGGAAATGTGGTGAGTTCCTGGATTTCACATGTTGTTCTCCTGCAGACAATGAAAGACAATCGATCTGCCCAAAACAACGTTGAAGCAGTTTATTGGAACAGCAGTTTGAATGTCTCTGGGAATTAAACATTTCAGGGGACAGACCACAGACTGGAGAAGGGACATGCTATACAAGGTGCCCTCTGCTTATTTGGAGACATAAATTTCTATGTTCCTTGACAGGCCAGCAAATCTATCTCAGTGTGCCTGTCCATCTGTGTTCTGTTGTATGCCAGCACATTGCCTACATCTGATTCTCTGTGGCTATGTAGTGGTTCTGTTCGCCGAGCTGGAAGTTTTTGTTGCAAACGTTTTGTCCCCTGGCTATATTTATATATTTTCTTGCTACCTTATAAGCCAGTATTTATGCTTTTATTCAAACTTGGCTGGAGTCCACAAATACCAAGTAACTCATCGCATACAGACCCCTTTTTCATACTAGCCTGTAAGAGACATGTAGTCCAGCATCAAATCTGCCAGATTGAGTGACAGGGTCTGTCCATGTTCTCCTCCTTTTGCAACCTATGTTGTGGACCTGGTAGCAGTTGGCTGTTTAAAAGTGGAAAACCAGAATGGTAAGATTGGGATGAGAAAAGAGATGTGGATTGGAAGCCCATCGATCCATGTTAACACTATCTGCAATTTGTTTAGCATGCTAATGGGCAGATGAGGTTGAACTTAGAGTTGAAAATGACATAAGGCAGGAATATTCTATTCTCAGTGTTCACAGCAATACATGGGCTCCTTCACACCCAGACCCATAATACTAAGAGCCATCTCATTCACAAAGTTCAGGAGATATAATCATCCATTTCCCCCACTGATTATGCTGTCTCCTTTCCAATGTTTGCCACCTTATTCTGCAAGAGGAAATAATGTCAGTCATGGTGTTGCACTGTGTTAGGTGCTTGAGTGTACAGTCTGATTTCAGGATATTAGATGTGAGGCCTGGCTGGTGCAGATTTGTCCCTGGGATGAGGAGGTTGTCCTGTGATAAGAAACTGAGTAAAAAGGACTTACAGTTTTGGATGTTTAAAGCAGAGTTGACCTTATTAAGCCAGGTGAGATTCTGAAAGAAAGTGATAGAGTAAATGCTGAGAGATTGAATTGGTTGGGGAATTTAAAACATGGAGGCACATTCTTAGGATAAGGGACAATCATTTAGGATTTGGTTAAGGACAAATTATTTCACTCAAACCAAATTAGGAGCACAATTTAAGCATAAGTGACTAAACAATTAGGGCAGAAACTAGATGAAATTTCTTCATTTGAAGAATTGTGAATCTTTGGAATTCTCTATTTCTGGTAGTTGTGGTTATCTATTGTTAACTGTGTTTAAGGCTAACTTAGACAGATGTTTAAGGCCCTTGGCAAATTAAGAGATATGCAGAATGAATGGCAAAGTTCAGATGAGGCAGATAATCAGCCGCATTCGCCTCAAATGTTGGGACATGTCTGACGTGTGTGTGGTTTACTCCTACTCCCATGTCTCATGTTATTTACGTTCTTGTAAGTATGTCTCAGATCAGGGTCTACCACATTTAGCTACTTGCCTATACCTTATACCTTGGGAACAATAAATGCCCCATATACACTGAGCAGAAGAGATGTGATCTAAGTTTTAATTCCTTGCCTGTTGAATTTAATCCTCTTAATGTCCCTGGGAAATAACAAGCCGTTCACTGTCCTTGATGCTGAACTCCATCCAAGGGAATTAAAAATGGGCAATAAATACTGGCATAATCAGTGACACCAACATCCTCAGAAATAATTTTAAAATTTTCTGCTTTTGGAAGAGCATTCAAGAACATTGGAGAGTGTAGAATCGGGCTTGGGTGCAATTCATGTTGACTTTGGAATGGGAGCCATGTTGATTCTGCAAAATTAAGGACAGGTTGTGTACATGAGACTGAATTTCAACTGAAATTCTCTCTTCATTTGGGTTACATGAGATATGCTGCTGTATGGAGAATATTTATTGTCCCACTCCCAAATGGCACTAGGAACAAGGTGATGAGCTGCTTCCTAATGGGTCACGCAGCAATGGGAGTTCTATAATTCAAAAAAATGGCAATAGAATTCCAAGTGAGGATGGCCTGTGTGGGGTGAATTACAGGTGGCGATGTTCCCATTTATCTGATGCCATCGCCCTTCCTTTCAGGATTTAGAAGGAGCCTTGGTACGTTACTGTAGTGCATTTCGTAGTTAGTGCAAACCATTACCATGGTAGTCATGATTTGGAGATGCCGGTGTGTACTCCACAGCCACCCGATGAAGGAGCAGCTTCCAATTAAATCTGTTGGACTATAACCTGGTGTTGTGTGATTTTTAACATTCCATGGTGTGTTTCTGGTTAAGAGAGTGCTTCTTTAAGGTAATGGATGGGTGCTGATCATGCAGGTTGCTTTGTCCAGTATGGTATTGAGCTTCTTGAGAATTGTTGGAGGTACATTCATTTGGACCATTGGAGAATGTTCCATCACACGCCTGACTTGCAGACAGTGGACAAGCTCTGGAGAGACTGCAAGATTCCAAGTCTATGGCCTGTTTTTGTAACTAGAGCAGTCTTATGGCTGTGTAGACCTAACAGACATTTAAAATGATTAAAGGATTCAGGAGGATCATTAAGAGAAATTAATTTCCCACATAGGAATTGCAGAACAAAGGACTGAAGCTAATGTTAACCCTAGTTGTTCAGCAGATGTCTTGTGTGTTTTTATTTATTTATTCATGAGATAAGGGTTTTGCTGGCTAGGCAGCACTTGTCCATTCCTAACTGCCGGGGTCAGTTAAGAATCAACCACATTGTGTGGGTCTGGACTGAAATGGAGGCAAGATCAGATAAGGATAGCAGTTTGCTTCTCTAAAAGACACTAATGAACCAATGTGCAGCTATTTCTCCTGCTGACTTTCTACAAATGGCAGTGAAAACCTGGACCTCTCTTTTGGACAGCTATTACGTTATTTCAAATACAATATTGATTTTTTTTTGTGAAGTCAGTGTTTGGATGAGTTATAGATAAAGCTAAAGGGACAGGTTGCAATATAGATTAGCCATAATCAAACTGAATGACAGAAGATGGTCAGGCAGCAGAATTGCCTGTACCTATTCCTTTTATTTTAAGACTTCTTACATGGTTGAACAACCTGATTTTCCTCACTACCTAGAATCATACAAACAATGATATGGAAGGTACACCTATCTAAAGAAGCTGTACTCCAGGACCACTGGGGGATAAGAGTGTATAAAAGTAAAAATATAAAACAGAAGAAAAGGTGACCCACTCAATACTCATTCAATGCAAGGGGCATAACAGGGAAGGCAGATGAACCGAGGGCACGGTTAGGAACATGGGACTGGGATATCATAGCAATTACAGAAACATGGCTCAGGAATGGGCAGGACTGGCAGCTTAATGTTCCAAGATACAAATGCTACAGGAAGGATAGAAAGGGAGGCAAGACAGGAGGGGGAGTGGCATTTTTGATAAGGGATAGCATTACAGCTGTGCTGAGGGAGGATATTCCCGGAAATACATCCAGGGAAGTTATTTGGGTGGAACTGAGAAATAAGAAAGGGATGATCACCTTATTGGGATTGTATTATAGACCTGATCTAAAAGTTGAAGTCCTAAATTGGAGAAAGGTCAATTTTGATGGTATTAGGCAAGAACTTTTGAAAGCTGATTGGAGGCAGATGTTTGCAGGTTAAGGGATGGCTGGAAAATGGGAAGCCTTCATTTCCAGAGGAAGTATATTCCTGTCAAGGTGAAAGGGAAGGCTGGTAGGTATAGGGAATGCTGGATGACTAAAGAAATTGAGGGTTTGGTTAAGAAAAAGAAGGAAGCCTATGTCAGGTACAGACAGGATAGATCAAGTGAATCCTTAGAAGAGTAGAAAGAAAGTAGGAGTATACTTAAGAGGGAAATCAGGAGGGCAAAAAGGGGACATGAGATAGCTTTAGCAAATAGAATTAAGGAGAATCCAAAATATATTAAGGACAAAAGGGTAACTAGGGAGAGAATAGGGTCTCTCAAAGATCAGCAAGGCAGCCTTTGTGTGGAGCCACAGAAAATGGGAGAGATACTAAATGAATATTTTGCATTAGTATTTACTGTGGAAAAGGATATGGAAGATGTAGACTGTAGGGAAATAGATGGTGACATCTTGCAAAATGTCCAGATTACAGAGGAGGAAGTGCTGGATGTCTTGAAATGATTAAAGGTGGATAAATCCCCAGAACCTAATCAGGTGTACCTGAGAACTCTGTGGGAAGCTAGAGAAGTGATTGCTGGGCCTCTTGCTGAGATATTTGTATCATCGATAGTCACAGGTGAGGTGCCGGAAGACTGGAGGTTGGCAAACGTAGTGCCACTGTTTAAGAAGGGCGGTAAAGACAAGCCAGGGAACTATAGACCAGTGAGCCTGACTTGGGGGTGGGCAAGTTGTTGGAGGGAATACTGAGGGACAGGATGTACATGTATTTGGAAAGGCAAGGACTGATTCGGGATAGTCAACATGGCTTTGTGTGTGGGAAATCATGATTCACAAACTTGATTGAGTTTTTTGAAGAAGTAACAAAGAAGATTGATGAGGGCAGAGCAATAGATGTGAACTATATGGACTTCAGTAAGGCGTTCAACAAGGTTCCCCATGGGAGACTGATTAGCAAGGTTAGATCTCATAGAATACAGGGAGAACTAGCCATTTGCATACAGAACTGGCTCAAAGGTAGAAGACAGAGGACGGTGGTGGAAGGTTGTTTTTCAGACTGGAGGCTTGTGACTAGTGGAGTGCCACAAGGATCGGTGCTGGGCCCTCTATTTTTTGTCATTTACATAAATGATTTGGATGCGAGCATAAAAGGCACAGTTAGTGAGTTTGCAGATGACACCAAAAATGGAGGCGTAGTGGACAGCGAAGAGGGTTACCTCAGATTACAACAGGATCTGGACCAGATGGAGTGGCAGAAGTGGCAGATGGAGTTTAATTCAGATAAATGCGAAGTGCTGCATTTTGAGAAAGCGAATCTTAGCAGGACTTATATACTTCATGGTAAGGTCCTAGGGAGTGTTGCTGAACAAAGACACCTTGGAATGCAGGTTCATAGCTCCTTGAAAGTGGAGTCGCAGGTAGATCAGATAGTGAAGAAGGTGTTTGGCATGCTTTCCTTTATTGGTCAGAGTATTTAGTACAGATGTCGGGAGGTCATGTTGCGGCTATACAGGACATTGGTTCGGCCACTTTTGGAATATTGCGTGCAATTCTGGTCTCCTTCCTATCGGAAAGATGTTGTGAAACTTGAAAGGGTTCAGAAAAGATTTACAAGGATGTTGTCAGGGTTGGAGAATCTGAGCTACAGGGAGAGGCTGAACAGGCTGGGGTTATTTTCCCTGGAGCGTCGGAGGCTGAGGGGTGACCTGATGGAGGTTTGCAAAATTATGAGGGGCATGGATAGGATAAATAGGCAAAGTCTTTTCCCTGGGGTTGGGGGGTCCAGAACTAGAGGGCATAGGTTTAGGGTGAGAGAGGAAAGATAGAAAATAGACCTTAGAGGCAACGTTTTCACGCAGAGAATGGTACGTGTATGAAATGAGCTGCCAGAGGATGAGGTGGAGGCTGGTACAATTGCAATATTTAAGAGGCATTTGGATGGGTATATGAATAGAAAGGGTTTGGAGGGATATGGGCCGGGTGCTGGCAGGTGGGACTAGATTAGGTCAGGATATCTGGTCGGCATGGAAGGGTTGGACCGAAGGGTCTGTTTCCATGCTGTACATCTCTATGACTCTTTGACTCTAATTGTGAGGGTCACAAGGATTGTTAAAATTCTTGTTTTTTTTCTGATTTTAGATACAAGGAGAGTCAACACCCAGAAAACAGGGAAATTATCAGAATAGTGAACACTTCGCCCATGGTGGCCGAGGTTTCCTTCTGTTTTCAGCACGACTCAAAAGCTTCCACCTACCTTGTGGATCCACCCACTATCACTCTTGAAGCCAACCAGAGAAAGGTACACATATCCACAACATATTGGAAATTATTATCAATGTGATGTCTCATTCAGTCGTTCAGACAGAAGCAGAGTCTTTACTAAATGTTTCAGATCTCATGGAGAGTTCTCACTGTATTGTTAATGTGTTTGCATCCGTAAAGATGAGACTTTGAAATTGTAATGCTTTTTTTCTGCAGGAGGTTGAATGCAGCAATATATTTTTCTCAATTTGCCATTTTCTAAATTGTTCCCTAAGATCATAAGATATTGGAGCAAAGTTAAGCCCATCGAGTCTACTTTGCCATTAGATCATGACTGATATGTTTCTCAACCCCATTCTCCTCTTTTCCCTGTAATTGTTGATCTCCTTCCGAATCAAGAACCTATCTCTCTCAGTCTTAAATATGATTGAAGTTAAAAGATCTCAGGTTATAGTGCAACAGTACCAGCTTTCGGAGCACTGCTCCGTCATCGGGGAGCTGTGGAGCAGGATCATAAGACATTGACTGTGAAGCAAAAGATCACAGTGTCATGTAAGTGAAACAATATATTGAACAAACCTAGATTGCTGTTAAATCTTTCATCTTTTAGAATGGGTTGCAGGTTTCAGTTCATTAATATGCGAATCTCAGAACTCCTTTCAAGTCACATTCTCGAGAAAACTTAAGGTTTTATAAGCAAACGTGTCATCTCAGCTCAGACAATGCATTAAAGGCATGAGGTTGGAGTCTGTCTGTATCCCAACCTCGAGCCAGACTAGTTCTATTTCCAAAGTGGGAATTTATAAAATCTTTGGATTGATTGCATGCACTGACTGCCTGCAGATTGTATGCTTTTTAAACAAAACAGAATGTATCTGCAGTTATAATTCTGTAAATGCATTGACTTATATGTGTATGTGCGTGCATGTGTGGGAGAGAGTGTGTGTGTGTGTGCAAAATAGTCTCACTTCAAAAACTCAATCAAGTCAAATATGTTAAATGACATCTTAAATATATTCAATGACTTGACCTCCACAGCCTGCTGTAGCAATGAGTTCCACAGATTAACCATCCTCATGAAGAAATTCCTCCTTATCTTAATTCTAAAGGGTCATCCCTTTGCTCTGAGGCTGTGCCCTTGGGCCCTAGTCTCTCCTACTTGTGAAAACCTAATGGGACGTTAGCTTTAAAGTATTATTTGATGATTGTCAGGCTGTGGCTTGACTAATTTGCAGACAGCTCGCCCAAAGTTGACACAAATACACTCCGGGTAAAAGAGTAACTCGGGAGAGAACAGAGCCCCTTAAAGATCAATACCGCAGTCTATGTATGGAACTACAGGAAATGGGTGAGATACTAAATGAATATTTTCATCAATATTTACTGTGGAGAAGGACATGGAAGCAAGGGAACTTGGGGAAATAGATGGTGATGTCTTGAAAAATGTCCACATTAAAGAAGAGAAGGTGCTAGAGGTCTTAAAACACACAAAGGTAGATAAATCCCCAGGACCTGATCAGATGTACACAGAACGTCTTGGGAAGATAGGGAAGAGATTGCCGGGCGCCTTCCTGAGATATTTATATCATCGACAGACACAGCTGAGGTGCTAGAAGACTGGAGGTGGGTTAATGTGATGTCATTATTTAAGAAAGGTAGGAAGGAAAAGCCAGGGAATTATAGACCCGGTGAGCTTGACGTCAGTAGTGGGTAAGTTGTTGGAAGAGATTCTGAGGGAGGCGAGTTAATTGTGTTTGGAAAGGCAAGGACTGATTAGGAATAATCAGAATGGCTTTATGCGTGGGAAATCTTGTCTCACTAACTTGATTGAGTTTTTGAAGAAGTGACAAAGGAGATTGATGAAAGCGGAGTGGTGAACATTGTCCATATGGACTTCGGCAAAGCGTTCAACAAGGTTCCACATGGTAGACTGGTTAGTAAGGTTAGATCACATAAAACCCAGAAAGAGCTAGATAATTGGATATAAAATTGGCTTGCAGATAAATGATAGAGGGCAGCGGTAGAGCGTTGTTTTCAGACTTGAGCCATGTGACCAGCAGAGTGCTGCACGGATCGGTGCTGGGTCCACTGTTTTTTGTCATTTATGTAAATGATTTGCATGTGAATATAGAAGATATGGTTAGTAAGTTTGCAGATGATACCAAAATTGGCAGTGCAGTGGACAGTAAGGAAGGTTATTTCAGAGTACAACAGGACCTTGATCAGAAAGGCCAATGAACTGAGGAATGGCAGATGTAATTTAATTTAGATAAATGTGAGGTGTTGTATTTTGCTAAGGCAAAACATGGCAAGACTTTGGCAGATAATGGTCGGGTCCTAGGAAGTGTTGCTGTGGAGTGCAGGTGCATAGTTTTTTGAAAGTTGAGTCGCAGATAGACAGGGTGGTGAAGAAAGTGTTTAGCACACTTGCCTATATGTCAGTACATTGAGTAGAGGAGTTGCGAGGTCAGGATGCAGCTATACAGAACATTGGTGTGGTCCTTTTAGAATACTGCATTTTGTTCTGGTCTCCGTACTATAGTAAGGATGTTGTTAAACTTGAAAGAGTTCAGAAAAGATTTACAAAAATGTTGCAGGGATTTGAGGGTTGTACCACAGGGAGCGGCTGAATAGACTAGGGCTATTTTCCCTGGAGTATCGGAGGTTGACGGGTGACCTTATAGTGATTTATAAAATCATGAGGGGGCATGAGTTGGTGAAGAACCAGGGTCTTTTTCCTAAGATAGGGGAGTCCAAACTAGAGGATGTAGGTTTAAGGTGAGAGGGGAAAGATTTAAGAGGAACCAAGGACCTTGCAGAGAGTGGTGCATGCGTGGAATGAGCTGCCAGGGGAAGTGGTGGAGTTAGGTACAAATACAACATTTAAAAGGCATTTGGATGGGTATATGAATAGAGGGATATGGGCCAACTACTAGCAAATGGGACTAATTCAGTTTAGGATATCTGGTCAGGTAAGACAAGTTGGACCAAAGAACCTGTTTCTGTGCTGTACAACTCTATGACTCTATTATTTTAGTTATACAAGGGCTTCAGTGACTGGTGAAAGATTCAAACACTAACAGAGTTGGACGGATCTTGGAGAAGATTGAATGCAGGTTCTTCGCCAACGCTAATTGAGATGTGGAGTTCAGACTATGTAAATATGTTCTTGAGACAAATAAATATGCGAATAAGAGATGTGGCAAGGAAGTGGAATTGATGTCTGTGGTAAGACGTCTTAAGCTCAAAAATTGTTCCTTGCAGGATATCTCAGTTTGGGCCTACCCAACCTCTTCTGGTATATTTGAAGACTGCCTCGTTTGTTGTATTCGAGAGAATCCTGAGCCAGTTCTCTTTAAGTTATGCTGCTATGGAGTCCGTGCAGACCTGGAACTCAACCGCAAGCAGCTGCACTTTGACAAGATGATTCTTCACAGGTCAGTCAAAGACATGGATTTGAAACCAACCAGTCAAAGATGGTCCGATTGAGTCACTTTACAGAAATATCCTTGAAGTTTCCAAAATGTTTGACCCAAAACCGGTTGCTTGTTAATGTTCTCTGTTGGGTGTTGCACGTCAAATGCTTGGTTAATAGCTGCAGCTTTGTGCATATGGTAGCATTCTACCAAACCCACCTGCCTCCCACGCCCTCATCGTATCCACATGCTACTGTCCACATCCACCTCCCTCCTACACCCCCCACAACCCCCCAACCTGTCCACACCTGCCTCCCCTCCACACCCACCTTCACGAAAGGTGAAGAAATTGACCAAGGATCCTTGGGCAGCACCTTCCAAGCCCCTGGCAAATTCCATCTAGAAGAACAAGGGCAGCAGATATATGGGAACAACACCATCTTCAAGTTCCCCTCCAAACCACTCATCATCCTGACTTGGAAATATTTTGCCATTCCTTTACTGTCACTAGGTCAAAATCCTGGAATGTCCTTTCTAATGGCATTGTGGGTCAATCCACAGCAGGTGGACTGCAGCGATCCAAGATCCAATTCACTACCACCTTCTCAAGGGCAAATAGGGGCGGAAAATAAATGTTGGCCAGCCAGTGATGCCCACATCCCACACAAAAAAAGAGAAAATAAACTCCCTCCTACACCACCTCCTAATCACCTCTGCCACATCCACCTCCATCCCACACCCCTCCTCCTATCCACGCCCCCCCCCACCCACGCACCCCCTCCCTTTAATACTCTTCTCATTGCCACCCTCTGCTCCTTGCCATGTTGTCACTAGCACAAGACCTCATGAACTCCAATGAAAAGAACACCCTTTATTTTTCATTCCTCCTCTAGAACCCCACATTAACAGTGATACTCCATTCACTCCCATTTTTACATTTTTCTGAACAGCAGTAGCTTTGCAGGTACTTTTACTTCTGTGGGGAGAAAGTGAGGTCTGCAGATGCTGGAGATCAGAGCTGAAAATGTGTTGCTGGAAAAGCGCAGCAGGTCAGGCAGCATCCAAGGAACAGGAAATTCGACGTTTCGGGCATAAGCCCTTCATCAGGAATGAGGAAAGTGTGTCCAGCAAGCTAAGATAAAAGGTAGGGAGGAGGGACGATGGAGATGTGATAGGTGGAAGGAGGTCAAGGTGAGGGTGATAGGCCAGAGTGGGGTGGGGGCGGAGAGGTCAGGAAGAAGATTGCAGGTTAGGAGGGCGGTGCTGAGTTCAAGGGAATCGACTGAGACAAGGTGGGGGGAGGGGAAATGAGGAAACTGGAGAAATCTGAGTTCATCCCTTGTGGTTGGAAGGTTCCCAGGCGGAAGATGAGGCGCTCTTCCTCCAACCGTCGTGTTGTTGTGTTCTGGCGATGGAGGAGTCCAAGGACCTGCATGTTCTTGGTGGAGTGGGAGGGGGAGTTAAAGTGTTGAGCCACGGGTGGTTGGGTTGGTTGGTCCGGGTGTCCCAGAGGTGTTCTCTGAAGCGTTCTGCAAGTAGGCGGCCTGTCTCCCCAATATAGAGGAGGCCACATCGGGTGCAGCGGATGCAATAGATGATGTGTGTGGAGGTGCAGGTGAATTTGTGGTGGATATGGAAGGATCCCTTGGGGCCTTGGAGAGAAGTAAGGGAGGAGGTGTGGGCGCAAGTTTTACATTTCTTGCGGTTGCAGGGGAAGGTGCCGGGGGTGGAGGTTGGGTTGGTATGGGGTGTGGACCTGACGAGGGAGTCACGGAGGGAGTGGTCTTTTCGGAACGCTGATAGGGGAGGGGAAGGAAATATGTCCCTGGTGGTGGGGTCCATTTGGAGGTGGCGGAAATGACGGCGGATGATACGTTGTTGGTGGGGTGGTAGGTGAGAACCAGTGGGGTTCTGTCCTGATGGCGGTTGGAGGGGCAGGGCTCAAGGGCGGAGGAGCGGGAAGTGGAGGAGATGCGGTGGAGGGCATCATCGATCACGTCTGTGGGGATTCTGCGGTCCTTGAAGAAGGAGGCCATCTGGGCTGTACGGTATTGCCTAGAAGAAGGAGACCGACTGACTCCCACAGCTACCTAGAACATCTACTATAAACCGACTGATTCCCACAGCTACCTAGACTACACTTCCTCCCACCCTGCCCCCTGTAAAAACGCTATCCCATATTCCCAATTTCTTCATCTCTGCCGCATCTGCTCCCAGGAGGACTAGTTCCAATACCGTATACGTAATCCGCCGTCATTTCCGCCACCTCCAAACGGACCCCACCACCAGGAATATATTTCCCTCCCCTCCCCTATCAGCGTTCCGAAAAGACCACTCCCTCCATGACTCCCTCGTCAGGTCCACACCCCCCACCAACCCAACCTGCACTCCCGGCACCTTCCCCTGCAACCGCAAGAAATGTAAAACTTGCGCCCACACCTCCTCCCTTACTTCTCTCCAAGGCCCCAAGGGATCCTTCCATATCCGCCACAAATTCACCTGCACCTCCATACACACCATCTATTGCATCCACTGCACCCGATGTGGCCTCCTCTGTATTGGGGAGACAGGCCGCCTGCTTGCGGAACGCTTCAGGGAACACCTCTGGGACACCCGGACCAACCAACCCAACCACCCTGTGGCTCAACACTTTAACTCCCCCTCCCACTCCACCAAGGACATGCAGGTCCTTGGACTCCTCCATTGCCAGAACATAACAACACGACGGTTGGAGGAAGAGCGCCTCATCTTCTGCCTGGGAACCCTCCAACCACAAGGGATGAACTCAGATTTCTGCAGTTTCCTCATTTCCCCTCCCCTCCCCCCACCTTGTCTCAGTCGATTCCCTCGAACCCAGCACCGCCCTCCTAACCTGCAGTCTTCTTCCTGACCTCTCCGCCCCCACCCCACTCTGGCCTATCACCCTCACCTTGACCTCCTTCCACCTATCACATCTCCATCGCCCCTCCCCCAAGTCCCTCCTCCCTACCTTTTATCTTAGCCTGCTGGACGCACTTTCCTCATTCCTGTTGAAGGGTTTATGCCCAAAACGTCGAATTTCCTGTTCCTTGGATGCTGCCTGACCTGCTGCGCTTTTCCAGCAACACATTTTCAACTTTTACTTCTGTGTCAGGACATTGGTGATTCATGTCCCACTCTGTGGACTTCAGTAATCCAGGCTGATATTTTAGTGAATTGTATGAGATTACTGAACTGTCTGTGGATCAGTAAAATCTTCATTGATGATCATGGCTGCCATGTCAGATAAAGATAAAAGATCCCATGTAAACTTTGGAGAAAGAGCAGGGGAGCTCTCCCTGGTGTATTGGTCAACATTTATCCCACAGCCAAAATATAAAGCAAACTGTTATTTATCACAATGCTGTTTTTGGGTGCTTTCAGTAATGACCACATTTCCGAAACACTCTCACCAACTGAGCTGCAGAACTGTGTTTTACTATTTGAGCTGAGGGTTTAAAAGGTTTATTACAAATGCAAGTTTATTTTCTCCCGTTAGGAGGGACACCAAGAGCCTCACCATGCGGAATAATTGCCTCCTGCCAGTGGCTTGGAGAATCACTGGGTTGGAGAATCTGGGTGATGATTTCTCTCTGTCTCAGGATCAGGGTGTCATCGATCCCAAGAGTGATTTTTCTGTGCAAATGAGCTTCAAAGCCATGCGACAAGTCAACCTCAGAAAGTATATTCGATTAGAGGTAAGGTGGGAGGAGAAAAATAAGTAATCAGGCAGTGTAACATGTTATTTCCATCCAAAAGTTTCTAAATTCAAAACAATATAATTGTCTGAGAAATGGCATACAGTCTAAACATGAATCCTAAAGATGAGCTAGTGCACTGTATGTGGAGTCCGGGCGAATGCCTGTGAACAGCAGCGCATCCCCAATGGCAGAATGTGACCTCATTTCATTTGCAAAGCCTCATCCCCGTGAGAATCCTGACAAGCAGCAGAGACCTTCACTGTGGGTACAAGAAATGGATGCTGTTGTCAAGGTAAATGGTTAGAGGGACACCATGGTCAGGGATGGGAGCTTTGTTTGAGGTCTCCTGTGAAGTAGCTTTAACACAGATTGTTGTAGTTGTGTCCTCATTGCTGATGTGTGCCGCAGTTCCATTTACCCACTTTGACTGAAATCCCTCTTTCTCGATTTGTGTTTATGTTTGTTCTGCACCATCCTTTTGCTATCTACTAGGTCTACGATGCAGAAAATATTCTTGGCATTGTTCAGACAGAAAACATTCTGATTCTTGCAGAAGCTTATGATGTGGCCCTGGATATCAGTTTCCCAAAAGGTAAGCCCAGTTCAGATAAAAGCAAGATACTGCCAATGCTGGAAATGCAAAACGAACACACAGACTGCTGGAGAAACTCAGCAGGTCTGAGCCCATCTGTGGAGAGCGAAGCAGAGTTCATGTTTTGAGTCTGAATCTTCTTCAGAACTGAAGGGTACTAGAAAATATACTTTTATATACTTGTGATGGAAATAGAGAAGGAGCAAGAGAGCAAATGGTAAAGAGGCCCAATATAAATCACAGAGGGATTGTTAGTAGTAAATTAAGATTTGAAAGAGTGACAATGAGGCCTTGTTCCTAAGTGCAAAATAAACAAAATACAAAGGTATAGGAGGGGCTGGGAGGGGAGAATGTATGTAAAGTAGTCATAAATCAGTCAGTTTCTGAAATTATTGAATTCAATATTGAGATTTCGAGGCTAAAAGTACGATAAATGGAAAATGAAGCATCATTGTTCCAGCTTGTGTTATGCTTCATTGCAACATTGTAGCAGACCCGTGACAGAAATGTTAGCATGGGAGCAAGGTGGCTTATTGAAATGGCAAGCAACTGGTGGTGAGGGTAATTGCTACAGATAGGGTGGAAGTGTTCCTGAAAGCAATCACCCAATCTGTGTTTGGTGTCACGATTGTAAAGGAGACCACAATATGAACAGTGAATACAGTGGACTTGATTAAAAGAAATACAAGTAAAATGCTGCTTCATGGAAGGTATATTTGGGACTTTGGACAATTAAAAGGGAGGAAGAGAATAAGCAAGTATTCTACCTTCTGTGATGCTTAGGAAGGTGCCATGGAGGAGTAAGGCAGCATTAGGAGTGATGGAAGAGTGAACCAGTGTATCATGGAGGGAAGTTTGTGGGATATTGACAGCCAAACGCAGGGCGTTTGATGGTGACATTATGATGGAGTGGTGGAAATGATGGAGGATGAGCTTGAAATGTGAAGACTATTGGGGTAGAAAGTAAGTTGTTCTCAGAAAAGAAAGGCCTGCCGGCAGAAGTGTGGAAGATGGATTGTGGCAGCTCGGATTGACAACTAGAGATCCCTGTCAATCACAATGGGGGGGGGATCTTCAGCTGGGGAAAAAGACGGTCATGTCAGAGGCAGCCTTTAGAAAGTGACAGCACTGGGACAGATGTGACAGAGAGATGAAGAAATTGGGAGGATGGAATAGATTCTTTCTGGGACGCAGGTGTCAGAGGATGTGGGAGTCGGTGGGTCTGTAGTGGAAGCTGATGGACAGCGTATCCTCAGAAATGGAGATGGGAGATTCAAGAAAGGAAAGAGTCAGCAATGGGCCAGTGAGCATGAGAAAAGTCTTGTTTTTAATTCAGGTCTCAATACCATGTATTCCTTTACAAGTTCATTCCTTTGTTTCCTGCTTTTGAACTCCAGGACAATCCAAACAATGGAAAAAAAATCTTCATAAACCTTCATACCAACGGGATAATCTCGTTACCAATATTTATTCTGTCTTTATACATGTGAGCCTCGCTGCCTATCCCTACCTACCCTTGAAATATTGGCTATCTGAGCCATTTCAGAAGATAGTTCAACCACATTGCTGTGGGTCTGGATTCATAGTACGGCAGAACAAGTTAGGGCAGCAGATTTCCTTCTCAAAAGGGCCTGGGTTCTGAATCAGTAGTCCAGCAACATTATCATTATGCCACTGCCTCCTCTATTTTGTCACCTTGAACGTTCCTGCATCTCCATTAGATTACTTTAACACATGAGGACAAATAGAATTCCATATTAGCCTGTCTCCTCCCAATAGGATGACATTCCTGTGTGGGACTAACAGCAAAAGAATCTCTCACATGCAGAAAATCTGAAACATCAATGGGAAATGCAGAAATACTCCGCAAGTTTAGGAGATAACAAATGCGTGAACATTTTGTTTGTGAACCTTATGTCAATACTGACAAACTTAAGTAAAGAATTGACTAATCACTTCTCCCCACCGATACTAACAGCCTGTTAATTTGTTCCAGTACTTTCTGTTCCTGATTCAGCAGAGGTCTCAGAATTGGTCTCAATCAAATTAACCGTGACAATAAGACCATCTTGTGGTCTTATTATAGATAATCTTGAAATGGATCAAAAACATTTTGCACACACAACCCAGAGACTCGCTTGATTAATATCAGTTTAAATAAAGATATTCTGTAATTTTAAAAACAAGTGGAGTCACAGACTGCTGACACTGCACAGGAGGATGGAACTGGGTGTTGTAGTATGCTGTACTGTATATGAGCTGCACCACTGAGAAGTAATATATTTCTTACATTGCAACAGTGACTATATTACAGAAAGTACTTCATTGCCATAATGTGCTTTGGGACATCCTGAAGTCTCAACAATATATAAATGCAACCATTTTCCCCCATTCACCATGCACTGTTGCTGTAGTATATAAACCTGGTTAAGAATTCAAGAAGGAAGTGAGGACTGCAGATGCTAGAGATCAGAGCTGAAAATGTGTTGCTGGAAGAGCGCAGCAGGTCAGGCAGCATCCAAGGAACAGGAGATTCGACGTTTCGGACATAAGCCCTTCGAAGGGCTTATGCCCGGAACGTCGAATCTCCTGTTCCTTGAATGCTGCCTGATCTGCTGCGCTCTTCCAGCAACACATTTTCAGCTAAGAATTCAAGGAATAGGAACAAGATGGTGGATGGGAGCAGGATGGAAACAATGTGGTGTTGAGCTTGCTGCACCATTCAACATGATTGTGGCTGACTTTGTGCTGCAACTCCACTTTCCACCTACTCTCCATGGCCCTTGATTCCCTGAAAGACCTAAAACCTGTTTATTCCAAGCCTTAAATAAGTTCAAAGTCAGCAATCACATGACACCAGGTTACAGTCCAACAGATTAATTTGAAATCACAAGCTTTCAGAGTGCTGCTTCATCAGGTGAAGTGGAAGGAAGCATACAGCCACAGAATATATAGAATATATATATATATATATATATCTGTCTATATATTCTGTGCCTGTATGCTTCCTTCCATTTCACCTGATGAGAAAGGAGCACTCCAAAAACTTGTGATTTCTGACTTTGTCCATCCCAGTCCAAGACCATCATCTCCACATCTTAAATAAGTTCAATGATGGAGCATCCAGAATCACCTGAGATAGAGAATTCTATACATTCACAGCATTTTGAGTGAATAAATTTAATCTTATGCCAGTCCTAATTATTTGCCCTCGTCCTTAAATTGTGTTCCCTTGTTTTAGATTCCAGGATATACAAATTAAAACCCTTCAAACTTTTTCACAATGTTGACTGTTTCATTTTTCAAAAATCTCTCATTTTTCAAAACTCCAGACAATATCAATTCAGTTTTCTCAGCTTCTCATTCCAGGGATCAATCCAGCGAACCATCACTGTACTGTCCCCACTAGCTTACCTTAGATATAGAAGCCAAAATTGTACACAGTACTCCAATTGTTGTCTCACCCAAGCTCCATTCACTTGTAGCAAGACTTATTTGTTCTTATATTCCAATGCCCTTTGCAATAAAGGCCAACATGCCTTTTATCATCACATTTGCTTGCCAATCTGCATGCTCATTTTCTGTGTTATTTTCATGAGAACATCCAAGTGTTTCTGAATATCAACAGTTACAAGTTCCAAGGAAAGTTAAATTTGATTTGAAACATTAATTCTGTTTCTCTCAGCCACAGATTCAGCCAAACCTGCTGTTTTTTTTCCAACATTTTCTGTTTTACGTGCACTTACAAATGTAAAATATTTGAGATGTTTAAAAATATTTTGCTTTTCTTTCAACCAAAGTGAATAACTCATTTTCCCACAGTAAACTCTATCTGCTACTTCATTGTCTATTTACTTAACCTGTCTATATTTCTTTGCATCCTTGTCACATTTTGCATTTTCTTCCAGTTTTGTATTATCAGCAAAGTTACATGCATTAGATTAGATTAGATTACTTACAGTGTGGAAACAGGCCCTTCGGCCCAACAAGTCCACACCGACCCGCCGAAGCGAAACCCACCCATACCCCTACATTTACCCCTTACCTAACACTACGGGCAATTTACGTGGCCAATTCACCTGACCTGCACATCTTTGGACTGTGGGAGGAAACCGGAGCACCCGGAGGAAACCCACGCAGACACGGGGAGAACGTGCAAACTCCACACAGTCAGTCGCCTGAGTTGGGAATTGAACCCAGGTCTCTGGCGCTGTGAGGCAGCAGTGCTAACCACTGTGCCACCGTGTTCTTGGTTTCTTTATCTAAGCCATTAAGTTAGATTGTAGATAACTGAAGTCCCAGAAATTATCCTTTACAGCACTCCACTAGTTGCAGCACACCAACTTAAAAAGGCTCATTTAAACCTATTCTCTGCTTTCTGATCATTAACTAATCCTTTATTAATGCTAATATACTGCCTTCAACTCCATTACTTTAATCTTATGCATGAATATTTTGTGTGGCAACCTCATTGTCTTTTGGATTCTATGTATATCACATTTACTGATTCACCTTTATCTAAACTACTAATAACCATGGTCAAGGCAAAGGTGAGGACTGCAGATGCTGGAGTTCCTGATGAAGGGCTTTTGCCCAAAATGTTGATTCTCCTCTTGCTTTGATGCTGCCTGACGTGCTGTGCTTTTCCAGTACCACACTCTCGACTATTAACCATGGTCAGTCTAGTTTAGAGTTCCTTGTCACATTTGACACAGGAGGCAACTTACTCCTTCCACTGCTCTACATTCACGACAAGATGTTTAATTTCATTAGGAGATGCCACATTTTTAATTGTGTTGGAAAAGGTTATTCAGGGGCAGGAGGCAGCTTGATGACATTCCCAAGCCCAGCATCCCACTGACAGGCAGGCTATAAGCACCCCCCAACAATTTCATTAGCTCCATACATTCTGCTGTATTAACACTTGATCCTTGCGTTTCTCTAATAGGCACAGATGGTGGGATTGATTTTGGTGTCGTCAAGGTTATTGATAGCGTGAAGCAGACCATTACCTTGAAGAACAAGGGCAAATATGAGATTGGATACAGGTATTTATTTGCTCTTTTTCTTGAAAACACTGATATGTGTTGGCATATAGTAGCATTGGATTATACCATTAATGTAATGGCTTTAATTTCTGGTGACTGAAGAAGTTGCCTGTGATCCATTTCTCACAGCATTAAATCACAGAGATGGCAAGAATGGGGCACATTCCTCCCAGGGGCAAACTTGCTCAATTATTTCCCTTTCTCAGAACCTCTCTCACACTTCCAAGAGGAGGAAGTTCTGACTTTGTTTTCCTCAGGAACAAGCTCCTTAATTGATGTCTGTTGAATGCTTTTGAGAAGTAGGTGATCATATGATGCTGTCTGTCATCTGCTAATAATCTAATTTAATTGCTTTTTGATGTCAAATAATCCCAAATGCGTGCGCATGAACACTGTTGAGTACAGAATGATAGCAAAGTTTTCTGGTGGGATATTGTGGTACAGTGATAGTATCCATATCTCTGAGTCAGAGATATGGGCTCAAGTCTCACCTGTTCAGAGTTGTGTAATACCATCTCGGAACAAGTTAATGAGAAAATACTTATCAACATTTTCTGTTATGGAAGTCGTCTTGGCAATGTGAAGTCTGTTTCTTATTAGGATAATCCTGCCTGATGAGAGGATAATGGCTAACTATCTGCCAATAACATTCATAAGTGGAGTAAAAGGAAGGTACAGGAAACAGGTTTTTGAATCCCTGGAGGGCCTATTTGTCAGGAAATAACTGATCAGTTAATGAGTGGTTTGGGGACATGGGTGAAGCAAATCTGGTTGTCAGAGCCACTGTAATGTTGAGAAGGAGCACAAATGACCACCAGTCTCCGAAATGAAAATTCCTGTTCTCTCCATTTGCTGTTTTTGCCAGTGGTTTTAATTATGCTCATACCAATCATATGCTTTCTTCTTTTAGGTTCCTTCTGCAACCCACAAGACGTGACATGCCAGACCTGAATTCTCTGTTCACAATTCAGCCGATGAAGGGGTCCCTCCTACCCAATGACCGTGCCACTCATATCTACATCAACTTCCACTGCAAAACTACCACAGAGATCAAAGATGAGCCCATCCTACGCTGCCTGGTAAGGGTGTAGATAATGGTTTTGACTCCTGGTTATTACAGTTCTGTGTGTCATGCACAGGTTTGCCATGACTGCTGTATCCTCTAAGATTAATAACCTATCAGGTAGGCAGCAAAGTAACCTGGATAATAAGATACCATTACAGTTTATGCCATTGTAATTTCTTCTATTTTTCTCATACCTATGCACAACTTTGAAGTTTATCTGTCCTTCTTTTTTTAAAATTTAGTTGAGAATAACTTGACCCATTACACGCGACCATCACTCATTGATTGAATCACTAATCCTAAAGCTATGTATTGTTCCCTGCCTAGAACATTTTGTGTTGCTTTGTTCTCTGAAGGAACCAGTTACTATGCCAAGACAGGACTGCAGTAGGTTATGATCTTGAGTTAATTGTGTACAGTGGGCTGTGCTCACAGTATGAAAGTCCACATAATACCCATTTAAACCCTCAATAGCAGCAGACCAATGAGCAGGCAGAAAACAAGTATTCCAGATAGCCCTATCAGTCAATCTCCAGACTGGAATCTGTTCCTGGGAGCTAAGAAACATAGTAAACACACGATACATAACTTTTCTGGAGCCATTCTCCTTCTTGATAAGAACTACCTGCTGGGTTCCTCTCTTCCTGGTTGCCAGCTGAAGCGATAATGAGTAATAACAGCACATGTATTACTCAATACAAACCTAAATTAGGATTTGCTATGATCCATCATCTGCCAGCTGGGAAGCCCAGACATCATCCTGAGGGAGAACTGTAGCAGCCACACAATCATTTCCCAATGTAATCATTTATGCTAATTCCCCATTTTCACCTCACAATCTTATCCTGATGGTCAAATCTTCTCAATGTTTTTGCAAGTCATGTGAAACTCTGAAGATAAATGTTCATTTAAAATGAATGACCAGAGAATTATTGGCTGCTAATGTGCAACAGAACACTCACTTTCTTGTTGATGTCTTTGTCTGTCTTCCAGTTCTGTGCCAATCACAGTTAAGGACTTTTTCCTAATCACCAGAGAGAAATAAGAAACAGAAATATCACTAACATTTTCCCCTCCACAGCGCAGTGCTTTAGGACCAATTGTTTCACTTACTTCTGCTTTGGCTGCTGTTAGCTCACATGCCTCAGACTGCAGCTCAAAGACAGAAGCTTGAGCCTGAGTAAATCAGTCTTGTACTGACAGCATGCTTTCGTGTGCCTCTTTGTTTTAAATGTCCAAGAGAGTGAAAGCGTAAGAAACATTGAGATTGCCACACTGTTGACACTAAATTAGAATTACTCACTCTCATAAATGAATCACCTTGCCCGTTGTGTTTTATTTCATTTTATGCATTTGGTAACTTACAAAAGAAAGTAAATGAGTAGCGTTGTGCTTTGTCTTTGTGAATACAGGTGATTGAGCCCACTTTGGGTGATGGAGGAGAGGTTATAGCCAGCATTCCAGTTAAAATATCAGTTCGTGCAATTTTCACCACCTATCAGATATTACCAGCAGGAGAGGTTAACTTTGGTATTGTGTTATTTGGCAACCGGAAAAGCCGTACATTCATCCTCGAGAACAACTGTGAATTTGATTACAAATACTCCATCTTCAAAATGTCAGCTGTGATTCCACGCCAATCAAAGAAAGGGTATGGAACATCCCATCAAATATCCCATCTAGAAATCATTGCAATTGTTGTTGGGTGCATCCAGCAGCTGTTCTCTTTACAATTTGTTCTGAGTTACTTGGGTGTATCATGTAGTGGATAGAATAGCAGTTGGAGCATCATCTTTCGTTTCAGTGCCTCTGCCTTTGCAGATAAGGGATGCAGCTGCAACTTCTGTTCCTGACAACTCTTTAGTGATCCCTATAACCTAAACTAAGTGTGTGGTGAGCAAAGAGAGGACTGGTCTTAACTGAAGCCTTGCCCCATGTTTGAATGGCTCATTTAACCCATGAAGACTTGCCACTTAATTAGAACATAGTAATAACAGGAGGTATATGGAACTAGGTGACAAGAATGGGTGATATCAGGAGACAGTTGACTGTAGGTAATTGGGTTAAACGTTTATCTTAGAAAGAAGCTGATTGTGGTTGTGTTGAATGTTGGCAAAATTAATGGATTAGAATAGATTTAAAATTTGAAGATCTGCAGCAGGCGAGAAAGTTCACGATTCTGAAGTTGTGAATTGCTACCTCCCCTGCCCCCGTCCCTCCCATAAACTTCAAATCATCCCAACGTCTGCTAGCTCTATGCTAATTCGCACCTAGTTCTGTTCGCCTCACACATGCCCATTGACAAAATTTTAAATTTTACGATTTTTATTCTTGTGTTTAAACTCTTCAACCTCCTCACCCCTTCCTATTTCTATAATGTGATCCATTCCAATAGCCCTCTGAAAACTCTGCATCCCTCTAATTCTAGCCTCTAGCGGTCTCCATTAAAATCTATTTGCCTCTCTCACACTTAAGGCACACCTTAAAACCTATGTGTTTCATCAAACGTTTCTTCATCTTCCCCAGCATCTCTCCATATGACTCAATGTCACATTTTGAATGAGAATGCACTTGTGAGGTACTTTGGGGCAGGCTTTACAACATTGGAGGTAATAAATAAATGCATATTTTTGTTGCCTTGAATAACAATGAGCTGAAGTAAGAGAGCCTGCCATGAATTTTGTGTTTAGTGCAGGAAATATGAGGGAAGAGGAAATGCATGCACAACAACACATTTGTTTTTAGGCTGTACAGTAAATCTAAGGTTGAAGTAGTTCTGATTGCAGCATTGTCAATAAATAGAAATATGCAGTTGATGGAAAATTACTTTTTCTGTAGAGGGTGTTTTAGCTGATTTGAAAAAAAACAATTGTGAGGCAAAAACAGCATGATGGTAAAACAGAGTAAAGGTATTTATTTAAGGGAGCCAAGAAACTTCTCCTGTGATTAAAATAAGGTGATGACAATGCAGAGCACAGGTCTGTCAACACATAATTACAAAAATCATTGGTAGGATCAATTCCACTGCAATATCAAATGTTGACAGACTTGTCATCGCCTGATTTGAACACAAAAGTTGTTAATCGGTTCCTTTCGTAAAATGTTCCCTCCTTCCAGCACCATTTTGTTATAGTGTCACATCGCTATGTATAGTGTTAGCCCATTTGTGCTCTGACCTTGATAACATTCAGCCCTGTGTTGCTGAGTAGTCAGTAATGTCAGAGCCACATAGGTAACATCAAGAGAGTTAAACCACCTCTCCCGCTTTATCATTCAGTGCATTGCCATTGTTCGTCAATATTCTTGTAGTCGTCATTGACTGAAAATTCAACTGGACCTGCCACATGGATAGAAAAGCAGATTTGGATAAACACCTGAAGAGAAAATATTTGCAGAGTTGCTCTATAACAATCTCTCTGACTCAGAGCTATGGTGAAAGAGGAGGGCAACATTTTAATTGGATAACTCCTTTTGATGAGTCAAATAGTCTCCTTTGTGCTGTATCATTCTCTGCTTCCTGTGTTTTCAGAAACAATTTTGTACGTTACTAAATTACTAACATTTTTAGAAACTGTAGCTATTTTCTTTTTTTCTGGGTTCCCTAGCGGTGGTGGTGTTTCAAAGATTGGGAAATCTCAGGATAAAGCTGATGGAGTTCCAAAACAGAAAGAACAAGCACCCCAGGTAAGTTTTAACGTAGGATCTGGTTAGAAACATAGCTGCAAAAGTGTTCAAGTGTATTTCTAAGCAGAGACAGCTAGTGTTCCCGTTCAAAACAGTAAATGCAATTAATGATCAGCAGGACAGGCAGCACTGAATCATGGGCTTAATGAACTCAAAAGAAACATACCAAATAGGAGCAGGAGCAGGCCATTCAACCCTTTGAGCTATCTCCATCACACCATATGATCAGTACCTTGTTATTGCTTTCTCTCCACACTTTTTCACCGCTTTAGCCCTCAGAACTATATATAACTCGTTGAAAACATTCAATGTTGTGGCCTCAACTACTTTCTATGGCAGAGAATTTTACTTGCTCACCACTCTCTGGGTGTTGAAATTTCTTCTAATTTCAGTCCTAAGTGGGTCTAAGCTAGGACAGATGGCAATGAAGTATAATTTGGTGAGACTTGACAGATAAATAGTTAGAAAGAAGCAGCAGAGATAGCTGTACAAATGGCCTCCGTCTGTGTGAATAAGTCCATACCTTACTATAGTTGTTGGAATGATGAATTAAAGATACAGTGGGATAAAAAGGCATTTAAAACTGAAAGGTTTTCTTTAGCCCCCAAGCTTGATGCTGGAGTATTGGGTGGCTTAGACAGAGGAAAGTGAGAACTGACAATGCTGATAAGATCCAGCCAGATGCCCTAAGGGACAGCAAGACCAAATTTGCATCAGATTTGCTTAAAACTGCACCTGTTGAACATGAGGGACAGAAGATATGGAAAATGGGAAAAAAATAAAGGTTGTGTAGGGACAAGAGTATTCTCCAATTGGAGGTAAAAAAAACCTAGCCATAGTCCACCTTTGTTATTAGCAAGAGATGACTTGTGGCGGTCTAACCTGAACATCACCACAGTTAAGGTGAAGAAGAAGATGAGAAGGACATTTCTTCATGGTAATCTCAGCTGGTGCGGGAATTGAACCCTTACTGTTGGTATCATTCTGTTTCATGAACCAGCTATCTAGTTAACTGACAAATTGATTGCTGCCTTCAGTACTGTTAACAGTGAATGAAAGGCCTAATGCTAGGTATTTGTGAGTTTTAAGCTCCTAAATGATTGGGAGGAGTTTGCTCCAGGAACTGAGATAGAGAACTGTGGGCATTGCAAGCTGCCAGGAAATAGAGAGTGGGGTGCTGGAAAAGCAGTCAGTCAGGCTGCATCCAAAGAACAGGAAAATTGATGTTTGAGGAATGAGGCTTGCGGGCCATGGGGGCTGGGGGGAAGGTAGCTGGGAATGTGATAGGTGAATGGAGGTAGAGGTGAAAGTGATAGGTCAGAGAGGAGGGTGGAGCAGATAGGTGGGAAGGAAGATGGGCAGGTAGAACAGGTCAAGAGGACAGTGCCGAGTTGGAAGATTGAATCTGGGATAAGGGGGTGGGAGAGGTGGTGGAGGGGAAATGAGGAAACTGGTGAAATCCACATTGATCCCATGTGTTTGGAGGATCCCGAGGCGGAAGATGTTGGAGGGTCCCAAGGTGGAGGTGTTCTTCCTCCAGGCATCGGGCGGTAAGGATTTGGTGATGGAGGAGACCCAGCACCTGCATGTCCTTGGGGTAGTGGGAGCGGGAGTTAAAGTGTTTAGCTACGGGGCGGTGGGGTTGTTTCGTGCGTATATCCTGGCGATGCTCTCAGAAGCGTTCCACAAGTAGGCGTCCTGCTCCCGGATGTAGAGGAAACCACATCAGGAGCAATGGGTACAGTTAATGATGTGTGTGGAAATACAGTTAAATCTCAGATGGATGGGGCAGGCTCCTTTGGGGCCTTGGACGGAGGTAAGGGAGGAGGTGTGGGCGCCCCCTCTCATTTATCTCTCAACTCCCATGGCCCACAAGCCTCATTCCTGATGAAGGGCTTATACTCGAAACGTCAATTCTCCTGCTCCTCGGATGCTGCCTGATCTGCTGCGCTTTTCCAGCACCACAGTCTTCACTCTGATCTCCAGCATCTGCAATCCTCACTTTCTCCGGATGCCATGAAGTGGTCAGAAACGATTATGTATGTGAGACTGAGAGGATAGATAGTAAACTTCAGGAGGTTACAACAGTTAAAATAATTGAAAGCACAGAAACAGATCACTCAGCCCAACTGGGCAATGCACTATTTATATTTGGTACAACACAGAAACATAGAAGCTTGGAGCAGGTGCTGACCCTTTGAACTGGTCCACAAGACTTTTCCTACCCTGATTCATCCAGTTCAACCAGCCCAACCTTCCCCCTCAAATGGTAGCAGATGAGTTAGAAGAGTTTACACGGAAGGAAAGCTTTATTAAGGACTGAAGTCAGAGGAGAGAGAGGCAAGGGAAGCTGAGTTGCTCATTATCATAAATAATCAGGAATTGTCAGTGCAGAGACTGAAAAAAAGACAGGAGAGACAATGAGTGGGGTGAGCATAACTTTGAAAGGAGAGTCAAGAGGATTGGAATAGGATGAGGTGCTTGGATGAAGTCACCAAGAAGTAGTGGAAATCTCATGTCCAGTTACACACTGCCATGTCCCCTTTATGCAGCATTGCAAATGCCATTGGTTTTATTTATAAATTCCCTATTTTAATGGTGTTATTCTGATTTGCTGTGCTATAAGGGCTTGTTGCAAGTCATTGATATGATAAAGCTGTATGGAGAGATGATCTGATATGCCCAGAATGTTGATTTCCTTACATCATGTCCTTGATATTACCTTTACACATTATTCAAAGGGGAATTAAGTATAAAAGCAAACAATTGATGCTAACCCTTTAGAAAACACCAGTTAGGCTTGGCTTTAGATGGAGTTTCCTGTTCAAACAAGTAGGAAGGATGTCAAGAACCTGGAGAGGTTGTATAAGAGATTCACTCATGACCCCAGAGATGGGAGATTTTCAGTTTTTGTGGAGAGTCTGCAGATGATGGCATTGTTCTCCTTTGAGCAAGTTTGATTGTCACATATTATGTAAATTACGCTCCTATGAAGCACCATTGCCCTGATCGTCCCTGTCTGTGAGAGCAGGAATTAGAAGAGTGAAAATGACTGTACCATTCATCTCATGGCTGGGGAAGCCAATAGTTTACCTCATTTAGAGCCTCTGCCATTGCTAGACTCCAGGAGCTGCTGAAAGTATTTGATGATACCTCAGGATTATTCACCATTTGATTTCCGTGCCTCCAAATTTGGAGACATCTGTCCCTATCAAGGCACTGCTTGGTTCCATCAAATCTTAGAATGCACATCTAGTTAGCTTGTGATACTATACGTTTCAAGGCAACAACTCATAGCCATTTACATGATTGTCCACTGATGTGGTTCTACCTCCTCTTATAGCATTCAGTATAGAATGTTGTGCTTCTACAATCATACCTTCCAAACCTATCCATCACTTAGAAAGCGATATGGTGAATAGAAGCACCAAATGACCCCTCCATTTCACAAATTATCTCCACTTGAAAAAGCTCACCGTTCTATCACTGTTCCTGGGTCAAGCCTGCATAAGTATAACATGGCTCACGACCACCTTCTAAGGCAAATCTAAGGATCGACAGCAAATGCTGGTCTTGTCAACAACACTAACATCCCAAGATTGAGACTTTTAAACGTTGTGCTGAGTTGTTTGCATGCTCCAGTGCTCAGTAGCTTACAGTTTCTGTTCTTCCCTTTCTCGCAGGCCCGTTTGACGGTTGGAATGTTCACAGTTTTCCCTGGTTATGGAATTGTGCTCCCTGGAGCCCAACAGGCCATTACAGTAGACTGTTCTGCAGATCAGATTGGAAAACATGAAGAGCTCCTGTGTCTTGATATAACTGATCGTGACCCAGACAGCCATCCATCCGGTATTCCATATGGACTGGTCATTGAATGCTGCGCACCAAGTACGTTCAGAAGAAATAAGACTCAAAAGCAATTTGCATGAATAACTGGAATTATTTTAGTTTCACTCATGGAACATAAGTGTTACTGTTATTGGCTGACTGACCCTGATTGCCCTTGAGCAGATGGAGGGTCACCTTCAAGACCGTCTGTGCTTCATGTTGTGGGTACAGCTGCTGTTAAAAAGAGAATTTGTGGGCGGCACGGTGGCACAGTGGTTAGCACTGCTGCCTCACAGCGCCTGAAGACCTGGGTTCAATTCCCGACTCAGGCGACTGACTGTGTGGAGTTTGCACGTTCTCCCTGTGTCAGCGTGGGTTTCCTCCGGGTGCTCCGGTTTCCTCCCACAGTCCAAAGATGTGCGGGTCAGGTGAATTGGCCATGCTAAATTGCCCGTAGTGTTAGGTAAGGGGTAAATGTAGGGGTATGGGTGGGTTTCGCTTCGGCGGGTCGGTGTGGACTTGTTGGGCCGAAGGGCCTGTTTCCACACTGTAAATCTAATCTAATCTAATTTAAGAACTTTGACCCAGTGAGGATGAAGGACCAGTGACATTTTTCCAAACTTAAAGGGAACTTGGAAGCAGTGGTGCTCCTGTCTACTTACTGCCCTTGTTCCTCTTATTAACAGAGGTTGTGGGTTTGGGAGATGCTGCTGAACAACCCCTGGTGTGCTGGTAGTGTTTAATAGAGTTTTAAACCGCACAGAAGCAGACCCTTTGCTCCAACTCATCCATGCTGACCAGATATTCTACAATTAATCTAGTTCCATTTCACAGCATTTGGCCCATATCTCCCTAAACTTCTCCCATTCATGTACCAATTCAGATGCCTTTTAAATGTTATAGTTGTACCAGCCTCCACCAGCTGATTCCACACACACGCTACCCTCTGCATGAAAATGTTTTCCCCTTAGGCCCATTTTAAATCTTTCCCCTCTCACCTTCAAACTACAACCTCTGGGACTACCCATGCTCAGAAAAATACCTTGTCTATCCATCCTATCTATGCCCCTCATGATTTTATATACTTATGTAAGGCAAAGCCTTCAACATCTGACACTCCAAAGAAAATAGCCCCAGCCTATTTAGTCTCTCCCTGTAGCTCAACCCACCAACCCCAGTAAAATCTTTGTAAATCTTTTCTTCACTCTTTCAAATTTAACAAACATCTTTCCTATGGCAGAGAGACCAGACTTGAATGCAGTATTCCAAAAGTGGCCTGACCAATGCCCTCTAAAGCCAAAACATGACCCGCCCCAACTCCTACACGTAATGCTCTGACCAATCAAGATAGGAGATTGGGTGCTTAACAAAAGTACATTATCCTGGTTCCGTTTTTGAACATTGTTGGAGCTACGTTCATTCAGGCTATTGGAAAGTATTCCATTGTACTTGTGACATCTCAACTATACACAGTAACACCGTGAGAAGTCAAGACATAAGTTCCTTACCATGGAATTCCCAGCCCCTAACCTGCCTTCTATGACTGTGACCTTTCATATGTATCCTGGGACCTGACAACATGCAGAGCCCTCAGTGTGCAATTCACTTCTTCATACACTCCCGTAACCCCCTCAGCAGCCCCAGGTCAAGCCCTTACACTGCCAGAAGTGCTCTGACATGCAACTGTAAGTTGTTTTCCCATACCTAGCAGCCATCACCGATAAATCACTCATGTTTTCCATTTGATTAATTTACATGCAAAGCCTGTTAAGGGCATTGCCCTGTGATTTGATTTCTTTTAATATTCAGAATTGCTTACTCATAACTGAACTTTATTTTTCCATTTATTAACCACCACTAGTAAATCATCTCTTAACTCTGCACGCTGTTTTTTAATCAAATACATGTCAGGCATTAGGAGTGTGATGGAATCTTTCCTATTTGCCTGATTGAGTGCAATTCTAACCACCCTCATGAAACAAGGTAGCCATTCTGAAGAAGGGTCTTAAACGGACACAAAATATTAACTGCTTCCCTGTCCTCAGATGTTGCCAGACCTGTTGAGTTTCTCCAGCATTCTCTGTGTTTATATTAGATTTCCAGCATCCATCATATTTAGCTGTCTGTCTCTTGCTGCCTATGTATTTACTTATTTATTCATCTATTTATTTATATAAGCACCTTACTTGATTGGCAGCCAATTCACCCAGACCCGTGGGAACATCATCATTTGCAAGTTCCCTTACTTGCCACACAATATCCCACCTGCGAAATACAGAACAACCTTGATTATCCAAACATCAATTATCCCAATTCCAGATAATCCAAACACAATCTCAAGGTCCTGGAAAAATGTTATTAAATTTAAATGAAAGCACAGTGAGAGCAGGCAGACTGGGCTGGTGGTGAGATAAGGAACAGGATCGCCATGGGGACCGTTCCTGCTATTGCCGTCCCCACGGGACCATGTTCCTGCTATTACCATCACGGGAACCCTGTTCCTGCTATTACTGCCACGGGGACCCTGCTCCTGCTATTACCGTCATGGGGACCCTGTTCCTGCTATTACCGTCACCACAGGAACCCCTGTTCCTGTTATTGCCGTCTCTAGGGGACCCAGTTCCTGCTATTACCCTCACGGGGACCCTGTTCCTGCTATTACCACCATGGGGAACCCTGTTCCTGCTATTACCGTCATGGAGACCCTGTTACTGCTATTATTGTCACGGGGACCCTGTTCCTGCTATTACCGCCAGGGGACCCTGTTCCTGCTATTACCCTCACGGGGACCCTGTTCCTGCTATTACCGTCACAGGACCCTGTTCCTGCTATTACCACCACGGGGAACCCTGTTCCTGCTATTACCGTCCCCACAGGGACCCTGGCCTTGCTATTACCACCATGGGGACCCTGTTCGTGCTATTACCGTCCCCACAGGGACCTTATTCCTGCTATTACTGTCCCCACGGGGACCCTGTTCCTGCTATTACCGTCCCCATGGGGACACTGTTCCTGCTATTAATGTCACCACGGGGACCCTGTTCCCGCTATTACCGCCACCACAGGGACCCTGTTACTGCTATTACTGTCACGGGGACCCTGTTTCTGGTATTACCGCCACCACGGGGACCCTGTTCCTGCTATTACCACCACGGGGACCCTGCTCCTGCCAATACCATCACAGGGATCCTGTTCTTCCTATTACCGCCACGGGGACTCTGTTCATGCTATTACCGTCACAGGGACCCTGTTCCTGCTATTACCGCCACAGGAACCCTGTTCCTGCTATGACCCTCACGGGGACCCTGTTCCTGCTATTACCGTCACGGGAACCCAGTTCTTGCTATTACCGCCACGGGGACCCTGTTCCTGCTATTACCCTCATGGGGACCCTGTTCCTGCTATTACTCTCACGGGGACCCTGTTCCTGCTATTACCCTCATGGGGACCCTGTTCCTGCTATTACTCTCACGGGGACCCTGTTCCTGCTATTACCCTCATGGGGACCCTGTTCCTGCTATTACTCTCACGGGGACCCTGTTCCTGCTATTACTGCCACGGGGACACTGTTCCTGCTATTACCCTCACGGGGACACTGTTCCTGCTATGACCCTCACGGGGCGCCCAGTTCCTGCTATTACCCTCACAGGGACCCTGTTCCTGCTATGACCCTCACGGGGACACTGTTCCTGCTATTACCCTCACAGGGACCCTGTTCCTGCTATTACCGCCACAGGAACCCTGTTCCTGCTATTACCCTCACGGGGACCCTGTTCCTGCTATTACCGTCACGGGAACCCAGTTCTTGCTATTACCGCCACGGGGACCCTGTTCCTGCTATTACCCTCACGGGGACCCTGTTCCTGCTATTACCCTCATGGGGACCCTGTTCCTGCTATTACTCTCACGGGGACCCTGTTCCTGCTATTACCCTCATGGGGACCCTGTTCCTGCTATTACTCTCACGGGGACCCTGTTCCTGCTATTACTCTCACGGGGACCCTGTTCCTGCTATTACCCTCATGGGGACCCTGTTCCTGCTATTACTCTCACGGGGACCCTGTTCCTGCTATTACTGCCACGGGGACACTGTTCCTGCTATTACCCTCACGGGGACACTGTTCCTGCTATGACCCTCACGGGGCGCCCAGTTCCTGCTATTACCCTCACAGGGATCCTGTTCCTGCTATTACCCTCACAGGGACCCTGTTCCTGCTATTACCCTCACAGGGACCCTGTTCCTGCTATGACCCTCACGGGGACACTGTTCCTGCTATTACCCTCACAGGGACCCTGTTCCTGCTATGACCCTCACGGGGACACTGTTCCTGCTATTACCCTCACAGGGACCCTGTTCCTGCTATTACCACTATTACGGGGACCCTGTTCTCGCTATTACCGCCGCAGGGACCCTGTTCTCGCTATTACCGCCGCAGGGACCCTGTTCTCGCTATTACCGCCGCAGGGACCCTGTTCCTGCTATTACCATCCCCACGGGGACACCATTCCTGCTATTAATGTCACCACGGGGACTCTGTTCCTGCTATTGCTGTCCGCACGGGATCGTGTTCCTGCTATTACTGCCACAACAGGGACCCTGTTCCCGCTATTACCATCATGGGGACCCTGTTCCTTCTTTTACCGTCATGGAGACCCTGTTCCTGCTATTACCGCCATGGGGATCCTGTTCTTGCTATTACCGCCACAGGGACCCTGTTCCTGCTATTACCGCCACGGGGACCCTGTTCCTACTATTACCGCCACGGGGACCCTGTTCTTGCTATTACCACCACGAGGACCCTGTTCTTGCTATTACTGCCACAGGGACCCTGTTCCTGCTATTACCGTCCGAACGGGGATCCTGTTCCTGCTATTACTGCCACAGGGATCCTGTTCCTGCTATTACCACCACGGGGACCCTGTTCCTGCTATTACCCTCACGGGGACCCTGTTCCTGCTATTACTGCCACGGGGACTCTGTTCCTGCTATTACTGCCACGGGGACTCTGTTCCTGCTATTACTGCCACGGGGACTCTGTTCCTGCTATTACTGCCACAGGGACCCTGCTCCTGCCATTACCACCACAGGGACCCTGTTCCTTTTATTACCGCCACGGGGACCCCCACCACGGGACCCTATTCCTGCTATTACTGCCGCAATGTGAACCCTGATCAGTTAACTGAACAATCAGTTATCCAAATAAAATATCCTCGCCTGTCTCGTTCGGAGAATCGAGGTTGTTTGATATACTGAATTGTTTCACTAGAACTAGGTCAAAATCCTGCATCTCCCTCCCCATAGTTCCTTGCTCATATCAAGACCAACCAGACTCCAATCATTCAAGTTGGTAGATCACCATCTCAACGTTGTAAGGACGTAATAGCAGCTCATTCTGAAAATCATTATCAAATCAAGCCGATCAACATGGCTTCATAAATGGGAAATCAAGTCTGACTAATTTATTAGAAATTTTCTCAACCAAAGTGGATAGAATGGAACTTTGATTTGGACTTCCACAAGATATTTCTCAAAGATTGTCATAAGAAAAGAGCCCCTATTAGAGCCTTGTTCCAAATCTGGACAAAAGAGCTGGAAACCAGAGGAGAGGCGAAAATGATTGTGCTCCATATCAATGAAATATCTGATCGAATGTGATATCAAGGTGTTGGAGGTATATATTGGCATGGATAATGAACTGGCCAATTAATCATGAAATAATGAGTGGTGATAACAGGTTCTTTTTCAGGTTGATGCTCTATAACTAGGGGCATCCCATAGGGACCACTACTATTTACAATAAGTATTAATGGCTTGGAGCAAGGAAGTGAATGTACTGTAGCCAAATTTGCAGATGGCACAAAAATAGATAGAAAGGCAAGTTGTGAGAGTGGCACTGGGCAGGCCTTACAGAATCATGGAATAGTTTCCTGGTCAACATGCAAAGTGGCCTTGGCTCCTCTGATAGTCCCGTGATAGATCTTACATAGAACATAGAACATAGAAGGATACAGCGCAGTACAGGCCCTTCGGCCCTCGATGTTGCGCCGACCGAGTCCTACCTAACCTATACTAGCCCAATAACTTCCAAATGCCTATCCAATGCCCGCTTAAATGAACATAAAGAAGGAGAGTTCACCACTGATACGGGCAGGGCATTCCATGAACTCACAACCCGCTGTGTGAAGAATCTACCCCTAACATCTGTCCTATACCTACCACCCCTTAATTTAAAGCTATGTCCCCTAGTAACACCTGACTCCATCATCGGTAAAAGGTTCTTAGTATCTACCCTATCTAAACCCCTAATCATCTTATACACTTCTATCAGATCTCCCCTAAACCTTCTCTTCTCCAATGAGAACAGCCCCAAGTGCCTCAGCCTTTCCTCATAAGATTTTCCTACCATTCCAGGCAACATCCTGGTAAACCTCCTCTGCACTCGTTCTAAAGCTTCCACATCCTTCCTATAGTATGCGACCAAAACTGCACACAATACTCCAGATGAGGCCTCACCAGAGTCTTATCTTCCTGGAAGACATCTGCGTATTTAATTAGGAATTCACTCAGGAGCCATTTTCCAATTAAAAAATGTTGAGCCAATGAAGGTGAATCTCTCACAACCAATCTCATCTCATCAGGCTTGGGCCTGACCCTTTTACTGAAATCATTGGTAACTGAACCAGCTGCTTTTGGTATGAAACTAGAACCAAAGGTGTACCCTTAATCTGTAAAGGCTCTCCAGAAAGATGGTCAGCTGAGTCAAGGTCTTGGCCTTAAGAGCCGCAGTCCAGAGCAACTTTTGTTAAAATCTGGTTCAGAGATCACTGATATGGCTGCGTCAGTATCAATCGTCATTAGAACTGGTTGACCATTTAAGGTGTTGATTTTGATTAGTTATGATTTGAATGTTGCTGAGCAATGTAACTGTTCCAAACAAGATTTAAGTGGACTTTCCAAGGTATGAACTCTCTTGGATACCGGCGTTTGAGTTATCTTACTCAACTTAGGTATAGTAGGTCTCTTTATATATCTCGAGTCCGCATGCTAGAAGCAATTACGTAACATGTCAGCCAGAATCCTGAAGAAAACCTTTAACTGTTTGGCCAAGGATTGACTTTCGAGTAAAAAATGAGGTCTGCAGATGCTGGAGATCACAGCTGAAAATGTGTTGCTGGTTAAAGCACAGCAGGTTAGGCAGCATCTCAGGAATAGGGAATTCGACGTTTCGAGCATAAGCCCTTCATCAGGAATGAGAGAGAGTAGCCAAGCAGGCTAAAATAAAAGATAGGGAGGAGGGACTTGGGGGAGGGGTGATGGAGGTGGGATAGGTGGAAGGAGGTCAAGGTGAGGGTGATAGGCCGGAGTGGGGTGGGGGCGGAGAGGTCAGGAAGGAGATTGCAGGTTAGGAGGGCGGTGCTGAGTTGAGGGAACCGACTGAGACAAGGTGGGGGGAGGGGAAATGAGGAAACTGGAGAAATCTGAATTTATACCTTGTGGTTGGAGGGTTCCCAGGCGGAAGATGAGGTGCTCCTCCTCCAGCCGTCGTGTTGTTATGTTCTGCCGGTGGAGGAGTCCAAGGACCTGCATGTCCTCAGTGGAGTGGGAGGGAGAGTTAAAGTGTTGAGCCACGGGGTGGTTGGGTTGGTTGGTCCGGGCGGCCCAGAGGTGTTCTCTGAAGCGTTCCGCAAGTAAGCGGCCTGTCTCCCCAATATAGAGGAGGCCACATCGGGTGCAGCGGATGCAATAGATGATGTGTGTGGAGGTACAGGTGAACTTGTGGCGGATATGGAAGGATCCCTTGGGGCCTTGGAGGGAAGTGAGTGTGGAGGTGTGGGCGCAAGTTTTACATTTCCTGCGGTTGCAGGGGAAGGTGCCAGGAGTGGAGGTTGGGTAGGTGGGGGGTGTGGATCTGACGAGGGAGTCACGAAGGGAATGGTCCTTGCGGAACGCTGATAGGGGAGGGGAGGGAAATATATCCTTGGTGGTGGGGTCCGTTTGGAGGTGGCGGAAATGACGGCGGATGATACGTTGTATGCGGAGGTTGGTGGGGTGGTAGGTGAGAACCAGTGGGTTTCTGTCTTGGTGGCGGTTGGAGGAGCGGGGCTCAAGGGCGGAGGAGCGGGAAGTGGAGGAGATGCGGTGGAGGGCATCGTCGATCACGTCTGGGGGGAATCTGCGGTCCTTGAAGAAGGAGGCCATCTGGGCTGTGCGGTGTTGGAACTGGTCCTCCTGGGAGCAGATGCGGCGGAGACGAAGGAATTGGGAATATGGGATGGAGTTTTTGCAGGGGGCAGGGTGGGAGGAGGTGTAGTCCAGATAGCTGTGGGAGTCAGTCGGTTTATAGTAGATGTCTGTGTTGAGTCGGTCGCCCGAGATAGAGATGGAAAGGTCTAGGAAGGGGAGGGAGGAGTCTGAGACAGTCCAGGTGAATTTCAGGTTGGGATGGAAGGTGTTAGTAAAGTTGATGAACTGTTCAACCTCCTCGTGGGAGCACGAGGCAGCGCCGATACAGTCATCGATGTAGCGGAGGAAAAGGTGGGTGGGATTGACTTTGTTTTGCAATTGTGTTAGGGGCTGATCTGGAGTCCTTCTGATCAGGACAAGTCCTGAGTGAACCTATGTAATTGCCTGCAATCAAATGGTGCCCCCTAAGCTCAGCTGGACTGGTGAGGGTGTCCATTTCCATTGGAATATCCTGCAACTCAGATGCTTCACTTGCTGCATTTTCCAATGATGAAGCCTGTTTAAAGTCCAGTTGGGCTTCAGCTCGTGGGTACTCTGGCACAGTTGCATCATTAATCCCAGATACCAAACAGTCTCTGAGCATCTCATCAAGGATTAAACTAAAATCACATGCTTCTGCCAATCGTCTTAACCTAGTCAAAAATCCCAATATGGATTCCTGTTTCTTGAATTGCTGAGTAAAAACAATAGTGTTTTTGAATTAGCAGAGGTTTGGCTTCCTTAACGATATCCATCAATTCTTGAAAGATTTTGGTACCTGGTGTCTCAGGGAAAGTTAGGCTCCTAACAAAATAAAATAACAGAAAAAGCTGCAGCTCCACAGGCTGTCAGAAGAATTACTTATTGCTTAGTATCTGCCGTAATGTTGTTTGTCAGGAAAAGATAATGCATTCTTTCCACGTACCAACTCCAGTCCCTGGCAGCAGGGTCAAATAAGTTCAGCTTCCCAAGCAAAGGCATGATTTAAGAAATACTCATTCCAACACAAAGACTACTGCTGTGAGCGGGTTTCTTTGGGAACATGTTTTACTCTTGGTACCACGGGGACTGGTATCCTGTCACCAGATCACCCTTTATTTACACGTGAACAGTCCTTGACTCTAATACTGCCTCTTCAGAGTCAGCTAAGTATCTCTGACACTCCTTTTATTTTGTCAGCAGCAACTGCACTTAGTAAACTGGCTGTGGCCAGCTAGCTGAAAGCCAGTCCAGAGACTGAGGAGAACTTCTGAATCTCCTATTTTGTAATTTTTTGTTTCTTTCAGCTTGGAGTCAATCCCTGAAATCAGCAGACTCTGATTTCCCCTTTTTATATATATATATATATAAATATATGTGATCATTACCTTATAAATATATATATATATATATATATATAATTCCCCACACTAACACTGCACAGTAGTAGTGCTTATATTTTCCCCACAACGCCCATGGGCTGTGTGTGCATGTGGTAAAAGACTTGGTAAAACACACCATTGCGCAAAAAAACTTTACTCCATACTTTCCACCACCCAGGACAACAGCCATGTGGCCAGTGAACCATTAGCAAGCAAAGCTGGATAAAGGCTGTGCTTACATGAAGAAAGTGAAGAGGAAGGATAGGGATTAAATTAAAATAGAATTGGAGGGGGAAATAAAGCACTCTACCCCCACGGTGCCCACCTCTTCCTAAAGACACCGAAAGCATTGATAGACACCCATTACTCTCTGTCCAAGGAAACCCAGGCTCAAACATAGCCACAGAAGAGGGGCAGACAATCTGCAGAGATGACCGCCTCCAAGCAGACTGCCTGCACCTGTTTATAGTCAGCCTGGCCAGGCCTAGGAGCAGTCCTCCGATCTGCCCAACCCCATCTGCACCGGATGCCAAAAGATCAGCAGCATGGAGCTGAAGTGCAATCAAAAACATAGCAAAAGATTTTTCAAATAACTAAAATGGGGTTTCAAACACCCACAACCAATATGTACTTGGTTCACGAATTTCACAGAATAAACAGTTGGACTGGGAATCTGTGAGTCACTGCAATCTGTGGTTATGCAGGACTCCTGGGTGCAACCCCTTTCATCCCAGGTCCCCAAAGGAACAAACTGACAAAGGCGGATGACAAGGAAAAGAGAGCAATGCTTCGGGCAGAGGTGCCAATAATGAGGCGGCACTATCTCAGGGTGGCTATAGGATTAGGGAGACAACCTCATACCCATGCACCATACCAGCCTGACACACTGCTGCACACATGACCGATCATTACCTTTCATCACAAACCACTGGGGCATTCTTCTATCTTATCTGTCAGCCAGGGCTCCCTGACTAAACCAGATTAACAGCTCCAAACAGGGAACTCATTTTCTGTGAGGTCCATCTGGCTGACCTTGTTACAAGTGGCCTATGCTGTGACCAGTGCATAGTGAATGAACAGTTTTCTTTATTTTTCTTGCCTTTCTTCTTTGACAAACAAGATAAGTTAAACATATTTGCAAGTTTCTTGTGGTCTGCTGAGAAAAGGATTTACAAAAAATTTGATTCCCACATTTCTGAAACGCTTTATAAATTCCTTCAGATGACGATATTTGGTAACCTGTTGGCTCTGTGTTTACCTGTGTCAAGCTTATGCTTCCTTTGCTGTAGACTCATTGGTATTCATTGTTCGTCTAGGTATTGTGGTGGATGACATTGCTTCCATCTTTGAAGAGCATCATATTTGCCAGAATATTAATCTCCATCAGTGCTTGCAGTCTATTGTTTGCAGTGGAGTCTATGTGGAGGATGAGAAGAGATACCTTTTCCATAATATACATGTTGGAGATCAAGCTGAAGCTCGTTTCAAGATTATCAATGGAGGGAAAGTAGCTGCTGATGTGCTCGTATCCGTTAAACCAGTTTCTAATAAGGTAAATGCACAGTGTAACTCAACAATAATGTTCAAACATGGTACACTATAATCCTTGAGATTGCAAGGTATTGTCCCAATTGATTTCACTCTAATTTAAATATGGATTATTCAATGAAAACACTGTCGGATTTTAAATATAAGTTCTCCCTAGGCTGGTCGATGGTGTCAAGATTAGAGTGGTACTGATAAAGCACAGCCGGTCAGGCAGCATCCGAAGAGCAGGAAAATTGATGTTTCAGGCAGGAACCCTTCATCAGGAACTGGTCGATGGTGACCGCATGTCACAGAATGTGGCTACAGAGTGATACCCTGAACGTCTCCTGCTAATGGGACATTATATGGGGCCTGTGGGAAATTCCATTCCCAGTGCCTCAACTTTGCTCATTTCCACATCCTTCCCACACCGATTGGGACACCAAACTCTGCCTTCTTAGCTCAGTTTTCTCTGCAAACACTGCTGAGGATATCGTCTTTTCTCTGTTTTATTTCAAAACCGGTGACTTTTGCCTAGTCGTTAGAATTGTACATTCACTGCTAATGTTTGGTTCACGGTTTGTTTTTCAGGCTGCCGCTCGCATTACTGATATTTTTGATGTGACACCTACCAGAATGAACATCCCGAGCTATGACCACAAATTTGTGGTTGTAACGTTCACTCCTCAGACTATGCAGAATTACCAGTGCATTTTCGAAGCTGTTGTGGAACCAACACCTGGGTATAGCATTGTCTATGGACATTATGTAATTGCAATTGTCGGGACAGAGCAAAAAATACATTTGATATACATGACTTTTTTCAAGTAATTAAGTTGAAAAAGACATAAAAAGGACAAACAAACTACAGAGGTTAATTTTCATTGACCTGCAGGTTGGGGGGCTATTATTAAATGTGCATTGAATCTTGATTAAGCATACAGGGTGTCCTTACTTAAAGTTGGCTTGCAATTGTGTCAACCTTAACTTTAAGTGAAATAACTAAAAGTAAAGCATAGTTTTGACATGAGTCAGTATTAAAGCCACAGTTAGGTTCCTGAGGGCAATTTTTGCCTGAAAAAGCCAATGTAAAAATTGAAATACTATGCATACCTATGTAGTACTGTGCATTTTGAGCTGAAATAACATGCAAACCCAAACAGGGAAAGTTTCAGTGAGGAAAACCAACTTCTTGCTTTCAGGGAAGTCTGCAGATAAATTTACAGTACTACACATTGAACGTTCACATCCTCCATTGTCTTCCCTGTAGAATATAGAGCAGACGCTTGGCTTATACAGCTACCTGAACAAAAAAAACTGTTTAAAAAAGGAATCATGATATTCAGCTGCAGAATGCAAACACATTGGTGCTAACTCTAGTACCACAGTCAGGAGGCCTCTGAAAATACAGTGACACAAGGGGACACAATGACCTGGTGGCCTTGTTGCTCGACTATTAATCGAAAAAACTCAGCTAATGTTCAGGGCAAGGAAACCTTCTTTTGATTACCATATATCATCCTCCCTAGGATGAACCACTAGGAGGAACCACTTAGGATGTCAAGGGTACAAAATGTACTCTGGGTGAGGGATTTCAATGTCGACCACCAAGAGTGTGTGGAGTTTGCACATTCTCCCTGTGTCTGCGTGGGTTTCCTCTGGGTGCTCCTGTTTCCTCCCACAATCTAAAGATGTGCAGATTAGGTGAATTGGCCATGCTACATTGCCCGTAGTGGTTAGGGATGTATAGGTTAGTTGCATTAGTCAGCGGTAAATATAGAGGAATGGGTCAGGGAGGGATACTCTTCGGATGTTCGGTGTGGACTTGTTGGGCCAAAGGGCCTGTTTCCATACTGTAGAGATTCTAATTCTAAATGGCTGTGCAGCAGTACTACTGTTCAAAGTGGTTGGGTCCTAAAGGACATAGCTACGAGACTGGCTGTGCAACAAGTGGTGAGGGAACCAACAAGAGGGAAAATACTTGACCTCATCCTTACTAATCTGCAAGCTGCAGAAGCATCTGTCCATGACAGTATCAGTAAGAGTGACGACCGCACAGTCCTTGTGGTACGAAGTCCTGCCTTCACATTGAGAGTACTCTCCATCGTGTTGTGTAGCACTATCACTGTGCTAAATTGGACAGACTTCAAACAGGTCTATCAGCTCAAGACTGGGTATTGTGGGCCGTCACCAGCAGCAGAAATGTACTCCAGCACAATCTACAACTTCATGGCCTGGTTTATCGCCCATGCAATCATTACCATCAAGCCAGGGGAACAACCTTGGTTCAATGGAGAGTGCAGGAGGGCATGCCAGGAGCAGCACCAGGAATGCCTGGAAATCAGCTGTCACTCTGGTGAAGCTACCAAACAGAGCTACTTGTGTGCCAAACAACTTAAGCAGCAAGTGATAGATAGAGCTAAGCAGTTCCCCCAACCAACAGATCAGCTCGAAGTTCTGCAGTCCTGCCACATCCAGTCAAGAACAATGGTGGATAATTAAACAATACACAATCCCCATCCTCAGTGGTAGAAGTGCAAAAGATAAGGCTGAAGCATTAGAAGAAATCTTCAGTTAGAAGTGCCGATTGGATGATTTATCTCGGTCTCCTCTAGTGGTCCCCATATCAGTCTTCACTCAATTTGATTCACTCCATGTGATATCAAGAAACGGTTCTAGATGCTGGACACTGTGAAGGCTATGGGCCCTGACAACATTTCAGCAACATTACTGAAGGCTTATGCTCCAGAACTTGCTTTCCCTTTGATCAGCTTTTCCAATCTAATTACAACACTGGCATCTGCCCAACAATGTGGAAAATTGCCCAGGTATGTTCTGTACCTAAGAAGCAGGACAAATTCAACCCAGTCAGTTACCAGTCCATCAATCCAGTCTTGATCATCAATAAAGTGACAGGAGGTGTCATCAATACTGCTATTAAACAGTACCCCTCAGTGATGCTCAGTTTGGGTTCTGCAAGGACCACTCAGCTCCTGACCTCATTACAGCCTTGGTTCAAACATGGACAAAGGAGCTAAATTCCAGAGGTGAGGTGAGAGTGACAGCCCTTGACATCAAAGGTGCATTCGCAGCGGAGTGTGGCAGCATGGAGCTTTAGCAAAGCTGGAGTCAGTGGGTCAGAAGTCAACTCTACACTGGTTGAAGTCATACCCGGCACACAGGAAAATATTCATGGTTGTTGACACAGTCACTTCAGCTCTGGCACATTTCTGCAGAAGTCCCTCAGGTTAGTGTCCGAGGCCCAATCAGCTTCAGCTGCTTTATCAATGACCTTCCCATCATCATAAGTCAGCAGTGGGGATGTTTGCTGATGTTTGTGCAATGGAGCACCATTTGTGACTCCTCAGATACAGAAGCAGACCACATTGAAATGCAACAAGATCTGGACTATACCTAGGCTTAGTGGCAAGTACCATTTGTGCCACACAAATGCCAGGTTCTGATCATCACCAATAAGAGACAATGTAACCACTGCCCCTTGACGTTCAATGGTGTTATCATCACTGAATTCCCCAATATCAACATTCTGGGGGTTACTGTTGATCAGAAATTCAACTGAACTTTGCCACACAGGCACAGTAGCTACAAGAGCAGAGGCTAGGAATACTGCAGAAGTAACTCACCTTCTAATTCCCCAAAGCCTGTCCATCGTCTACCGGGCACAAGTCAGAAGTGTAATGGAATACTCCCCACTTGCCTGGATGGGTGCAGCTCCAACAACACTCAAGAAGCTTAACCATCCAGGACAAAGCAGCTGCTTGCTTCACACTACATCCACTTCTAGCATTGATATTCAGTAACAGCAGGGTGTACTATCTAGAAGAGGCATTGCAGAAATTCATGAAAGATCTTCAGACAGCACCTTCCAAACCCATGGCTACTTTCATCTGGAAGGACAAGGGTAGCAAGTACATGGGAACACCACCACCTTCAAGTTCCCCTGCAAGCCACTCATCACCCTAACTTGGAAATATATCACTGTTCTTCCGCTATTACTGAGTCAACATCCTGGAATCCCCGCTCTAATGGTCAACCCACAGCAGTTGAACTGTGATGAGCAGCTCATCACCACCTTCTCAAGGGCAACTGCCCTCCCTCAGGTGATAAATCAGTTCTCCCTCATGATGGAGGAAACACTGAGGATGACAAAGGCACAAAGTGTACTCTGCTGGGAGATTGCAATGTCCACCACCAAGAGTGGGCAGTAAATGCTGGCCAGCCAGCGACAACCAACATCCCACAAATGGATAAAAATGAAAATGATACAATGACATGAGACATGACATAAAGGGATGTCAAAAAAGTGTATGACACTCTAAATAAAGAGAAAGGACAATAAAAAAGCAACATCTCTTCAGCAAAATTACTTTTAAAATGCAAGAGATAAAACTAGGATTCCCATTACTCAAGTGAAATTTGATTATGTAAATTCTGGGCACTATTTTTGTTCCAATATTGGATCTGGAAGGTGCAAACACATCTGTGCACTGACAGCATATGCCTGAAGTCTTCAGAATGGACAGATCATAATGTCAGTCAGTGTGAAATATTGGTTTGACACTGCCTATTTGAGCTCACAGCTGCAGCTAACACCTTTCGAATACAGACAGCTGAACACACGTTTGCCCGCAGCAACACCATTAAATGGGATCAGCAGCTACTTTCAGGTTATCTGTTGATTGATATTTACTGGCTGTATCTGCTTCTGCAGAAGGGTTTAGTGACTGTTAGCATGATGTAAGTCTACAGGTAAAGTTATGGCAGGTGCTGAAGGAATTAATTCACATGTCAAAAGATCTGAAAAAACAATCCGCTCCAAGATGTGGATGCAATAGTTTGCTCCTTTGGATTTTGAATTAACCTCGACAAAACACATCTTTTCAGACCTCATTTAGAAAGATATGCTCCAAAGGAGGAGGATAGTGTGTCTTCTCCACTGTCACTGCCTCATGGGCAGGGAGGGAGTGAGACTTTAGGCTTGCAGAAAGGATCTAGCACCATTCACATCAATAGCCAAGCTTTGTATGGGTGATTGTTTGAAATTTTTGGGGATGAGACATTCTACTAAACGACATTGATTGTAAAAAACAGCATCCACAACCTCCTTTTCCCATACGTCTCAAAGACATTATGCACAGAGCATACCCCGGCTACACCCCATCCCTGACAGTCCTATTTGTTACTCTCTAACAGGTTGGAAGCTCTTACCCAGACACATTGTGTACCTGCTCCACCTACACTGATGCACCCCTTTAAGAGTTTCTCACCTCACGTAAATTTGGCCATCAGTGGAGGCATGCTATTAACTAACTGCATGTGGTTACATATTACTGGATTAAGTTCCATCAAAAGAGCAGACAACTCAAAGTTTGCATGCTGCCTTCATCAAAAGAATCATACATGGGTCAATTTCACAGTGCAGTCCCTGCCCCTGCGCAGTTCTGGTCATCATACAACCGATAAAGATATTGAGCCAGAAGTGAATGTTCCTACAGTGATAGATACCGTAACCAGGAACCTTACAGCTGGCTGATACCAGAAAAGAAGAGACCAAGAGGAGCCTTCAGAAGATTTAAAAGTATGAAAGCATTTGTTAGAGTAGATGTACAGAAATTGTTTTCACTTGCAGGTGAGTTCATATCAAGGGGCATAAAACAAGTCAGATCAAAGGAAACAAATTGTGAGAGCTTTCTTCACTGACAATATTGTGAATGTTGAACGTACTGCCAGAGTGGGCTGGTATTTATTTACTTTGTGGCTTGATTCATAAATGAGGACAGAACCAATGTTTAAATTCTTGCTTCTTACAGTCGAGATTTCTCTTTTCTGTTTTTGTTGGAATTTGTACCTTTTTAAATCTCTTGTTTTATGAGTGGTGGTACCTATTTGTATCCTCATCTAAATCAATTGGCCTGGGCAGCCATTTCTGCAGAGTGGCATATGAGGAACCTGTGGAATCACTGACTTAACAGACTCCATAGGAATTAGGAGAAAGTGAGGACTGCAGATGCTGGAAATCAGAGTCGAGACTGGGGTACCGGAAAAGCACAGCAGGACATTCAGCATCCCAGGAGCAGGAGAATCAACGTTTCGGGAATAAGCCCTTCATCCTTCATCTTCCAAGGATGCCTACTTTGAAGAAGTTTGCCTCCTCTCTCTACAAGGATCTGAGTGAGTCCCTCACTCACTACACCGCCCCCCCGCCCTGAAACTTTTCAGCCACATCCTGAAGTAGACTCGCTACCACAGTCACATCTCCTTCCTCAGTGCCTGCCCTACCTGATGAAGGGCTTCTGCCAAAACTTCAATTCTCCTGCTCTTGGGATGCTGCCTAACCTGCTGTGCTTTTCCAGCACCACACTCTCAACAGTTTGCTTCCTGAACTGACCTGCAAAAGTCCTGGTGATCTACAAATGAGCATAATGGCTCATATCCTAGATTGGGAAAAGGTAAGAGTTGTGTCTGATACAGGCACAATTCTGCAGCAGTGCAGGATCTGTCATTAATCTAACTTACTCCCATTATCTGCACACACACAAGAAATATTGGCCCAGGTGAGGGTGTGGGTCAATGCTGCCATACATAAACAATGGACCTGTAAGTTTACCAATGCAGGGGCAAAAAAAAGGAGAAATTGCAAAATCTAACCATACAAAGTAAAAATCCAAGGATTTTCACAAGTGTTTTGCAAGATTAGCATTGCAGAATGAATGGAGTTATAAATCCACAGATTAAATATCTGAATTTACTATAGCTTTGTACTATTTTCTTAGGGAAGACTGCATTCCTTTCTCATCTTTTGTTTTCCAGTGTTCCTAAGTCAAAGTCCTTGGTATTTGATATCATTGGAGATGGGAACCTCCCCCGAATCAACGTCCTGCAGCCTATGCTGCGCAATAAGAAAGGGAACCCACTGCTAATCTACTCACGTCTATTGTTAGGTCGAACAGAGAAGTTGTCTGTTGTCCTCAAAAATGATGGTACCTTACCTGCCCAGGTAACATGTGAACCGAATGGTCATATATTTAGTAGTAATATAGTGGCATAAAATGTACCTTCTTTAGTTTCAAGAAATTCACTTTTGCAAATAGTTTTCTGCTGCAGCAATTATTTTCTTGGCTTCCCACACTGCAGTACACCACGTTCAAATTGCATCCACTCTGTATCCAAGTATGATCGAGGGGATTATAACCAATATCTCTACAATTTTCTCCCTTTAGTGTTTTTTTCAGTGTGTTTGTATGAGAGTGAGGGCTGCAGGATGGGCGAGCTAATTGATGATGGCTTTGTGGAAGCTGTTCAAGTAGGGGGATAGCAAAATGGAATATGGCATAAACAGGGGACCAATTAGTGAAGGGGATTTGCACTGTTCTCTGCAGAAAAGAGCATTAGTTTAGAAGTCTGTGCTGCTTGTCCATTGCCAAGGGGTGGAGAGAAACTTAGAGTTGGAAGGGGAGATTCAGTAATAGTTATCCCTGTAGTCACCAATAACATGGACATGACAGAAAAAATGTTTTGCATGGCCAGCAAGAGAGCTAGTCATCAAATTATGACATGAATTGTGACCTAAATATTGAAAGGTTCATGACATTAAGGCAGCACAGGGCACTAGGAAAAGGTGGTGAGGTTAATTAAGGATGGTATTTACACAGTCATAAGAAATGGCCCACATTCAGGAAACCAGCATGTAGAGGTGGTTTGGGTAGGGATGAGAAAGGGTAGATGCAAGAAGTGGCATATGGGAGTGTTGTACAGGCATCCTAACAGGAACCACATGGGAGGGTAAAGTATGAAAGAAGCAATTACAAGAGCTTATCTGGTATGTATGGCAATATTGTGGAAATTTTAGTCTACATGTAGATTGGAAAAATCAGGTGAGCAAAAGTAGCCTGGATTAGAAATTCACAGAATGTTTAGGATAGTTTCTTAGGACAGTATGTTCTGGTTATACAGCAGGTTATACTAGGTTACACAATATACATTGTGATAGAATTAATTAGTTATCTCACAGTAAAGGTTCTGTTAGGCAGAAGGAACTGTAATGTTATTGAATTTCACATTCAGTTGGAGGGACAGAAGAGTGGGTACCAAACTCTTATTTTAAACATAAATGAAGGCAATGATGATGGCAAACGTGTTCACACAGAGGATATCTGGAATGAACTGCCAAAGGAAGTGGTAGATACAGGTACAGTTTCAAGTTTTAAAAGGCATTTGGATAGGTACATTAATAGGAAAGGTTTAGAGGGATATGGGCCAAACGCAGGCAAATGGGAGTTGTTTAGTTTGGAAAGCTTGGTTGGCTTTGATATTTTGGACCAAAGAGCCTGTTTCTATCTCATACGCCTCTGGCCAGCTAAAATGAACTGGCAAATGGGGATGAGGGATAGATCAATGGAATTGTTCCTTATTCAGTTGACATGGGTATATGAAATTGGTTTATTTCCAGCAAGCCTCTACATTCACTCAATTCTACATTCACTTCTTTCATTCATGTCTCTTCATGAGAACCTTAAACAAAGTGCTAATGCTTACCTCTTAACATAGATTTTTTAAATACATGCATTTAAGAGAATATCTTAGTATACACAGAGTGGATACATTCCAATGAGTAAGCAAAATTCTGAGTAGAGAATCCATCATCACTAGTTAATTAAAAAGAGATTATCTATTGAAAAGGCACATAATTGCACCAAAGTGGTGAGATAATCGAACAAAATATAAAAACCAACAAATAAATACTAAAAATGAATGTGATGAAAGTTCATGGGGATTACTAATTGGAAACTTGAATTCAAGAGAGAATACCTTTAAATCAAAATTGTATTTCTATTTTATATAGGTTATGAAAAGAAACACTTCATTTTTGAGTTCTGAGTGGTCCCTACGTGTCTAGAAATTAGTTTACTTGCATTTAAATTGGGCTTTTAAAACTCATTGAGCTGAGTATTTTGATGCTTTAGGAAACAAAGAGTAGAAAGGAGAAAAAGTAGGGCTGAAGTCGAGCAGCAAGGTGCCCTATGACATTGAGAGACAGAGGCAGAAATAAGCAGAACCTAGTTTTTAAGAAAGGTTTATTCATTGTATGTACAGGTTTTTGTCAGACAGAACAGATCTTTGGCATCGAGGTGCTGTTACCTTAGCAGTTTTCAAAGTAATTTGATGAGACAAGCAGTCCTGAGGACTTATTACCAGGAGGAGAAAGCTGCAGAAACAGAATACTATGGAAGAGGTGTTTAAGAAATCTATATTAAGAAGTAAGCATTAGCACTTTGTTTAAGTATCTCCTGAAGAGAAATAAATGAATGAAGATAGCATTGGGCGGCACGGCGGCACAGTGGTTAGCACTGCTGCCTCACAGCGCCAGGGACCTGGGTTCAATTCCCGCCTCAGGCGACTGACTGTTTGTACGTTCTCCCCATATCTGCGTGGGTTTCCTCCGGGTGCTCCGGCTTCCTCCCACAGTCCAAAGATGTGCGGGTCAGGTGAATTGGTCATGCTAAATTGCCCGTAATGTTAGGTAAGGGGTATGGGTGGGTTGCGCTTCGGCAGGTCGGTGTGGACTTGTTGGGCCGAAGGGCCTGTTTCCACACTGTAAGTAATCTAATCTAATTGAGTGCATGTCGAGGTTTGCTGGAAAGAAACCAGTTATACCCATGTCAACTGAACAAAAACCTTTAATGTGGAAACATGGTGAGCATTCACTGAGGTTCATGTGTCTGTAAGGTTGTTGCAAAGGTAAAAGAGTTGAATCCTTATTTCTGATATTTATCGTAAAACCATTTCAAGTACTACTTATATCATGTAAAATGGTATATTTCCCTTTTTGTGTGTAATAAACTTTGATACTTCTTTGTTAAAAATACTTTTGTTGTTTCTTGTGTGAAAATGTTCAATGATGGAACACCATGGTAGCCAAATTAGTCATAGAGTTGTACAACTTGGAAACAGACCCTTTGGTCCAACTGTTCATGCTGACCAAGCTTCCCAAACTCAACTCATCCCACTTGCCTTTGTTTGGTCCACATCCCACTAAACCTTTCCTATTCATGTACCTGTCCAAATGTGTTTTAAATGTTAACTGTATTGCAACTATAACTTTTGGTCTATCAAACAGGTTTCACTCTGGGATCAGGCCTGTCTGGTATGATCACCAACTGGAACCATAGCAATTACTGAAGAGGGAAAATTTAGAGTACAAGAAAATGTGAGCTAGAAGAGATAAAACATGTTTACATTTTTTAAAAAAATTAAATGAGTTAACAAAATGAGTGATCATCCTGCAGAAATTAAGTCTAGGGAATAAATAATGAAAAACACAGAGTTGGCAGTTGAATTGAAGAGGTACTTTGTTTCAGAATTCACTTTAGAGAATACAAGTGATATCTCAGAAATAGCTGTAAATTTGGAAATTTAACTTGTACGTTCCTATGTTCATCCTCCAATGGATTCCATCCATTGGGAGCTTACCAACTTTAATTACAGTAATCCTTCTAAATAACACTTTATCAATTTTAATCCTATCCATTCTTGTACCTGAGGTAACTAATATTTGACTAATATTCTGGTGAGACATTAGGTTTGATTAAGAGGTCCTGATTGGGTTAACTGTGGATCAGCTACCTTACTGAAACTAATTGCCATCAAGTTTGATTTGTGGCTTTTTTCACAGAAGATTACCCAACATGCCTTGGTATCTTGGCAAGAGATCCCTGGGCAGTTTCATAATCTCATTGTCAGTTCAGACTGCAGGTTTGAAGCTTGTACTATGTCGGGAACACCCACAAATTGGCAATTTAGTGGTCAGAAGTCATGACAATTGGAAGACCATTTGATCCAGTGAACCTTCTATGCTACCTGACACAGCCACCACTGGTTTTCAGAGAACTTTAAAATGAAAGTGAAGAAAAAAAAATCTGTGAGGCAGGATTTCATATTGCACCCAGACAGGTACAAAGAGTTTCCAAACATACCTGAAGCTTGGGTCCCTTGTCGGATACCAAAAGGCACCACCCAGGTAGTCGCTCTGCTCCCCCACCTCTGAAAACCTGGACAAAGAGTGAACAATCCCATTTGGCCAGCAATAATAATAACCCTAAAATTAATTGGACAGCTACCTGCCACTTGTGGGCAGATAGCCCTGCAGGTACCCCAACTTCTCTCAGGCTAGATTTTTTATCCCAATGTGCTTCCAATATTGATATTTTCTATGGAACCGCAGTGTAAGTGACCTTAAGGTGATATCACCAAATGTAACACCTTTACATTGCTTAAATTTGAATGAATTACTGCTCAATGAGTCAAGATAATCCATTGATCAATCAAATTTGCCACATTGAGGTACATGTACTGATACTATACAACTATAAAAGGTGTCTACAACCAAGACATCCATTACACGATTGAAATATGTTCAGATTCATCACTCCTTCATTATCTTAGTGTTACTTCAAAAACCCTGCCTCTTCACTCTGAATAATTTATCTTTTTTTAAGATTACTTACAGTGTGGAAACAGGCCCTTCGGCCCAACAAGTCCACACCGACCCGCCGAAGCGCAACCCACCCATACCCCTATATTTACCTTTTACCTAACACTACGGGCAATTTAGCATGGCCAATTCACCTGACCTGCACATCTTTGGACTGTGGGAGGAAACTGGAGCACCCGGAGGAAACCCACGCAGACATGGGGAGAATGTGCAAACTCCACACAGTTAGTCACCTGAGGCGGGAATTGAACCCGGGTCTCTAGCGCTGTGAGGCAGCAGTGCTAACCACTGTGCCACCGTGCCGCCCAGACAATACTCAATCTCATCTAAGATATCAATGAACATTTCCTTGAGAATTATTCCTCCATTACTACTGTTCTAATTTCATCTTCTGATCTACCTAGATTCACTTTTCATGGTTATAACACCCATTATTGTTCTGTTGCATCCAATAACTGGATTGTTACAAAATCTGATAACCGTTAAGTCTCCTGTACTCTATCACAACATAGCTCATTTGTTCCATGAAATAAATGACTTTTCTCAGGATTTATTTAGAAATAAAGCCGGCATTTGATCCAGAGTATGTTTTTCAATCAATAATCTCAACAGAAGTATCGTATACTTCAGTACAAATAAATAAGTTTCTCAACTATCTGTACATATCATGATATGTTCTTCCATAGAAGATCAATCCATTCTGATGGCACTATAGGCATTTAAGCACAAAATACAATACCAAGCACAAACCTTATTTCCCACTTAGTCGAATATTGTACATGTCCACATTATGACCTATGGAAGAATGAAGTTAACATAATTAAGATTCTGAGAGGATCTGAGCAAATCAGAGCCCAACCATTTAAACTTACTTTCTGAAAATGTCCACCATGGGAGTTTAGATTTTATGTTAAAAAAAACCCAAAGCACTCATGTCTGCTCCAATGTAGGAACTCATATAACCAGGCAGTGAGGAAGAGAAACAAAAGCAGAAACTACTGGAGAAACTCAGCAGTTCTGGAGGCATCTGTGGAGAGAAAGCAATGTTCAGAATTTAAGTCAAACTCTGAAGAAGGGTCACTGAACCTGAAACATTAACTCTGTTTTCTCTCCACAGATACTACCAGACCTGCTGAGTTTTTCCAGTAATTCCTCGTTTTCTTTCAAATCTTCATCAGTTCTTTATTTATCTTAGTGAAGAAGGAACACTGGAGAACCTAATAATTGTGTACTTCAACACATAGCAGCATACTCAACAAGTGCACTTTCAGTCTGCTACTGGTTACAATTTTTAATCAACTTGTTTGGACATGTTCTGAAATTACCTTCATAGCCATGACGTCTTGAAGTGGGTGTTGAACCAAGACTTTTGTATCAGAGGAAAGAGCAGCATCACTGAGCCACAAAGGGAACACAAGTCAGTGTCAGTTATTGTTTAGTGCAAGCATATAATTAAACTCTAACTCATAGACAACTAACACCCTTGATTTCTGCTGTTTCTGAAAATTATTCTACCACTGGCACATCCCAGTTGGAATTGAAGTGAGGGATTGAATCTGTTTATCTCTTTTGAAGGAATGAGTGAATTAATACATATGGAGAACTTGTCAGGGAGGGCTGTTCTTTTGCTTTTATAATATATTTACATTCCTTTTCATATATAATCAGAGGACATGGTTAGTTGTAGTTGATTTTGATTGATTCATACACAATCGGTCAAAGAGCCTCTTTCTGTGCTGTAGATCTCTATGACTCTGTGTGCATAGATCACCAAAGTGTAAACTAGAGAGACGCTGAGACTTTAAAAGTAAGCCATCAGGCATTTTGACTGCTCATTTGAGTTATTAGACAACAGGTTTTGGAATTTTCAGTCGACAGCTTCCACCTTTTTGAGTGATGTCCTGAGGGCTCAATTGCTCATGGACAATAAATTATATATAACCAGATGTTGGAAAAACTGGATAAGGAGGTAAATTAGATTATTAATGTGTCGTTTTTATTCCTCAATGGAATCTGTCCTTGAAATTGAGCATTTGGCTCTGTACATTTTGAAAAGATAGTTGAGACACCTATTTACTTGTTCTCAAAATAAAACTATTTTTAGAAATATCATAGAGTGTAATTCTCCTACAAGATGAGAAGTCTGAGAATGACTCATATTAATTTCCTCATTAATAGAAATGAGGAAACCTATATTCTGAAACCTATATCCATATTATTTCCCCTGTCGAAAGTAAGTCCATTGGTGTTTGTAGGATAATTTGAAGGACAATTTAACAATCCCAAGTACATTCATATCAGAGTTTGTCAATCTTCACATAAATAATCAATCAACTGGGTTCTTTTCTTGATAGGTGTCTGTCAATATCTCTGATGATTATGGAGTGTTTTCTCTGAAGGAATGTATTGGAACCATATGCACCTATCCTAAACACCGGTATATTCAAGAAGAGAATCCGGAGAAAGGTAACAAACAGAAAATGAGCTACTTACAGGGGCAGTATTTTAATGCACAGGGAACAAGACAGGGCAAGTTAATTGAAATATGATTATAACTTTAGACTCGTTCAGCAACATGGCGTGAATGTTGTTAATGTATAATAGAAGTTTGGTTATAATTGGAGCAGCTGTGTGATTGATGTTGGTTGGATCAAGAATGGATGGTGCTCAAGTCAGTGGAGGATTCTGGTTGGGATGGGTTGATGCTGTTTGTCATTTTTTATTCATTCAGTCATTCTCATTGAGATACTATGCGTCATTTGCACCTGACAATTGCTCACAGTATTTTAATCAATGTTAGTGAACAACTACTAGTCTGAAAAAAGAACACTATATCAAACATAGCCCCTCGCTTCATGGCAAGGACACTTAGATAGAAATAAGATTTCACATTTCAGCTGAGATTTCTTCACCAACTTCCTTACTGAGCAATAACATTGAACAACAAATTACGATTCTGGGGATCGCTCTTCTGCTGGATATTCTGACACTGCAAGAAGTTTCATTGAGCATGAATGAAGTGGAAGGGATGGCCAAGTGGTGTTATTGCTAGATTATCAATCCAGAAACTCAGCTAATGTTCTGGAGATGCAGGTTTGAATCTCACCATGAAATTTGAATTCATTTAAAAATAAATCTGGAAACCATGAAACCATTATCGATTATCAGGAAAAACCCATGATGCACTCAGTGGATCAGGGAAGGAAATTTGCCATCCTCACCCAGTTTGGCCTGCATATGACTCCAGACCGACAGCGTTGTGGTTGACTCTCAACTGCAGTCTGAAATGGCTGATCAAGCCACACATTTGTACCTGTCACTCCAAAATCTAAAAGAAATCCACCTGACGAATCACCTGACATCAACCTAGGCAGCAGAAAAGAAATATAAACAGCCCTGTCAACCCTGCAAAGTCCTTCTTACTAACATCTGGGGGCTAACCCCAAAATTGGAAAAGTTGTTTCACAAACAAGTCAAGCACCAACCTGACATGATTCCTGATGAAGGGCTTATGCCCGAAACGTCGAATTTCCTGTTCCTTGGATGCTGCCTGACCTGCTGCACTTTTCCAGCAACACATTTTCAGCTCTGATCTCCAGCATCTGCAGACCTCACTTTCTCCACCAACCTGACATGGTAATACTCACGTCACACCTTACAATATAAGAAATTATGTCTTACAGACAATGTCCCGGACACCAGAACACTTAGTGTAGGAGTTGGGGTGTCATGTTGCAGCTGTGCAGGACATTGGTGAAGCCACTTTTACAATACTGCATACAATTAGATTAGACTTACAGTGTGGAAACAGGCCCTTCGGCCCAACAAGTCCCACCGACCCGCCGAAGCGCAACCTACCCATACCCCTACATTTACCCCTTACCTAACACTACAGGCAATTTAGCTTGGCCAATTCACCTGACCCACACATCTTTGGACTGTGGGAGGAAACCGGAGCACCCGGAGGAAACCCACGCAGACACGGGGAGAACGTGCAAACTCCACACAGTCAGTCGCCTGAGTCGGGAATTGAACCCGGGTCTACAGGCGCTGTGAAGCAGCAGTGCTAACCACTGTGCCACCGTGCCGCCCACTGGTCACCCTTCCATAGGAAAGATAGTGTCAAACTTGAGAGTGCAGAAAAGGTTCACAAGGATATTGTCAGGACTAGTGGGTTTGACGTATAGGGAGAGGCTAAATAGACTAAAGCTTTCTACACTGAAGCATTGGAGGCTTATAGGGGAGAAATTATAGAGGTTTATAAAGTCATGAGGAGCATAGATGGAGTGAATAGCTACGGTCTTTTTCCTAGGAAGTATGAGTCCAAAATTTGAGTGCACAGGTCTAATGTGAGAGGGGAAAGATTTAAAAAGGACCAAGGGTAACAATTTTTGCCCAGACAGTGTTGAGTGTGTGGACAAGCTGCCAGAGGAAGTGGTGGAGACATTTAATTGAGTACATGTAGAAAAAGGGCTTAAAGGGATATGGGGAAAATGCTGGCTAATGGAACTAGGCAGATTTGATCGGTGTGCACAAGTTGGACCAAAGGGTTTGTTTCATGCTATGTGACTCTGTGACTTTGTGATTCTCCCTCTTTTAATAACTCAAGTTTCAAGGCCTAATTTTCTATGACTTTGAAAATGGTTATCAAACTAAAACCATATTTTATTTTATCTTACACACAGTAAAGGAAAGTTGCATGCTCACTATCAAGCTCAACAGTGGGGAGGAGGCCAAGTTTGATGTTTCCTTCCAACCAACCTTAGCTCAGCACCTGGAAGGAGCATTGTACTTGACAGTGCTCAACAACCAGTTTGAGGACACCATCATACGATTAATTGGCGAAGGTTTTCAGGATGATATCACATTTGACAATATCCATGGACTAGGAAGAGCTGGCTCGGTGGAAAGCTTTACAAACTTTCTGGAGGACACTGACATTAAAGGTGAGGACTATTTGCAATTTTGTTGTAATACCAAGTGTAAATCCCAGATGCAAATCATGAGAATTTAGACAAGCACCAAAGGAGGTCATGTCATGTCTGTGGTAGCAAGTCCAACGCATAGCGAAATGCTTTTTAACTTTTCTGCCTTTACCACCACTAAAGGCAGATACTACCATCCTCTGGGTGAAAATATTTTTTATCTGCAATTTTTCTCTAATTCTTATGTCAATTATATTAATTCCAGGGTCCGGTTATTCATTTTCAGCTAGCGAAATGAAGTTCTTCCTATTCAGTCTGTCCAAATTCCTCATTATCTTATTCACCTCAACTAAATCTCTCTTCGGCCTCCTTGGATCCAAAGGGCAATGATCACACACTCCCTCAAACCAATCACAATTTTTCTGATTTTTCGTCACTGCCAGAATTCTGTTGATCACCCGATGAAGGAGCAGTGCTCCTAAAGCTAGTGCTTCCAAATAAACCTGTTGGACTATAACCTAGTGTTGTGTGATTTTTAACTTTATTTTGATGACCGCCTTAACCAAGTGTAGAAGCATCCCATAAAGCTATCCTCTGACTTGTTCATCCCCAAAGATCAGGAGTAGGAGGAGCTGAAATGGAACCAAAAGAATAGCAAAGGATTAGTTAAATAATCAAACAGTGGGGTGCAACCACCCAAAACCAATATATACATGGCCCACAGACTCCACAGTGAGCTCAGCTCTTTTGTTTAATTTAACTTGTTCAGAGATATTATTACAAGCTTCTGGAGTAGTTGGAACTTGAACCCAGGCTTCCATTATGATGGTGCTATACATCCAATTAGTGTTAGCTGCTCTCAATCAAGTCTGGAGCTGTTCTCACTTACCCTTGAGGGCGTGTTCAAGTCCCACTTACTCCAGAGGTGTTTTATGACCTCTCCGAACAGGATGGATAGAAAATATTTATTGCTTTACCCTGAAGACCCATGCCTTTCTAACACTGACAGATGGGCTATTGAGTTTCGAGAAGGAGGCTCATTACCATCCTCTCAAAGACAATTACAATTAGACAATAAATTCTGGCCTAGCCAGCGATGCTCACTCCCCATGAACTAAGTGAAAACGTTGGGACATCTAAGTACTTATTTGCAAGTGACAGTATAACTTCAGTTTTACAGGATTCAATTAACATCAAATTCCCAAGGCTCACCATCAGAAAATTGTTCTTCTACATGTGATAAATTTTTCACCTACTTTTGAACAAGACTTCCATCAGCAATCCAATTTCACCTGAGTTAAAGTGTGATTTGGAATGCTTTGCCACCGGATAAAAAAAACAAAGTCTTTTAACAGTGAGGTACAGGCTGACCAGTGAATGACCATCGTACTTTCACAATCATAAGGGAGTCAAGCTTCAGGAAATGGACACTGGAACTCGTGTCCTCATGCAGTCTAAGCATTGAATAACACTGTTGAACTCAGCACACACCTAACATTGATATTGCATAGTTGATCTGTTGACCCATATTGTTCCCTGTTCCTTGGTTGGAATGCTATCCAGTTGGTTAATGGATTTCCAAATTCCCAGGCTCCATATGTTTCAACATGGCTGCTGTGTGCACTTCCTTAAAAGCTGCACTGTGAGCTTCACTGACCCCTTGTCAAAAGGCTTGTAGCCATTTCATTGGACGTCCATATTCTTCAGGTTGTAAAGGTGTAAGGGCAGGATCAAGGAAGGCCATGTAGTTAATATTAACATATATATCGAGCATGTTTCCCACAATCTGGTCCAGAAAGGACCATTGTCAAAGAGAAGAAGTGAATTGGCCTTAATAAATGGCATGAGAGAACCCAAACCACAAGCTTCACTGCTGTCCGGCCTGAATAGAAAGGCCTTCCTCTCTCTCTGGCACTGTAGTCTGGATTTTAGAGGCTTTTTACAGCTGCTAACAAGCAGGAAAGCAAGGAGATTGATCACTAAACTATGACAGTATGCCACTGACAATGAAGACACCATGATTTTCCAGTACAGATGGTGGAGAATACAGCAGACTACTGCCTAACTGTAATCCGTTGAGGTCCTTAATTATGTCATGTCCCATCTGCCAATGAGCCCTTATCCACTGACTTTCTAGTATCTGATAAAGTTTGCCCTAATCTTCCCTGTTTTTGATTGTAGTTGTGCTTTAAATGTCAAACGTGCCACAGTGACTTACTCTTGCCTCCTGGTCAGAGAGTTGTGGGTTCAAATTCTCCTTCAGAGTCTTGAACTGAAATCTATGATGACACTTCAGTGCATTATCATAGTTTGGCTAACACACTTCAGTTACAACAGCTGAATACAACCTTGTGCCAAGATCTGCCTAATCTTTGATCCAATAATTTAGTTAAGTCTGTTTGTCTTTGTGAATGTTTACCACTTTATACGTGTGCAGCTCTCAGCAGCCTGGTCGTAAGATAATGGAAAACATTGAGATGTTTTGATGGTTTTCCATTCCAGCAACACATTTAGAGCATATCGAATTTGGAGACTGTCATATTGGCAAGCCATATCTGGTGACCTTCACAATGACCAATCGAAGTGTAGCAGACATCATACGATTTGAGTGGCTTTCAGACATCCGCGAGTTCAACATCTCTCCACAGGTATTTGTTCCTAACCTTGGCCGCAGACATTTTGTGCTGTCCCATTATTTCGCATACTGAAATAGTTATGGCAATAGAAATCAGGAAGAATATCTCAAATGTGGGAGAGAGGCTTAGGCCAGAGCAAGGAAGGCTCAGAGGAAGCATGAGGAAAAGTTGGCAGGCTGCTAGGAAACAAATAGTAAAATGTTCTTCAAACATGCTAATAGGGAAGGATTAGTGAAGGATAGAGTGGGCCCATAAGGAACAAGCAGGGTTAGCTGCTCTCTGAATCAGAGGGTTCAGCAGCGGTCCTGAATGAGTACTTTGCTTCTGCAGTCAAATGCTCTACCACTGAGCTATACCCCCAGTACATTGCTTCCATGGTGATTGTAATGAGGTCAGCTAGATTGACCTCGTCGAATATTATTTCCCCAACTAGAGCTGTTAATCTGATCCAATCAGGGAGCCCTGGCTGACAGATATAAATAGGAGTGTCAGAGGTTCTGATAGCTGGCTCTGAAGGAGCTGGATCATTATTAAGGACTCTCCATGTGCAAACAAAGGGTGACTTGGTGACTGTGGAATTATTTCAGCTTCTGACTTTACCAAAATAGAAAATGGTGACAATGGCTTAGTTGAAAATTTGCGTGTTGAGCAACTGAACAGTATAGTGATAGATAAAGAAGAGGTGCTAAGAAGACTGGCAGAACCCCAGGTAGAAAAGCAAAAAAGACCAGATGAGATGCATCCTAGATTACTGAGACAGGTGAGGGAACAAATCATGGAACCATTAACAGAAATTTTCCAAGCCTCTCTGAACATTGGATTAGTCCGGGGGAATTGGAAGATTGCAAAGATGATGCCATTTTCTTTAAAGACGGGCAAAGCATAACCTCGGAAATGGTGTGGAGGTGCTGGTGTTGATCTGGGGTGAACAAGGTCAGATGTCACACAACACCAGGTTATGGTCCAAAAGGTTTGTTTGAAATCACAAGCTTTCAGAGCACTGCAACTTTGGCAGGAAACACAGACTTGTCAGCTTGACATCGCTAGTAGAAAAACTGATTGAGGACATAATACAGGGCAAGGTAAATGTACACAAGAAGAAAATATGTTAAAAGTAGACAATCACCATGGCTTTGTCAAGGGCAGATTATGTCTGACAAATTTATCTGAATTATTTTGAGGTGACACAGGCAAGGGATTTAATGCTGTGGATATTATATGTTTGGTTCTCAGAAAGCAGTTGATACTGTTTCACATTGCAGGTTGGTTAGCAAGTTAGATAGTTAGGATTGATGAATCCTTGGTGGCATGCATTAAAAGTTGGCTAAAAGATAGGAGATGGACATTTCTCGGATTGAAGTCAAGTTGAAAATGGTGTTCCCCAGAGATTTGTTTCGGATCCTTGCTTTTTTTGATCTTATATAAATAATTTGGAGATGTGTGTTGAGGTCAAAATCTCTAAATTTGCAGATGATACTAAGCTGGGGAGAATAGTGGGGATTGTGAGCTACTTCAGCAAGATATTGCAAAGTTATCCAACTGAGCGGACACCTGACAGTTAAGTTTTGATGCGGAGATATGTTAGGTGATACATTTTGCTAGAAGAAACACAGAGAGAAAATACAGACTCAATGGTACAACTTTGAGGGAAGTATAATAGTAGACGGACCTCGTGGTTCAGTTGCATAAATCTCTGAAGATGACCAGGCAAGTTGAAACAGTTCTTCAGATTGTAGGATCCTTGAGTTTATAAATAGAGGCATTGAATATAAAAGCAAGGAAATGGTGCTACACCTCTATAAATCATTGGTCAGACTATATTTGGAGTGCTGTGTTAAATTCTGGGCTCCATTTTAAGTAAGAAAAAAGTTCTGGAGAGAGTGCAAAGGAGATTAATGAAATAATACTGAGAATGAGAGATTTTAGATATGAGGAATGGTGAGAGAAATTTGGGTTGGAGCACAGGAGATTAAGAGATTACCTTACTGAGGTGTTTAAAATATGAACAATTTTAAAGAGATAAAGAAGAATACGGTCTTTCCATTATGTTAGTAACTAGGGGTCACAATTTCAAAATTGTTAGCAAGAGCTAACATGAGATGAGGAGAAACATCTTTACTCAGAGTTGTAGGATTTGGGGAATGCATTGCCTGGGAGAGTGATGGAGGTGGATTTCGTTGGCAGTTTCAAAAGAGAGTTGGATATATATTTGAAAGTGGTGACTTTAGAAGGCTGCAGGCTGGGTAGCTCTTTTCAGACCTGTTATGTGGAATGGCTTCCTTCTGTACTGTAAAATTCTATGATTAACAATGATACCAGCTACAACCTAGCAATATGATACTATGCCAGTCAATTATTTTTTCCAAGCTACCAGTTGAGGGGAAGTATAAATGAAAGACTAGTTTGGTGACTATGATAAGAGAACTAGTCAAAAAGTTGAAAATGATCCCTTCACACCTTTTTAGTCGTTCCAGTTTCTTCTCCAGATCCATAGGTCTTCCCTTAAACCTACCGGATCGCTCCCCCTTGACTCATTCTATCTCTTTGCTATACTTACATGCATAATATCCAGTGAACTTGTTCTCCCAAAGTTTTGTGGACTCTGAAGGTCAAGAAACATTCACAACACTAAGAGATGGAATTTTATGAAGAAGATATGAATCAAAGCCGGGTAAATGGATTTGAAATGTAACTCATTTATGTTCTAATTGAATCATAAGATGTGCAAAACACTGAATGTACACCTCCTGCTTTTCTGTTTCTGTTACTGTTGCAGATTCATTTACATTTTGTATTGTTAACAAAATGCACTGAATGCCTCGTCTGAACAAAGACCCCGCAGCCATTCCTTTATGGACCTCAGTGGGCCAGATTCTCAACATCAGTTCAAGGAATCATGAGTTGGGTCATTTCTTGATCCCACAGAAACTTAGAAATTAGGAGCAAGAATAGGCACTCAACCCTTCAAGCCTGCTCCACCATTCAACAGGAGTATGACTGCTTATTCACATCAGTCCCCTATTCCTGCTTTTTTTCCCCATATCCTTTGATCCCTTTAGCCCTAGGAACTATATCTATCTCCTTCTTGAAAATGTTCAATGTTTGGCCTTAAGCATTTTCTGTGGCAGAGAATTCTACACACACTCAGCACACTCTGGGTGAAAAGGTTCTCATCATAGAGTCGTAGACATAGGGGTTTATGACATAGGAAAAAAACCTGTCAGCATCTGCAACAGTCAAAACAACCACCTCAACATTCTAACCCCATTTTCCAGATCCAAAACCTTGTGTATGCCTTTGCATCTCAGGCCTATATAGTCTAAACTATATCCTTAGACTGGAACTCCTGATTCTGGATTCCCCAGTCATTGAGAACATCCCCCTTGTGTTTGCCCTGTCCAGTCCTGTTAGAATTTTATAGATTTCTATGAAATCACACCTCATATTTCTAAACTCCAAGGAACATTAGTCCTAACTAATCCAGTCTCTCTTCATACGTCAGTCCTGCAAACCCAGACATCAGTCTGGTAAACCTTTATTGCACTACCTCCATTACCAGAAACCCCTTAGTCAGATGAGCAGACCGAAGGTGCACACAATACTCCAGTTGTGGCCTCACCAAGGCCCTATACAACTGGAGCAAGTCATCCCTGCTCCTGTACTCAAATCATTTTGCTATGAAGGCTAACATATTATTTGCCTTCTTTACCACTAGCCGACCTGGTGTACGACAATACCGAGTTCTCATTGCATTTCACACTTTCTCAATCTATTGCCACTCAGATAATCTGCTTTCCTGTTTTTTGCTACCAAAGCGGATGTCTCTCATTTAACCACATTACTGTTTTACCTGCTGTGCATTTGCCTACGGACTCAACTTGTCCAAATTACACCGAAACATCTCTGCATCATCCTTACAGTTCACCCTCCCACCAGTTTTGTACCATGTTCCCTAGTTCTTAATCAATCTGCCAGTGCATGCGATCTTCAACTTGGTGGGATTCATAGTTGGGCTGAAATCAGGGCCACTGCCCTGCAGTGCATGCCCAAAACAGGAACTGACATCACAAAATTTGCTTCGTCTCCTCAGACGCATCCTCCAAACAGATAACACTGCCATATCAAAGGTCAAGGACCTTCAAGCCAATCACTATCTTGACTTGGAAATGTATCCCCACTCCTTCACTGTCATTGGTCAAAATCCTGGGGAGCTCCCTCCCATGGCATTGTGGGTCAACTTACAGCAGTGTTCACAGAAGGCAGCTCACCACCTTCTCAAGGGAAACTAGGAATGGGCAATTAATGTTGGTGCAGCTAGCACTTTACGTGAATATTTTTAAAAAAGCAATGGCAAATAACTGACACATCTACAATTCATTAGGGTATTGATCAAATACAATGCATGTTTACTATGCTTCCTGTTCCTTAGCTCCCACCTCCATATACCCTCATTTTATCCAAGCTCCTTCCAAGTTCCCCAAACCCCCTCATAACACACACCAGACATGCTCGACATCTACTCCTTAGACTTATACCATTCTATGCTCCCTCATACATTTGATGCCTAACATAATTTTGTTTACCCCTTCGTGTCTTTAGTGCTCTCACTATATCCCCACAATTTCTCCAAACACTTCTTTCATGCTCCGTCCATAAACCTCATTGTCTGTCCATCATGTCCCTATGCCCCCTCCATGACCATTCACATTGTATTTCCTTTGTAGAGAGCTCGATATTAACTGTGGGAGCTTTTGAAATGATAATGAAATAAAAAATGAAACAGTATTCATCCAAGCTGATCATTTAAATAAAAGCTCCTCTTAGAAGCTCATAGCACTGTCAATCAAACATATAACTATTCACAATAGGAATAAAAGTTGCTGCAGAAACTCAACTGGTCTGGCATCATTTGTGGAGAGAACGTAGAATCAACATATTGGATCCAGTGACCCTCCTTCAACCCACAGGCCCTTCTAAATTATTTTGTGTTTGCTTACCTTAAAAGGCAAAGCCCTGTGACCAAGCACTGTATTAATGATGAGCTTAATTTATCATACACCATTCAATTATGACATTTGATGTTGACAATAGCTTCTGAGTTTCTACCTTTCCGACAAGCTTGCCCAAGGTTCACAACTTGATAGTCCTGGCATGTTTCACACTGGCTTCAGAAATGCACCAAACTTGCTCAAGATATCGCAAACAAGCTTCATTGCTAAGACTTCTTCATATTCAAATATGTTTTAACTTGTGTTTATGATGATTTTATTTTTCTGATTAGTTTGGTCATTTGCATGCTGGATGTGCAAAGGATATGACAGCAACATTTAAGTCAGATCTACCTGTGACATACAACCAACACACAATAAAGTGCAAGGTGTCAAAAATCAGCTACCCAGTGCCCCCCGACCAGGTTCCAGATTGGGACAGTCGCCTCAGTATTGTGAAGTGGGTCAGTGCTGGGCAAGGAGTACGACCCGCTAAGAAGAAGGTGAGTTACTAATAAACAAAAGGGGCAATTGCTGGACAAATTCAGCAGGTCTGTCAGCATCTGTGGAAAGGAAACCGAGTAAATGTTCCAAGTCCGGTTACCCTTCTTCAGAACTAGTTGAGAGGGATTTGAGTTACCATCATATTAGGCCACATTTTAATGTATTTAATTTCATGTTAACTACTACAGAGACATTCGGGGAGGGGTGTCTGGGTAGTGAATTGTTCAGTGGAACTTTAAAATTCCTGGGCAATTTCCACATAGATTCATATGTCAAGAATTCCACAGTGTCCCAACATACACCTATTGTTGCAAGTCTGGTCTGTTAAATACCAGACATTTGGAATGTATATTACAAAAATGGTAGAAGCACAATCATTATTTAAAAGGGTCAGAGAATTATACAGTACTGAAGAGGCCGTTCAACCCCTCAAGTCTGTACCACCAAAACTAAATTGCTACCAAACATAATGCCACTTTTCTGCACCTGGTCCACAGCCTTGAATATTATAGCGCTTCAATTACTCATCCGTGTAATTTTTAAATGTTGTGAGGTTTCCCACCTCAACCACACTCCCAGGCAGTTAATTCCAGACTCACATCACCCTTTGGGTGAAAATGATTTTTTTCATTCCAGCTAAATTCCCTGCCTTTAAAATGATGGCTCCTTGTTGTTGACCCTTCAACTTGGGGAACAGCTGCTTTCTCTTCACCCTGTCCATGCCCTGCATAGTCATATACAGCTCTATCTCTCTAAAGATAACAACCTGAACTTATCCAGCCTCTCTTCATCGCTGAAATGCTCCATCCCAGGCAACTTCCTAGTGGATCTCTTCTGTACCCCCTCCAGTGTAATCACATTGTCCCTATGGTGTGGTGACCATAACTGCACTGGTACTCCAGCTGTGACCTAACTAAAGTTCTGTACAGCTCCACCATAGCTTTCCTGCTTTTATCCTCTGTGCCACAAGTGACAAAGGCAAGCATCCCATGTGCCTGCTTAACTAACGTATTAAGCTGTCCTGTCACTTTCAGGGATCTGTGAATAAACATCCCAAGATCTCTCTGTTCCATTAAGCTTCCCAGTGTTGTCATTCGCTGAGTACCTCCTTTTTCTTGTTCCTTCTTCCAAATTGCATCACTTCACATTTACCAGGGTTAAATTCCACCTGCCACTGATTTACCCATCTGACCAATCTGTTTATATCATCATGTAATGTAAAACCTTCCTCCTCACTGTCAATCACCCATCATCCACAAATTTATTTATCAGTGACACAGAAATCCTTTCCTTCCTCATACAGCCTGTATCCCAAAATCACCATTCTCTGATTTCCACATCCTTTCTTCTCCTGCATGAAGTATTTCACTTCTTTACCTGGACTGCTCATTTCAATCAAGCAGTGACATTTGGTACCACTCAACAATTCATTTTGTTAGAATTTCAGCACATTTTTCACCTCCTGTAAGTATCCTTCTCCTCTCCTGAGGCTTTATAGTAACATGGAATTTACAGCATAAATGGATCCCATTGATACCGTGTGGAGCAACTGCACTGCAGTTGATTATTGCGCTTTCATTTCTAAAGATGAGTTTGTATTTAAATTTAATTCTTCAAATAATTCTCAAATTTCCCATCAAACAAAGTTATAGTCTGTGGCTCAATAGCCATTTGTAGAAAAGCTCTCCATTATGTAATGATCCAACATGTGAACATGTCTTCTGGCTTCACACTTCAGTCTTCTCAGATCGTCCTTAGTCTGCATTCCCTCTTATGTATTTATAACTAATATTAATAATCCTGCATTGTTTACTCTCGCAAACAATTGTGTTGACCAGAAACTGAGCTGGACTAGCCATGCAAGTGTGGCTGTAAGAGCAGGTCAGAGGCTCAGAATCCTGCAGCGGGTAATTCTCTTTCTGATTCCCAAACCCTGTCAACCATTTACCAGGCACAAGTCAGGAGTGTGATAGAAGACTTGCCAGGATGAATGCAGCTCCAAATACACTCAAGGAGTTTAACGTCATCCAGGGGATAAAACAGCCTGCTCAATTGGCACCACAGGCCTGTTGTCTGTTCCATCCATGAATGAACAGAACATTTTTCACCAGCAGACAAAGCTCCTTGCTTTTGAAACACAATGGACACTTAAGAATTCACAGACAACTGGTTTATATTGCGATTGCTTTTGAAGCAGTATATAATGGAAGTTGAAATTGCACTGTTGTTGGCACAATTTGTGAATGTGTTTGCATCCGGTTCCTCAAATTTTAAAAAATATTAAACGATGCAGCTAAAAGAGTATTTGTCGGTACATGTTATTGGAAAGATATGATTAAGCTGGAGGGGGTTCAGAAGACATTTACTGGGATTTTTCCAGGTACAGAAAGTTTGAACCATAAAGAGAGGCTGGATAGGTGACTTAATAGAAGTTTATATTAAAAAAAGTGAGGTTCAGATAGAATTAATAGTAGTTGTCTTTTCCCTAGGATGGGGGATTTCAAGACTAGGGAGCATATTTTTAAGGTGAGAGATAGAGATTTTAAAAAGACATAAGGGGCAAATGTTTTATGCAGAGGGTTCAATTTCAATGTTTAAGAAACATTTGGATAAGTACATGAATAGGAAAGATTTGGAGGGATATGGGCTAGGAGCAAGCAGATTGGACTAGTTTAGTTTGGGATTATGTGCGGCATGGACTGGTTGGACCAAGAGTCTGTTTCTGTGCTGTATGATTCTACGACTCTAAGAACCCATTTTGTTACTGTGTATTTTCCAGGTAGTAGAGGTGGAACCTGAACCTGTCCACATGGTTTTGGAAGATAGCTCTCGGGAGCTAGAGTTGAAGATCAGTGCCATGGTGGATTACAGTGACTTTGAATGTACTTGTAAAAGCATCATCTTTAAAGACACAATGTTGTACCAATCTCGGGTCTACAAGTAAGTATCTAAGGATGAGCTGGAGATTTTTCCTTGTCCTTGAGGACTCCAGCTATAACATCCACCTGAGGAAGTTTTGAATTGAACTGAATTGAATTTATTGTCATGTATACCGAGACACAGTGTAAAGCTTTGTCTTGCGAGCAATCCAGGCAGATCACAGAGTGAAGTAGCATAGATAAGTAAATAATAGGTAAACAGCAGCAAAAACAAAAATACAAGTACAGGCGAATATTAAGAGTTTGTGAGTCCATTCAGTATTCTAACAACAGTAGGGGAGTAACTGTTTCAAAACCAGCTAGTGCGTATGTTACTATTTCAAAACCAGCTGGTGCGTGTATTTTGTCAAACTTATAACAGGAGACTAAGAGGATCTCTGCAGAAATGCGGAATATTTCTTAACTTATTCGCTTTTTTTTTTCTCATCTTTCTGTCTTCTCTGCTGAAACATTCTGCTGGCAGTATTATTATGGGCTCTGGAAATGCATTGTCACATGTCTGCTTTTCATTATTTGAGCTCAGATGGAGAATATTAGCTGGATATTTGCATTTAGGACACAACAACTGAACCCAACCCTGTCCTCACCGATACCCTCGACACACAATCCTTCAAACTGGTATTGACCTTCACCTTGGAATTGAGAGTCAGGTGATTCCTCCCTCTTAACCAGCACTACTCACCATTTTCTTGATAGAGATTTGGAAAGAGAGTGGAATCAGCTTTCTGCCCATTGCAGCAGGCTCATAGCAGAGAGCAAGTAGGCAGTTAAAGGTCCATCTTTGGGCCAACTCTGGACATGGGGACGAAATGCTCTAATCGTCACCCCCAAAACTTCAGCCTCATCCTCTCATTATGTCCAGGCTCCTCATATCCCTCCTAGTCTCCTCCATACCCTTTTCATGTACTGTATCACCAATATATAGATCTCACAACTCTTATAATAACTTTGGGAAAACTTTGAGAAGCTCATAGGTCTCCCAAATTAAACAAACAGTACACTTTTAAAAAAAAACTTCCTAGCAGCACATAAATCTGTAATTAACAATGCACATATTCCCATTGATGGCTGTCAACAACTTCTGTTGAGCAGAATCTATTAGTGAATTTGGAGCTCAACCAAGTTTTTATAATGGAACTTCATTAAGCAACTGTGTCAACAAAACTTCTTGTGCTGAATACACAAAATTCTTTGAAGAAAACCAGAAGTTCAGCCATCTGTTAAGGTTTTGAAACAGCCAAACAGATGGCTAAACTAAACTTTAAGGTAAACAAGAAAGTAAAAAGAACCCTTCAGTTAAATATGAATTTCACTATTGTGTAATACAAAATGAAATCCAGTGAAATTGCACTCTAGCTTAATTTCACAATGATGTTCCATTTCCCTGACAGCTATCCAGATGTCAGACATGATAACCTACCAAGCACATTATCTAATGGTGAATCACACATTCAAAAGGAAGCCCAATGAGTACTCACTGTACTACAAACAAATCATATGCAACATTCCAAAATGACATGTGAAGTAGGCAGCGCCTTTTGTACTCAATGCTCTTGAAGTTTCTGATTTCAAAGCATATTGCACCATATCCCTGAGCTGGTGTAAATCCTTCTGTCTTTTGACTCTGAAAATTGCAGAAGATCTGAAATGGCCGCAATGAAGCCAGCTGAGAAGTAATGTCTGATTCATTTCCTTCCCTGTTCCAATGAGAATTGCTTGTGCTGGAAATTGATTGTTTTGGAATCAGATTCTGCCTGCCATTTTCCTACCCACATTCCAGACGATGGACTTATGCCCAAAACATTCACTTGCCTGTTCCTCAGATGCTGCTTGACCTGCTGTGCTTTTCCAGCGCCACATTTTTTTGACTGTGATCTCCAGCACCTGCAGTCTGCACATTCTCCATTCTCCTACCCTATCCAACACAATACAGCCCCACATCAAAAGGGAACATTCGACATTGTGTTTCAGATCAGTGGTAAGAATCCTATCCTGTCTCGTCGTATTTCTACTCCTGGAGCCAGGAAATCTAACATTAGTCATAGCAACCCTATGTACAATACTTACTGAGACCAACTATTGCACTTTGGAACTTCTGATATAAAAGACTTAGTACTACATTAATATTCATTAAAGGAGTTTTCAAATAAAGCCTAAACTGTGGTATGCTGTGAATGAATGCCCTCTTTCACTTAAGGTAGAGTCTTAGTCCAGCATATAGGAACATGAAAACAGGAAAAGCCATTCAATCCCAAGAGGCTGTTCCAACATTCAATGAGATCATGGCTTAACTCCATATACCTGCCTTTGGCTCTTATCTCTTAATACATTTGCTTAACAAAATATTATCTATCTCAGATTTAAAATCAACAAGTGATCCAGCATTAACTGCCATTTGTAGAAGACAATACCAAACGTGCACCCACGTGTGTGTAGAAGTGATTCCTAACATCTCTTTTGAACAGTCTGGCCCTAATTCTCAGACGATGTCTTGTATTTCTAGAATTCTCAATCAGAGGAAATAGTTTATCTTTGTCAACTCTATCTATTCCTGTTAATATCTTGAAGACTTCAATCAGACCTCCTATTCAACAGGTTATAATCCATCCTTGTTGATTCTGTATCCGAAATACGTTACCTCATTCACCTTGAATACGCATTTTTTTCCCTTTTAGCTAAATGCTGGCCTCAGAAAAGCACCATTAAGTCCTCCTCCAAACTCTCCACATGTTTCTTTTCAGTAGCTTCTTAATTCTAGAGAAAACAGGCTTAATTTGTGTAATCTATCCTTATAACTTAACTCCTGAAGTGCAGATATCTTGTAAACCTACATTGTATTCCATCTAAGGTCAATATATCCTCCCTAAGGTGTGGTGTGCAGATCTGCTCACAGTACTCCAGGTGCAGTCTGATTAGGTTTTTTAAATAACTGCAGCATGACTTATACATCTTTGTAGTGTAGTGCTCTAGATATAAGGGCCAGCATTTCATTAACTTGCTTGATTATTTTCTACATCTGTTTGTGGCAGTTTAAAGATCTATGCACCTCAACCCCTAAGTCTCTTTGGGCGTTTACATTGTCTAACTTCATATCATCTAGGAAATACCTCAATCTATTGTTTTTCAGTCCAAAATAGATAACCTCACACTTGCTGACATTGAACTCCATCCACCACAGGTTTGCCCATTTGCCCAGTCAATCAATATCTCTTTGTAATTTTATGCTATCGTCCCTACTGTCTGCAAAGCCACCTAACTAGTGTTGTCACAACATTTGAATATATAACTTTCAACACCATTATCTAAGTTGTTAATAAATAATTTAAATAATTGAGGTCCTAACACAGATCCTTGTGGAGCATCAGTTGTCACATCCTGCCAATTTGAGTACCTGCCTGATAATCCCACTTTCTGTCACCTACCACTCAACAAATTTTCCAGCCACATCAGTAATAGATATAGATTGACCTACTTTGGAATATCGAGTCTAATTCATAATTTTTGCACCTCTCTGTGATTCCATAATCATCTGTCTTTTAAGAAAAACTAAAGTTGTTAAGGTATCATTTGCTTCATTAGATAGGATGTGTGATTGAATATTTAGGCACCAGCTGTGGCTCACTTCACAGGTTTTAGTGACTTGAGTCAGAAGACGATTGAAAATCCCACCAAGAGCATGAGCACAATAATCAGACTAACATTCCAGTGTAATATTCAAAGCTACACTGTCGGAGTTGCAACATTTCAGATCAAGCATTAAATGGAAATCCTATCAATCCTTTCGAATGAGCAGTAAACATCAATGACGTGCAAGGTAGTTATTTCCAATGCCCTGAATAGTTAATAGTTATCCTTCAGTGTACATCGTAAAAATATTATCAGGTCACCATCACTTGATAGTTTGTAGGATCTTGCTGGATGTAAATTGATTGTTATGTTTTCTGTATTATAACAGTGACGACATTTCAACTGCACTTGCTGCAGAGCTCTTTCAGAGGACCTCTGCTCATCAAAGGTGCTATATCAATGCAATTCTTTCAATGTACAGTAAACTCTCCATTTTTAAGCATGTATGGAGGTGCTGGTTACATGAGTCAGCCAGTTGCACAAGAAGCATTCTTAAAGAAAACCAATTCAATACGCTCTTTCAACATGCTTCCGCGGTCATCACTTTCTCATCTTGAAATTTAGGTTTGACATAACTAAAAACACTATTTATAATTTCTTCTGTATTTAATGTCATTGTGACAGGGGCATCCTTGTCAACATACAGCCATTCATCCAGTTCACCTCTGGAAGTTTTTTTTTCCACTGGATATACAACACAGCAGTCAATCAATTCCATGACTTTTTTCACACACAGTTTTCATTTGCTTGCTTTTCTCATACACAATCCTCATCAGGCTATCCTTCAAGCAAGATGCAAGGCAAGGTTTCGTCAGCACCTCTTCAGAGTTTCACTTGTCACCTAATTCCACACACGGCACATTAAAAATACCATCATTGTGAAAGTACTTGTGCTGAATTTTGTGAATCTTACCTTCATGGTTTGTCAACTTTCTCATTAAATCATTAAGAGGAGGTTACGCTCTAATGATATTATCATCAGACTATTAGTCCAGAGACTCAGGTAATCTTCTGGGAATGTGGGCTTAAATCCTGCCACAGTAAATGAATTCAATTAAAAATCTGGAATTAAGAATCTACTGATGACCACAAATCCATTGCCAATTGTTGGGAAAAACCATCTGGTTCAGTAATCTCCTTTAAAGAGGGAAGTTGCCATCTTTAACTCGTCTGCCCCAGAGATCCACAGCTATGTGGTTTAACCTAAACAAGCCTCTTAGCGTTTAAGGATGGGTTGGCTTAACCCTTGTCCTCTGAGTTAATAAAGCAAGATATCTGATGTGTGGAACCGCAGGAGATAGGGGAGATACTAAATGAATATTTTACATCAGTGTTTACTGGAGAAGAATATGGAAGATATAGAATGTGGGGAAATTGATGGTGACACCTTGAAAATGTCCACATTACAGTGGAAGAGGTGCTGGATATCTTAAAAAAACATAAAAGTGGATAAATCCCCAGGACCTGATCAGGTATACTCTACAACTCTGTGGGAAGCTAGGGAGGTGATTGCTGGGCCCCTTGCTGAGATATTTGTATCATCGATAGTCACAGGTGAGGTGCCAGAAGACTGAAGGTTGGCAAACTGTGGTGCCACTATTTAATAAAGGTGGTAAGGAAAAGCCAGGGATCTATAGACCAATGAGCCTGATATCAATGGTGGGCAAGTTGTTGGAAAGAGTGCTGAGGGACAGGATTTACATGTGTTTGGAAAGGCAAGGATGGATTAGGGATTCTTAACATGGCTTTGTGTGTGGGAAATCATGTCTCGCGAACTTGATTGAGTTCTTTTGAAGAAGTAATGAAGACGACTGATGAGGGCAGAGCGGTGGACGTGACCTAAATGGACTTTAGTAAGGTGTTCAGCAAGGTTCCTCATTGGAGACTGGTTAGCAGGGTTAGATCTCATGGAATACAGGAGAACTAATCATTTGGATATAGAATTGGCTTGAAGGTAGAAGACCGAGGGTGGTTGTAGAGAGTTGCTTTTCAGACTAGAGGCCTATGATTGGTGGTGTGCCATGAGGATCGATGTTGGGTCTAGTGTTTTTTGTTATTTATATAAATGATTTGAATGTGAATGTAGGAGGTATAGTTAGTAAGTTTGCAGAGGACACCAAGATTGGAGGTGTATTGGAGAGCGAAGATTACCTCAACAGGATCTTGATTCGATGGGCCAATGTGTGGTAAATGGAGTTTAATTTAGATAAATGTGAGGTGCTACATTTTGGAAAGACAAATCCAGGCAGGACTTACACACTTGATGATAAAGCCCTGGGGAGTGTTGAGTAAAGAGACCTTGAAGTGCAGATTAATAGTTCCTTGAAAGTGGAGTCGTAGATAGTTAGGATAGTGAAGAAGGCATTCGGTATGCTTTCCTTTATTAGTCAGAGCACTGAGTGTCAGAGTTGGGAAGTCATGTTGCAGCTGTACAGGATGTTGGCTAAGCCACTTTTGGAATACTGCATTCAATTCTGGTCTCCCTGCTGTTGAAAAGATGTGAATTTGAAAGGGTTCAGAAAAGATTTACAAGGATTTTGGCAGGGTTGGAGGGTTTGAGTTATAGTGAGAGGCTGAATAGGTAGGCCTGTTTTGCCTGGACTGTTGGAGGCTGAAGGGTGACTTTATAGAGGTTTATAAAATCATACGGGACATGGATAGGGTAAATAGATAAGGTCTTTTTCCTGGGGTGGGGGAGTCCAGAACTAGAGGGCATAGGTTTAAGTGAGAGGGGAAAGATTTAAATGGAATCCAAGGTGCAACTTTTTCACACAGAGCATATAAAAGAATGAGCTACCAGAGGAAGTGGTGGAGGCTAGTACAATTTCAACATTTAAAAGGCGTCTGAATGGATATATGAATAAGAAGGGCTTATAAGGATATGGGCCAAGTGCTTGCATATGGAATCATATAAATTTAGGAAATATGATTGGCATAGATGAGTTCACCCGAAGGGTCTGTTTCTGTACTGTACATCTCTATGACTTTATAACTAGCCAATCCTGTCATGGTCCCTGAGATGGGCAGCGCTACAAGGGGTAGTTTGGAGAATTACCGCATGGCAATTGATGTGTTTTTGAAGCATCTTTATAAAAATGGTAGTTTTATTTTGCCGATTTCATGAGAATTCTCAGTGTTTGTGTTTTAAATAATAGGTAGTTTACTGTGTATGGATCACAGAAGGAAGGCTAGAGGTAATGGGGAAAGTATGGCAAATATAAGAAAATTTTCATTCACTTTGACATGTCCATTGTACATGTTAATGTTGTGGCATTTTGTTTCAACACTAAGGTCATGCAAGGTGAAGATTAGTTATATAATATGGACCTGCGATACTGAATTTCCCATAGATCTTTCATCTGACCAACAAGGCAAAGATAATTTCAACTCCAATCAGGCATTTTGTATCATACAGCAATGGCTTGAGTGAATTTGGATTTTGGAAATAAATTCAATAAAATTTGGGTTTATTGCAAAAAAGGTTTGCCTCAGTAGTAGCCCAGAATTTAGCAAGAAATTGAAAGCCACAAGAAAATAACTGAAGACCTGTGGATGAAGAACAACAGCTGGAGAAAGGTTGGAGTTAGAACAATGTACCAGGAGAGCCAGCATAGGTAAAATGGAATAAGAATTCAGATATTTAACTATAAAATGGATAGTTGCTCAATATGAGGAAAGTGTTTGAAGCTGTAGAAAGAAAATAATACATCCCTGTTAAATACAAAAGACAAAATAAACATCTTTAACTGGTCTCAGCACTGGAAGATCTGTTTGATGGAGAGTTGAAAAGGGAGGAAATAAAAGGAAAATGTCTGAGATACAGGCTGATGTCAAAGATTCTCAAGGAACACATGCAGAATGATAAGAGAGGGAGCCGAAGTGACTGGTTTAACTGAGTATAAAACAGCAAAGAGCTCTTTAAATTTGGTGGTAATTGAATTAAATATAGCAAGTTTGAAATGTTTAAACGTTTGCCTAGTGTTACATGCCAAGAAGTGAGAATTCTTCGTAAAAGTTGGGGAAAGCACAAATTAATCTAAACCTAAGGTTAAGGCTAATGAAATTTAAGGAATGTTATTGTATATGACTGTTTATTAAGAGGCATAAAATTGTAATGACCTATGTAGGCTGTACAAAGTTAAAAATCACACAACACCAGGTCATAGTCCAACAGGTTTAATTGGAAGCACACTAGCTTTCGGAGCGACACTCCTTCATCAGGTGATAGTGGAGGGCTCGATCGTAACACAGAATTTATAGCAAAAATTTACAGTGTGATGTAACAGAAATTATACATTGAAAATTGATTGTCTGTTAAGCCTTCCATCCGTTAGAATACAGTGATAGTTTCACTTCTTTCATGTGTAAATCACAAAACCTTTTTCTTTAAAGTTGCATTCTCAGGTTAGCTGTTAACAATGGCGATAGCTAGACAATATGTTGAAGGTGTTGGCCCCCTGTGTTCTCTGTCTATGACCTGATGTTTAGATTGATTCTAATCTAAAAAGTGAGATAACCGAGTTTTACATAAATTCACGCAGTTTTTGAGCTCAGAGATCTACATGAATGCATGCAGCTTTTGAGCAAAGTACAATGTAACTCTGCAAGTACAAATTTGCCCCACAAAATAAATGTGTGCATGTGGGTCTTTGTCTCTCTCTCTCTCTCTGTGTCCGTCTGGGGTGGGGGTTGTGAGTGTGAGAAAGTGTGTGTGTGTGAGTAGTGAGTGCAGAGTGTCTTAAGTCTGTGAGGGTGTGCATGTGTGAGTGTGGGAGTGTGTGTGTCTATAAGGGTGTGTGTGGGTGTCTGTGTGCACGTCTGTGTGTACCTGTGTCCGTGTGTATGTGAGTGTGTGTGTGTGTAGGAATATCTGTGTGTGTGTGTGTGTGTGTGTGTGTGTGTGTAGTGCAATGTTGATCACCTATAATGTGACATGAACCCAAGGTCCCGGTTGAGGCCCTCCCTGTGGGTACCGAACTTAGCTATCAGCCTCTGCTCGGCCACTTTTCTCTGCTGCCTGTCCCAAAGTCCGCCTTGGAGGATGGTCACCCGAAGGTCTGAGGCTGAATGTCCTGGACCACTGAAGTGATCGAGCAAAGGCTACAACAACGGATGAATGGGCACCGCACAACAATCAACAGACAAGAGGGTTCCCTCCCAGTTGGGTCAGTGGTCCAGGACATTCAGCCTCGTACCTTCGGGTGACCATCCTCCAAGGTGGACTTCGGGCCAGGCAGCAGAGAAAAGTGGCCGAGCAGAGGCTGATAGCTAAGTTCGGTACCCATAGGGAGGGCCTCAATCGGGACCTTGGGTTCATGTCACATTACAGGTGATCACCATTGCACTACACACACACAGAGATATTCCTACACACACACACTCTCACACACGGACACAGATACACACAGACACGCACACAGACACCCACTCTTATAGACACACACTCTTATAGACAAACACACTCCCACACTTACACATGCACACCCTCACAGACTTAAGACACTCTGCACTCACTACTCACACACACACACACTTTCTCACACTCACAACCCCCACCCCAAACGGACACACACAGACAGACAAAGACCCACATGCACACATTTATTTTGTGGGGCAAATTTGTACTTGCAGAGTTACATTGTACTTTGCTCAAAAACTGCATGCATTCATGTAGAACTCTGAGCTCAAAGACTGCATGAATTTATGCCAAACTCGGTTATCTCACTTTTTAGATTAGAATCAATCTAAACATCAAGGCATTGACAGAGAACACAGGGGGCCAACACCTTCAACATATTGTCTAGCTATCACCATTGTTAACAGCTAACCCGAGAACGCAACTTTTAAAAAAAGGTTTTGTGATCTACACATGAAAGAAGTGAAACTATCACTGTATTCTAACAGATGAAAGGCTTAACAGACAATCAATTTTTCAATGTATAATTTCTGTTACATCACACTGCAAATTTTTGCTATAAATTCTGTGTTACGATCGAGCCCTCCACTATCACCTGATGAAGGAGTGTCGCTCCGAAAGCTAGTGTGCTTCCAATTAAACCTGTTGGACTATAACCTGGTGTTGTGTGATTTTTAACTTTGTACACCCCAGTCCAACACCGGCATCTCCAAATTATGTAGGTTGTGTAAGTGCAATACACTGTAGCCAATAAACTTCTCTGCAGTAAGTTGAAATTGAGCATTTTAAGTCAACAAAGAATTGATCTGACTGCATTTTAGATGGTATAAAGCTGGGAGGAATATAGATTCAGAGATTTGACAATCCATGTACACAGATCATTAAAATATAGTGGTCTGGTGAAAAGAAATCCGTAAGGCTACTGAAATATTAGCTTTATTTGCCCAAAAGACTAGAATATAAAGTGGAAGAAAGTTTGCTACTGCTTCATGGAAATTTTCTTTTATTGCATTCCTGTGAAGCACTTTGAGATATTTAACATTAAAGATGCTATATAAATGCATTTGTTGCTGTTGAGACAGTGACCCTGCTGCTGTTCACTTTCTCTATCCTCTATTCTCCAAGGGAGATTAGTGCTCAGAGTGTCTATGGCTTCCTGCTCTCATGGATGGCAGAACTAGAAAGAAGACAGCTTTCCTCTTTTCATCTGCTCACATTATTGCAGCACAATTTGTCCCCTAGAAAGGAAGGGAATGGATTAATATTTTTCTTCTTTATCTTGTAATGTAAATATAAAAAGAATTTACAGCACAGAAGCAGACATTTGTTCAGTACGTCTGTTATGTTCTGCACAAAACACCTCATACTGCATTTAGTTACTTTGTGAAATTGTTGGTGGGCCTTCCTGAGCTGCTGCTGCCTCTGTCGTGAAATTGCTTTCACAATGCCATTAAATTTTTCATGTTACAGTTTGATGCAACTTATTAAACCATTTCAGACAGCAGCTAAAAGACAGTCACATTGGTGTGGAACTAGAGTTACTCTCAGGTCCAAACTGAGTTAGGACAGATTGGTTATTCTGAACACAGTCTCACAAGAACAATGGTTTGGAGATGCCAGTGTTGGACTGGGGTGTACAAATTTAAAAATCACACAACACCAGGTTATAGTCCAACAGGTTTAATTGGAAGCGCACTAGCTTTTGGAGCAACGCTCCTTCCTCAGAGCAAGTCTTTTATTTAGACAAGCCATCAACTGTCTATCTTTGTATTAAAGATATTTGTGAGACTTGCTCAGCCTCATCATTCCTGGCTACCCTTTCACCTTGTTCAACTTGGTCTGGTCCAGGAAATATCCAAAATCTGTGCTCTCACAGTTAACAACAGAGTTCAGGGTTAAAACTCCACTTTGTTGTCTCTGCCATATGTAAATATCAGACCTGCCTGAGCCAACTGTGTTTTCCACTGAAACACGTTAACTTAAATGCCAAAGTCAGCAGGTTCCAGTCAGCTTCCCATGAAAGCCAGCAGTTTCAGTTCCTTTAATCTACTGCCTCAACAGAAACCAGTCTACCCTGACAGATTAACAGTTAGCCAATATTATTGCAGTCTCTTTCTAATTAATCTCATTCTGTCCAGAAGAGAAACCAACATTAAACATAACTTGCCAAGACATTTTAATGAAAAGACTTTGACATTAAAGGCTACAGTCAAGGTCTTTACCATGACATTAAATTTAGTAATAACTGTAACCACCTTGATCAGAACTACCCAAGTCAATGAAAATATGGGAAATTCACCCGAAATAATGCACCTTGAATTTAATTGAAAAAGTCGGTTGACATAGTGCCTCGGTGGTTAGCACTGCTGCCTCACAGCGTCAGGGACCTGGGTTTGATTTTACCCTCCGGTGACTGACTATGTGAGGTTTGCACATTCTCCCCATGTCTGTGTGGGTTTTCTCCAGGTGCTCCAGTTTCCTCCTATTGGTCAAGGATGTGCAGGTTAGGTGGATTGGCCATACTAAATTGCCCATAGTTTCCAGGGATGTGCATGCTCAGTGGATTTGCCATGGAAACTGCAGGGTCACCTGAATAGGATAGTGGGATGGGACTTGGTAGAATTATGTCCAGAGGGTTGGTGTGGACTCGATGGACTGAAGAGCCTGCTTCCACACTATGGGGATTCGATGATTCAAGCGTCTGCCTTGGATGAGTGTTGATCCCACATTGAATTGGCTTTATTCTTCAGAAGAAAACTTGGATTTAATGATGATCTTCCTCAGCGATGAGTTTGAAGACTGGCACATTCAAAAGCAAATAGGCAACTAAAATATATGGGCATGGCACAGACATTGAGGCAGAGACAGTGAGAAAATCTTTACAATGAGACAATTGTATCTTATGATTTTACTTGATATGTGATGAGGTTACATTAATATTTAGTAGCACGTGTTTGGATACTGTGCACAATAGGACTATTAGCAAGGCCAGTACTTACTGCCCATTCCTAATTGCCCTTGGACGGGTGGCTTGCTAGGCCACTGCAGAGGGCTGATAAAAGTCAATTACATTGCCATGGATCTGGTATCACTTGTCAGCCATAAAGTTTAAGGCTGATCGTCTTCATTTCCTAAAGGATGTGAGGGAACCAGGTACGTCCACACAACAAGTAGAGGTGGATAGCAAGGTCACTAATTTAGAGATTTGTTTTATATTCCAAATTTTTGAATCAAATTAAAGTTTCACCAGCTAATGTGGTTGGATTTGAACCCAAATCCCCAGGGCATTCACGACTCTGCATGTGTAAATAAAGGGTGACTTGGTAATGAGATACTGGCCTCTGTGGAGTTATTTCAGCAAGTGATACAGCTGTTCCTGGGCTACATCCAATTCCATTTTGATGATGTTCTAAAGATGAAAATATACCAGTGTGGCACTTGAACTTTTTCAAAGTTGTCTCGATGGCAAACTCTTTGTGAAGGATTTACTGATTAGCAATGGAACAGCTCTTATTTGGTTCAGCCTCTATAGCTAAGAACATTCTTATTAGAAAATTTGGAGCTAGCCTTGAAGACGTACCTGAATAATGAAACAATTGTACAGTCACAATTAATTACTCAAGTGCAGGTATTGCGTGCAGTGACATATTCTATTTCCTTTCTAGTTTCACAGAATGTGCCAGTGACTTTTCCCCAGTAAATTGAAAACGACAATGCTGATTTACAGCATTGCCATAATCTTGATTAAATACTCACGGAATAACTTACACCTGAATGATTGTAGCCAAGATTTTGTTTAGGGTGTAGGTTTGCTCGCTGAGCTGTGGGTTTGATATACAGACTTTTCATTACCTGGCTAGGTAACATCATCAGTGGCGAAGTGAGGCGAAGCTGTTGTGTCCTGCTTTCTATTTATATCTTTCTCCTGGATGGGGTTCCTGGGGTTTGTGATGATGTCATTTCCTACTCATTTTCTGAGGGGTTGATAGATGGCATCTAGATCTATGTGTTTGTTTATGGTGTTGTAGTTGGAGTGCCAGGCCTCTAGGAATTCTCTGGCATGCTTTTGCTTAGCCTGTCCCAGTCGAAATGGTGGCTTTTTTTCATCCGTGTGTAGGGCTACGAGGGGGAGACGGTCATGTCTTGGCTAACTGGTGTTCGTGTATCCTGGTGGCTAACTTTCTTCCTGTTTGTCCTATGTAATGTTTGTGGCAGTCCTTGCATGGAATTTTGTAGATGACGTTGGTTTTGTCCGTGGGATGTACTGGGTCTTTTAAGTTTGTTAGTTTTTGTTTGAGAGTGTTGGTGGGTTTGTGTGCTACAAGGATTCCGAGGAGTCTTAGTAGTCTGGCTGTCATTTCTGAAACTTCCTTGATGTATGGTAAGGTGGTTTGGGTTTCTGGCTGTGTTTGGTCTGCTTGTTATGGTTTGTTCCTGAGGAATCTGTGCACTATATGTTTTGTGTATCCGTTCTTCTTGAATACGTTGTATAGGTGGTTCTCCTCTGTTTTGTGTAGTTCGTCTGTGCTGCAGTGTGTGGTGGCTCGTTGGAATAGTGTTCTGATACAGCTTTATTTGTGTGTATTGGGATGATTGCTGGTGTAGTTAAGTATTTGGTCAGTGTTTGTCGGTTTTCTGTATACACAGGTTTGTAGTTCTCCGTTGTCCTTTCTTTCTACTTGACGTCCAGGAATGCGAGTTGGTTGTCGGTTTCTTCCTCCTTGGTGAACTGTATGCCTGTGAGGGTGTTGTTGATGATGTTAAATGTCTCTTCTATCTTGTTTCGTTTTGTGATGACAAATGTGTCATCTACATAGCGGACCCAAAATTTTGGTTTGATGGCTGGTAGGGCTGTTTGTTCTAGCCTTTGCATTACCCCTTCTGCTATGAATCCTGATAGCGGAGATCCCATGGGTGTGCCGTTGGGTTGTTTGTAGATTATGTTGTTGAAAGTTAAGTGGGTGGTGAGGCACAGGTCCACTAGCTTCATGATGTTTTCGTTGGTAATGTGATTGATGGTGGTTGGTGTGATTGTGATGGTCTCTTCTAAAGGTGTGGTAGGTGTTTCCTTTGCCAGGTCGATGTTGATGGAGGTGAACAGTGCTGTTACATCGAATGAGATCATTGCTTCGTCTTCTTGGTGTTTTTGATGATTTTTAGGAATTCCTGGGTGGAGTGGATGGAGTGCTGTGACTCTTCTACTAGGTCCTTCAGTCTTGTGTGTAGTTCTTTGGCCAGTCTGTAAGTTGGTGTTCCGGGTAGTGAGACTATAGGTCTGAGGGGGGCTCCTGGGTTATGGATTTTTGGTAGTCCGTAGAATAGTAGGGTGTTGGTCCCATCGGGTTTCATTTTCTGGAATTCCGTCTTGTTTAATTGTGCGGAATTGTGTAATTTTCTTAGGAGATATGTAATTTTGTTTCCTAGTTGTGGGGTCTAGACTAGTGCCACCTGTTGGTAGGTGTTGGTGTCTGCGAGTAGTGCACTGGCTTTCTCGATGTAGTCCCCTCTGTTCAGGATGACAGTGAGCTGACCTTTGTCTGCAGGTAATATAACGATGCTTTTGTCTTTTTTGAGGTTTTCTAGGGCTTTCTTTTCTTGTGTGTTCAGTTTGTTTCCTTCCCTCTTTTGTTGTCAGAAACCCAACAAGTCAGCAGCTTTTAGTTGTTCCTATTTCCATAACGAAATGCTGTACACTCTTAATTCAGAACAACACTAAATGCTATGTAATCTCCAGTTATTTAGCATTCTATTGTTCCGTTTCAGTTTCTTTGTCTGTGTTCAGTTCCTAAAGGATTGTCATAAGGCTTCTGAGAAACGGGAAACCTTTAACCTGCTTCATAACCCAAAACGTACTTATGTTTTCAACTATTCTTTTGACAATTCAAGGTTACTTCAGGAAAGACAGACTGTATAAGTGGAAAGTAAGGGGATGTTGGAGTCTGTAAAACTCCAGGAGAGCACCATGAGGGGACTATACTGCTGAATGATACAATGTGCTGCCTTTCAACTGATCAGCATTGTTAACAGATCACTCCTGTACTTGTGTGTTCAGGACACATCCTTGTTAACCTACATGGGTGAGTCTGAGAATCATTCACTGTGCCTGAGTTTTAAATCACACAGTGTGTCTGAATTACTGCTCCTGTGAAAAGCTTTCTTTGACATTTGATTGATTTTCCTCCTGTTGGCCTGTGGCTTGCTATGTCATGTTTGAGAAAAGCTGCAGTCGGGACTTCTCAGTTGGAAGACACGCTACAGAGTTATTGTCTGCATTGATTTCTGTGATGGATGAGAGGTCTGATCCCAGGTCTCTCATAGTGGGCGGCACGGTGGCACAGTGGTTAGCACTGCTGCCTCACAGCGTCAGAGACCCGGGTTCAATGTGTAGAGTTTGCACATTCTCCCCGTGTCTGCATGGGTTTCCTCTGGGTGCTCCGGTTTCCTCCCACAATCCAAAAATGTGCAGGTTAGGTGAATTGGCCATGCTAAATTGCCCATAGTGTTAGGTAAAGGGGTAAATGTAGAAAATGGGTCTGGGTGGGTTACGCTTTGGGGGGTAGGTGTGGACTTGTTGGGCCACTTAATCTAATCTGTAATCTACTGAAGGATTGTCAAGCGTCATCAAGATCCAGAGCAGCCATCACGATTTCAGTTGGATAGGTCAGGATGATAAGATAATTAAAGATTGAATTAATTTGGATCTCAGGTGAGTTTGCTTTTGAAGATGGTTGCAGACAATGGAGAGTGTTCCTCGCCCACACAGTATGAGCGTGCTGATTCACTGCAAATATTGAAGAAATATTCCTACAATGTTCTGGAATATTGTACAAAAGACACTCATGATCATTATGATCTCTTAGATATACTGCTCATCATGTTCCAGAATCGGTCAAGAAATAGTACTTAAATAGACTGTTTTATTAATCCTTTCTCCCTCTTGGAAATTCATAGAATTCTCTGTTGAATATATCAATACTGCCTGCGTGAATATGCTTCCATATGTTCCCTTCTGTGAGAAAGAAAGCTGACATGATTATTTGATGACTCTGTCCGTCATTTAGTGGTCAATATGTAAATCATTTCTTTGTTTATACTCGACATGAGCGTAATGCCAACCCACTTCCTCTAACCTCGTCAGCATACCCTTCTTTTCTCGTGTGTATCCAGGTTTCCTTTAAATGCATCAATGTTCTTTACCACAACCACTCCACTTGATAGCAAGTTTCCCTTTTTCACCACTGTCCAAGAAAAGATATTTCTCCTGAATTTCAGATTTATTTGTAGATAGCATGTATTCATGGCATCGAGTATAGCGGAGGCAACTGTAATCTACCTATCAAATCCTTCATAATTTAAAATATTTTTCTCAGATCACCACTTAAAATTCCTTTTTATAGAGAAAGGATCCCTGGCTATTTGGTATCTCTTGATAGTCAAAGGGCCTTTTGTATATTGTATCAATCTTTCAGATATTTCTTTAGCTATCAATATCTTTTCAATAATATGGAGATGAGAACTAGATGGTGGGTGGAATTTCCTCATCTTTTTGTTTGTGTTGGTGTTGGTGATGGGGGTGTTGAGGGTGTTAGATGGCAACTAACGTGTCACCAAGAAACCTTGCCCAATTATGCACCAATTAGCTCAGTACTGCTGCTACTCAATTTGAGACTGGGTGTTAACTTCTGGCCCTGAAGTCCATTGGTTCAGCCCAACTCTTTGAGGGATCAGCAATGAGAAGGTAAGGGCTTTAATTCTCTTGTTGTGAGGTGGGGTCGTGAGGAGAGGAGGATCAGAGAGTTCAGAGGCAAGAGAAAGGAATGTGGTTTTGTGAGGTCATCCTCTTGACCTCCATCCATATCTCAGACTGCCTCCAGATTTAGACAATTGGAGACCTCCACTCTTAACATGACAGGCAGGTTGCCATGGTTTCCCTATTAAGGAAGCAGGGCACCAATAGACCTTCTCACCCTGGAATTTAATTGCTGAGGTGACAAGAAAGGCCATGTTTCTTCCCAGATAAACTCACCCAATTATTCTCCTCTCTCACTCCAAGGAGGGAAGTGTCACAGTCTGTGTTGCAAGTGCTGTGTCATCAACATCTATTTCCTTTTCACTGCACTTTCCGATTTAAAACGTTTTCCCTCTGATATTTGCAGATCATCAAAAGCAATCATTTATATATTAAACAAATTTCCTTTTCACCCTGGAAAACTTTAATTGTTCTCCATACCTGTGTACAAGTTGTGAAATCCTAGTTACTATTGAGATTTGAAGACAGCAGTGGTCATCTGGTCAACAGTCAATGGCACTGCAGCCTGTTGCAAAGGATGATACCAACCTGCTTCTCATCCTGTTTCTCTTTTTGTCCATTCTGGTGTCCAACCCCCCTTCCCACCAGCCTCCAGATTCAAGTTTCCTGCTCCCTGATTTGTTTCTCACTATTCCACTTGCTTCTTTCTACTCCTATTGTCCTGGTCCTCTGCCTCTTCTTGTCTGCGTCCTCTCTTTTTCTGCATCTTCTGTTCCCTTCTGTTTGTCTCTTCTGTTACTGGGTATTTTGTGTCTTTCTATTTGGCTCCTGGAATTACATTTCCTTGCTTTCATTTATGTGGTAGTGGTAACAGTGTGTGGAGCTATCTACATCAGCAATATTATTGGGTGGCCCTTGGCAACTCATTACAAGATTGGCTATCTTTTTGAACAATCAAGCACGGCAGCACCTGTGACTGAAATAAACTGTGCTATCTGCTGGTGAAATAAAAAGTTCAGAACTTGATATGTAATTCGGAACAACTTCAGAAAAAATAGGAATCCACCACTGTTTAAGATCTGAAGGTTTGTCAGACAGTAAGCACTGAGCTAATTGGTGGGTGATTGGGTATGTTTTCTTGATGGCATGTTAGTTGCCATCTAACACTAATCCCACCCCACCACCAAAGCTGCTTTCCTTTGCCTAATTTTTGTCCTTTCAACAACATCTCTAAGAAACCATGTGGCCATTGTAACAATGCTGTCTGTTTGTTGCTGTGTAGCAATTCATTTGTACATTCCTGCATTTCATCTTGAGAAAGTTCCCAATGTGCTGTAAAGCCCTTTGCTTTGGGATCCCCTCGCCCTGCCTCCATGTCGGAAAAGGTGCTGTATAATTCTGGTATTTTTCCCAGTCTTCCTCCCTTAAGAAAGAAGTCAACTTTTGAAATCTTTTCTCCAATCTTCTCGATTCCTGGAACTATTTTTGCTATTTGTTCCCTCTCCAGGATAACCATTATGTTATTGTAATGAGATGGGTGTCCCTTTCTTTTGACAGTCCCTCAGAACGAGGCAGTCACTTGGCAACGTAAGGGTACTAAACAAAGGGAGAGAAAGAAAAAAAGGATGTGAGAAAAGGAGTGTAAGAGCTAGGAGAGATAGAGGTGAAGTTGGTGTGCAGTAAAGGAGGCGGAAACATGAATAAAGTTAAATTAAGTGAGAAATATTGTTAAAACAAAACCCACATTTCACATCATAAGTCAGTCTGTTGCTAACTCCACCATCAATGATGGTTGCATTCATGTTTGAACTCATCACTCTCACAGAGAATCAGCCATAGAGATGTACAGCACGGAAACAGACCCTTCGGTCCACCCGTCCATGCCAACCAAATATCCCAACCCAATGTAGTCCTACCTGCCAGCACCCGTCCCATATCCCTCTAAACCTACATCTTGGCCTTCTTTGTCCACTCTTCTTCAAAGCCAGTTAGGACTGGGTGAAGCAAGGCATGCCATTGTGGGCAGCCAATGTACACTCTTCCCAGCTATTGAAGTCAAAGCCCGTTCTCTACAAATAAGCTTTTGTGAGATCTTTGAAACCTATCCCCTGACCTCTCTGGTGGCCAGTTGTGATCTGGGAGTAGAGAGCCTTTTTCAGGTGAGTGTTCAGTGTCTTAATGCAATGGCCTGTCCAGTTCAGTTACCATGTGAGAATAACCACACTTCTGCTCAGGATATCTGCTTCCTGGAAGATACATGTGTTCATGCGGCTATCCGTCCAGGTGACATGTATGATCTTGTTATTTATTTCTTTTAACCTATTTTTCTAATCAGCTTGTTCAGAGATGTTAGTACACACCTTTGGAACAAGTGAGACTTGAACTTGGGCCTCCCAGTCGAGGAGTAGGGACACTATTCCAATGCCACAAGAGTGCCGTAGATATGATTTGCTATAGGCAGGACATCTGTGTATTGAAAACATGTTCTTATAAGAGGCTAGAATGAAGATGTACTTGGAACAGCATGACTATCTGATCTATCATGTTACAATACTTTGATTACTTTGATTTGTATCTTGTGTTTAGGATACAAGTCATAAACAAGGGCCCTGGAGCACTGGAGTACCTCTGGAAGATGATGACAGCAGAACAAGATTTACACACCTACATTAAGGAAGGTTTGCTGTCTCCTGGACAAGCAGTCCCTGAAAGGACCAATGGTAAACCACATCTTGACACAACCTTCTCCTGATTGTTAAATTTCCATTGCTGCCACAGAGAAATTACAATCCATTAGAGCATTGACAGGGGTTAGAATTTGTCTAATCCTTTCCATTTGAAAGAAGGTCCAATGTTGGCAATTTCATTTCTCATTGCAATACCCTGTCCATAACTCAGTAACCTCATCTTTGAGTTAGACATTTGTAGATTCAAGTGCTACTTGAAATCTGGGGTGACCCGTATTGAAAAAACCTGACAAGTGCTGCCCTGTGGGTTGCCTACATGGTGAGATCCTTGCCTACTACTTTTAGCTTGAGGCTCCTTATCATCCTTAATTTGCTACTTTAAGTTGGAGTCAGCGTGGTGATAGGAGGTATCATCCATCATCCCTCTCAAAACTTGTTAGGGATGGGGGTGTGAGGGTGTGTCAGGAAGATTGTGGGATCTGCTATGTCTCCTGTTGACCCATTCCCCCTAATGCCTCTTTGCAGCTTCTTTGGTTTTCAAAGGAAATAGTATATCTTCCAGTTTACTGTGATCTGAAACTCCAACAGCATTCGATTGGGGACGATGTCCCTTTGATTGACACAGTGAATGGCAGTGATAATAAGGCTGAACTCTAAGGATACTACCGCTTGCTACCAGCCACTCTACTTTGGATTCCAGCAGATGCAGTGTTTTTGTCTCTAACTCTGAAAAGCTGTCTTGACCTCCTAGTATGTATCTTCTCTGATATCCTGTCAAGAATCTTCTGAAAATCTACATCCGTTGCACCCATTGTATTTCCTTATTTGCCCTGTCTGGCACTTCTGTAAACAAAGTAAACAAAATCACACAACACCAGGTTTGTTCAATACATCGCATCAGTTGTATTGACACTATGATCATTTGCTATAAATTCTGTGGCCTGTGATCCTGCCCCACTCGCTACTTGATGAAGGAGCAGTGCTCCGAAAGCTTGTACTTCCGAATAAACCTGTTGGATTATCAGCTGGTGTTGTGTGATTTTTTTTTTAAACTTTGTTCACCGTAGTCCAACACCAGCTCCTCCACATCTTCATCAAAGCAGACGTCTGTGAGACATGATTGTTCTTTTGAGATTTGGAGAGTTGCTTCTAGCTAATTTCATTCAGGTGTGTAGCACGGTGGGCGGCACGGTGGCACAGTGGTTAGCACTGCTGCCTCACAGCGCCTGAAGACCCGGGTTCAATTCCCGACTCAGGCGACTGACTGTGTGGAGTTTGCACGTTCTCCCCGTGTCTGCGTGGGTTTCCTCCGGGTGCTCCGGTTTCCTCCCACAGTCCAAAGATGTGCGGGTCAGGTGAATTGGCCATGCTAAATTGCCCGTAGTGTTAGGTAAGGGGTAATGTAGAGGTATGGGTGGGTTTCGCTTCGGCGGGTCGGTGTGGACTTGTTGGGCCGAAGGGCCTGTTTCCACACTGTAAGTCTAGTCTAGTCTAGTCAAAACCAACCTTGAATATCCTAAAATTTACTTACATCAGATAATAAGCCAACTGTCCTGTAAATGCCCAGATAAGCTCATTCTTTATTTAAAGGTGGTTCTGCATCAACCATTCTCCAGTTCCAACCCTTATTTCCTGAACAACAATCTATGCCTGCCTTTTTCCTCCGGTTAAATATTAGGAAGCCATTGATTTGTGTTCAATCACATTCACACTCCATTCAAATGTCATTGACTTCCTACCAAGTGTCTACAACTGAACCAGATGGTTCACTCTCCTGATATCATATTTGACTCTGGATAAGTTTCCAACCGTGTATTCAGCTGATCATTAAATCCTCCTATTGCCACCTCCATAACATCGGCTGAATGCTCCCCTTGTCTCAGTTCATCAGTTGCTCAAACCCTCATTCATTCCTCCATTGTCTCTAAACTTGGTCAAGCATACCCCTGGTAATCTCCCATGTTTTAATGTTAATAAGTTTGAGGTTCTCCAAAAAAACCTGCAGCTCCTGTCCTCATTCACACCATACTCCCCTCACTTGTTGACCATGTGTTTGCTGACACACACTGTGTCCCGATTAAACAGCACCCAATAAGAACAACATGGGAAATATGAGGAGCGGTTGGCCATTCAGCCCTTTGAATAACATTCAAACTGTGGCCTTAAATCAAGAAATTGCTGGAGAAAGTCAGCAGATCTGGCAGCTTCTGCGTAGAGAAATACTGGACGCGAAACATTAACTCTACTTTCTCTCCACAGATGCTGCCAGACCAGTTAGGTTCCCCAGTAATGTATGATTTTGTTTCAGATTTCCAGCATCCGCAGTTCTACCTTAAATCTACTTTCCTGTCTGTTGCCTTGAACTCCTTGAAACCTGTCTAGCTCAACCCTGCAGTGACTCTGCCTCCACTGTTCTCAAAGGTAGAGAATTCCAAATATTTGCAACCTTCTTGGAGAAAAAGGCTCAGCTCATCTGACTCCTTTGTTCTGAATCCATACCTCCACTTCTAGATTCTCCTCTGAAGGAGTCTCAATTTTAACATTCACACCCTTATTTTCAAGCCCTTCTGTAGTTTCACCCTTTAATATTTCTGTAATTTTCTCCAGCCATTCATCCCACCAGTATATTTGTTCTAATTCAGGAACACTCAAGATTTTAGCTGCTCCACCCTAGTCCCTGAGCATTCAAATACCAAGAACCCTTCTTCCTGAAACCGCACTGCCCCAGTACCTTATTCTTGTTCTTTAATATGCCCTTAAAGCTTACCTCTTATAGAATCCATATGGTGCAGAAACAGGCCATTCGGCCCAACAAGTCCACACCAACCCTCCGAAGAGTAACCCACCCAGACCCATTCCCCCTGCCCTATTACTTCACATTTACCCCTGACTAATGCACCTAACCTACTTATCCCTGAATACTACAGGCAATTTTTGCATGAGATTCGAGAGTGTGGTGCTGAAAAAGCACAGCAGGTCAGGCAGCATCCTAGGAGCAGGATCGACATTTTGGACAAAAGCCCTTCATCAGGAATGAGGCTTGTGGCTCAGGGGCTGAGAGATAAATGGGAGGGATGTGGGGCTGGGGGGAAGATGGATGAAGGTGAGGGAGAAGATGATAGGTCAGAGAGGAGGATGGAGCAGATAGATGGGAAAGACAATGGACAGGTCAAGAGGGCGGTGCCGAGGTGGCAGCTTCGGACTGGGATGAGGTGGGGGGAGGGGAAATGAGGAAATTGTGAAATCCACATTAATCCCATGTGGTTGCAGGGTCCTGAGGCGGAAGATGAGGTTTTCAGGTGTCAGATAGCTTGAGTTTAGCGATGGAGGAGGTCCAGCTCTTACATGTCCTTATTGGAGTGGGAAGGGGAGTTGAAATGTTCAGCCATGGGGCAGTGGGTTTGGTTGGTTAGTGCAGGTGTCCCAGAGATGTTCTCTGAAACGATCCACAAGTTGGCATCCTGTCTCCCCGATGTAGAGGAGACTACATCGAGTGCAACAGATACAGTAAATGACATTTGTGGAAGTTCAGGTAAATTTCTGTCGGATGTAGAGAGATCCTTTGAGTCCTTGGAGGGAGGTGAGGGAGGAAGAGTGGGCGCAAGTTTTGCACTTCCTGCGGTGGCAGGGGAAGGTGCCAGGAGTGGAATGAGGGCTGGTGTGGGGTGAGGGTGGATCCGAAAAGGGAGTCGCAGAGGGAATTGTCTTTCCAGAACACTGATAGGGGTGGGGAGGGAAATATGTCCCTAGTGATGGGGTGTGTTTGTAGCTGGTGGAAGTGATGGAGGATGATGCAATGTATTTGGAGGTTGGTGGGGTGGAAGGGGAGGACCAGGAGTTTTCTGTCCTTGCTGCATTCGGAGGGGTGGGGTTCAAGGGCGGAGGTGTGGAAAGTGGAGGAGATATGTTGGAGGGCATCATCGAACACGTGGGAGGGGAAATTACAATATTTGAAGAAGGAGGCCATCTGGGATGTTCTGTGGTAGAATTGGTCATCCTGGAAACAGGTGCGGCAGAGACGGAGGAGTTGGGAAGAAGGGATGGCATTTTTACAGGAGGCAGGGTGGGAGGAGGTATAGTCCAGGTAGCTGTGGGAGTTGCTGGGTTTGTAGCAGATGCCTGTGGTTAGTCGGTTGCTGGAGATGGAGATGGAGATGGAGAAGTCCAGGAAGGGGAAGGCATTGTCCAAGATGGTCCCGAGTAATTAGAGGTTGAAGTTGATGAACTTTTCAACCTCCTTGTGGGAGCATGAGGTAGCGCCGATACAGTCATCAATGTAGCGGAGAAAGAGCTGAGGAATGGTGCCAGTGTAACTGCGGAAGATGGACAGTTCCACGTGCCTGACAAACAGGCAGGCATAGCTAGGGCCCGTGCAGGTGCCCATGGCTACCCCTTTGGTTTGAAGGACGTGGGAGGATTTGAAGGACAATTTATTTAAGGTGAGGACCAGTTCAGCCAGAAGGATGGTTGTGTCAGCGTGAGAGGAAGAAACAGAGGGCTTGGACGCCTTCGTCGTGGTGGATGGATGTGTACAGGGACTGGATGTCCGTGGTGAAGATAAGGCTAAGAGGGCTGGGGAAACAAAAGTCTTGAAGGAGGTGAAGGGCGTGGGTGGTGTCCCAAACATAGCTGGGGATTCCTGGACTAAGGGGGACAGGACGATGTCAAGGTAGGCAGAGATGAGTTCGGTGGGACAGGAGCAGGCTGAGACAATGGGTCAGCTGGGATAGTCAGGTTTGTGAATCTTCAGTAGGAAGTAGAATTGGCGGTGTGAGGTTCACAGACAATGAGGCTGGAGGCTGTGGATGGGAGGTCCCCAGAGGTGATGAGGTTGTGAATCATCTGGGAGATGATAGTTTGGTGATGGGAGGTAAGGTCGTGGTCGAGGGGGCAGTAGAAGGAGGTGTCTGCAAGTTGGCACCTGGCCTCAGTGATGTAGAGGTCAGTGCTTCAAACTACCACAGTGCCCCCCCCCCCCCCCCGCTCCTTTATCTGCTGGTTTGATGGTGATATTGGGGTTTAGGTTGGAGTGGAGGGCTGTGCATTGTAAAGGTGAGAGGTTGAAGTGGGTGAGGGGGTCAGACAGGTTGAGGCGGTCTATTTCACTGTAGCAGTTGGAAATGAAGAGTTCAAGGGTGGGTGACAGGCCAGCACGGGGGTGTCCAGGTGGGTGGGGGGTGTTGGAGGCTAGCGAAGGAGTCTTCGGTGGGTGGGCGGGATTCTTGTTTGAAAAAGTGGGGCTGGAGGCAGGAGCGGTGGAAGAAATGTTCAACATCACGATGCATGTTGAAGTCATTAATCTGGGAGCCTAGAGGGTTGAATGTGCGGCCTTTGCTGAGGACTGAATGTTCACCCTCAATAAGGGGGAGGTCTGGGAGAATAGCAAAAACATGACAGGGCTGGGAGCTAGGACCTGGGGTGGGAGTGGAGCTGGGAGTGGGGACAGAGGCTGCTACTGGAGTGGGCGTGGTTATGGGGTCAGGAGTGATGTCACCAACAAATTTAGTGTGGCCAATTCACCTAACCTGCACGTCAAGTGAGTAAGGAGGGAGAGCTGGGGAACGAAGAAATGGAGGAGTGAGAGGAGGACAGCAGTCAGAAGGAGTTGGGGAAGGGAAATGGCAGAAGGTAAGAGGGAGTCAGTGGGGAGCAATGACAGGGTTGAGAAGGTGGAGTGGGTGACGTGGGGAAAAGCATGAGATAGACAATTGACCTGCACAGGGAGAGCCAGGATGCTTGTAGCTGTGCAGGGTCATGAGGAGTGAAAGTGCAGAGGCAGGGCTGAGAGAGTAGTGAGAGAATAGGATTTGCAGCAGCGAGAGCGTGGGTTTAAGGGTGAGATTAGGATGGGTAGGTTTGAGTGAGAGGAAAGGAGTGGGGGAGAGAGTGAGAGGGTGAGAGTGTGTATGTGTCAAGGGCACTGAGATATCTGGAGGGTGGAAAGGAGAAAGAGTCTCTTCTAATCTGTTGTGGGGTTGAAAAGAAGGTATCTGGAGATTTTGGTGAGGAGTCTGTTCTGGGGTGGAAGGCTGGGGTGTGATGGCTTAGTCTTCTGCAAACTGACTACCTCTTAATCAAGATTTTGGCTATTTGCCCTAATATAGATCTTTATACATAGCTTAGTATCCGTTTTTGTTTCATAACACTCCTGCGAACTACCTGGGAACATTTCATTCAGGTTGTTGCTGTTAGCTTGGCTTCAATAATTTATTCACCTACGACCCGTAATGCAGGTAGTTCTTATATAATGTGATAGCTGTGTTTTCATGCAGCCCGCATTATATAAAAATCGTATTTTTGAAACAGCACTTGAAGTGTTGCCAGAGAAATCGTGTTACAGCTAACGCACATTTTAAAAATTCACACTTTAAAAAGGGGCAGCATGGTGGTTCAGTGGTTAACACTGCTGCCTCACAGCGTCAGGGACTGACTGTGTGCAGTTTGCACATTCTCCCCTTGTCTGTGTGGGTTCCTCTGGATGCTCCGGTTTCCTCCCACAATTCAAAGATGTGCAGGTTAGATGGATTGTCATGCTAAATTGCCCCTAGTGTTCAGTGGGTGAGGTGCATTGGTCAGGGGTAAATGTAGAGTAATAGGGTAGGGGAGTGGGTCTTGGTGGGTTACTCTTCGTAGGGCCAGTGTGCACCTGTTGGGCTGAAGGGCCTGTTTCCACACGAGGGATTCTATGTCAATGTCAAAAACTGTGTCCCAAATTTGTTAATCGCGTTACAGTGGATTTGTGTTAACGAAATAGAATGACCTGTACTCTGCAAAAGTCCAGTCTTGTCTGATCTCAGACGCTAATCTTAGGCTCAGGCCTGGTTCGTACTTGGATGAGATACTACCTGGGAATACCATGTGCAATCGTGTAGGGGTCTTTCAACACAGTGGTAGTGTGAGTCATGTTTAAGTCCCACCTGTGCTGGAAGAATCGTATAACATAATTCAAAATAATTATAGGATTAATGTACAGTGAGGGGCTGTTTTGGCACAGTGATAGGTGTCCCTGCCTCTGAGTCAGGAGGCCTGGGTTCAAGTCCCACCTGCTCCAGAGTTGTGTGATAATATCTCGAGGCAGGTTTTTTTTTTAATTATCCCAAATTGCCCCCTATCCATCAGAGCATTGCTCATTGTACAGGCATGTTATATATCCCTATTTTATATCCAGTATGAAAACAATGATTGTTGCATAGTACTTCCAAAATACCTTCATTATTTCTGAACAACAGCCATAAATTAGCAGTCCTTCCTTGTCTCAGAGGTCTGATTCTCATCTATTGAAATACTTGATTATTTTTCTCTTCATGAATTTCATATCTGCTGTGTGTCCTCTTCATTTTCCTTATCGGACTCTCTAGCTCATCTCTTAATTCCTTATTTTCTTATACTCTCATTTTATTTTCATTTTTACTCTTAGAGAGCTTGGACAATCACTACTTGAATTTCAATTAGATCTCTTAGTGAACCAATGACATCTGGAAACTAAGAATAGTTCTTGCCATTCTACTGCAATGTATTTATTCTGAAATTTTAGGTGCTCCATTTCTTATCTTTGAGGAACCATATTGCACTATGTGTACCGTTTGCTTATCTAAAATACAAGGTGCTCTGTCTACAGCATAAGGGAGTGGAACTGACATCAGAACACAGAACAAGAATCGAAGGGATTGACTTATAATTAAGCTTTTTGAATTTATCTCACTCTACAGTAAGACGTATTAGTTTCTCTGAGACCTTTGCCCCACAGTTAAAATTGTGGGGAAGGACATTACAATCCTCTGGCAGCAGGATTATTGGTGGGGAGGCCTGTAAAATCCTGTGGATGCTCTTTTTGGTTGCCAGCCTGATCTAGCAACAACATATTATGGTCCATGAGCAAAGGAAGGGAAAGCCTCACCAGCCCAATGCAGGCCCTTCAGAGACCAATTAATGTCTGCTGAAGGACTCCTTTCTGACTGCCCACCAGTTTTAGACAGGTGAAAGAGATCATCAGGAAGGAGGTTTGGTGGGGGTGGGTGAGGTGCTTTTAGGGGTTGCATTTGGAGAGGGTGTATGTCAGCTTGTTTGGCCTTAGTTGCGATGAGTACAGTTGGTAAGTGTCCCCCTTATGATTAGGGGCTTATAGTATAAAACAGAACACAAGTTTGTACCTCCAAAAGTGTACTGCTGCCCACACTAGTGCCACTTTCCTGCAGTCTTGAGTGTTGTGACACTTAAGATGTTCATCCAAATACTTTTTAAAGGTTGTGAGGTTGCCTGTCTCAACTACCTCCCAGGCAGTGCATTCTAGATCCCCTCTATCCTCTGGGTGAAAAAGTTTTACCTCAAATTCCATGTAAACCTCCTGCCTTTTACTTTAACTTATGTCCCTGCGTATGCCACCTTTCTATTCACCCTGCCCATGCCCCTCGTAATCTTACACACCTCTATCAGATCACCCACCAGCCTTCTTTGATTTAAAGAAAGCAACCTGAGTTTATCAAGCCCCTCTCCATAGCTAAAATGCTCCATCCCAGGGAAAGTCCTGGTGAACTTCATTTGCAACCTCTCCAGTGCAATCTCTTCCTTCTCATGTCCAGCTGTGGCCTAACCACAGTCCTGTTTGGTTCCAATGTGACTTTCCTGCTGTTATAATCTATGACAAGGTTGATGAAGGCAAGCATCCCAAATGCCTTCTTAATTACCCTCATAACATGTCCTCTCACCGTAAGGGATCTGTGGACCAGCACCCCAAGTTCCCTCTGTTCCTCTATGCTTCCTAGTATCTTGTCATTGATTGAGTACTCCCTTATATTGTTCCTTCTTCTAAAATGCGTCAGCAGACATTATCATGGGTAAATTCCAACCCACACCAACCAACCTCACGGTCCTGTGGCTGAACACTTCAATTCCCTCCCCATTCCACTGAGGACATGCAGGTCCTGTGTCATCTCCATCGCCAAACCCTTACCACCCGACATCTGGAGAAAGAATGCCTCATCTTCTGCCTTGGGACTCTACAACCACATGGAGTTAATGTGGATTTCACCAATTCCTCATTTCTCTATCCCCCTCCTTATCCCAGTTCCAAACCTCCAACTTGGCATCGTCCTCTTGACCTGTCCATCTTCCTTCCCACTTATCTGCTCCACCCGCCTCTCCTTCTCCCCCACCTTCATCGACCTATTGTATTCTCAGCTACCTTTCCCCCCAGACCCACCCCACTCCTATTTGTCTCTCAGCCCTCCGGCCCACAAGTCTCATTCCTGATGAATGGCTTTTGCCCAAAACATCGATTCTCCTGCGCCTTGGATGCTGTCTGACCTGTTGTCCTTTTCCAGCACCACACTCTCGACTCTGATCTCCTCACTTTCTCCTAGTTAAATTCCATGTCATCGATCTGCCCATCTGACCTATCCATTTATTTCCTCCTTTAATATAATATCTTCGTGCTCAGTGCCAACCAGCCAGCCAATCTTTGTGTCATCCAGAAACTTGCTTATCATCTCCCCCACAGTCTCTTCTACATCATTGATGAATATCACAAATAATAAGGAACCCATCACTAATCCCTAAGCCATGCCACTGCATACTGGGCTCCAGCCATACAGCCTTCTACCACAACTCTCTATCTCCTGTCACTAATTCAATTTTGGATCCACCTTGCCAAATCACCCTGGATCCTACATGCTTTGACCTCTTTTAGTTTCCCCTATGGGACCTTCTCAAAGATCTTGCTGAAATCCATCTAAACTACATCAACTGCTCTACCCTCATTCAATGACTTGGTTACTTCCTTGAAATATTCCACCAGATTTTTTAGACATGATCTATCTCTGACAAAGCCATGTTGATTTCCCTGATCAAACCTTGCCTCTCAAAGTGGAGACAATTATTTTCCTTTGCTATTTTCTGTAATGGGTTCCTTCCCACTGACGTGAGACTCACTGGTCTTTAGTTCCCAGGTCTACCTTTACTCCCTTATTGTAAAATGAAACCACATTAGCTGGACGCTTGGTAGCTGGCACTTGCTGTGCGGCCACAGACAATTTAAAAATTTGGGTCAGGGCCCCTGTAATTTTTTCCCTTGCCTCCCACAGCAGGATACAACTCATCCGGACCTGGGGATACGTTCACTTTTAAATCCATCAAAACCTCCAACACCTCCCCACTTCTTACATCAGTCTGCTCAATAACTTCACAATCCATCTTCTCAAATTCTCTTTCTCCCAAATAAAGACAGGTGTGAAGTGCTAACTTAATACGTTGCCAGTCTTCTCTCACTTCAAGCACAGAATACCCCCTTGGTCCCTAATAGGTCTTGGTTATTCATTTCCCCTTGAAATACTTGTAGAATTTCTTGAGATTCTAGTATTTTCACATTGCTCCCCATTGCTCTCCTAATTGATTTTTGAGAGGTTGCCCCTCCCCCACCCCACCCCTCACTTCATTGTTCTCATTGTTCTGCTATAAATTTACCCTTAAGCAGCAGTTCCCAATCTATTTTGGCCAGATCTTATTAAAAATAAAATCTGCCTTAACCCAATCCAAAATTCTTTTTGCAGACCAGCTTTTTCCTTCTCCATTACATATTTCTAACATATGGTGTCATAATCATTACCACTAAAATGTTCCCACTGTCACCTCGAATGCCAGAATTCGGTCCAACACTGCACTGTCCTTTGTTGGACCATCTACACATTGACATGAAAAGCCAACCTGTATACATTTTAAGAAATCTTCCCCTTCAAAACTCTTTATAATATGATTACCCCAATTAGTATTGGGTCCGCCAAGGTCTGACCTTTCCTCCCTGTTTTTTTGCAACCTGACTCCCAAGCTCCTCAAGCGCTCCTCCCCTCCCTCCAGTGAGCCCCCTGTCCTCACCCCATGAGGATATCTCTGGATTTAACTCCTGTCACCTTGTTCTGTCGACTTCATGCAATCCCAGCAATGGCCACTGTTCTTCGGGGTGCTTCTTGACATTAAGTTCCATCTATCCCACGTTCGTCCATTTCCATAGCCCACCATGATGCCCCTGAAGTCTGCTACCATCTTTCTCACCTGTGTAATACTTTTTTAAGTTTTGTATGATCTCCAATGTTGTTTGCTTCCTAAGCTGTCTGACAGATTTCTGGATTTGTTATTAAAATTAAAATATAAAAATATTAACACAACTGAAAGAAAGGAGTAATTTGTTAGCATGTCTCTCTTAATTTAGAATTAAACCTAGCCACATTTCCCTTAGTCCAGTGGAATAGGTGCAAGTCCCACTATTCAACTGGATAAAGAATTCTCCCAGTCTGTTTACCAACAGTCTCCCTCCACCCAAAAGAGCAATAAAAAATTAATTGGTAATTGATAGTCTTGCCATGTGTAAATGGTTTTTGTGACAGTTATTGTGCTTCAAAATAACTAATCATATTCCAAAGACTCTATAAAAGAATTTCTCCATTTGATTGGTGGCATGAAATGAGATTAATACCAAAATAAATGCGCTGAGGAATTTTATGATTCATGATGATGAAATTGTTTGGTGTATTGGGACAGTTCCATATTAACTTTTCCTGCGTTTGCAGATACACCTTCAGCCAGTGAGTTGGCTGGACTCTCAACCAGCAAGGGCACTCAAGCTTTCAGCAGGTTTCACAATGGCATCGAAAGCATCTCCTCCCGAGATTCCATTAATATTGACAGGCCTCCATTCACAGTGGAGCCATGCAGCGGGACAGTCGCAGCCATGGGAACACAGGAATTCAAAGTCAAGTTTATCCCCTTGGAGGTTGGCGAGTTTGAGGCATCACTCATCTGCAGGTAAAAGTTGGTTGAAAGTATCCCAAGGTGATAGGAATAGGATCCTTAGTCAAGGAGTGCGATTAACTGCACCCATCTCGTAAATTCTGTTCACAAACTTCTTGAGATGCTTTAGGCCAAAGCCTGATCTTTGAAATTCAACACTGCTCCCCTGATTCTGGATGAAAAAGATAAGGTCATATTGTATCTTCCATACACTATCCCATGTTGCTGATCTTTAAGGGTGACAACCACTACAATTCATGGAGTTCTTCTGTTATGTGTGAAAATCTGCATCATAAATGAGGGACCCTGTTATCCAATATCATGTGCCTCTGTAAACGCCAAATTCTTATCGAATGTCAGGACTCACCAACATCCTGGCTAAGAGCTTCTGCACTAGTGTCCTTATTGATTGATCTAGGTATACTAAGCAAGGTGGGAGCCCTCATATTTCGGATAAAGTCATCTCTTCCTAGGGGAAGCAACTAATCTGAAAATTGCCCCAGTGTTTTTCTAGGGTTGACTTATTTGTATTTTATTTTTCCAGCATAGATATAGATACAGAAGAGAATAGTGCACTCTCCTGCATTTGAGTCCACTTGTCTGCATTTAAAAAATTCTATCAGAATTGCCTGGTGATGGGAATCATGACTGATGTGATTAAGTGGTTTGGGAAATTACATACCATTGCATTGCCATGACTGGAAGCTAGTGTGAGCCAAGGTAGCGCTATAAATAAGTTATCCCTCAGCACATTTCTTAACACTTAATTTCTGCTATGCAGTTTAAAGTTTGATAATTACTTCAAGTGCTAAAAGTGAGCAGAGTTTAATCTGCATTGTCATAATTAATTATGAGGAGGTTCAGAAAGCTGCAGTTTATTTATAGCAGCTACTCATTGGTGCTGGTCTAACGTGTTTTAAATCTGCTGTATAGTTAAGGTTTTCCAGAAAGCCTATGGCAAGAAAATGGGCTGTAAATTTAAATGGAATCGTTAATGAAGTTCACAGGATTAGTTGAATAGCGAGCACCTGCTGACGTTAGGTGTCAGAATTATCGCATTCAGCAAGATTTTCAGCACCCATTGTGTGTACCTCATGTACATCTTCTCATTTCACTTCATCTTCCCATCTGTTCTGAAGGCACCGGGGTAACAATTCCACACTTTACTTCAGCCCACTTATTCCTCCCCAACATGATTGTTCTTCACACATGATTGAGACAGTCTCTATCAAGAGCCAAATCAACCGCAGGGGAATCACCTCATCACGTAGAATCGTAGAGATATACAGCACAGGAAAGGGCCCTTAGCCCATCGATCAAAAACAGTCACCTGACTATTCCAATCCCATTTTCCAGAATTTGGCCCATAGCCTTATCTACTTTGGCATTGCAAGTAGACCACTAAATACTTCTTAAATGTTCTGAGAGTTTCTGCATTAAATCTCTGTCCCCCGGTCACTGACCTCTCTACCAAGGAGAAAGGTACCTTCCCATCCAAACTCTGTGCCTCATGTATCCCCTCATAATTTTAAACAACTCAATCTTGTCCCCTCTCAATCTCCTGTGCTCTGAGGAAAACAACTACAGTCTGTCCAATCTCTTTTCATAATTGAAATTCTCCACCCCAGGCAACATTCTGGCAAATTTTGTTTGCATCCTCTTCAATGCTGTCACATTCTTCCTACACTGTGGATTCCAGGCCTGAACACAGTACTCAATGTCTCATACAGTTCCACCAGTATTACTCTGTTCTTAAAGTCTATGCCTCAGCCAATAAGGGCAAGTAACCTACATGCCTTTATAACCACTTTATTCAATTGCCCTGATATCTTAAAGGACCAGGGAACACAGACACCAAGGTCCCTCTGATCCTTGGTGCTTCCCAAGGTCACACCATTCATCATATATTTCCTTGCCTTGTTAGTCCTGCCACGTGCATTACTTCAAATTTATCTGATTGTATTCCATTTGCCACTGATCAGCCCATCTGACCAGCTCATCTCTGTCCTCCTGTCATTTAAGGCTGTCCTCCTCACTATTTACTACCCCATCAATTTTTATATCATCTGTGAACTTACTGATCAAACCTGCAACATTCAAGTCTGAATCATTTACGTATTCCGCAAACAGCATGGATCCCAATACTGATCCCTGTGGAATCCCACTGGATACAGGGTTTCAGTCACCAAAACATCTTTCATCCGTCACACTCTGCTTTCTGCCACTCAGCTAATTCTGTATCCAATTTGCCAAATTTCCTTGCATTCCATTGGCTCCTAAGTTCATTATTAATCTCCCATGCAGGCTCTTATGTGAAGCTTTGCTGAAGCCCAAGTAGATATGTCAAATGCATTGCTCTCATCTACACACCTTTGTACTATGACTGCATTTAACATTTTAGCAAATGTTCGGATCATGAGATCACAGGGACCTTCTGGACTGTATTGCATGTTGTGTGCATTCCTCTCATTTGTAGTGTCCAGCGACATTTTAATATTGTCAGACCCACATTCTCTGAAAAAGCGATGCAGGCATACACTAATGCAGATACATGCAGACAGATTTACACACACAAGCAAATTCACCCATGCACATGCATGCGCGCACACACACACACACACATACTCATACACAGGCAAACACAGAGCAACATACAAACATTGACGCAGATACAGATGCACAGACATTTACACACTATGATACACAGAGATATAGACATGCATGCAATCATACAGACACACACATATACAGTCGCGCGGACGAAGACTATACTGACATACACACATTGGCAATCAGGCTAGACAAATACTTGGAATCATATTTAGATACTGAGTCACACATAGATGTATGAGCAGAACACACACACGCTCATATTTTATTTCAGAGGAAACTTTGGAGGTGCTAAAACTCACAATAATTGCACAGAACTTAGTAATTGCAAAATGTTCAAGCACATGAGGAAAAGTTTTCATATTTATGAATTTTTCTGTTCCTTTTATTCCCTTAGCATTCCAAATTTGAAAGCGGGGTTGCAGGACCGAGTGGTAGCCGTGAAGGGCCGCAGCCTCCTCCCATTCTGCCATTTTGAGCTGGAAGACTCTAATTACATCAGCGGAAACAGGCGTAACCCTGAGTTAAGTGGCCCGAGGGGTGCTCCTCCAGGGGTAACCCTTGACCCCAACACACGTGTCATCGAATTCCAAGCTGTGGGTGTGAACACAATCAATCGGAGGTATGACAAAGTAACATCAAATTGCATCATTCCATGAAAACGAATTTATATGTTTTAAGTGTATTTAAAATAACATCCTGTTGTAGGGTTAAACAGCATGGAAACAGACCCTTCGGTCCAACTCATCCATGTGGACAAGATAATCTGACCTAATACTTGTCAGCATTTGGTCATATTCCTCTAAACCTTTCCTATTCATGTACCCATCCAGATGCCTTTTAAATGTTGTAGTTGTACCAAGCCTCTTCTACCTCCTCTGGCAGCACCATCCTCTGCATGAAAAAGTTGCCCCCTAGATCCCATTTAAATCTTTCCCCACTCCTCCTCAGCCTATGCTCTCTAGTTTTGGACACCCCTACCCTGGGGAAAAGACCTTGACTATTTGCCTGATGAAGGGCTTATGCTCGAAACGTCGAATTCTCTATTCCTGAGATGCTGCCTGGCCTGCTGTGCTTTGACCAGCAACACATTTGCAGCTGTGATCTCCAGCATCTGCAGACCTCATTTTTTACTATTTACCTTATCCATGTAACTCATTATTTTATAATGAGGTCACCCCTCAGCCTCCGATGCTCCAGGGAAAAAAAGCCCGAGCCTATTTAGCATCTCCCTATAGTTCAAACCGTCCAACCTTGGCAACGTCCTTGTAAATCTTTTCTGAACCCTTTCAAATTTCACAACATCTTTTCAACAGCAGAGAGACCAGAATTGAATGCAGTATTCCAAAAGTGGCTGAACCAATTTCCTGCACAGCTGCAACATGACTTCCCAACTCCGATACTCAATGAACTGACCAATAAAGGCAAGCGTAACAACTGCTTTCTTCACTTACCTGTGACTCCGCTTTCAAGGAGCTATGAACCTGCATCCCGAGGTTTCTTTGTTCAGCAATACTCCCCAGGACCTTACTATTAAGTGTATAAGTTGCCCTGATTTGCCTTTCCAAAATTAGCACCTCACATTTATCTAAATTAAACTCCATCTGCCACTCCTCGACGCATTTGCCCATCTGATCAAGGTCCCATTGTAATCTGAGGTAACCTTCTTCGCTGTCCACTACACCACCAATTTTAGTGTCATCTGCAAACTTACAAAGCATACCTCTATATTCACATTCAAAACATTTAGTAAATGATGAAAAGCAGTGGACCTGGTCACTCTTCTGTGCTTAATGTATTGGTAGAATCCCATGGAATCTCCTTAACCCTATTTGCCAAAGCTATGTCATGTCCCCTTTTTGCCCTCCTGATTTCTCTCTTGAGTGCACTGTCACTGCTCTCTTCGCATGATCACTGAGGCTATACCTGACGTATGCTTCCTTCTTTTTTCTTGACCAGTGCCTCAATTTCTCCAGTCATCCTGCATTTCCTACACTTCCTAGCCTTGCCCATGTATATACTAACAGGAACATGCTGTCTCTGAACTCTCGTTAATTTTGTTGTCTTTATGCCAAGAAAATTCAAGGCTGCTTTCTGCCATTAGCATCTGTCCCTGTTTCCTGCACACAACCATCTCAGAGATAAACGAGAAGTCTTACATGGAAGTTCACAGCTCAGGACAGGTCATTCAACCCAACAAATCTATGTTGGTGTTTATTCTCCACATGATCCTCTTCCCAGTTTCTTCACCTACCTTTATTAATATATCTTTCTATTCCATTCTTCTTCACAACTGTCTAATTAGTGCTTCAATGCATGTATTGTATTTGTATTGTGTATATCCACATCACTCCATTGTATTGCATATATTCACAGAGTTCCATGTCCACATGGTCTCCAGATAGGTATTTCTCCTGAATTTCTCATTTAATTTATTGATGATCTCTTATATTTGTAGCCTTCATTTGGGGTCCCTGACAAGCAGAAAATCTATCTTTGTCTACCTTATCAATACCCTTCATAATTCTTCTTCTCATCGGATACCTCTCAGCCTTGTCACTCATAGAAAGGGATCCCCAGTCTGGTCTTTCCTGTTGTTTAAGACTGATTATTTTATTTCTCTAGCTGACCTCTTTTGACCTGTTATAACTTCCATGACCAACATATCTTGAGATAGGACTTGAACCAGGACTCTCTGGTTCCAGGTCTGAGACAGGAACACTGTCACTGCTTCAAATAAGACTGATTTGAGACTGGTTTATGTTATCTCTTGCCGCTCACGGTCTAGTTCAGTTTCTGGTCAATAATGTATTTCAGGGTGTTGATAGTGGGAGTTTCAGTGATAGTAATGCCATTAAAGGCAAATGGAGGGGCAATTCATCAGCAGATCTTCAACAAGTTGTTTGAAATCAGCAACTTGCCGTGTGGAAACCGCGGTACTCTGTGACAGTGAGACAACATTCAGTGCTGAATAACCTGCTATCATTCAACACACAGCATATTTGTGTCGATACAAAGTGCAACTGCTATTAGTTCTTTTTGGATGTGAGCAAAACAAGTGGAAGAAATGGGTCCCTTTTGGTGTCCATTGCACTTTCTACACAATCGCATCCTGGTTCCTCAGTCCAGTTCTTCTCCTTCCCCCAGAAACTTACTCATTTTTGTTCTTTTTCCAATGTTTTATTTTCTGTTCTCTTTTAAACATTGTCATGGATTCTGCTTCCAGTTTGGCTTGTGTGAGGAGGACAAGTAAATGTTAGTTCGATTGCAGGCAGATCTTCATGTGAGCAGTGATAAGCATTTGAAATGAGCATCTGGGAACATTCATAGAGGCAGGAACCCAGAAATCGTTCAGGAAACCATTGTGTGTTACAATAGGGTGAATAAGGCTTCAGTCTGTGTATGTGAGATAAACAGTGATTAATGGATTTCCTCATCAGTTATGATCGCACGATCCCTTGCTTGTCAAATCACTGTTTTTGATTCCATTCTAGATTAAGCATATTAATTGTGAAGCTACACTGCCACCTGCCAGTAATGAAAATGCAGCACTGAATGCCCCATCCTGCTTTTCAAATCTGGCATATAATTGGAACTCTCATTTTAAATTAGTGGATATTCTACACTTTAATCAGAAGCTGCTTCAATTAAAGATTATTTTGTGAAGGTCAAGCCCTTTCTAAATACTGGGAGGAAATAAATGTAAAGGCAAGTCACCTGAGACTCTCCCCACTCCATCTCCCACTCCCCGCCTCAACCCCAGCAACATATCTCTGGGAGGGTGATTCTCATTCACAGAATCCTGGAACTGGTCCTAGGCTCATGCATCTTTATTAATAACCTTTCAATCCATCAGAAAATCAGAAGTGAAGTAGAACTAGGAGACACAATTTAAACTTGGGGCTCTTCCTTTTAAGGTCGAGATAAGGAATTATTTTCTCTTAGAGGGTCATGGGTCTTTGGAGTTCCCTTCACCAGAGAGCAGTGGGGGCATGTTCGTTGAACATTTTGGACAGACACTTACAAGGCACCCAAAGGTTATAGAATCTTAGAATCGCTACAGTGCAGGAATTGGATAATTGCCCCATCAGGTTTGCACAGATCCTCTGAAGATTATCTCACCAGACTCAGACTGCCACTCAATCCCTGCAATCCTGCAGTTACCATGAATAACCCGCTTAACCTGCGTATCCCTGGACACAGTGACACAATTTAGCATGGCCAATCCACCTCATCAGCACATCTTTGGACTGTGGGAAGAAACCCATGCAGATACAGGTAGAATGTGCAAAGTCCACACAGACAGACAACCGAGGCTGGATTGAACCCAGGTGCCATGAGACAGCAGTGCTAAACACTAAGCCATCGGGAGGCAAATTGTGGCATTGAAACCACAGTAAGATCAGCCACGATCTTATCAAATGCTAGAACAAGCTTGAGGGGCTGTATGGCCTACTCAAACTCCCCTTGTTCTTTTGTTTGCACAATGTTCAACACTATGCATGCCTCTTCAGATACTGTAGCAATCCATGTTCAAATACAGTAAGACTTGAACAAGGTCCAGGCATGAGCAATACGTGGCAAGGAACAAGTTCCAGGCAATGACTATTTCCAACTAGAGAGAATCCAACTGGCTCCATTTGCCTTTAATGACATTACTATCACTGAAACTCCCACTATCAACATCCTGAAATACATTATTGACCAGAAACTGAACTAGACCGTGAGCGGCACAGTGGCACAGTGGTTAGCACTGCTGCCTCACAGCGCCAGAGATCCGGGTTCAATTCCCATCTCAGGTGACTGACTGTGTGGAGTTGGCACATTCTCCTCCCCGTGTCTGCGTGAGTTTCCTCTGGGTGCTCCGGCTTCCTCCCACAGCCCAAAAATGTGCAGGTTAGGCGAATTGGCCATAGTGTTAGGTGAAGGGATAAATGTAGGGGAATGGGTCTGGGTGAGTTGTGCTTCGGTGGGTCGGTGTGGACTTGTTGGGCCGAAGGTCCTGTTTCCACGCTGTAAGTAATCTAATCTAGACCAGTAATATTGTAACGCCTTACTGGATAATGTGCTACAAATCAAGTTCTGCTATTCCTGGAGATATCACAAAAGATAAAGATTTTGTCAAAGTATGCAACATTCCCAATTTACCATGTCCTTTTAGACCCAGCTTGACAGAAAGCATAGTCCAGGTTTCTAGTACCTAACCAGAATTACTATATATTACAAATAGATAGAGTCCAGCTACAGGTAAATCATGATGAACCACTCACATACAACTCAACTAGTTCAAATTCTATAAACTCCCCTTACCCTATATACAGACACAAAATAAAACATGGTGTTATTAGACCATAAGTCAAAGGAGAAGAAACCATTCAGCCCATCGAGTCTGCTGTACCATTTGATGAGACCATGACTGATTTGATAATCTTCAACTCCGCTTTCCTGTCTTTTCCCTGTGAAACTGCCATTATGCATTCAAAATCTGTCTTATCTCAGCTTTGAATATACTTAATGACGCAGCCTTGAACGTCTTCTGTTGTATAGAATTTCACAGATCCCTTACTCTCCAAGACAACAAATTCCTCCTCATTTCTGTCTTAAATGTGCGACCTGTAATTCTGAGATAATGCTGTCTGGTCTTGGGCTTTCCCAAGGGGAAACAACCCCTCCACATCTACCCATTGAGTCCCCTGAGAATGCTGAATGAACGAGAGAAATAATATGAAGACTGTTCAATTGGTCCCTGTCCATTGAGTTTGCTGAGATGATCCTTTGGGCTTTTCAGGTCCAGTTGACCTTTCTCTGACATGCAAGAGGCACAGAATGACTTGTTCATAGTTAATAAATTATCTGCATTATTGGATGAAAGCAATGGTCAAAGCAACTGATGATAGAAAATAAATTGCCATTTTTCAGACATTAGGTATCCATTCACCCGCTCACCTATCCCACCATATTCATCTTCCTTTACTGATTCCATTATCATAAGATCCAAGACCCAGTGTCTGGGGAACTTTGGGCCTAAGCATTCAACCATTCAATTGCAGGTAAAGTGTGAACAAATTTCCAGATCCTTGTGTTAGTGTGAAAAGTGGCCTTTCACATCTAGACCCATATGTTCAGCCCAGTGGAGGATTTATTCTATGGCAGGATCTCTCCACTTTATCCAAGTTGCAATGGTCTCAGATAACAATGTTGCTGACACCCAATTCAGACCATCATGACTCAGTATTTTGTACCAACTTGAAAGGCCCTTGCTGGGTTCCAGTGGGAAGCTTTATCCACTAATTTAAATGACACATGTCAAGAAATAATTGCTCTTCAGCTGAAAACAAACACTAGCCTATTATCTATCCTGTCACAAAGATCCTTGAAATGTGCCACATAATTAGCATTTAAACACATTAAATTGTCAACATGAAAAATATATTCAGAAGGGGAAAAACATCAAGGGACCAATCAGTAAAAAAATGCTGAAAATGCACACTATGCTGGTCAGTATCTGGAAAAGGAAACTTGCTTAATGATCTGGGTATTATGATGTAGAGTGTAACCATCAAACTATTTTTCATATATCTCCAGCAATTTCATATTTATTTCTAATATTTGTTGACTTTTTATCAGAAATACGAACATTAACTGGTGGGGTGATAAATGATTTTAGAATCTTAATTATTGCCTGAAAATCTCTCTGTCATCTATTTGCATCTCTCTCTAATATTTAATGTTTAAGTGAGTGAATGTAGTATTAATTTGGAAAGTGCAGAGCAATTAAACACTTTTCATCCAGTGTCAGCATCAAATTAGGATCTCCATTGAAGCCGACATGATGGGTCACATTTTCATTCCCGAGGCTGATAGGGGAGTTGGGAGGCTACCAGGTTTACCACAACCACCTTTGGAAAGTGTTTCTGTCAGATCTGCTTTTTGCTCTGTAGGGGATTGGAGGGGATGTGTAACAAGTGGAGATGTAGTCAGGCCTGCCAACACCCAGATACAGATTGTAGCAGCCACAGGTTGTCAAGTGCCAGTCAAGTGTTAATTCTTGATGCCCTCCCAACCACTGACCTCCCCCCCACACCCCTGCCAATGACTCATGAAGCCCCATCCATGCCAACTGAACCCCCATCCAGCCCAATGTCAACTCTCCAGCCAGCCATACCATAACCCCACGCATTCTCAGATCAAAAGAGCACCAATTCATGTCCCCAACCTATTCACACATGGCTCCTTTTTACCCCCGTGCCAACCTATACCAGGTCTTGCTCCCCATCCGTCCCTGAAGCCCAAAATAAATCTCAAGCCAGCTCAACACCAACCCAATGTTAATCTCTGCCATTACCTATCACTCTTACCTCCAGATACTCTGTGTGCCAACTTAGTGCCAGGCCATTTTTTCCATCCACCCTTTCACATCTGAGAGGAGAAAAGCCAATCAAATAACAATTCATGAAAACCCATGCCCCCATCTCATGTTCTTTGCCCTTAGAGCCTCCATGCCAGTCTCCTAGTATCTAATATGGGCATACCTGTGGAGGCATATTGTGATGGAATAAAATAATGGTCTAATACTTCCTTCAATCTTCATTATAAATGAGAAAACACTCACAAATTTAAAAGTCCTGCAAGTATCTAATCAAATAGGCTTGTACTCATAACCTCATACCAACAAAGGCTAATCTGTTAATAACCTCTTTGAGCTGTTACGTTAGCTGTATATATGATCCCCTTCCCTGCCTAGGATAATTGTAGGTTGTGGAAAGTGTGAGATAATGTGGGCCTCTGTCAATAAACAGTTATTGGGACAGTTGAAACATATTGGTTTTCAGTTTTCGTTTAAACAAAGCAAACTTACTTTTTCAAACTTTTAAAAGGGCTGCGACTACATTAACTTCACAAACTGTGTTTTTATTCACCAGTCACCATCAGAGGCAGGCTACAGTTTTCTTAATCTTAAATGTTTGGAATTTAAATAATCTCTGCCACACCCATAATCCTGGAAAAAAAGCAATGAGTTGGGACAGACACCACCATTCGAAAAGCTTCCTGAGTCACCACACCTCCTTGAAAATCCAGCTCAACACTTTTCTTTTTGTCATGTTAACATTACCATATTTCTGAGTTAGACAGATGAAAAAGAGAGACTTGTGCTTGTACAACAATCTCTGTAAACACCAGACAAATGAAAATGCTGTACAAACACTGAAATACTTTGAAAGGGCATAGACACTGTTGTGACAAAGTACAAAGAACAGAAAACAGCACAGAACAGGAACCGACCCTTCAGCCCACCAAGACCACGTTGACACTTGATGCCTTTTTAAACAAAAACCTTTTCCCTATACACTGTCCGTATCCCTCTATTTTCTGTCTATTCATATATCTGTCAAGATGCTTCTTAAACATTGCTATTGTACCTGCCTCCACCACCTTCTCTGGAGTGGAATCGAGGCACTTATCACCCTCTGTGTAAAAAAAACCTGCCTGTCACATACCTCAAACCTATGTCATTTTTCCTCATTCCTGAAGAAGGGCTCACGCCCGAAACGTCGACTCTCCTGTTCCTTGGATGCTGCCTGACCTGCTGCGCTTTTCCAGCAACACATTTTCAGCTCAAACCTATGTCGCCAAGTAATTAATATTTCTACCCTGGGAAAAAGACTGTGCCTGTGCCTCCCATAATTTTGTAATGCAGAAGCACTAGTGTCTAACTCATAGCTGTCTTCTAAAGTCATGCTTTAGCCATCTGTTTAATGGTTAACTTCAACTGCCTCACATTTATTAGCATGCTGAAGCAGGGCTAATTATTACATTGGTGCTGAATTTATTCTGTATATCGTATGAACAGTAGATGAAGTGACCATGTTAATTGCTGTTCAGATTGAAATAAATATCTATTTACTCTTCTTAGGTCTTTTTACATAATGAATCCAACAAATACTGACTACTCCTTCCAGTGGGTGTCTGAAAGTGCACCAAATGTACGGGTGCAGCCAGTCTTCTTCTGCCTGACAGAGAAAGGATATATTGCAGCAGGGAAGAAGACCGAGGTTAGTTCAGACAAGACTCTTACTCTGTCTGTGCACAGATTTATGTAGCACCTTCAGTGTAGTTGAACATCGCAAGGTACTTCCAAGATGCAAAATCAAAAAACTTTTAACATCAAGTCACAAAAGGGTATATTAGGACATGATGAGAGCCAAATGGAAGTGCTAGACAAATTAAAAATGAGAATTAGATGAGCAGAGATACTTTGTCTTTAGTGCTGGGGGAGGTTAAGTTGGGTGATGAATGGATTTGAACACAAGGACACGAATGTTCAATTCTCAGTACAGCTAGTCAGCAAGCCATTGTACAACAGTGAGAATATGGGTGATGTTAAAATATAGAAACTAGGAGCAGGAATAGACCAGTTGGGCCTTTGGGTCTGCTCTAGTATTCAACATGGTCTTGGCTGATCCTCTATCTCTGCATTATGTTACCGTTTTCTCTCCATACCCTGCGATGCCTTTAAAATCTAAAAGTGTATCTATCTCATGAATCTATTCAATGACTTGGCCTCCACAGCCTTTTTTGATAGAGAATTCCACAGCTTCAGTGAGAGAACAAAGTTCTCCTCATCTTAGTTCTTAATGGCCAACCCTGTATCAAACTGAAAACAAAAAATGATGGAGATCACAATGGGCCAGGCAGCATCCATGGGGAGAAAGCAAGTTATCATTTTGAGTCCAGCTGACTCTTCACTTGAGCTAAAGCTTGCTTTCTCCCTATGGATGCTGCCTGACCTACAGTAATTTGCTCCTTCATCCTGTATCTGTTATCCTTACTTCTGGACTCCTCAACCAGGGAAACATCATTCCTGCACCTCGTCTGTTCATCCCTCTTAGAATTGTATACATTTCAATCAGATCCCCTCTCTTAGCCCATTCTTCAAATATTCCCTCCTTCGAATCCTCCCACTTCCTCCAGATGAAAGGGGCACTCGTATGGGCCCCAGCTATGCCTGTCCCTTTGTTGGCTACGTAGAACAGTCCATCTTCCATAATTGCACCGGCACCACTCCCCACCTCTTCCTCCGCTGCATTGATAACTGCATTGGCTCCACCTCGTACTCCCGCGAGGAGGTTGAGCAATTCATCAACTACACCAACACATTGCACCCTGACCTTAAATTTACCTGGACCATCTCGGACATCTCCCTCTCCTTACTGGACTTCTCCATCTCCATTAATGACGACCAACTTGACACCGACATTTTTTACAAACCCACCGACTCCCACAGCTACCTGGATTACTCCTCTTCCCACCCTACCTCCTGCAAAATGCCATCCCGTATCCAAATTCCTCCACCTTGGCCGTATCTACTCCCAGGAGGACCAGTTCCATCACACAATACACCAGATGGCCTCCGTCTTTAGAGACCGCAATTTCCCTTCCCACATGGTTAAAGATGCCCTCCAACGCATCTCGTCCACATCCCGCACCTCTGCCCTCAGACCCCACCCCTCTAACCGCAACAAGGACAGAACCCCGCTGGTGCTCACCTTCCACCCTACCAACCTTCGTATAAACTAAATCTTCTGCCACCTACAAACGGACCCCACCACCAGGGATATATTTCCCTCCCCACCCTTTCCCGCCTTCCGCAAAGACCGTTCCCTCCATGACTACCTGGTCAGGACCACGCGCCCCTACAACCCACCTTCCCGGCCTTACACCTTCCCCTGCCACCGCAGGAATTGCAAAACCTGCGCCCACACCTCCTCCCTCACTCCATCCAAGGCCCTAAAGGAGTCTTCCACATCCATCGAAGTTTTACTTGCACATCCACCAATATCATTTATTTTATCCGTTGCTCCCGATGCAGTCTCCTCTACATTGGGGAGACTGGACGCCTCCTCACAGAACGCTTTAGGGGACATCTCTGGGACAGCCGCACCAATCAACCACACCGCCCTGTGGCCCAACATTTCAACTCCCCCTCCCACTCTGCTGAGGACATGGAGGTCCTTGGCCTCCTTCATCGCTGCTCCCTCACCACCCCAATGCATGGAGGAAGAACGCCTCATCTTCCGCCTCAGAACACTTCAACCCCAGGGTATCAATGTGGACTTCAACAGCTTCCTCATTTCCCCTTCCCCCACCTCACCCCAGTTCCAAACTTCCAGCTCAGCACAACCCATGACTTGTCCTACCTGCCTATCTTCTTTTCCACCTATCCACTCCACCCTCCTCCCCACCTTTATCCTCTCCCCCACTCACCTATTGTACTCTATGCTATTTCTCCCCACCCCCACCCTCCTCTCACTTATCTCTCCACCCTTCAGGCACTCTGCCTGTATTCCTGATGAAGGGCTTTTGCCCGAAACGTCGATTTTACTGCTCCTCGGATGCTGCCTGAACTGCTGTGCTTTTCCAGCACCACTGATCCAGAATCTGGTTTCCAGCATCTGCAGTCATTGTTTTTACCTCGTTGATTCCCCAAAGAATACAGGCCCAGTTGAACCATTCTCTCCTCATTGGGCAATCCTGGTATCCCTGGTATCAGCCGATTGGACCTGCACTGCACTACCTCTCTATGGCATATATATACTGTCTTAGGTAGAGAGACCCAGAATTGTACACAATACTCCAGGCGTAATCTCACGAAGACCCTGTATAATATCCCCATTTCTGGACTCAGATCCTCTTGCAATGAAGACCAATGCAGTGTTTGCCTTCCCAATTGCTTGCTGCACATGCCTGTGTACTTTCGTTGAAAGGTACTTGGTGCAAATATGGATATAAGCAACAGAATTTGAGATAACTGAAGTTTGCTGAAGGTGGGAGGTCGATAGGAACCAAATGGGAAAAGGACATTTTCTGGCAGTATCTGAAGTTTGAATGTGTGTTTCATGGCGTGAGCAGTCATGCTCAGCATGTTACAGACAAAAAATATTCTAGTAAATGGAAATAGATCCTTCTTAGTGTTTTCCAGTTTATCGATTGAAAATCAAACTGAGCTGGCTTCGATGGCATAATGCCTTCACTAGTATTAATCACTGAGACCAATAAAGTCCCAGCTCCCAAAATATACCAGGCAGGACTGAAATTGAGGATGTTCCACCTGATCTCCATCCAGGACCACACTGGGAAAGCAATAATTGAGACGAGAAACTGAGGACTGCTCCAGAATGAATTCCTTCAAGGAAATGTCACTAACAGCCAATCAGGAGCAGAAATCCAGCACAGGAGTACTGATGCCAATTGTAGCATCTATTAGCCAATTATGAGACAAGTTAAATCATCCCATTTCTTATATGATCCTACCCTTACAACTGGCATAGGGAAAATGCTGGATGCGATTATCAAAAATCAGGATTATAGTGGGGCACTTCGGTTAGTTCAACATAGTTAGTTCAAGGTTTTGTGTTAGAGAAATCATGGTTAAGCAACCTATCAGACTTCTTTGAGGAAGTAATGCATGTGGATAAGGGGGGAATTGGTGGAGTAGATTTTCAGAAGGGAAAAATATATAAAGCGTCACATAAAAGGTTATTGCATAAAATAATACTTCGAGATTGACTGTCGAACAAAAAGCCGAAATTAGGCATAAAGAGCCTTTTCAAGTTAGCAAACCTTAACAAGTGATGTGCCACAGGAGTCCATGTAGATCAGCTGGGATCTCAACTGTTCAGAATTTAGGTAAATGACGTGGATAAAGGGATGGAAGAATAGTTGCTAAATCTTCTGATTATACAAGGGAAAGTAGGAAAGTAAGTTGTGAAGAGAACACAACTAGGCTTAAAAAGTTAGGTTAAGTGAGTGGGCACAGATCTGGCAAATGGAGGACACTGTGGGAAAATGTGAAGTGTGGATGATGTCCACATTACATCATATGGTCACTAAATGAGCCACCAGGGGGTGCTTGATTACTACATTTTGATTTATGAAGCCCATTGTACAGTCCACTGATTGGAAGAACCATTAGGTGAACCTAATGATTCTGGATGTGCTGTGTAGTAAATGTAGCCTACAAATTGGCTCCAGATCAGCTCATGTCATAGCCAGGGTCAAGTTAATGAAAACCCACAGAACGTCTAACTGTGATAATTGCTAACTACTTCTAATTTGTAAAGAGGCACTTTAATCAGTAACACAACATTAAAATCTCTGCAGTGGTTTGAATGTAATCAGGGACTATACAATAATTTATTTATTTTTAGGCTTCCAGCGTGGGAGAAGTGTGCTGAGCTGCAGAAATGAGAATCCGATTAAGGAAATAAATATAGGTGATGGTAGTTTTAACAGCAGCAAGGAAATATCTTGTCTGACTTCAAAATCCTATGCAAAGTCATGTTCAACATCTTTTTACTTTTGCTTTTATCTTCTAAACCCGCGCCGTGATGTTTTTGATGTTTCACAGATGTTGGCGTTAAAAAGATGTCATTAGCGATGGAGCACATCAACCCATCTCATCACGATGGATCTTGTATTAATCACTTACCTGTCTCCTCAGGTCAGCTTTCAGTTTGTGCCTCAGCAGCTGAACATCACTGAATCGTTCTGGAGTTTCATCATTCCAGAGCAAAATATCACCGTGCCATTCCTGTTATGTGGCAACACGAGAGAACCTGCTGTCTCCTTTAACCGCTCCCACATCAACTACAAATTTGTGTTATTAGGTATGCGTTTGAATTTTTTGACTTAATTTTGGCAGAACTTTCCCCTGCCTAGATATGATGCAGAAAGAGTAAGATACTTGTGCTTTCTCCCACCATCTTGGAAATTAAGGTCTGGGTTAGAAAACCTATGTTTGAACGCGATCACGAAGTGTGCGTTGATGCTGTTTGGCCAGAAGAACACTGACAGACAATATAAAATAGAAACTTAGGTATGAGAACAGGAGTAGGCAATTCAGCCCTTCGAGCCCGCTCTGCCTTTTAACATGATGATGGCTGATTTTAATGTGGTCTCAATTCCACTTTCCTGCTTGCTCCCCATAGCCCTTTAGGTTTTCACAGAAATATATCTATTTCTTTCTTGAATCTGTTGATTTATGGGGCAGTGAGTTCCAAAGATTCACAACGCTCTGAGAGAAGTAGTTTCTCCTCATTTCAGTTTCAGTACACAGTTCTGAGGATAGATTGAAAGCAATTGGGACTTTTCATCTTGGAGTGTAGAAGACTGAGAGGAGCTTTGTTAGAGGTTTTCAAAATCAAACGCAGGCTGGATAGAGTAGATAGGGAGCAATTGTTCCTGCTTGTAAGAGGAACAAGAACAAGAGGACAGAGATTTGAAGTGACTTTCAAAACAAGGCAAGGTCTTACACTCAGGGTAGTTAGGGTCTGGAAGGCATTTCCCGGAAATGTGAAGGAGGCAGGTTCAAATGAGGCAATCAAGAGGGCACCGGATGGTTAGTTGGAAAGGTATAGTGTTCAAAGGTATGGGAAAAAGGCAGGGGATTGGCACTAGGAAGGAATGCCATTTGAAGAGCCAGTGTAGGCACAATGGGACTGAATGGCCACGTGCTGTACTGTAACACATATGTAACTGAGTTATGCAGATCTGCTCCACTTAAGGTCCTTAAGCAATCAATTAACAACCAATTTTCCCGACAGGTTTTGTGGGGTGGCTGGCTTCAGTTTGTTCTGAGCTGACGGTAGCTGGGGGGCAAAGCCAGCTCCTGAAAGTTACCCTCTGGAAGCAAAAGATATGGAAAAGTGAGAACTATTAACAAATAAATGCCAAGCAGGTGGACACATCATTGCCACATGCAAAGTGTGGAAAGTATTTAGTACATATATAATTCAATGATGAGAAAACACCCATAATGCTCCTCACACTTCAGCTGAAATTCCACAACTCTCCTCTGGATCACAAAAGTATCACCTGGCCCCTGGCTACCAGTACCAATGCTGTTCCTTGTGTTACCCACAGGCTACAAAGCGCATGAGACCGTCAACATGATTAACAATGAAGCAAGCCCACTAAGTTTCCATTTCAGAGAGGAGACACTGCATTCAGAGGCTTACGTGTGCAAACTTTTTGTGGAGCCCATGGAGGGCATTGTTCTCCCTCACAGCAGGTATGGAAATCAGCCAGAACTCAAAAGCCATTCAGTGGCTCAGTGAGCTTCAATGTTCATGCTGGCAACAATGAAACAGTCATTACCCATGAAGGCTATTGTGTATGATACTCCTTACCCATTACTCATGAAGATCTGTGTTTAATAATCAGAACATGGCTCAAGTTTGTTGGTCTCTTTGGGATGGTATCTTGTTGTTTGGGAAGGTACCGAGTGTCTTTTTCTCAGCCTTGATTAAGGAAATTCTCCATGGATTTTCCATGGATGACGCTGAGGCTGAAAATCCAGTGGCATGTGGATTTTCTAGGAGCCCACAATGGCTCGGTGATGGTACTGCACCTCTAAGTCCCAAGGTTATATGTTAATGTTTACTTAGAAACCTGAGCACATCACTCGGGTTGACAGCTCTGTGTGGTATTGACAGAGTGCGTTTTTATTTGTCACTCCTTTAGATCTAATTTAGTGGAGAGTATAGACTTTCTGTCTGATGTCCTGGTCAATAATTATTCCAATGCCAATATTTAAATTACACAGTCATATATTTCACTGCTGTTTTGGTGTTTTGCTTTCTTCTCCAAATAGTATATTGCCCAGCTGAACCTATTCCCAGCTCCAACACGCTACAGCTAGGACCTATACACAGCATTGAGATGAAGAGTGTGGTGCTGGAAAAGTACAACCAGTTAGGCAGCATCTGAGGAGCAGGAGAGTTGACTTTTCGAGCATAAGCTCTTCATCAGGAATGTTGGGGGGTGGTGAAGAGCCCAAAGAGTCTGAGAGATAAATGGGAGAAGAGGGGTGGGACTGGGGGGATGATAGCTGGAAATGCAATAGGTAGATGAAGATATGGGTGAAGGTGATAGGTCAGAGAGGAGGGTGGAGCAGATAGGTTGGAAGGAAGATGGGCAAGTAGGACAGTTCAAGAAGGTGGTGTCGAGTTGGAAGGTTGGATCTGGGATAAGATGGTGAAATCCATTTTGATCCTATGTGTTTAGAGGGTTCCCAGGTAAAAGGTGAGGTGTTCTTCCTCCAGGTGTCTAGAGTTTGGCAGTGGAGGAGACCAGGACTTGCATGTCCTTGGTGAGTTGGGAGGGGGAGTTAAAGTGTTTGGCCACAGGACAGAGAGGTTGTTTAGCGTGTGTCCTAGGGATGTTCTCTGAAACGTTCCACAAGTTGGCGTCCTGTCTCCCTAATGTGGAGGATACCACATCGAGAGCAACGGACACAGTAGATGACGTGTGTGGAAGTCCAGGTATATCTCTGTCGGATATGGAAGGATCCTTTGGGTGCTTGGACGGAAGTTTGAAGTTTATAATTTTTCTTCCTGATAAAGCCTCCTGGACTCAAGGTACAGCTATCTGCAGCCAGCACCTACATAGTAGCTGAATCCACCAGTTTACAATATGAGTGATGAAAGGCAAGTGAATCACAGAAACAAAATAAGGCCAAGGAGATGTCCAACAGAAACTGGAAGCCAGGAGTTTCCTTAAAGCAAAATCAGCACACAATGCAGCCAAGTAACATCGGTGAAGTGGGAATTGATGAGGCTGAATTCTAGACAGCAGTAACTAGAATTCTGTTCTCTCCCCTGACAGAATGGCCTGCATGTGATTTGTAACTAGCAATAAACTGGAGTCAGTTTGTAATCTTAACAGGAACTATAGCTGGTTTGTCACCACATGGTAAATTATGATAATGTGATAATGAACTGTGATTAGTCTGTAACCAAACAGTGAACTGAGCCCGGATTGTAAAAAGACAGGGTGCACTGTCCCAGCCCTGCTGAGTTTTCACCATTCCCCCAGACCTCCCCCTCACTGAGGACAAACGATCAGTCCTCAGCAAAGGGCTCACCTTCATCCCCCTCCGCCCACACATCAATAAATTTGATACACTACGTGACGTCGAACACTTCTTCCGTCTCCACCTCCGAGCCTACTTTTACAATCAGGTCTCCCACCCACCTTCCGAGGACCACTTCTCCTGTCTCCAACACACTGCATCCACCTGGACACCCCGCACTGGCCTATTACCTGCCCTCGATCTCTTCATTTCCAACTGCCGCCGGGACATTAACCGCCTCAACCTGTCTACCCCCTTCCCCCACTCCAACCTCTCACCCTCACAATGCGCAGCCCTCCACTCCCTCTGCTCCAATCCCAACCTCACCATCAAACCAGCAGATAACGGGGGTGCAGTGGTAGTTTGGCACACTGACCTCTACACTGCAGAATCCAGATGTCAACTCGAGGACACCTCCTCCTCCCACCCCCGCGACCGTGACCCCACCCCCCCATTACCAAACCAGTCATCTCCCAGACCATACAGAACCTCTTCACATCAGGAAATCTCCCACCCACAGCTTCCAACCTCATAGTCCAGGAACCCCGCACCGCCTGGTTCTACCTCATTTCCAAGATCCACGAGCCTGACCACTCTGGCCGACCCATTGTCTCAGCATGCTCCTGCCCCACCGAACTTATCTCCACCTACCTTGACACTGTCCTATTCCCCCCCTGGTCCAGGAACTCTCCACATACATTCGACATACCACCCACGCCCTCCATCTCCTTCAAGACTTCCATTTCCCCGGCCCCCAATGCCTCATCTTCACTATGGACACCCAATCCCTCTACACCTCCATCTGCCATGACCATGGCCTCCAAGCCTTCTGTTTCTTCCTCTCCCAATGTCCCCAACAGTACCCTTCCACCAACACTCTCATTCGTTTGGCTGAACTGGTCCTCACCCTTAACAATTTCTCTTTTGAATCCTCCCACTTCCTCCAGACCAAAGAGGTAGCCATTGTCACCCGTATGGGCCCCAGCGATGCCTGTCTCTTTGGCTACGTAGAACAGTCCATCTTCCGTAATTACACCGGCACCACTCCCCACCTCTTCCTCCGCACAGTGATAACTGCATTGGCGCCACCTCGTGCTCACACGAGGAGGTTGAGCAATTCATCAACTTTACCAACACATTTCACTCTGACCTTAAGTTCACCTGGACCATCTCTGACACCTCCCTCCCCTTCCTGGACCTCTCCATTTCCATTAATGATGACTGACTTGACACTGACATTTTTACAAACCCACCGGCTCCCACAGCTACCTGGATTACACCTCTTCCCACCCTACCTTCTGAAAAATGCCATCCTGCATTCCCAATTCCTCCATCTCCGCCGTATCTACTCCCAGGAAGACCAGTTCCACCACGGAACACACCAGATTGCCTCCTTCTTTAGAGATCGCAATTTCCGTTCCCACATGGTTGAAGATGCTCTCCAACGCATCTCATCCACATCCCACCCTGAAGCCCCACCCCTCCAACTGTAACAAGGACAGAACCCCCGGTGCTCACCTTCCACCCTACCAATCTTCGAATAAACCAAATCATCCGTCGACATTTCCACCACCTCCAAATGTACCCTGCCACCAAAGATATATTTCCCTTCCCACCCCTTTCCGCCTTCCGCAAAGACCGTTCTCTCTGTGACTACCTGGTCAGGTCCATTCCCCCCAACAACCAACCCTCCCATCCTGGCACCTTCCCCTGCCACCGCAGGAATTGCAAAACCTGCGCCCACACCTCCCTCACCTCCATTCAAGGCCCCAAAGGAGTCTTCCACATCCATCAAAGTTTTACCTGCACATCCACCGATATTATTTATTGTATCCGTTGCTCCCGATGCGGTCTCCTCTACATTGGGGAGACTGGACGTCCCCTAGCAGAGCGCTTTAGGGAACATCTCCGAGACACCGGCACCAATCAACTCCACCGCCCTGTGGCACAACATTTCACCCCCCCCCCCCCCCCACTCTGCCGAGGACATGCAGGTCCTGGGCCTCCTCCACCGCCGCTCCCTCACCACCCGATGCCTGGAGGAAGAACGCCTCATCTTCCACCTCAGAACATTTCAACCCCATGGCATCAGTGTGGATTTCACCATTTTCCTCATTTCCCCTTCCCCCACCTCACCCCAGCTCCAGCCTTCCAGCTCAGCACTGTCCCCATGACCTGTCCTACCTGCCCATCTTCCTTTCCACCTATCCACTCCACCCTCCTCTCTGACCTATCACCTCCATCCCCACCCCCACTCACCTATTGTACTCTATACTACTTTCTCCCCAGCCCCACCCCATCTCCCATTTATCTCTCCACTCTACAGGCACCTTGCCTCTATTCCTGAAGGGCTTTTGCCCGTAATGTTGATTTTCCTGCTCCTCGGATGCTGCCTGACCTGCTGTGCTTTTCCAGCACCACTCTAATCTAGACTCTGGTTTCCAGCATCTGCAGTCCTTGTTTTTACCTGTACTGTAACTAGCCTGTAACCTCAATGTGAACTGTACATTGTATGTGAAAATACATAATGTAGCATTCTTATGATACTTATCTGTTTCAACTACAGTATGCCCATTGTCTTCTCCTGTATTGCAAGCATTGATGGACATGTGAACTGGAATGTTGTGTGCGATGTGAAATCAAAGACAGTACCTTTGACCTTAAATGTCAAGATGCATGGATACAGCATGAAAGCTACAGTGGCATGTGAAGGCAGTGATGGGACAGTAACTGAACTCAGTCATCAGACTGTCAATGAGATCTCCTTTGGAGAGGTCAGTGCTGCGTATCAGCTACTTGTTAAATTATTTTGCGATCTGATAGTCTGATCAGATGACGCTTATACCTACCATAAGATAATATTTTTGTCAGAGAGCTAAAGCCTATATCACAAATAACTTCATCTTTTTTTTTCACTTAGACATCCTTCCTACTCTCCTTCTCTCTGTGTTTTATTGATTTTACCCTAGTCCACCTGATGAAGAAGCAATGCTTCGAAAGCTGGTGCTTCCAAATTAACCTGGTGCGATTTTTAACTTTGTCCACCCCAGTCCCACACCAGCTCCTCCACATCATTCTTTCTGCAATACCACAGGTTTTACAATTCAAGCTGGGTGCCACTACTTTCTTATCTTTTCTCCCATGTTGATGCACCATGAACCATGGCTCTCAATTTCTTTTCTCATACTGATTTCAGTTCAGTATTCACTGCTCGCTAGTGAGTTGTCCTGTTGGCACTGATAGAATCATAGAGATGTACAGCACAGAAACAGACCCTTCAGTCCAATGTGTCCATGCCGACCAGATATCTTAACCCAATCTAGTCCCACCTGTCAGCACCCGGCCCATAACTCTCCAAACCCTTCCTATTCATATACCCATCCAGATGCCTCTTAAATGTTGCAATTGTACCAGCCTCCACCACTTCCTCTGGTAGCTCATTCCATACACGTACCACCCTCTGTGTGAGAAAGTTGCCCCTTAGGTCTCTTTTATATCTTTCCACTCTCACCCTAAACCTCTGCCCTCTAGTTCTGAACTCCCTGACCCCAGGGAAAAGATTTTGTCTTTTTATCCTATCCATGCCCCTCATGATTTCATAAACCTCTGTAAGGTCACCCCTCAGCCTCCAATGTTCCAGGGAAAACAACGCCAGCCAATTCAGCTTCTCCCTATAACTCAAATCCTCCAACCCTGGCAACATCCTTGAAAATCTTTTCTGAATCCTTTCAAATTTCACAACATCTTCCCGACAGGAAGGAGACCAGAATTGCATGCAATTATCCAAAAGTGGCCTAACCAATGTCGGTACAGCCGCAACATGACCTCCCAACTCCTGTACTCAATATTCTGACCAATACAGGAAAGCATACCAAACACATTCTTCTATCTGCCTGTGACTAGAGAAGACAGATAAAGACTTTTTTAAAAATTACCTTTGGTCTGTAGCTCTCATTGACAAGGAAAGTCCACATTTTTTGTCCACCCCTGTTGGTGGTGGAAGGAATGGATGTTTATGAATGTGGTGCCAAGTAAGTAGACTGCTTTGTCCTGGATAGTGGCAAGCTCCTTGAGTGTTGTTGGAGCTGCACCCATCCAGGCAAGTGGGGAGTATTCCCATCACACTCTTTACTTATGCCTTGTAAATGGCAGACAGGTGTTGGGGAGTCAGAAGGTGAGTTACTTGCAAAAAATGTCCCAGTCTGTGATCCAGCTAAGTATAAATTTCTGGGAAAGGCATTGGAATTCAGTTATTGGGAATGTTGAGAGATAGCTGCTGAATGACTTGCCCTTTACCCTCCCCTATATGTGTGAAAAATATCTCTCTTACATCACCCTTGCTTCATTTGCACATCATTTTAAATTTATACCGTCTTGTTCATTGACCGAGCTGACACAGCAGGGGAATGTGAAGGGGACAGTGAAAGACTGTACTGCTCAGTCTATGTCAGAGATGTCACTGAGGGTGCTGCATTGCTGGACCTTTAAGGACAGACAGTGATATTAAAGCTGTCACAGAAGTGATGAGGTTGGGGAAGCACCACCAGGAAAAGTGTGTACAGCGCACATGACAGGACAAGATTACAGCTGCACACTGTTCAAGCAGGAGCACACTCAAGACACAGAAGATAAGCCTCCGATACAATATGGTCCTGGAAATTCCCGGATGGCTGGTCACCCTGCTCTCATCCCTTCTCTTTTTGACTTCTGCTGCTTTCTTCATGCAGCAGTACTTCCAGACATCACCCATGAAAGGCCTTGCTCGCATTTTGTCACTGTTCTGGGCTGCTCCACTGGAAGAAATAGCTCCTGTCTGTCAGTTGGGCCTGTGTCAGGTTGTTAAACAATCAAGACAAGGGAACATTACTTAACCTTGTTCTCATCAATCACAGATGCATCTGTCCATGACAATATCAGTAAGAAACCACTGCACAGATCTTGTGGAGAGCAACTCCTATCTTGGTGCTGAGGATACCCTCCATCAAGTGGAGCATTATCACAGGATAGACTCAAAGCAAATATAGCAGTTCAGATTTGGGCATTCTTGAAGCACTGTGAGCGTTCAACATCAGCTTAACCACTGCCCAGTGTATCTCTCTCTTTACCTTACCATAAAGACGGTTCCTTCAGCTAATGGTAGGTCAGACTCTGGGAGTGTATTTGATTGCCTGGGAGTGTGGCAGCCTGATTTTTACACTGTTTTTAATGTACTCACAGGTGGAATTGAATGATCATATTAGCTACCATTTTGTCATCTCAAACAACGGGAAATTTAACTTTGACTTTGACTGGGAGCTTTCTGGTCCTCCCAGCATCCTGAACTGTCTGAAACTAAACTGCAAGCAGAACAGGGTGGAAACCGAAAGCAGTGTCGCAGCATCAATCCGATTCCATCCAGACCACAAGTTTGTGCTAAAGGACGTCGAGCTAAAGCTGAAGGTAAGCATCAAGATTCCCACTCAGACTACCAGCCACACTGCTCAGCATTGATATTGATGTGTGTCTAGTAAAGGTTCTCCCGACTGGCTGATTTTGCAACAGTGTCGGAGCAGTGGGTGGGATGCATACAAGAAGAGAGAGAGATTTAAAAATAAATATTTTACCAGGAAAAACAAAAGGTGGGATTCTCAAATCTGGACCTTGAAAACCAGGGATCACAGAACACACAAAGTAGGGTAGAGCAAGAAAGTAAAAGGAAGCTCATGACCAATACCAGAAACTCAAGACACCAGAGAGCTTAGAACTAAATAGAAAATGCTGAGTGAAATTAACCAGTTAATTCATAAAGTTGATATGAAATTATATTGGTAATTAAGATCAAAAAAAGCTCATGACGCTTTATCAATGTGAAAAGAAATCCCTCAGAAGAAGAGATCCAAGTGACTCAGGAGAGTGAGGGGTTGAAGCAAATTAGTGTGAGTAAGAAGTTTATTTTGAAGAAATTAATGGGACTGAAATTTGTTAAATCCCCAGGACATGATGTCGTCATCCCAGAGTTTAAGGAGCTTACTAGAGAGATGGTCAATCTTCTAGAATTCTATCGATTCTGGAATGATTCCTGCAGATTGGAAGGTAGCAAATATCACCCCTCTCTGTAAGAAAGGAGCAAGGAGAAACAGGGATCCACAGAACTGTTAGCCTTACATTAGTGGTCGGGAAAATACTATAATCTATTATAAAGGATGGGATAAATAGACAACTGGTTGGTAATGATCTGAATGGATTTGTGAATGGGAAACTGTGTTTGACAAACTTGGTGGAGCATTTTGAAATGTTACTAATAAGGGAGACCTGGTGAACATTGAATACTTTAGATTTTCAGAAGGCCCTCACAGGGGGCTGGTTAGAAAGACTAAAGCAGGGATTTGGAATAAATCTCACATTGACAGGCTGTGACTCCTGTATTGTCAGGTTAAAAGTACCTAATGGATTATTTAAGGTCTGAACAAAATGGATACAAGAAGACAGGTGCACTTTAATGCATAGTAAATTTGTTAGCTTAATCTACTTCATATGTATACAATATGAGCCAATCTATTACCTTCTGGAATACTCTCCTGCAATAGGGTTAGGGTTAGGAGATTAATTTTCAGTCCCTGGAGGAATGAATCAATTGTGCCGTTATGAACATAGGGATGTATTGCTGAGTTATATCTTGTCAAATTGGGAGCCTCTGTTTGCAAGATTACAGGGTCTTAGACAAACGATGGGGATGAATTATGCTGCAGAAAGTTGTCAGTTTATTGACCAGCTACCTATTCGCCTTGTTCATTGTGTTGACTGAAAGTTAGCTTGTACACACAAATTATAATCTTTCTTCTTGCCCATAGATCCAGAAAGGCCCTGTTTTTGCCTGTGTTCTCATTGGGTACATAGTGACCCCAAGCGCCCACTTATCTTTCACCAGATATGATTTTGGGCCATGTTTCATCTATAATGCTGGCATGACACCTTTGAAAAAAACTCTGATTATCACCAATAAACAGGAGCAAGCAATCGGGTAAGGCAATCGTAGCTCTTTTCATTTCTTTGACACTGGTGTTTCACGTTGTTACTTTACCAATTTTCGATCTAGGTTAGTTGCTGCTCATCGTCCCAGGTAGTTCCCACCATGCATGTCCTACAGAACATTCCTCATACAGGGATTTGTAGAAACACAAAACACTTTTGTTGCAATGAGTTATTTGGGGTCAGTTAGCTCAGTTGGCTGGGACAGTTGGTTTATAATACCAACAGCATGGGTTTAATTCCTACACTGGCTGAAGTTACTGTGAAGGACTCTCCTTCTGAAGCTCTCTCCTTACCTGAGGCATGGTGACCCTCAGGTTAAACCAACTCTAATGAGGCAGCAGATTTATAGCCTGGTAAAACTATGGCGATTTTACCTTAATCTTTTATCAATGTGCCTTTTAAGGGAATCTAGGTTACATATTTGAAGATAAAACTGAGACAGGAATGTATCGAAAGATTAGTGTTGTCATAGCCCTATCCACGTAAGAATCATGCTTGATTCCCCTTGAGCTGCTCATCCACCCACCATGCTCCAGATCACTTCTGTCACCTCAAGTATGATATCACTACCATTCTCATACCCTCCATCCCAGCATTCTGAAGGAACTATAGCATCCAGGACAGCCTGGTCTACTGTTCAGTTACAACAAACAACCACTCCTCTCTCACAGCATCTTTAATGTAAATGCACCATATGAAATGCCTGGCCCAAACATTCCTTCCAGGTGAAACACCAATTTTCTGTTTGTGTAAGGTATTTATTGTTCTCATTGCGGTCTCCTTGACATCAAATAGATCATTCCTGAAGAAGGGCTCATGCCCGAAACGTCGACTCTCCTGCTCCTTGGATGCTGCCTGACCTGCTGCACTTTTCCAGCAACGCATTTTCAGCTCTGACCTCACTTTCTCCCATCAAATAGATCAAGTGGAGTTTCTGTAGCCATTTTGTGGAACACTGCTGTTCCGTCTGCAAGAGTGATCCCCTGCTCATGGTTGCCCATCATATTAATTTGCAACCTTTCTACTCTGGCCTTGGCTTCTCTCAGTGTTCCTGTGAAGCTCACTGTCAGCTCAAAGCACACTTTTCTCAGTTACGAATTCGAGAACCCTCTGCACTAAATATTGCGTCCAGCAATCTCAGATAATAATGTCATGCCCCTTCTGTTTCCTTTCATTTTCCCAGTTTTGTTTAGATTACATTAGATTACCTACAGTATGATTTTTGTGTTTCAAGGAGCAGCGTGCAATGCCATTCACACATCCCCGAGCCACACCTTTTGTTTCTTTACTTATCCCATTACCACAGCATTTGACCTTGCCCCATCAACCCATTTCTCATCTATTCTCTTCTGTCTTCCATGTTATCATTTTTGTCTTGTCTTTCACATTTCACGTTTCTCACAGCCTGAACAACTTATGTTTAGGGTGTTCCTCGATTCCAATCTGAGGTCATAGCGCCTGGTTCCAAAGAACACAATTCTCATCAGTAGATGAGAATGTGGGAAGGTGATGAGTAAGATTGCCAATGATACAAAGCTTGGCCAGGTAGTGAGTAGTGAGGAAGATGATCTCAGATTACAGGAACATACAGACTACAGACGAGTTGGTCAAATGGGCAGCCATGATGTGGAGGTGCCAGTGTTGGTCTGGGGTGAACAGAGTTAAAAAATCACATGACACCAGGTTACAGTCCAACAGGTTTATTTGAAAATGCTAGCTATTGGAGCACTCCTCCTTCATCAGGTACCTGGTGGGGCAGGATACATAGGAGACAGAATTTATAAGTAAAAGATGAAAGTGTCAGACAACTGGTGCGATGTATTAGACAAACCTAGATGGCTGTTAAGTCTGTAATCACTTAGAATGGAGATACAGGTTTCAGTTGATTAAGATGTAAATCCTAGAATTACTTTCAAGTCACTGCACTGAGATAATTTAAGGTTTTATCAGTATATAAAAAAGTGACATCTCAGCTCAGACAATGCATAAATGATGTGAGATTAGTGTCTATTTGTGTCCAACCTGGAGTCAGACTGTTTTTATTTCCAAAGTAGGAATGTATAAAATGTCACATTGATTGACTGCATACAGATTGTGTGCTGTTTGAACAAAATAGAATGTATCTGCAAATACAAATCAGCAAATGTAAATTTACACCATTGACTTATATATGAGTGTCTTGGAGGGAGAGAGAGAGAGAGAGAAAAAAGAGAGAGAGGGAGAGACAGTGTATAGTGCAGTGGATGGAATTTAATCCTGAAAAGTGTGAGGTGATGCACTTTGGAAGAAGTAATAAAACAAGGGAGTGCTCATCGAGTTATATCATAGAGTCACAATGAATGGCAGGACATTAGGAAGCTTAGCATTACAGAGGGATCTTGGGGCATTTGTTCTAGAAGGTGGCAGGACAGATTAATCGGGTGGTTAAAAAGGCATAGAGAACACTTGCCTTTATCAGTCAATGTGTGGAGTCTAAGAGCAGGGAGGTTACATTGGAGCTGTATCAATCTTTAGTTAGACCTTAGCAGGTGTACTGTGTACAGTTCTGGTCACTACAGTATAAGAAGAATGTGATTGCATGGGTGGGTGTGCAGAGGAGATTTACCAGTATAGTGCCTGGTTTGGAATGTTTAGCAATGAAGCGAGGCTGAATAAGCTTGGATTGTTTTCTTTGGAGCATAGAAGACTGTAAGGGGACCTGACAGACGAGTGTAAGATTATGAGGGACGTGGCAGGGTGGATAGGAAGAAGCTGGTCTCCTTAGTTGAAGGGTCGTAATAAGGGGGCATAATTTTAAAGTAAAGGGCAGGAGGTCCAGAGGAAATTGAGGAAAACTTCTTTTCACCAGAGTGTGGCAGAGTTCTGGAATGACCTGTCCAGATGGTATTGGAGATGGGAAAGCTCACAACCTTTAAGAAGTAAATGGTCATATCATTCAAGGCAGGTGCTGGAAAGTGGGTTTAGTGTAGATAGGTCAGCACAGACGTGATGGGCCTAAGGGCCTCTTCTGTGCTGAATGACTCTATGACCCTTAATCTAGACTACCAAATTTTTAATAACCATTTTATAATGATATTTCAGTTAAATCAGCTCTTAATCTTTATGACTCAAGGGAATGCTACTCTAGTAAATTCAGCTATCCTCATGATTTAACTTTTGGATGCCCTGTATCATTCCGGTGAATCTGTGTTGCAATCCCTTTCAAAGCCAATCTATCCCTCCTGAGATGAGCTGAACTCCAGATGCAGTAAATGTGACAATAATGTCCATCCCATTGTATTCTAATCCTCTTGAATCAATATATTGTTTAGCATTTTGGTTATTTCTGTGCCTAACTTCCACAAGTTGAATTCCATCTACTACATTCTGAATTAGTGGTGCTGGAAGAGCACAGCAGTTCAGGCAGTATCCGAGGAGCAGTATAATCGACGTTTTGGGCAAAAGCCCTTCATCAGGAATAAAGGCAGTGAACCTGAAGCGTGGAGAGATAAGCTAGAGGAGGGTGGGGTTGGGGAGAAAGTAGCATAGAGTACAATGGGTGAGTGGGGGAGGGGATGAAGGTGATAGGTCAGGGGCGGGGGGAGGGTGGAGTGGATAGGTGGAAAAGAAGATAGGCAGGTAGGGCAAGTCATGGGGACAGTGCTGAGCTGGACGTTTGGAACTAGGGTGAGGTGGGGGGAAGAGGAAATGAGGAAACTGTTGAAGTCCACATTGATGCCCTGGGGTTGAAGTGTTCCGAGGCGGAAGATGAGGCGTTCTTCCTCCAGGCGTCTGGTGGTGAGGGAGCGGCGATGAAGGAGGCCCAGGACCTCCATGTCCTCGGCAGAGTGGGAGGGGGAGTTGAAATGTTGGGCCACAGGGCAGTGTGGTTGATTGGTGCGGGTGTCCCGGAAATGTTCCCTAAAGCGCTCTGCTAAAAGGCGTCCAGTCTCCCCGATGTAGAGGAGACCGCATCAGGAGCAACGGATACAATAAATGATATTGGTGGATGTGCAGGTAAAACTTTGATGGATGTGGAAGGCTTCTTTAGGGCCTTGGATGGAGGTGAGGGAGGAGGTGTGGGCACAGGTTTTGCAGTTCCTGTGGTGGCAGGGGAAGGTGGCAGGATGGGAGGGTGGGTTGTTGGGGGGCGTGGACCTGACCAGGTAGTCACGGAGGGAGCGGTCTTTGGGGTAGGTGGAAAGGGGTGGGCAGGGAAATATATCCCTGGTGGTGGGGTCTTTTTGGAGGTGGCGGAAATGTCGGCGGATGATTTGGTTTAGGCGGAAATGTCAGTGGATGATCTACTACAGTTTTATCAATATCCTTTGCAGTTTTCTGCTCCGATTCACATTATTGAATCACCACCTAAATTAATATCATCAACAAAGTTATATTTTTGGCTATCTGTTGATTTAAATAAATTATAAGAAGTTCCTCAGGTTGTGAATGGGCTCCATTTTTGAGTCTGTTTGCAAGTCGATAATTATAGAATAATTTGCACATCAGCAGTCATTCTGCTATCTGTGTCTGTGCCAGCCAATGGAAAGATCTAATCAGTTAATAACCAGGCCTTTCCTTTTTCCCTGTAGAACTGCAAAGATCAGTTCAAAAATTGACTTGAAAGAATTTCTCTTTCAATACAAATCTTTTCAAAAACTCTCAAAGTTCCTGTAACTAGGTGCTGGAATAATGCCTGAAATATGATGATGTAAAAAATGAGGTCTGCAGATGCTGGAGATCACAGCTGCAAATGTGTTTCTGGTCAAAGCACAGCAGGCCAGGCAGCATCTCAGGAATAGAGAATTCGACGTTTCGAGCATAAGCCCTTCATCAGGAATAAGAGTCCTGAGATGCTGCCTGGCCTGCTGTGCTTTGACCAGCAACACATTTGCAGCTGAAATATGATGATGTTTAACTTACCAGTTGTCAGTTTCCTGTTTGTGACCTATTTTTGCTTCTTCCTGCAAGTCTGCATTGCTTGTACCCCAACAATTCTTACCTGGAGGTAAAGTTCCAACCTTGTGCTCTGGCGCCAAAGAAATCAGTAGAAGCCATCATAATTTTCTACCCAAGGGAACCCATTAAATACCAAGAAGTTGTCACCTTTGAAATCAATGGACTCACCCGACAGAATGTCAAGATCTTCGGCCAAGGTGCAGAGATGAAGGTAATCTTGCAGCCAAAGAGTAATAGGTAACGTCTTGGGGACAGCCTAACTTTTAAGTTCTGTGTATTTCCAATTCACAATCTGAGGCATTTCAGCTCCAATAATGTCAGGTTCAACGTCCTTGTTGCTGCAGTCACTCAGCATTTCCTAATTGGTGAAAGGCAATATTTTGTGTTGGATGGGCTTTCAGTGTGAAGACTCAAGTTGGGGATAAGTTAAAGGGGGGAGGGAAGGCGAGAATGGACTGAGTTGGAGCTGTGTTTAGAGATTGGCGTTTTCAGGGTTCCTAGCGTTTATGGTCGCAGAATTCTAAAATGTTCTCAATCCTAAACTACGAACTACAATCCTAAACAAGTCCTAAACTATGAAAGCAACCACCCCAACACACACAAAAGAAGTTGCATCAAGATACTGTTCAAAAAGGCCACAACACACTGCAGTACACCAGAACTGCAAAAAGAGGAAGAAGAACACTTATACAATGTATTCGCCAAAAACAGATACCCACGCAATTTCATCAACAGATGCCTAAGGGAAAGACAATGGAATGAGGACATGCCACAACCCAAAGGACTAGCCACACTACCATACATCAAGAATATTTCTGAACTGACAGCCAGACTACTGTGACCACTAGGACTCATAATAGCACACAAACCAACAGTCACTCTCAGACAACAACTCACCAGAATAAAGGAACCGATACCCAGCATGAGCAAAACCAACGTAGTGTACAAAATCCCATGCAAGGACTGCAGCAAACACTACATAGGGCAAACAGGAAGACAGCTAACGATCCGCATCCATGAACACCAACTAGCCACGAAACGACACGACCAGCTATCCTTAGTAGCCACACACGCAGATGACAAGCAACATGAGTTTGATTGGGACAACACTACTATTATAGGACAAACCAAACAGAGAACAGCCAGGGAATTCCTAGAGGCATGGTACGCATCCACAGATTCAATCAAGAAGCCCATCGACCTGGACCCAATATACCGACCTCTGCAACGGACAGCTGGAACTGACAACCGAAAGCGGCAGATACAAACCACTATAAATGCCGGAGGAAACATCACAGAAACGCTTCACTGGAGGCTCCCAAGCACTGAGGATGTCACCTAGACAGGGGACGAAACATCTGCAACACAAATTCCCAGCTCGACGAACAGAACCACAACAACGAGCACCCGAGCTACAAATCTTCTCCCAAACTTTAAACCTGCAACATTCTTCCACACTGTCCGCTACTCGACCGATTTTAGTGTCATCTGCAAACTTACTAACCCATTCACCTATGCCTGTATCCAAGTCATTTATAAAAATGACAGACAGCAGTGGTCCCAAAACAGGTTCTTGAGGCACTCCACTTGTAACCGGACTCCAGGCTGAACATTTTCCATCAACCACCACTTTCTTACAGAAAGCCAGTTTCTAATCCAAACTGCTAAATCACCCTCAATCACATGCCTCTGCATTTTTTCCAAAAGCCTACCATGTGGAACCTTATCAAAGGCTTTACTGAAGTCCATGTACACCACATCAACTGCCCTACCCTCATCCACATGCTTGGTCACCTTCTCAAAAAACTCAATGAGACATGACCTGCCCTTGACAAGACCATGTTGACTATCTGCAATCAAATTGTTGCTTGCAAGATGATTATAAATCCAATCCCTTATAATCCTTTCCAAAACTTCTCCTACAACGGATGTAAGGCTCACTGGTCTGTAATTACCTGGGTCATCTCCACTGCCCTTCTTGAACAAGGGCACAACATTTGCAATCCTCAAGTCCTCTGGTACTAAACCTGCAGATAATGATGACTCAAAGAGCAAGGCCAAAGCCCACAACATTTCCTCCCTAGCTTCCCAAAGAATCCTCTGATAAATCCCATCCAGCCTACGGGACTTATCTACTTTCACACCTTCTCGAATTGATAACACCTTCTCCTTCCTAATCTTGATCCTTTCTAGTCTCATATCCCATATTTTATTCTTCTCCTCTGCAATATTCTCCTTTTCCTGAGTGAAAACAGATGAGAAATATTCAGTTAGCGCCTCTCCAATCTCCACAGGGTCCACACATAACTTCCCACTTCTATCTTTGACTGTCGCTATTCCTACCCTAGTCATCCTTTCATTCCTCGCATGCCTGTAGAAAACTTTAGGGTTCTCCTTTATTCTACTTGCTAAAGGCTGCTCATGTCCCCTCCTTGCTTTCTTAACTCTCTTTTTAAATCCTTCCAAGCTTATCTGTAACTCTCCATCACCTCATCTGAACCATCTTGTCTCAACGTCACATAAGTTTCCTTCTTCTGCTTAACAAGAGATGCAATTTCTTTAGTAAACCATGGTTCCTTTACCTTATCACTTCCTCCCTGCCTGATAGGCACATACCTATAAAGGACACGCAATATCTGTTCCTTAAACCAACTCCACATTTCGATTGTCCCCATCCCTTGCATTTTGCTACCCCATTCTATGCATCCTAAGTCTTGCCTAATTGCATTATAATTGCCCTTCCCCATCTATAACTCTTGACCTTGGTATACCTATCCCTTTCCATCACTGAACTAAACATAACTGAATTATGGTCACTCTGTCCAAAATGCTCACCTACCACTAAATCAAGCACCTGGCCTGGTTCATTACCAAGTACCAGATCCAATGTGGCCTCCCCTCTTGTCGGCCCTTCGACATACTGTGTCAGGAAACCCTCCTGCACACATTGGATAAAACTGATCCACCTGACATACTAGAGTTATAGCATTTCCAGTCAATGTTGGGGAAGTTAAATTCCCCCATAATGATCACCCTGTTCCTTTCACTTCTACCCAGAATCGTTTTGCTGATGTTCTCCTCCACATCCTGAAACTCTGCAAAGGCTTATAAAAAACTCTCAGCAGAGTGACCTCTCCTCTCCTGTTTCTAACCTTAGCCCATACCTCCTCAGTAGATGAGTCCTTATCAAACGTTCTTTCAGCCACCGTTCCACAGTCTTTGACTAACAACATTCACATACCTGGCACCAAACCACTGTTCAATTTAGAACTTGATCATGGGAGGAGCATCCCAAGAGAACCCATTTCTCCTGAATCCATCCCATTATGTACTTCAGAAAAGCCGAGAGTGAAATGTTCATGACATCATTGCTTTGTAGTCTGCTGGAGATCAAGAAAGGAAAGAATGAACCTACTTTTATTTGGCAACGTTTGTGACTTCAGGACTTCTCAAAGTGTTTTAAAATTGACATATGTTTTAATGTTGCTTCTGTTGAAATGTGGCAAATGAAACACAGAAATTGTCCTCTGTAGGGTCCCATTATCATTGACAGGTACTATAGCAAACTCCTGTGTAATTTTGAGTGTAGCAGCCTTGGTACTTGCTATTGTCTCTGCACAATTTGTTTTTTCATTTATCTGCACAATGCTGGGTCAAAATCCTGGAATTCCCTCCCATTAGCATTGTGTGTCAATCCACAGCACATGGACGGCAGTAATTCAAGACACTCACCACCACCTTCTCAAGGACAACTAGAGACAGATTATAAATTCTGAGCAGCCAATGATGCCCAAATCCCATGAATGAATTTTTAAAAAATAATTTTAACATAACACATAGTGACAGCACTGTCTCCTTTCTGCCTCTCAGATTGAAGTTGTCAATCGCAAGGACAAGGTGGTCAATTTGCAAGCTCCAAGGGTTGGACAGGTTGTGAAGAAAGTGGTACCAATTATCAACAGAAGCAGGGTACCCTTGACATTCACCCTCGCTGTGAATCCCAACCAACCACTTCTTCAGAACCCAAAGGTATGGACTGCTAATACTCCTTATTCTTATTATGCAATCTATCCCGAATGTCTGATATGGTGAGGTCTTTCTCAAACTGCTATATATTAGGAACATGGTAAACAGCAGGCGATTCTTCCAATCCTTACATTTTACAGAGGCATAAAGTCGGAGAATAATAAACTGAATACAGTATAGCCCACCATGTCAATCTTTCTGCAAAATTTGCAACTCTACTGTACGGAGGCAACAGCCTGTATCTAAGGACAAGAGGAAGAGCATAGCCAGTACCTTCATAATGCATACTATTAATTAGCTCAGTGTCCATGGATAGACCTGATCCGACCTTAGGTCCTGCTAGCTCTTCTAATACCTCAATTATTAGCACATTCAGTGTGTGACTATCTTCTATTTTACTACAACTTAGGCAGAATCGCTTCCTTCATGAAGTCTTTCAGTAGGTCAGCTATTTACCCTGCCTCCTGCCATAAATCTCCTTGTGTCTTCTAATTGGGCCCACTTGTCCATTTACCAACCTATTACCATTCATACCCTCACGGCCTGATTTCAGCATGAGCTTTCCTTCCTCAGTTGGGTGTGCAGAATCAGGAAACTTACAAACAATGCAAGCCTGACTCAGATGAAAGTACCCTGGATGTTTCTGTTTCTGTTTCACTTTGGGAGTCAGGTGGGTGGTTTGGCAGTCAGGCTCGCTGCCTGTGGAAAGGCTTCAAAAGGGGCCACTGGCTTGATTTGAAAATAGGGGTCAGAGAGTGGTGATAGACGGTTGCTTTTTGGACTGGACGACTTTTGGATCCCCAGCTTTTTGACATTTATATAAATGATTTTACCAAGTTTTGAGAAGATTTGTAGTTCAGATCGAGGTTTTGGATGTAGCTGAGCTGGAAGGTTCATTTCCGGATGTTTCATCACCCTACTAGGTACCATCTTCAGTGGGCCTCCAGGCGAAGCACTGTTGATAATTCCTGCTTTCTATTTATATGTTTGGGTTTCTACGGTTAGTGGTGATGTCATTTAGTGGTAAATGGGGTCCAACCGGAACTCTATCAACAAACACATCGAGTTAGACCCCATCTACCACTCCCTGAGAAAAAGAACAGGAAATGGCATCACCACAGGAAATGACATCACCAACTCAAAGAAACCCAAACATATAAATAGAAAGCAGGAATAATCAGCAGTGCTTTGTCCCAAGGCCCACTGAAGATATTATGCAGTAGGGTAACAAAGTGTCTGGAAATGAACCTTCCAGCTCAATGAGCAAACCTACATCCATATAAATGATTTGGATGAGAATATAGGTGGCAAAGTTGGTAAGTTTGCAGATGACATCAAAATGGGTGGTGTCGTGATCAATGAGGAAGATTATCACAGAGTACAACAAGACCTTGGTCAGTTGGATGAAGGATTGGCAGATGGAGTTTAATTTAGATCAGTGTGAGGTGTTGCATTTTAGTAAGGCAAACCAGGGCAGGACTTAAACAGCTAATTGTAGGGCCCTGGGAGATGTTGTCAAATAAAGAGATCTCAGGATGCAGATATATAGTCCCCTGAAAGTGGGGTAGCAGGGTGACAGGGTGGTGACAAAGGCATTTGGCATGCTTGCCCTCACTGATCAGAACATTGAGGGCATGAGCTGCAGTCGTGAAATTGAAATGACATTGCTCTTGTCAACTGACATAAAGATCTATCTACCCTGAATAAATCCAAGGCACAATCTCAATTCCTGCACTAACACCCTAATCCAGTTATGTCCAAACTAAGTGTATGTGCACATGATCCTGAAACAGCAGCTGTTAGTCTCGGGATGTCTGCTTCCTGGGACCAGTCAGCTTGGACTACTCTGGGAGAATTAGCATACTAGTCATTCAACACTGTAAGCATAATTTACTGCCCACCAAATCTGTGTTATGATCTGGCTAGGGACTAGGAACATGTATTCTTAAAGTCGGCACCTTATGAGGTTCAAGGGACTAACCAAAAGAATAAAGCCACAAAATTCCACGGTTTTGAACAAACAGCAATAAACTTAACAACATTAGCAGACTAATGCAAACTACATATGTGTATAACTTCCTTCTCACGCCCGGAGATAATGTGTGATAAATATGAGCAATACATGCCCCACAGTACACATTAAATAGTAAATGCAATCAAGATTGATCCCACAAATGTCCTACTAACACACCCTAGATGTTAATGGTACAAGTCAAATAACCATCAAGTATAATAAACTTCACAAGAGATCACAGTTTTTTACATTTGCAGATCTGGGCTTGAAGCTCCCTGTATAGAGATACTCATGTCATAGATGGCCTGATCTTCCCCCTTCTTAGATGGGCAGGTTAGTAAGTGTGTAGGCCATGCAAAGATCATTGGAGTTGGGGTTAGCGTAGAAAGTTGTCAAAGGATACCGCTGGATATACATCATTTGCAGTTATGGGCGGAGAATGGCAGAAGGAGTTTAATCAGGGGAAATGTGAGGTGCTGCACTTTGGAAGATCAAATGTTAAGGAAAAGTATACAAATGATGGCAGGACCCTGAGCAGCGATGATCTACAGACGGATCTTGAGGTTCAAGTCCATAGCACCCGAAAAGTGGCTGCAGAAATAGATGGAGTGGTAAAGAAGGTTTATGGCATTCTTGCCTTTGTTGATTGGGGAATTGAGTACAAGAGTCAGCTTGTCATGTTGAAGCTATATAAGACTTTTGTTAGGCCACACTTAAGAGTATTGTATTCAATTCTAGTTGCCACATTACAGTAAGAATGTGGAGACTTTGGAGAGGGTGTAGACGAAGTTTACCAGGGTGCTGCTTGGATTAGAGGGTATGAACTATAAGGAGAGGCTAGAAAAACCCTTTTGTTTTCTGGAGTGTCGGAGGCTGACAGGAGACTTGATAGAAGTCTATAAAATGATGAGGTGCAAAGATAGGGTTGACGGTCAGAATCTTTCTCCCAGAGTTGAGATGTCCACAATTAGGGTACACGCATTTAAGGTGAGAGGGGGAAAGTTCAAAGGAGATGTGAGGGGCAAGATTTTTTATTCAGAGAGTGGTAAGAGTCTGGAACGTGTTGCCAGGATGGTGCTGGAGGCAGGTGCAATAGGGGTGTTGAAGGGGCTTTTACGTAAGTATGGAAGGATATATACCTAGGGCAGGCGCAAGAGATTAGTTTAATTTGGCGTCATGTTCAGCACAACATCATGGGCCAAAGGGCCATTTCTTGTGCTGTACAGTTCTGTGTTCTATGTTCCTGGAGATAAGCTCTCTTGTACTCCAAATATACATCCAATGCACATTTACAAGCTTAACAGCAGGTCTTCACAGGCAGTTTGCTTCACTGAGCCAGTGCTGTCTCTGGGAGTTTCTAGAGCTCTAGTCTTGTTCAGTTGCATCAAGCAATCATTACTTGTGAGCTTTCCAATCCTTAATGAAGTATTAATGCTCACAGATTTCTTCCAAACACCTCACAGGATCCTCCAACACAAACAAACAACATTCTCACTTTTCTAGCTCCATAGGACTTCTTCTGAGTACTGACTCCAACACTTAGCTGTCTACTAATTCCTAGGACTTTGCTAAGTTCTAACAACACAGATACGTTTAACTTTCTGAGAACTCTCCCTATGAAATGTGCAGTTCTGATTTCTGGGCAGTACAGCTAGCTGAATGCTCTAACATGCAGTCAGCTTTGATTTGTTTTGCACATTCTCACTCACTGACTATAATCTTTAAACTCCTCTTCTTTGGCCCTTGAGCTATGCTGAGTAACCTATCAAAAGCCTTGTGCTGAGTGCTCTCACTGTTGCAATTCAGTTTGTTGGCTACTGAACACAAAAGGATTTTATAAAGGGAACAATTCATCACTTACCATACTCTATTCCAGATGATAATGACTTAAATTCATAGAATCCCATAAGTGTAGAAGCAGGCCATTCAGCCGTCAAGGCCATGCTGACCCTCCAAAGAGCTGCATCCCTCCATACCCATCCCTCTCCTGTCCTTGTAAACTTGTATTCCTCACGGCTAATCCACCTAGCCTACACATCCCTGGATACTATGGGCAATTTAGCACAGCCAACCCACCTAACCTGCACATCGTTGGACTGTAGAAGGAAACCAGAGCACCTGGAGGGAGCGCACACAGACATAGAGAGAAATGTGCAAACTCCACACAGACGGTCGTCAGAAGGTGGAATTGAACCCGGGTCACTTGCGCTGTGAGGTGGCAATGCTAAACACTGACCACCATACCTTGTGTCAAGGCAGTCACTCTCTCCTTAATGTAGTAGAAATGGCTTTGGCCATTTGGCTGTAACTGGAAGATTAAAATGGGGAAGGTGTTTCTGAGCTATTTAAATTCTTAATTACCAATTAGGGTTCATTTGCGTTGAACACATTGTCCATTAGCTTCATCTTTATCTTTTTCAGGTTCTGTCTCTGTCACCGCATACCAGCATCAAGCTGACTGCACAGGGAGGCACCTGTGATGTGGTGGTGACTTTCTCCCCAACGTACCGAATTCCCCAGTTTGCAGAGGAGGTGATGATGGAGTGCATTGGCGTGTCAAAGCCACTATTTGTGATACAAGGGTGCTGCCAGGGAATTGAGATCTCACTGGATCAGAACTGCATTGCGTTTGGATCAGTTGTTCTGCGTAGCTCAGTCATGCGGCTGATCGTACTAGAAAATGTTGGAGATATTGGTGCAAGGTACGCAGATCATTGCCAGCATGAGATGACTTGACTAAGCCACAGTATGATAGAATTTACTCTGCAATTTGATGTAACTGTATTACAGTTGATTAAATGCAACTACAGAGCATGAGGGAGGAGCTGACCAGAATTGACTGAGAGAGGAACCTAACAGGAAAGTCAATGGAACAGCAATGACAGGAATTTCTGGGAGTAATTTGGGAGACACAGCAGAGATTCATCTCAAGGGAAAAGAAGCATAGCAAAGGCAGGATGAGGCAACCATGGCTAACCAGGGAAGTCAGGGACAGCATAAAAGCAAAAGAGCAAGCATATAATGTGGCAAAGGGCACTGGGAAGCCACTGGATTGGGAAGCCATCAAAGACCAACAGAGGACACCCGAAAAAGAAATAAGGAGGGAGAAGATTAAACATGCGAGTAAGCTAGCCAGTAATATTGGGGAAGATTGCAAGAGTTTCTTTAGATGTATGAAGAGTAAAAGAATGGCAAAAGTGGACATTGAGCTGCTGGGAAATGATGCTGGGGAACAAAGAAATCGCTGAGGAACTGAATGAGTACTTTGTATCAGTCTCCATGGTGGAAGACACAAGTAATATCCCAAAAGTTCAAGAGAGATGGGGGGTGGCAAAAATGAGAATGGTGGCCATCACCAAGGAGAAGGTGCGAGGAACATGAAAAGGTCTAAAAGTGGACAAATCACCTGGACCCTCTACAGTTTTGAACAAGATAGCTGATGAGATAGTGGAGCTTTTAATAGTGATCCTTCTGCTATCACTGAAGTCAGTAAAGGTCCCAGAGGACCGAAAAATTGCTCCTGTAACCCCCCCTGTTTATGAAGTGAGTAAGGCAAAAGATGGGAAGTTATTGACCAATTAGCCCGACCTCAGTCATTGGTAAAAATTTTGGAGTCCCCTCTTCCGCGGTTACGTTAGGGCCCGGGTGTCCTTGGAGAAGGAGCACGCAGTGTCCACCAACACCCTGGAGTTGTTCAGGGAGAGGTGGGCGCCGCAGGGAGTGGAGTGCATCATTTCCCCCTCCAACTCTATTTTGATTTAGTCCCTGCCCTCCCCTTCACTGTTTGTTCACACAGCATTGCCCTTTGATGTGAAGGGCACTGCTTGTCTCAGGCCACTCGGGTGTTTTCCTACTTTTCCTGGTGGTGGATATTTGAATAAAGATTTGTGCACTTTGCGTCTCTCACTGTGTCTCACAACTACACACACACACCATGGGTGCTGGGGAAAATAAGCACTACTGCAGTTAGGTGGTAGTGTAAAGAAAAAAAAAAGAAAAAAAAGACAAAAAGAAAAAAAAATTTTGGAGTCCATTTTGAAGGATGAGATTTCTAAATACTTGTAAGTGCATGGTGAAATAGGGCAAAGTCAGCATGGTTTCATACAGGGGTTTCATGCCTGATAAATCTGTTAGAATTCTTTGAGGAGGTAATGAGCTGGTTAGACAGGAGAACCAATAGATATTATAGAACATAGGTAGAACATAGAAAAATACAGCGCAGTACAGGCCCTTCGGCCCTCGATGTTGTGCCGACCCAAGCCTAACCTACACTAGCCCACTATGCCTATTCCAATGCCCGTTTAAATGCTCATAAAGAGGGAGAGTCCACCACTGCTACTGGCAGGGCATTCCATGAACTCACGACTCGCTGAGTAAAGAATCTACCCCTAACACCTGTCCTATACCTACCTCCCCTTAATTTAAAGCTATGCCCCCTCGTAATAGCTGACTCCATACGTGGAAAAAGGTTCTCATGGTCAACCCTATCTAAACCCCTAATCATCTTGTACACCTCTATCAAGTTATCTGTATGGACTGCCAGAATGCCTTTGATGCTGCACAGAAGGCTGCTGAGTAAGATAAGGTCCCATTGAGTTAGAGGCAAGGTCCTAGCACGGATAGAAGATTGGCTGTCTGGCAGAAGGCAGAGAGTGGGGATAATAGGATACATCTCAGGATGGAAGCCAGTGACTAGTGGTGTTCCACCTGGGTCAGTGTTTGGACCACAACTTTTCACTTTATATCTGGATGAAGGAACTGAGGAAATTCTGACTGAGTTTGCAGATGATACAAAGATAGATGGTGGGGCAGGTAGTATTGAGGAGGCAGAGAGGCTGCTGAAAAATTTAAGCATTTTAGGAGAGTAGACTAAGAAGTGGGGAATGAAATACAGTGTGGAAGGTGTAAGGTCATGCACTTTGGTAGGAAGAATAGAGACACGGACTATTTTCAAAATGGGGAGAAAATTCAGAAATCTGGAATACGAAAGGACTTGGCAATCTCTTCAGGTAAACTTGCAGATTGATTCGATAGTTAGGAAGACAAATACAGTGTTGTCATTCATCTTGAAAGGACTAGACTATAAAAGCAGGGACATACTTCTGAAGTTTTATAAGGCTCTGGTCAGACCAGATTTAAATTATTGTGAGCAATTTTGGGCCATTCACCTCAGGAAGGATATACTGGCCTTGGAGCAGGTCCAGGGGAGGTTCATGAGAATGATCTCTTGAGTGAAAGGCTTAACATATGAGGAATGTTTGAGGACTCTGGGACAATATTTGATGGCGTTTAGAAGGATGAGGGGGGATCTGAAATTTACAGAACTCTGAATAGACAAAGTGGATAATGGGAAGATGTTTCCATTGGCAGAAGAGGACCCTAGGGCATAGCCTTAGAGTAAAAGTAAAAGCCAGACAGTGGTGAATCTGTGGAATTCATTGCCACAGAAAGCTGTGGAGGCCTGGTCATTGAGTATATTTAAGATGGGGATAGCTAAGTTCTTGATTGCCAAGGGGATCAAAGATTACGGGGAGAAAGCAGGAAAATGGGGTTAAAAAACCCATCAGGAGAAACTGAGGACTGCAGATGCTGGAGATCAGAGTCGAAAAGTGTGGTGCTGGAAAAGCACAGCAGGTCTGGCAGCATCTGAGGAGCAGGAGAATTGACATTTTGAGCATAGTGTTAGACTTGGAGGTAGGTGAGCACTTCGGGGACAGTGACCACAACTCGGTGACTTTTACTTTAGTGATGGAGAGGGATAATCGTGCGCCGCAGGGCAAGAGCTATAGCTGGGGGCAGGGAAATTATGATGCTGTGAGGCATGACTTAGGATGTGTGGATTGGAAAAACAGGCTTCAAGAGAAGAACACTAATGAGATGTGGGGATTGTTCAAGGAGCAGCTACTGCGTGTCCTCGATAGGTATGTACCAGTCAGGCATGGTGTAAAGGGCCTTGTGAGGCAGCCGTGGTTTAGTAAGGAATTGGAGTCCCTTGTGAAAGGGAAGAAGGCGGCATATGTAAAGATGAGGCGTGAAGGTTCAGTAGGGGCGATTGCGAGTTATAAGGTAGCCAGGAAGGAGCTAAAGAGGGAGCTAAGAGAAGCGAGAAGGGGACATGAAAAGTCTTTAGCTGGTAGGATTAGGGAAAACCCAAAGGCTTTCTATAGGTATGTCAAGAATAAAAGGATGACTAGGGTAGGTATCGGTCCAGTCAAGGATAGTAGTGGGAAGTTGTGTGTGGAGGCGGAGGAGATTGGAGAGACATTAAATCAGTACTTTTCATCAGTATTCACTCAGGAACAGGACACTGTTGCTGATGTGAATATGGAATCACAAATAATTAGAATGGATGCCCTGGAAATATGCAGGGAAGAGGTTTTGGGAATATTGGAAAGGATGAATATAGATAAGTCTCCTGGGCCTGATGGCATTTACCCCAGGATCCTATGGGAAGCTAGGGAGGAGATAGCAGAGCCATTGGCCTGGATTTTTATGTCGTCATTGTCAACGGGAATAGTACCAGAGGACTGGAGGATAGCGAATGTGGTCCCATTGTTCAAGAAAGGGAGTAGGGATAGCCCTAGTAACTATAGGCCAGTGAGTCTGACTTCAGTGGTGGGCAAAGTCTTAGAGAGAATGGTAAGGGATAAGATTTATGAACATCTGGGTAGGAATAATGTGATCAGGGATAGCCAGCATGGTTTTGTGAAGGGCAGGTCGTGCCTCACAAACCTTATTGAGTTCTTTGAGAAGGTGACTAAGGAAGTGGATGAGGGTAAAGCAGTAGATGTTATGTATATGGATTTTAGTAAGGCGTTCGATAAGGATCCCCATGGTAGGCTAATGCTAAAACTTCGGAGGTATGGCATTGAGGATACATTAGAGGTTTGGATTAGGAATTGGCTGGCTGGAAGGAGACAGAGGGTAGTAGTTGATGGATTATGTTCATCTTGGAGCGCAGTTACTAGCGGTGTACCTCAAGGATCTGTTTTGGGACCATTGCTTTTTGTTATCTTTATAAATGATCTAGAGGAAGGACTTGAAAGCTGGGTAAGCAAGTTTGCGGATGACACAAAAGTCGGTGGAGTTGTGGATAGTGAGGAAGGAAGTGGTAGGTTACAGCGGGATATAGATAAGTTGCAGAGCTGGGCGGAAATGTGGCAAATGGAATTCAATGTAGCTAAGTGCGAAGTCGTTCACTTTGGTAGGAATAACAAGATGATGGATTACTGGGCTAATGGTAGGCTACTTGGTAGTGTGGATGAGCAGAGGGATCTTGGTGTCCATGTACACAGATCTCTGAAAGTTGCCACCCAGGTAAATAGTGCTGTGAGGAAGGCATATGGTGTACTGGGCTTTATTGGCAGAGGAATTGAGTTCCGGAGTCCTGAGGTCATGTTGCAGTTGTATAAGACTCTGGTGAGGCCTCATCTGGAGTATTGTGTGCAGTTTTGGTCGCCATACTATAGGAAGGATGTGGAAGCTTTAGAACGAGTGCAGAGGAGGTTTACCAGGATGTTGCCTGGAATGGTAGGAAAATCTTATGAGGAAAGGCTGAGGCACTTGGGGCTGTTCTCATTGGAGAAGAGAAGGTTTAGGGGAGATCTGATAGAAGTGTATAAGATGATTAGGGGTTTAGATAGGGTAGATACTAAGAACCTTTTACCGCTAATGGAGTCAGGTGTTACTAGGGGACATAGCTTTAAATTAAGGGGTGGTAGGTATAGGACAGATGTTAGGGGTAGATTCTTCACACAGCGGGTTGTGAGTTCATGGAATGCCCTGCCCGTATCAGTGGTGAACTCTCCTTCTTTATGGTCATTTAAGCGGGCATTGGATAGGCATTTGGAAGTTATTGGGCTAGTATAGGTTAGGTAGGATTCGGTCGGCGCAACATCGAGGGCCGAAGGGCCTGTACTGCGCTGTATCCTTCTATGTTCTATAAGCTCTTCATCAGAAAAAACCTATCAACTATGATTGAATGGTGGAGCAGACATGATGGGCCAAATGGCCTAAGTTCTCTGCTTATGGTGTTATGGAGTCTAGTGTTCCTTCAGAGCTCAGAAGTATTTATTATCCTTTTCTGCATTCTTTTATGGGATGGATATGTCACTAGCTAGACCAACATTTGTTCCCCATCCACATTAACGCTGGAGAAGGTGCGGTGAGTTGCCTTCTTGATCGGCTGCAGTCCCTGGAATGTAGGAATATCTGTAGAGGTGTTAGGAACGAAGCTCCACAATTTTAACCCAGCGATACTGAATGAACAGTAATATAGTCCCAAGTCAGGATGGTGAGGATTTGGAAGAGAAGTTGCAGATGGTGGCGGTGGTTATATCCATGTGCTTGTCCTTCTGGATGGTAGAGTTTGTGGATTTGGAAAATGCTATTGAAAGACCCTTGCTGATTTGATACAGTACATCTTCTGGATGATATGCACTGGTGCCATTGTGCATCCTTTTGCAATGAAGAAGTGAATTTTTAAGTTGGTGAGGTGTGCCAATAAACTGTGCTGCTTTGAACTGAATGGTCTCAAGTTTCTTGAGTATTGTTGGAACTATTTTTGTTCAGGCAAGCATGGAGTGTTCTATTACACTCCTGATTTATGCCTTGTAGATCATAGACAGGCTTTGAAAGTCACAAGGTGACTTACTAACTGCAGGATTCTTATCCTCTGACCTGCTGTTATTACCACAGTGTTTATATCGCTAGTCCACTCTAGTTTTTGGTCAGTGGTAACCCCCATTGGTAGTGTGACAATGCTGCTCCTTTAACAAGGTTAAGTTATCCTTGTTTTCTTTTTAGAGGTGTCATAAAGACAGGGGTTCCATTTTCGAGTAAAAAATGAGGTCTGCAGATGCTGGAGATCACAGCTGCAAATGTGTTGCTGGTCAAAGCACAGCAGGCCAGGCAGCATCTCAGGAATAGAGAATTCGACGTTTCGAGCATAAGCCCTGATGAAGGCACAGCAGGCCAGGCAGCATCTCAGGAATAGAGAATTCGACGTTTCGAGCATAAGCCCTGATGAAGGGCTTATGCTCGAAACGTCGAATTCTCTATTCCTGAGATGCTGCCTGGCCTGCTGTGCTTTGACCAGCAACACATTTGCAGCAGAGGGGTTCCATTTTGTCTGCATTTATCTACTTAAAGATGCTTTTAAGTTTTTTAAAAATTGTACATAAAAGGGAGTTCCCTTTTCTCTGATTTGGTTTGGTTTGGTTTTAACAAGCAGTCAGTGTTTTGAGGCTGCTCATCAAAGAAACAGTTCCAGGCTGATCCTCCTTCTCTCTCTCTCTCTCTGACATCTCTCCTGTGTCTGATTTTACCTTTTGGTCAAGGGGGATTGTTGTAGGCATTTGGAAGAGCATCATTAAGTTAGGATGCTCTGTTGGGTTTTTGGATAGGTTAAGTTGTTCTGTATTCTGTTATCTTTTGTTTGTTTCATTTGGTGCTCCATAAATAAATTCTGTTTTGTTTAAAACTGAGGGGTTTGAACTAGCTGTGTTAGGCCTGGAATATCCACTCTACACCTGTTTAAAGCAATTAGAAAAGTTAGGGTCTGGGCTACTTTCTTGAAATGTTTTGAGGCGTTACAGCCTGCTCCATAAAAATAGTAAGATACTCAGCAATGGTAATATCATTGAATGTCAAGGACAGATGATTTGATTCTTTACAAAACAGTACAGCGCAGGAATGAGCCCTTCGGCCCATCGTGATTATCACTGGAAATAATCATAACCTGGCCCTTGTGTGGCACTAATGTGACTTTCCAATTGTCAGCTCAAGCATGAGTTCTGTCTAGGTCTTGCTGAATGGGGATACAGATTGCCTTTTCTGACCAGTTGTAAAATTGAACAGAACACTGTTTAAACATGAGCAAATACTCCCATATTTGCGGTTACAAAGGCAAGAAGGTTATTGATGAGACAGCTGAAGATGGTTAGGTCTCAGACACCACCCAGCCAGGCAAGTGGAGAATATTCCATCATACCCCTGACTTGTGCCTTGTAGATAGTTGTGAGGCTTTGGGACCTGAGTTACTGACTGCACGTTTCCTAGCCTCTGACCTGCTCTTGTAGCCATTACATTTTTCGAACCAAGCTGTAATTAGTTTGCGTTGTCCTGGTAAAACCCAAACTAAACATAAGTGAGCAGTTTGTTGCTGAATTAAAGTCACTGTCAACAACACTTCCTGTCACTTTGTGATGGTTCAAAATAGACTAATGGTTAGATTGAAAATGTGTTGCTAGAAAAGCGCAGCAGGTCAGGCAGCATCCAAGGTTTGGCGATGGAGGAGTCCAAGGACCTGCATGTCCTTGGTGGAGTGGGAGGGAGAGTTGAAGTGTTGAGCCACGGGGTGGTTGGGTTGGTTGGTCCGGGTGTCCTAGAGGTGTTCTCTGAAACATTCCACAAGTAGGCGGCCTGTCTCCACAATATAGAGGAGGCCACATTGGGTGCAGCGGATGCAGTAAATGATGTGTGTGGAGGTGCAGGTGAATTTGTGGTGGATATGGAAGGATCCCTTGGGGCCTTGGAGGGAAGTGAGGGTGGAGGTGTGGGCGCACGTTTTGCATTTCTTGCAGTTGCAGGGGAAGGTGCCGGGAGTGGAGGTTGGGTTGGTGGGGGGTGTGGACCTGACGAGGGAGTCACAGAGGGAGTGGTCTTTTCGGAACGCTGATAGGGGAGGGGAGGGAAATATATCCCTGGTGGTGGGGTCCGTTTGGAGGTGGCGGAAATGACGACGGATGATACGATGTATATGGAGGTTGGTGGGGTGGTAGGTGAGGACCAGTGGGGTTCTGTCCTGGTGGCGATTGGAGGGGCAGGTCTCAAGGGCGAGAAGTAGGAAGTGGAGGAGATGCAGTGAAGGGCATCGTCAATCACATCTGGGGGGATAATGCGGTCTTTGAAGAAGGAGGCCATCTGGGTTGTACGGTATTGGAACTGGTCTCCTGGGAGCAGATGCAGGGGAGACGAAGGAATTGGGAATATGGGATGGCGTTTTTACAAGGGGCAGGGTGGGAGGAGGTGTAGTCCAGGTAGCTGTGGGAGTCGGTTGGTTTATAGCAAATGTCTGTGTTGATTCGGTCACCCGAGATAGAAATGGAAAGATCTAGGAAGGGGAGGGAGGAGTCTGAGACGGTCCAGGTAAATCTGAGGTCAGAGTGGAAGGTGTTTGTAAAGTGGATGAACTGTTCAACTCCTCGTGGGAGCATGAGGCAGCACCAATACAATCATCGATGTAACGAAGGAAAAGGTAGGGGGTGGTGCCAGTGTAGCTGCAGAAGATGGACTGTTCCACATATCCTACGAAAAGGCAGGCATAGCTAGGGCCCATGCAGGTTCCCATGGCTACTCCTTTGGTTTGGAGGAAGTGGGAGGATTGGAAAGAAAAGCTGTTCAGGGTGAGGACCAGTTCAGTCAGTCGAAGGAGGCCAGACCACAGCAACACGACGGCTGGAGGAAGAGCGCCTCATCTTCCGCCTAGGAACCCTCCAACCACAATGGATGAACTCAGATTTCTCCAGTTTCCTCATTTCCTCTCCCCTCACCTTGTCTCAGTCTAATCCCTCAAACTCAGCACCGTCTTCCTAACCTGCAATCTTCTTCCTGACCTCTCCATTCCTGATGAAGGGCTTATGCTCGAAACGTTGAATTCCCTATTCCTGAGATGCTGCCTGGCCTGCTGTGCTTTGACCAGCAACACATTTGCAGCTTTTTTACTCTCCGCACCTACCCCCACTCCGGCCTATCACCCTCACCTTGACCTCCTTCCACCCATTGCATTTCCAACGCCCCTCCCCCAAGTCCCTCCTCCCTACCTTTTATCTTAGCATGCTGGACACACTTTCCTCATTCCTGAAGAAGGGCTCATGCCCGAAACGTTGACTCTTCTCCTTGGATGCTGCCTGACCTGCTGCACTTTTCCAGCAACACATTTTCAGCTCTGATCTCCAGCATCTGCAGTCCTCACTTTCTCCTAATGATTTGATTGGACTTGTTCTCTTTTTGTGGAAAGAATGTACCTAGGTAATCTTCCACACGTAAATGATTTTTTAAAAATCCAGTTTAGTGTCAAATTCTATGCCTTGGAATAGTTTACTATTTTAATGGTGCTATGTAAATTCAAGTTTCTGTTGTCATTGCATTGTGTTCTCAATGAGTTAAACCTTCTCCTTTACATTCCAGATTTAGATGGGACATTGAGAAGTTTAAGCCTCACTTTTCAATTTCTCCCGTGGAGGGCTATATCTCCCCAGGAATGCAAGTGTCCCTGGAAGTGATATTTCATCCAGCTAAAGTACATGCAGACATTCGTTTGGAAAACGTGCAATGTTTCATCGAAGGAGCCAAATCTCTCTATCTCTACCTGACTGGTTCATGTGTAGCACCAACTGCTATGAAAGAGGTACAACCACTTTGCAATAGCATATCAGCAACTGTAGTTCCTGCTTTACAAGAATGGCTACACTTCAGAAAGACTTCACTATCTGCAGATGGTCTTTGATGTTTTGATAACACCAAAGGATCTGTAGAAATGCCAGGCCTTCCTTTCTTTCTTTGTTCTTCCATTTTTTTTTCTTTCTTTCTTTCTGTCTTTTTTTAGACTTGTGTCATCTAGTCATCTAAATCAGGCATCTGGTATTGTGCTTGAAGCAATCAATTTTCTTACTAGGTTAAAATCACCCTTTAAAACCTGGCTTACATTGACGATCATTCTGAAACTGCTCTGGTAGTTGTTGATTGTAAGCAAAGCAAAGGAGGAGGCAGTGGCATAGTGGTAATATCTCTGGACTGGTAATCCTGAACCCCAGCTTAATGTGCTGAGGACATGGATTCAAATCCCATCACTGCTGACGTGGAAATTTAAATTCAGTTTAAAAATCTGGAATAAAGACCTAGTCTAATGGTGATGATATAACTACTGTTGATTACCATAAAAAGGGGAATAGTTTCCCACCAAAAAGAAGTGTGCTGCAGTTCCCAAGATATCTCAAGATAACTCTTCATGGTGGGTGAGCCACACTAGATTGGGGTTGACGCTGGCTGTCAGGTAATGTGAGAATGGTTGTGGTGACTCCCATTCGGGTGAAGCCTCATGGGGCTCCACACTTGACATCTGCTGGCCTGAGTGAAAATAGCAAAACGTCCCTCTGGAGCAGGCAATACACAATGGGGTGAAGTGTTGCTCACAAGCACTGTAACAGTAACATACTGGAAGGAATTAAGCTCCCACTTTATTTTGTGCATGTTTCTGACTGTAGCGAAGTTGTTTTGAATGCACTTCTGACTCATCATTTATGTGCATTGCAAACCCCATGTTTAGCATTCGCAGAGATATCTGTTGTTATACTCCCATTTGCAGATTCCAGAAGAACGACATGTGAAACATACTGAAAATAAAACATTTTGGAAATCACTGAGGGTCAGGTAGCATCCGTGGAGAGAGAGTAAGCTAAGGCATAGCATGGTGGCTCAGTGATTAGCACTGCTGCCTCATAACACCAGGAACCTGGGTTCAGTTCCAGCCTCAGGTGACTGTCTGTGTAGTCATAGAGTTGTAGTGTTTGTACATTTTCCTCCTGTCTGTGTGGATTTCCTCCAGGTGTTCTGGTTTCATCCCATAGTCCAAAGATTGCAGGTTAGGCAAATTGGCCATGCTAAATTGCCCATAGCGTCCAGAGACATGAAGGCTAGCCATGGGAAATGCAGGGTTAGAGGAATATGGTTGAGGAGATGGGCCTGGGTAGGTTTGAAGGGTTGGTGTTAACACAATGGGACAAATGGCCTGCTTCCATGCTGTAGGAATTCTATGATTCTAATGTTTTGAGTCTAGATAACTCTTCATGAAGGGTCCTCTGGACTCAAAACATTAGCTCGCTGTCTCTCTATGGATGCTGTGCCTGACCCATTGTGATTTCCAGTGCTCTTTGTTTTCAGTACAGGTTCCAGCATCTACAATAATTTGTTCCTTTGTGTGAAATGTGTAATTCTGGTAAGGTAGTTGCCAGTATTTTTTAATTGTGTGTAATTTGGATGGTCAGTAAGCAGGGCCACAGCTGGTTAGAGAATTCAGTGGAACCCCTCCCCCCACCTCATCCACAGGATCTTTATAATGTAGATTGACAGACAGTCAGCCTGCTCTCAAATCTTTCCTCAATTTTGTGTGACCCTTTCTGAAGACCTCAGCTCATCTGGGAGTGGGGCATGTGGAAAAGAGATGGTGGCTCAGTGGTTAGCACTGCTGCCTCACAGCACTAGGGTCCCAGGTTCGATTCCAGCCTTGGGCGACTGTCTGTTTGTGGAGTTTGCACATTCTCCCTGTGTCTGCGTGTGTTTCCTCCGGGTGATCTGGTTTCCTCCCACAATCCAAAGATGTGCAGATCAGGTGAATTGGCCGTGCTAAATTGCCCATACTGTTAGGTATGTTAGTCAGAGGGAATGCTTCTGGGTGGGTTACTCTTCGGAGGGTCGGTGTGGACTTTTAGGCCGAAGGACCTGTTTTCGCACTGTCGAGAATCTAATCTTAACGTTTCCAGAATCTAATCTTAACGAATCTAATTGATATTGAGGGAGAGGAGATTTGCAACCCGTAGTTTTCCATTCTAGTTGGGATTTTCCAGGAGCAAGGTAGTGTAAGGCTGACTGGCCCTTCCCAGACTGCGAGAGTGAGGAGTGCTCCACTCCCTCCCCAGTCCCAATTAGAAATCCTGCTAGGACACACTGCTGCAAGGTTCCTGGTCCCCACCAGTGTCAATGCCAACGAGTGCCACACATGCCACAGGCATCCAGCAACTCACCAAAAAAACCCTGTGTGCTGGCGCTAAGGTAAGGTAAAACAGGAGAGAATGCTGGACATCCTGCAGCCCTATCGCCCACCTCCCTCACCACACGTTCTGGGAGCAGGGTGGCAGGACTGTCAACTCTTGCTGGCCCATGGATACCCAAATGTTAATCATCCACTGCCCATGTGACCAGTCTTCACGTGGGAGACTAAGCTGTTTGTCCCTGATGAATGCCCATCACAATACTAAAGTATAGGTCAGCTGTTCTGAACTGAGGTCTGCCTAATACTCTGCTCACAGTATTTATCAGGTCAACCTTGTAATGAGAAGAAACCACAGTGCAGACGCATGCAACACATGATGTCAGCCTCAAGACAACCACTGCTTTTTACCAACATCATATGGTGGAGAAAGAATTCAATTCTCTTACACACACACACACACACACACACACACACACACACACACACACACACGTATTAACTGCTGTGAGGTACAATTTAATACAAGACAGTAGAATTCTTCAATTTTTAAAAATGTGTTGGCCATCCCTAATTGACTCAGAGGGCAGTTAGAAATCAACCATAGCTGTGTGTCTGGAGTCACATGTAATCTAAGTAAGGATGGCAGATTTCTTTCCCTCAAGGACATCAGTGAACCAGATAGTTTTATGACAATCAACGATCATTACTTTGTCACCTTTAGGTTAGCTTTTTATTTCAGATACTTTTAAAAACAATTTTCAATTTCAGTACCATCCTTGATGGGAATTTGAACCCAACTCCTCAGAACATTAGCTAGAGGTTTTGAATTACTAGTTCAATGACATTACAACTACATCACCACGAATAACAGGAAAACAGCACTCCTTTTGTTCTGTGAATGATGCATTATCATTTACAATCTGATTCTCCTTCATAAGGATTTGAAACATATTTGGCTCTGAACACATCTGCATGTTTGTTCCATCCACTGTTTGGGTTATAAATGGACTCTGACAGAGAATCTTATTCCATTATAACACATATTCAAAGACTATCATTATCTCCTTGAGCATATTAACTTTCTTCCGTCCCATATCCAAGAGCATCTGATGGTGTTTCCAAAGAGTCAAACACACTGACAAATATATTTTGTTTCAGTAAGTGCACATCATAATACAATATATTTTTCACCCTGGAGACCAAGACCATAACACCATCCTTGTTCACATGGAGGTATCTCCATGGAGTAAGTGTGTTGATGATTTTTAGTCAATAAACACCATTCTGACATAGAATTATATGGGCTTGCTTTCACACTCACTGAGTCAAAAACCTGAAATTCCCCTCCTAACAGGCCTGTGCGTCTCCCTATACAGATGAATTGCAGCAGTTCAAGAAGGTGACTCACCATCACTTTCTTAAGGGTAGTTAAGTTTCAGCTGCAAGTTCTGGCCCTGCCAACTTTGCTCACCATGAAAGAATATATTTTTTAAAGAAGTATACATGTTATGCAGCTAACAACAAGGATTGTGTCAAGAAGGCATGTTTACTAACAGAGAAAGAGTCACAACCTGCCCCTCTGTGTATAGTACTTGTCACTGCCCTTACAGAAGGATGTTAATACATTGGAAGCAGTTCAGACAAAGTTTACTAGACCAATGCCTGGAATAAGCAGATTGTCTTATGAGCAAAAGCTAGACAGGCCAAGCCTGTATCTTCTGGAATTTAGAAGAATCAGAGGTGACCTAATTGAAAAGTATAAGATCCTGAGGGTACTTGACCAGGTGAGTGTTGAAAGGACATTTCCTCTTGTGAGAGAATCTAGAATTAGAGGACACAGTTTAAAATAAAGGGATAACAATTTAAAACAGGGATATGAAAGGTTTTTTTTCTTAGCGGGTTGATAATTCCATCCCTCAAAAGGCAGTGCATGCGCAATCTAAATATTTTTAAGGCAGTGGTAGATAGATTCTTGGTGGTCAAGGTGGTGAACAATTATCAGGGATATGAAACAATCTAAAGTTGAGGTTAAAATTTGACCAGCCATGATCTTATTGAATGATGGAGCAGGCTCGAACGGCTGAGTGCCCTACTCTTGTTCCTGGTTTGTATCTGTCCATGTGATGACAGTTTTCCTCTGAGCTGACTCATGGTAGGAAATGCAACAGCTTAGGTGGATCTTGTATCAACTTTCGAACATGAATCCCAACCAAAATCCTTTAAATCACCTCTTCCTCAGTGGTTAGCACTGTTGCCTCACAGCGCCAGGGACCCGGGTTCGATTCCAGGCTTGGGCGACTGTCTGTGTGAGTTTGTACATTCTCCCTGCGTCTTCATGGGTTTGCTCTGGGTGCTCTGGTTTCCTCCCACAGTCCAAAGCTGTGCAGGTCAGGTGAATCAGTCATGCTAAATTGCCCATAATGTTCAGGGATGTGTAGGTTATATGCTTTAGTCAGGGGTAAATGTAGAATAATAGGGTAGGGGAATGGGTCTGGGTGGGATACTCTTTGGAGTTGGTGTGGACTTGTTGAGCCAAATGGCCTGTTTCCACACTGTAGGGATTCTATGCTATGATAAACACTCTTATGGTATTATTCAAGTTCAGTAGTGCCTCAAATTTTAGTTAAAAGAAGCAGGCAATGAGAATAAATGTACTACTAACGTTTGCTTTTCCTGATTGACATTATAGATGGTAATCATCCAAGAGGTGATGGTTTTTTTCCACAGAATCATAGAATCCCTATAGTCTGGAAAGAGGCCATTTGGCCCAACAAGTCCACACCAACTCTCTGAAGAGCATCCCATCCAAACTCAACCCCTTCCCTATCCCTGCAACCCCCATGGCTAATCTGCCTAACCTATACATCTCTGGACACAATGGGAAATTTACCATGGCCAATCCATCTAACCTGCACATCTTTGGACTGTGGGAGGAAACCGGAGCACCCGGAGGACACCCATGCAGACATGGGGAAAATGTGCAAACTCCACACAGATATTCGCCCGAGGCTGGAATTGAACCTGAGTCCCTGGTGCTGAAAGGCAGCAGTGCTAACCACTGCAATCCTATTTTTTCAATTATTTATTTCATGTCTCAACAAGATGATCTAGCCTCCTTAAAGTTTATACCTTTTCTGTTACTTTTACTTTCTTGGAATAACTGCAACAAAGAAGGCAGCATGTTCCTCCCTCTTCACCATTGGAAACATAGAAAATAGGCCATTCAGCCTTTAGCCCTTCGATTCAATATGATCCTGGCTGATCAAGCAACTTCAGCATCCCATTCCTGCTCTTTCTCCATACCCCATGATCACTTTAGTCACAAGGGCCATTCCAGCTCCCTCTTGAATATATCTAACAAACAGTCCCCACAGTTTCCTGTGGTAGAGAATTCCACAGGTTCACAATGCTTTGAATGAAAAAAGTCTTCCTCATCTTGGTCCTGAATCGCTTGCCCCTTATTGCACTAGTGTGCTTGAACAAACCTGACCATTTTTCTTTCCATTCTCAATGTCAAGTGTCATTTCCCCACTTGTTAACTTGTTTAACCTTTATCTTTTTTGTCACAAGACATTCAAAACCAGAATGTCAATAAATTCTTCCAGGCTGGAAGTTTTAGATTAGAACCGGATAAACATGTTGAGCCTCTCAGCATGTTTTCACTTACAGTAAAAAAAACACTGGAGAACTTGTTATGTTCTTTCTTTATTTTGGATGGAAAAAGATGTCTCCAATGAGCTACGATCATTTCCAGGCAGATGTGTACTCCTGCAAAACAGACATCAGACACTAATTGTGACCACCAGGCCATTTTAAGCTACACAAACATATTTATCCTCCAGAGCTTGTTTGCTGTGCTGATTGTGCTAAACACTGTCTGCAATGCTGTGAGTGAGATGGGGAACTATTTTGACAACATGCTAGGTTAAAGACTGAGAATTATAACTAAGGAAATAACTGAATAGTGAAGCTGAAAAATAGAGATTTGGTCTGTATTACCATAACAATATTTATCAGTCAGCCAATGCTCGTCAGATGATCAGGTCACTAGCATGTTACTACTTCTGGAAGCTTGCTACTTCCAACCGGCTGCTGCGTTTTCTACTTTACAATGTCGAACCACTTTAAAAATGTAGAGTTTATTCAAGGAAAAGCTGCTGTGTGTCCTAGATAAGTATGTACCTGTCAGGCAGGGAGGAAGATATAGAACGTGTGAGCCGTGGTTTACTAAGGAAGTGGAATCCCTGGTCAAGAAGAAGAAGAAGGCTTATGTTACGACAAAATGTGAAAACTCAATTAGGGCGCTTGAGGGTTACAAGGAAGTCAGGAAAGACCTAAAAGGAGAGCTCAGAAGAGCCAGGAGGGGACATGAGAAGTTGTTGGTGGATAGGATCAGGGTTAAGCCTAAGGCTTTCCATAGGTATGTCAGGAATAAAAGAATGATGAGAGTTAAATTAGGGCCAATCAAGGATAATAGTGGGAAGTTGTGTGTGGAGTCAGAGGAGATAGGGGAAGCAGTAAATAAATACTTTTCGACAGTTTTCACTATAGAAAATGAAAATGTTGTCAAGGAAGATACAGAGATACTTGCATCTAGACAAGAAGAAATTGAGGTTCACAAGGAAGAGGTATTAGAAATACTGCAGAGTGTGAAAATAGACAAGTCCCCTGGGCTGGATGGGATCTATCCTAGGATCCTCTGGGAAGCATGGGAAGAGATTGCCGAGCCTTTGGCATTGACCTTCAAATCATCATTGTCTACAGGAATAGTCCTGAGGACTGGAGGATAGTAATTGTGGTTCCCTTGTTCAAACAGGGTAGTAAGACAACCCTGGTAATTACTGACCAGTGAGTCTCATTTCAGTTGTTGGTAAAGTGTTGGAAAAGGTTATAAGAGATAGGATTTATAACCATCTAGAAAATAATAATCTGATCAGGGACAGTCAGCATGGTTTTGTTAAGGATAGGTCGTGCCTAACGAATCTTATTGACTTTTTTGACAAAGTGACCAAACAGGTGGATGAGAGTAAACTGGTTGATGTGGTGTATATGGATTTCAGCAAGGCATTCGATAAGGTTCCCCACAATAGGCTATTATACAAGATGCGGAGGAATGGGATTGTGGGAGACATAGCAGCTTGGATTAGTAATTGGCTTGCTGAAAGAAAACAGAGGGTTGTAGTTGTTGTAACATGTTCATCTTGGTGTCCAGTTACTAGTGGCGAACTGCAAGGGTCAGTATTGGGTCCACTGCGGTTCGTCATTTTTATAAATGACCTGGATGAGGGCTTAGAAGGGTGGGTTAGTAAATTTGCGGACGACACTAAGGTTGGTGGAGTTGTGGATAGTGACAAAGAATGTAGTAGGTTGCAGAGAGACGTAGATAGGATGCAGAGCTGGGCTGAGAGGTGGCAAATGGAGTTTAATGTGACAAGTGTGAGGTGATACACTTTGGCTGGAGTAATCGGAATGCAAAGTACTGGGCTTATTGTAGGATTCTTGGGAGTGCAGATGAGCAGAGAGATCTTGGTATCCATGTACACAGATCCCTGAAAGTTGCCACCCAGATTGACAGGGTTGTTAAGAAGGCATACAGTGTTTTGGGCCTTTATTAATAGAGGGATTGAGTTCTGGAACCAGGAGGTTATGCTGCAGCTGTACAAAGCTCTGGTACGACCACACTTGGAGTATTGTGTACAGTTCTGGTCACCGCATTATAAGAAGGATATGGAAGCTTTGGAAAGGGTGCAGAGGAGATTTACTAGGATGTTGCCTGGTATGGAAGAAATGTCTTATGAGGAAAGGCTGAGGGCCTTGAGATAGTTCTTGTTAGAGAGGAGAAGGTTGAGAGGTGACTTAATAGAGACATACAAGATAATCAGAGAGTTACATAGGGTAGACAGGGAGAGCCTTTTTCCAAGTATAGGGACGGCAAACACGAGGGGACACAACTTTAAAGTGAGGGGAGATAGGTATAAGACAGATGTCAGAGGTAGTTTCTTTACTTAGAGAGTAGTAAGGGTATGGAATGCTTTGCCTGCATCAGTAGTAGATTCATCAAGTTTAAGTGCATTTAAGTCATCATTGAACAGGCATATGGACATACATGGAATAGTGTAGGTGGGATGGGCTTCAGATTAGTATGACAGGGCGGTGCAACATCGAGGGCCAAAGGGCCTGTACTGCGCTGTTATGTTTTATGTACTTTACTAAAGTATTTAATTGGCTGAATATCAACTTTCTCAGGCTGTGAAAGATGTTATGTTACATGGAATTGCTGATAATGTACAGCATAGAAACTGACCATTCAACCTAAGTAGTCCATTTTAGAAATAAAATAAAGAATTGCAAATGCTGGCAATCTGAACAAAAGTAGAAATTGCTGGACGAACTCAACAGGTCTGGCAGCATCTGTGGAGAGAAAGCAGAGTTAACAGAGTGAACCTTATTCAGTCAATCACAGAGTTCATGATCAACATGTTCCTCTTCCTGCATTTGACGTCTATCGCCATCAGTATAACTTCTTCCTCAATTGCTGGCCAAGCTTCTCTCAAATTGCATCTACACTATCACCTCATTCACCCAGTCTGGTAGTGAGTGCTACTATCTCATCATTCTTTGGCTAAAGAAGTATTTTCTTAATTCCCTATTGGATTTCTTGGTTATTATCTGGTTCTGATAGCCCCAGCTTTCATTCTTCCATCTTCTCCATTACATACGCTGTAAAACTTTGAAGACCTTTATCAGATCTCTTCAGTCTTTCCAGGACAAATTGCCTAGTTTTTCTGTCCTAAGTTTGTAGTTCTGATATAATTTTTGCTGTCTCAATACCCTTTATAGATATTGAATCAACTGTTCAGGGATATTATAACACACCTGTGGAGCAGGTTGGAATTGAACTCAAAGCCTCCTAGCTCGACGATAGGGACATTGCAACTGTACCCCAATAATCCTCCCACAGTGTCTTTCTAACCTTGATATAATATGGTGACGAAACTGCACTCAGAAATCCAAATGTGATCTCACCTGAATTCAATAAAAGTTTATCAGCGCGCCTCTACTTTTGGTTCACATGCCATCAGAAAGAAACACTAGTTTGCTTCTGTTGTAACTCCATTTGTCTGCCTTTTTATTTCCAATGATTTGTGTGCCTTTATCATACAGTGAATTTAAATGCCAGTCTTTCCTGTTTTTCTTTTGTTACACTCTTTCTGGGTTTGTATTGAATAACTTTGTAAACCAAACTAGTGGGAACAGTAGCCTGATAACCTACTGGGTTAATGTCTCAATAAAATCATTGCAGACACATAGCATTAAGTATGATGACAAGAAGAACTTCATTTCAGGCTGTAGAGTATTAATTCAGGTCAGTGTTGTATCTAAAAGATATACTGTGTTCGACAATTTTATTGATTTTTGCCAGGCTTAATTTGAAAAAAAACTAACATAGAAATAATTTGCATTTGTATTGTGTTTTTCCTATGCTTCAGAACCAATTAAGTAGAAGAAAATGGGTAATCAGTGTTGTAACTCACACTATACTGATAGAAATGGATTCCACATAACTTTGGTATCACACAGCCTTCAGGTATAAGTTGTTTCCCTTGATGGTGAGCCTGGGGATGGAAAGCTGAGAATGTCCATGGATGAAGAGAGAAATTCTGTCCCTTCAGCATCTGAAGGAACAGAAGTTTTCCTGATACTTTTTAAGTGCTTTTATTTTTATGTCATTGAGTTTTAATCTCTACAAGTAAACTATCAGAACTGAGAGGTTATACTTATCAGGGGAGACTGAACAAATTAGGACTGTTTTCTTTTGAGAAGACCAAATAGTGATCGGTTAGAAGTTTTGAAATTTAAGTCAGTGTTTTTCCGGGTCCCCATCCAGGTGAGTTTGGGATTGTGGGAATCTGTTTAATTGGACAGGAAGGTGGTGGGTGGAAACTCTCCACCTCTGCCCCATTTAACCGCAGATTGGGAAGTCTTGCAGACAACCTGCTATTTCGCCAGCCAGGGAACTCTCCATGCCGAAAGCAAAACAGGTTTCTGGTGGGGAGGAAAGGTGCTACCTCATAGTCAAGCTCTCATTGCCTGGTCAAGGGACCAAGCTTTAGAAAAACTGCTCTTGCTTTAAGAGCTGCCCCAGGCATTACATTCTGGCTTCCCATTCTGCACTTTGCAAACCCTGCCCGATAACTTCCAATCTACCACATTCACCTTCAGCCTGTGTTCTTTAGTAATCCTAGGCCTCTCTGTGGACACATTTTTAACACCATCCTCTAATTGTCCTGGCCTCTAATTGTCCATTAAGTCCCAGAGAGGGGTCGGAGCAGGATTCCTACCCCTGGAATTTTAATTACACAGAAGGCCCATCACTGTCCATTTATGTCTCTGACTGAACCTTAACACGGCAGATGTTTCCTAAAGAGAACTACCACAGACCAGAGTGAGACACAACACATCTCAAATATGCTGTGCAGTCAATTTCAGCATTTTCACTCACTAAGGAAATCACAATTTGGGCTTATGTTTAATATGGTCACCCTTCATTCTGTATTTCCAGCTCTTGTGGGCTACATAAAATTACCCTTTCCCTCCTTGTTTTCCTAACTACCTTTGTATGATCAGCAAATTTAGCTAAAATGCAATCTGTTCCAACATTCAAGTCATTTAGACCGTGAATAATTGAAGTCTCAGCACTCATCTCTGTGGCATCTCATAGAGTCATAGAGATATACAACTCGGAAATAGACCCTTCAGTTCAACTCATCCATGCAGGCCAGATATCATATATAATCCTAGTTCCATTTGCCAGAATTTGGCTCATATCCCTCTAAACCTTTTCTATTCATATCCTCATCCAGATGCTTTTTAAATTGGTTAGGCCATTTTTGCAGAATTGCATGGAATTCTCGTCTCCCTCCTTTAGGAAGGATGTTGTGAAACTTGAAAGGGTTCAGAAAAGATTTACAAAGAATTTGCCAGGATTAGAGGGTTTGAGCTGACTAGTGGCTGACTAGGCTTGGACTACTTTCCCTGGAGCATTGGAGACTGAGGGGTGATCTGGTAGAGATTTATAAAATCATGACAGACACAGATAGGGTAAATAGACAAGGTCTTTTCTATTGGGTGGAGGAGTCCAAAACTAGAGAGCATAGGTTTAAGGTGAGGGGGATGGTGGCATGGTGGCTCGGTGGTTAGCACTACTGCCTCATAGCACCAGGGACCTGGGTTCGATTCCAGCCTTGGGTGACTGTCTATGTGGAGTTTGCACATTTTCCACATGTCTGCGTGGATTTACTCCGGGTGCTCCATTTCTTCCCACAATCCAAAGGTGTGCAGGTCAGGTGAATTGGTCATGCAAGTTTGCCCATAGTGTTCAGGAATGTGTAGGTTAGGTGCATTAGTCAGGGGAAATGTGGAGTAATAGGGGTAGGGGAATGAGTCCGACTAAGTTACTGTTCAGAGGATTGGTATGGATTTAATGGGCCAAATGGCCTGTTTCCATGCTGTAGGGATTCTATGATTCTATGAAATTTTGTGATCGTACCAGCCTCCACCACTTCCTTAACTCACCTTAAACGTATGCCCAAGAGTTTGGACTCCCCCTCTCCATAGAAGACCATGCCTATTTATCCTATCCATGTCCCTCATGATTTTATACACCTCTAAGACCACCTCTGCTCCAGGAAAAATAGCCTCAACCTATTCAGCCACTATCTATAGCTCAAACCCTCCAACCCTGGCAACATCTTCATAAATCTTTTGTGAACCCTTTCAAGTTTCACACCATCTTTCCTATAAGAAGGAGACCAGAACTGCACGCAATTGGCCTAACCAATGTCCTGTACAGCCACAATATGACCTCCCAACTCCTGTACTCAATGCACTGACCAATAAAGGAAAGCATAAAAAAAGTTTTCTTCACTATCCTATCTACATGCAACTTCACTTTCAAGGAGCTATGAATCTGCACTCCAAGGTCTCTTTGTTCAGCAACACCCCCAGGACCTCAGCATTAAGTGTATAATATCTGCCCTGATTTGCCTTTACAAAATGCAGCACTTCACATTTATCTAAATTAAACTCCATCTGCTATTCCTCAGCCCATTGGCCCATCTGATTAAGATACTGTTGTACTCGGAGGTAATCTTTTTCCTTGTCCACCACATCTTCAATATATAAATGACAAAAAGCAGTGGACCCAGCACCAATCCTTGTGGCTCACCACTGATCACAGGCCTCAGGTCTGCACAGGAACCCTCCATCACCATCCTCTGTCTTCTACCTTCGAGCCAGTTCTGTATCCAAATACTCAGTTCTTCCTATATCCCATGTGATCCCTTGCTAATCAGTCTACCATGAGGAATCTTGTTGAATCCCTTACAGAGGTCCATATAGGTTACATCCAATGCTCTACCCTCATCAATCCTCTTCATTACTACTTTAAAAAATTCTGTCAAGTTAGTGAGACATGATTTCCCATGCACAAAGCCAAACTGACTATCCCTAATGAGTCCTTGCCTTTCCAAATACATGTAAATCCTGTCCCTCAGGATTCCCTCCAACAACTTGCTCATTACTGGTTCCCCTTTATCTACCTTGCATCTCAAAAAGCTCTCATACAATATGTCTTTCACTAAACCATGTTGACTATGCTTGAATGAATTTTAATGTCAGTTTCGCATATGCAGCATTTCCCAGACATTTCCTCCTCAGTGGGCTCTCTGCTAACATGACCTTTCCTGCATTGTTTTTGGTCTCATCTTCAGATCCTCTTGCTGCTGCTGCTCTTGCTTTCCTGACAATTTGCCAGCTCCTATACCTTTCCTCTCCACTTTGTCAGGGACTTTTCTTGCCTTAGTTAAAAAACAAAGGAAGAACATTACAGCACAGGAATAGGCCTTTTGGTACACTAAGCTTGTACAGACACACAATGCATTTATAACTTAAGAAAACTTTTGCCTCTATGTGGTTTGTATCTCTCTATTTCCTGCCTGTTCATATATCTGTCAAAATGGATGTAATTTTGCTCACTGAGTTGGAAGGTTCATTTTCAGATGTTTTGTCACCATACTAGATAACATCATCACTGATAAAAGTGTGCAGATTAGTTGAATTGGTCATGTTAGATTGCCCACAGTGTTCAGGAATGTGTAGGTTAGGTGTATTAGTCAGCAAGCAAACTTATATCCAGAACCTCAAGCTGAGCTACAAATCTTCTCAAAACTCTTCTGTCAAAATGCCTCTTAAACATCGCTATTATATCCGTCTCTCCCATCTCCTCTTGCAGCACGTTCCAGACACTTATCCCCCTCTGTGTAATAAAACTTGCCTCTTACATCTCCCTTAAACTTACCCCCTTTTACCTAAAATCTACATTCCCTAATTATTGACATTTCTACACTGGGAAAAAGACTCCAAATATTAGCTTAGTCCCTGTGGATTCTGCCCTCTGGTTTCCATTCTAGTTTGTGCTGAAGTCCTCAACTCTATCAATTGGCAAAGGTTAGTCAGTTCAGCTAATCCTGGGACTTCAGCTGCTACCTACATTGATCAACTTCTGTCTTTTTCTCTTATGGTCTACCATAGATTCAATTGCTTACAGTTTCTGCTATTGATTTTTTCAAAAAGTCTAGTTGATTGATACATTTCTTGTCCTGCAGTAAAATTAACTTTTTAAAAACATTGTGCAAAGTAATAAATAAATAACTTTTCATTAAAGCCTTTTTATGCACATCCTATTGTCACCATAAGATTGATTAGTCTCATACAGTGGGTCATTGGAATGGAAGTGCCTTAGCCTGTCTTAGGGAGCATATGGGGCCTTTGTGGAGGTGGGTGGCTATGGCCAGGCAATGAAGATCCTGTCTTTGTGGAAAAAAGTACTGGCCGAGATTTCAGGTCACAATGACCTTTCATCAGAGAGTCATAGAATCACAGAGTCACAGAGATGTACAGCATGGAAACAGACCCTTCAGTCCAACTCGTCCATGCTGACCAGATATCCTAACCCAATCTAGTCCCACCTGCCAACACCTGAACCATATCCCTCCAAACTCTTCCTATCCATATACCCATCCAAATGCCTTTTAAATGTTGCAATTGTACTAGTGTCCACCACTTCCTCAGGCAGCTCATTCCATACACGCACCACCCTCTGAGTGAAAAAGTTGCCCCTTGAGAAAGTTAAATTTGGAGCATGGGGTTGAGGGGTTAAGGAAAGAGGCTGAAGTGGAACATAAACACCAGCATGAACTGGTTGGGCAAATGGCCTCTTTCTGTGCTGTATATTGTATGTAACATCTTGCTAGCTCAGTTATTTAGACAGCTAGCATTTAGTTCAGAGTGATGCAAACAGCACAGTTTGATTCCCATTCCAGACTGGGGGCCCTACTCTTTGTCCTTCCCCTGAGTGTAGAAGGTGCTGGTAAACTGCCACTAGCAAAAATCACAAGGAATCACAGTTTATAAGATCCAGGAGCAGGAACTGGCAATTCAGCCCTATTTATGGTTGATTTCATCTTGGCCTCAACTCCACTTTCCTGCTCGCTCTCTATAACCCTTAAATCTCTTCCTAATTAAAAATATATCTTCTACTTAAATTTTTTCAGTGTCCCAGCAGCCACCTCACTCTAAGATAGTGAATGTCACAAATTTATGACCCTTAGAGAGAGGTAAGTCCTCCTCACCTCTGTTTTAAATCTGTCATCCCTTCGCCGAAAGCTATGAGTTCTCTTTCTGGATTGCCTCACAAAGGGAAATAGCTGCTCTATGTCCACTTTGTCAATCCCCTTTAGCATCATCTCTACCTCAGTTAGATCTCCATTAATGAAGCATCAGCAGATAATGAGCCAAGGACCTGCCTTCAGCAGAGCGCATATTAACAAATGATCTGTGTAATCCTTTTCAAGTCTGAATACTACTCGGATGGTGTTAAAATGTGCACTAACATTGCAGTTACATGTCACTTACAGGTACTCAATTTCAGCTGTCAAGTTCGGACCTCACAGGTTCACAGCATTGTACTAACTAATCGCACCAACCAGGTCTGGAATCTGCAGCCCTCAATTGAAGGAGAGTATTGGAGTGGACCTAAGGTTATCACTGTGCAACCTCATCTGCAGAACCAAACCTATGACATCACATATAAGCCACTCACCATGACAATGGATGGCAAAAAGCATCAGGTAAAAGAAAAGGCCACTTGGCACAGAGTGATTTTGAATCTGTTCACAGGGCTGTCATTTGGGAGTTGCAGTGCCTGCTGAACTTGCATAGGTGTAGCTCACCCCCTCTGATCCCTCTTTCCATCCATCAATTCTTAATCCAAATCTCTCTCACACTTCGCTCGCACTCTCTCTCTCTCTCTCCACTCATCAGGAGGAACCTATTAATCTAAATGTTATTTTGTGAACTCATACAGAAAAGCAGAAAGGTAACAGTGATTCAAACACATCAGCCTTTTTGATCTTGAGAATCAGTATACATTTGAACCTTTAGATCTACAATGGCGTTTAACACTCACTTAGTCATAATGGGTTGCAACTCAAGATTAGTGCACAAAGGGCAGGAGGAGAGAGGGAGCTAGGGGATGGCTATTAGAAGTTGATTCCAACACACTTTTCTGTGCTAGCCTCTGAATAGTTTTACAATTGAACAACCAAAGTGCATGGATTAGGCTTGTTGGTTACACTGGGTGAGCTGCGTTTGGCAGGGCTAAGGAATGATGAAATTAAGGCCTCCTTCTTTGCTAAAATCCCATGATTGTAAAAGTGTAGAAACATGTGTTGAGCGTCAACTCAGAGAAACTATCTGCAGTGACACAGGGACTATTTTCCTCCCGTGAAACTTCAAACCACAGAATAAACAACCTCCTGCATTTGCCACACTTGCCACATATCACGTCTCCAGTGACCCCTACTGTATCTTGACATATTATTTCCTATCGAACCAGGTTAGATCACACCGAGTGCTTCCCACAGTTCTAGTGCCAGTGAGGTGTAGGCCTCTAGGGAGGGAGCAAAACAGATTTACACAGATGGAAAACTATAACTCCGAGGTTCTACCCTGTCAGGGAAGGATGAACAGTCTGGGTGTCTTCTCAGGAGAAAAGGGGGGCCTGAGACAGAACTTAATTGGAGATTTTAAAATTATGAAAATTGTTAGAGCTGATAAAGCAAATGTCTTTATTTTGCTGAAAAGCAGGGCAGCCAACAAAACGCAGTCATCAAGAAATCAAGTTGAGACTTCACAAGCATTATCTTTACTGCAAGAATGTTAAAAATGTGGAACTCACTGGGACACGTGATTGAGGTGAATAAGAGGGCTAGGGAAAGAAATCATGGGCTCTGGTGATTTTCCTGCATCCAGACCCAATTTCTCCTCCCAAACCCACATTAACTCTCAACAATTTCATTTCAGCGCTTCCACAACGCGACTTGAGTCCAACAGAATAGATTACCACAGCACAGAGGGACCTCAGTGTGTCACTAATTCCCCGTGTTCAATATTGATCAGTATTTCTGTGTTTCTGCAGGGCTCTGTCTTTTTCCCATTGCCTGATGGTACAGGATTGCTCTACATGTTACAAGGAGTTGCTGAGCCCCCAAAGGCAGTCGCAGTTATAAATCGTGAAGTGCCTTGCAAGACGTTACACACTGTATTGTTATCAATTCACAACTGGCTCCCCAAACCACAACGGTAGGCAAAAAGTCACTGCAAATATATGTAAAGGAATAACTCTTGTTTATGATCATCTATTAGCGAATTAACCTGGAAAGTTAGTTCAACTTAGCTCCCCCTTAGTTTAAGAGTGTTCTGCCAATCCTGTATCCACACCTGTGAGGAATATCAGCAAGGAAGATCAAGTAAGGCAGTCAGTGTTGGTGCTGTATTCAACAACAGTGCACATTTTCTCAGGAGAAAGCTTGGGAACTGTATGAAGCGAGTGGCCTCTCACATGTCAGCATGTTTATCCTGCTGTATTCTGCAGTGTATCGTCAAGACCCCAAAAAGATTTCATGTCAGTTCCCAGGGTTAGCTCAGTGAAATGTCAGCTTGATTCTCAGTGACCCTCACAGCTTTGAATCTGATAGCTCATTGTTGCAAGCTTCAAACCTGGATGTGAACAAACTGTTCAAGCAGACTCTCCTTTACACTATGGAGGCAGTGATTCCGGAGGAGACTGCAGAACCTGTGTTACTCCCTAACGGGCATTCACTAGACAATATTCCTCCCTCAACTAATACTTCCACATGTAGAATCCTTAATCAGCCACCTCCCTTGCTGTCCAGCAGCATGCAAATGTCTTTCTGATTTAAGGTATATGACTAAAGTGACCGCAGGCAGAATGGGTAGATGCCTATGAGCACCTTAGACTAGTCACATTGATATAAGGCATGATGGGGAGTTTGGAGGTGAGAATCCCAAGATAAGCAGACAGCATTGCCAAGAGAACAGGCAAGGTAGAGACACAGACAAGCAATCAGCACCACCTAGAGAAGCCGGTGAGAAAATGACCCAAGAAACTCAGAGGATGGCAAGACAGGTAATGTGTCAAGATTGCAGCATGCAGGAGCTCCTGGATACCATTGCGATCAGGGCATCACAACAACCTTAAATGTCTGAAATTCAAGCCATGTTCACTCTGAGTTATTGAACTAGCAGCTGAATACTGCCTTGGAAAAATATCAGGGAGGGGTAAAGCTACCAGGAGGCAGTCATAGCACTTATGGTAGGGTTTTCTGATATACTCAGTGATCAGAGACTGAAGCAAGTATGGGGACCTAGACCATGTGTGCAGGAGTGTCGGCCTCGGCAATAATCCGATAGATGAGAACAGGGGCTGCTGTTTAAACTGACCACGGCACTATAATACAGGAAGCTGTACAATTGAGGGGGAGTAACACGAATACTGTCGTAGTTGAGCCTAATATAGGATTACAGGAAAGAGCAAGAGTTCAGATGCTGTGTCGCCTGCCTGGTACCAGGGTTCAGAACGTCTGCTCAAAGCTGGAAGGCACCCTGCTGTGGGAAGGGGAGGATCCAATGGTCATGGTCCATGAAGTTTTGGTGAAACAGACAGAACTAGGAAAGAGTTTCTGCATAGAAAGTACAAGGAACTGGGCACTAAATTGCAAAAGTAAAAGTTATAATCTCTGGATTATGATCTGAGCCATATCCAAATTGGAATACGGTAAGTAAAATCACAGACCCGCTGAAGAACAGCGATGGAAAAGTTCCAGACAAGGGCATCTACTTGGAATAAAATGTAAAGTGAGTCAGTTGAAGTGAGGTAAAAGAAATAAAAGACCTGTGTTTATATCACATGTTATGACCACAGAAAGTGGTCTGAAAATGTTTTATAGCCAAATTTTTTGAAATACCCAGGAAGTCCCCATTTAATACTGACATATTTAGTGTTAATAAAATTGTGACAATAAATTCCTTTCATGTTATGAGTTTCAGTTTAACATTGTTTGCCTGAGACTTCCTGCTGTCAAGCCCTTTCCTTATACATTTCATCCCCTGGCTTTCATCCTGTCTCAGTTCCTGCCCTCCACTTGCTCCTGTCCTTACCCTCTGTTCTTACTTTTAAAGCCTCTGGTGTCCACTTCTCCCCTGGCTCCCATTTTGAAGTTGTGCTGAGGTGCTGCTCTCCACTCAGTGGCAGAAGCTGGCGGATGCAGGTAATTCAGCCTGCAGTGCCTAACGTTTGCCTCTAGATGGAGCCTGGTCAATTGAAACCTAAGGTGGATGTAATGACGCAGAAACAGAAATTGCTGGAGAAATTCAGCAGATCAGTTAGGATTAGGGTTAGGTCTAGGAACCCTTGTTCAGAACTCTGTTTTTTCTCCACAGGTGATGCCAGACCTCCCTAGTTCTTCTACCAGTTTTCTATTATGTTTCTGATTTCCAGCATCCACAGATCTTTGTTTTATTTTAAAATTTTAATATGTATTTGCAATGCTGCATTTATATTTCACATAGATTTCCAATGTTATAAGATTTATTTTATTTTGAAAATTATTTTCTTTATGAATCTGGCCATTCAGGAAAAATACAATTTTGACTTAATAATATATTAGATTCCCAGAATCACTACAATGTGGAAGAAGACCTGATCGAGCCCACAACAACCCGCGGAAGAGCGTCCCATCCAGACCCACCCCACCTATTTGTGTAACCCCACAATTCCCACCTAACCTGCACATCTGTAGACATTATAGGCAATTTAACATGGCCAATCCGCCTACCACATTTTGGACTATGGAAAGACCTGGGGAAACCCTACACGGACATGGGGAGAATGTGCAAACTTCCACACAGATAGTTGCCCAAGGGTGGACTCGAACCGGGTCCCTGGCACTGTGAGGCAGCAGTGTTACCCAATGAATTGCCCCCAGACCACAGGAGTGAGAGTGACAAATCCTTATCACAAGACCAGCAGGGAAGCCCAATAACCTTACACTGACCTTCCAAACAGCATTCCCTGACCCTATCCCTGTAGCCCTGCATTTCCCATGGCTAATGTGATTCAGTGATGATGTGGTAAATGTTTGATTAAATCTGGAACTGAATTAACAGAGTCGACTGATTGATTAATGCAGAGCAACTGTCATCCTCAGTTTGTGAGTGTTGGGGTGCAAGTTAACCACTGTTCTGGGACCGCATTGTTCTCATCATTTTAAAGAATCTCTTGCCAAACATTTGTTTCTGTTGCTTTCCACTGTAAAGATTCACAGGCCAGCTCTGCACTAATAGGTGGACCATTGAGAAATTGGTGTCCTGGATCCTGGCAGGACTCCCATCAGAAGCAGCTGCCACACGTTTTATTACTGACGAGGGAAGTTAAGAAATATATAAAGTTAAAAGAGAAAAAGTATAACATAGCAAAGATAAGTGGGAAAACAGAGGACTGCGAAGCTTTTAAAGAACAACAGAGGATTACTAAGAAGGAAATACACAGAGAAAAAAATAAGGTACAAAGGTAAACTGGCCAAAAATATAAAGGAGGATAGTAAAACCTTTTTTAGGTGTGTGAAAGGCAAAAAAATGGTTAAGACTAAAATTGAGCCCTTGAAGACAGAAACAGGGGAATATATTATGGGGAACAAAGAAATGGCAGAAGAATTGAATTGGTACTTCAGATCTGTGTTCACTGGGGAAGACACAAGCAATCTCCCTGAGGTAACAGTGACTGAAGGACCTGAACTTAAGGGAATTTATATTTGCCAGGCATTGGTGTTGGAGAGACTGTTAGGTCTGGAGGTTGATAAGTCCCCGGGGCCTGATGGTCTACATCCCAGGGTACTGAAGGAGGTAGCTCGAGAAATTGTGGATGCGTTGGTGATTATTTTCCAGAGTTCGATAGATTCGGGATCAGTTCCTGCGGATTGGAGGGTGGCTAATGTTATACCACTTTTTAAGAAAGGTGGGAGAGAGAAAGCAGGAAATTATAGACCAGTTAGTCTGACCTCAGTGGTGGGAAAGATGCTGGAGTCTATTATAAAGGATGAAATTACAACTCATCTGGATAGTAGCAACAGGACAGGTCACAGTCAGCATGGATTTATGAAGGGGAAATCATGCTTGACTAATCTTCTGGAATTTTTTGAGGATGTAACTCTGAAGATGGACGAGGGAGATCCAGTAGATATAGTGTACCTGGACTTTCAGAAAGCTTTTGATAAAGTCCCACATAGGAGGTTAGTGAGCAAAATTAGGGTGCATGGTACTGGGGGCAAAGTACTAACTTGGATTGAAAGTTGGTTGGCTGACAGGGAACAAAGAGTAGTGATAAACGACTCCATTTCGGAATGACAGGCAGTGACCAGTGGAGTACCGCAGGGATCAGTGCTGGGACCGCAGCTTTTTACAATATATGTTAATGATATAGAAGGTGGTATCAGCAATAACATTAGCAAATTTGCTGATGATACTAAGCTGGGTGGCAGGGTGAAATGTGATGGGGGATGTTAGGAGATTACAGGGTGACCTGGACAAGTTAGGTGAGTGATCAGATGCATGGCAGATGCAGTTCAATGTAGATAAATGTATGGTTATCCACTTTGGTGGCAAGAACAGGAAGGCAGATTACTACCTAAATGAAATCAATTAAGATAAAAGGGCAGTACAGAGAGATCTATGTGTTCTTGTACACCAGTCAATGAAGGTAAGCATGCAGGTACAGCAGGTAGTGAAGAAGGCTAATAGCATGCTGCCTTCATAACAAGAGGGATTGAGTATAAAAGCAAAGAGGTTCTTCTGCAGCTGTACAGGGCCCAGGTGAGACCACACCTGGAGTATTTATGCAGTTCTAGTCTCCAAATTTGAGGAAAGACATTCTGGCTATTGAGGGAGTGCAGTGTAGGTTCACGAGGTCAATTCCTGGAATGGCGGGATTACCTTACACTGAAAGATTGGAGCGACTGGGCTTGTATACCCTTGAGTTTAGAAGACTGAGAGGGGATCTGATTGAGCCATATAAGATTATTAAAGGATTGGACACTATGGAGGCAGGAAATATGTTTCCGCTGATGGGTGAGTGCCGAACCAGAGGACACAGCTTAAAAATACGGGGTAGACCTTTTGGGCAGAGATGAGGAGAAACTTCTTCACCCAGAGAGTGGTGGGTGTGTGGAATGCTCTGCCCCAGAGGGCAGTGGAGGCCCAGTCTCTGGATTCATTTAAGAAAGAGTTGGATAGAGCTCTCAAGGATAGTGGAATCAAGGGTTATGGAGATAAGGCAGGAACAGGATACTGATACAATATGATCATGGCTGATCATCCTTAATGGTGGTGCAGGCTCGAAGGACAGAATGGCCTACTTCTGAACCTATTGTCTATTGTCTACTTGTCATCCGGTGACTAGGCTTCCCTCAGCTGTAGAACTTACAGACACCTTGCTGTGAACTGGGCAAACTGAGACAGTGGAAATGTTTGGTACGTTTTCTTATGTTCAGGCAGGGCCAGTAAGTTTCAAAGTTCAGAGGGCAGTGGATTGAGCACAGGTCATGGCATCAAGTGTTTCTGTGGGTGAGGGTCATATGTCTAACAGTATTCAGTGATGAAAGAAAAAGCTAGTAGCTATGAGGGTGGTTTGACACTGAGTACAAGGCCCACCAAGGGGGTATTCCTCTGTGGAATGCAGAAAGAAAATTCCAGTTGGTGGCACCAATGCTAGCTTTTTCTTTCATCATTAAACACTGTTAGCCTTTAAAGAACTATCCTCAGCAACTGTTCCCCTTCTGCTCAATCACCTTTCTGTCCTGCGTCCACTCTCTCGACTCCGAAACTCCAGTAGTTATTTGCAGACACAGTTCCGGTTCACCACCCTCAGCTGGCTGGATATCTGCTCTGTTTTTGATCAGTTGTTTGAAGCCCATATTGCTTATAAGCTTTTCAAGCCCATTTCTCAGCTGTACACTGTACTAACGTTCAGTACAGTATCAATGTTCACAGGCTTCTTCTGAGCTCCTCATAGCTTCCCCCAACACAGAGACGCGACCTTCTCACTTTCTCAGCTGCACTGGACTTTTTTCTTCCCTCAAGTCCTAATTCTAACTCTTGTCTGCTTACTAATTCCTAGAACTTTCTCCTGGGTACATGCTAATGGGACAGAAGCATCCCACTGCTCTTGATTTCTTCCCTGCTGGCTGTTGAAATCCAGCATTCCTAACAGTCTGTCCCTGTCTCTATCATTGACTATCTGTATCGTTGACCTTTAAATTATCCTGAGGGACCTATCTAAAACCCAATTAGCTCCGTCTTTATTGGAGAGCAGACTTGAATGTTGCTTCTGAACTGTTGCTGGAACTCTGTACTCATGAATAACAGAATGTTACCATTTTCACAGAGTGCTGTTGCCCCTCGGCACACAAAACACACAACATTACAGCGCAGTAAAGGCCCTTCATTCCGCGATGTTGTACCCACCTGTGAAACTAATCTGAAGTCCACCTAACCAACACTATTCCATTTTAACCCATATGTTTATCCAATGATCATCTAATTGCCCTTAATGTTGGCGAGTCTACCATTGTTGCAGGCAGGACATTCCACGCCCCCACTACTCACTGTGTAAAGAAACTACCTCTGACATCTGTCCTATATCTATCACCCCTCAATTTAAAACTACATCCACTTGTGCTTGCCATCACCTTCTGAGGAAAAAGGCTTTCCCTGTCCACTCTATCTAACCCTCTGATTATCTTATATGTCTCAATTAAATCAGCTCTCAACCTTCTTCTCTAACAAAAACAGCCTCATAATATTCACAACATTTCCCTTGGAAGAAAGAAAGCTTCCCCATTGTGAATAATCCTTTACAATGCCTTCAAAAATATAACAAATTCCTATTATTCACATCTAATAATTAGCTAATTACAGATTGTACAAATTATGGGTACACGGTGGCTCAGTGGTTAGCACTGCTGCCTCACAGTGCCAGCGACTCAGATTTGATTCCCGCCTCAGGTGACTGTCTGTGTGGAGTTTGCACATTCTCCCTGTGTCTGCACAGGTTTCCTCGGGTGCTCCGGTCTCCTCCCACAATCCAAGGATGTGCAGGTCAGGTAAATTGGCCAAGCTAAATTGCCTATAGTGCGAGGTGCATTAGTCAAGGGTAAATATGGAGTAGGGGAATGGGTCTGGGTGGATTGCTCTTCAGAGGGTCGGTGAGGACTTGTTGGGCTGAAGGGCCTGTTTCCACACTGTAGGGAATCTTATCTAATCTGAAAAAAACTTGTGATGTATTTACAAAACTGTAACAGCTTAAATCAAAAGTACAATAACAAGTAGGAATAGAAGGTTTTAAATGTTATATTAACATTATTCCAAATCTTTTTCTTCTCTTCTTTAATTCTGCAACGAAGGCTTCATTAAGCCCACAGTCCCTCCTTTTGTCAGCTGTAAATGTAATTCCACCTTTCAATACATTTTCCAAACTCAAACGGGGTAACTTTTCACTTTGAGAAAATAAAGTCAAAATGAATTGCTCGTGTGCTAGCAATTTGAGTAATCTCTGATCAATTTTTTTTTAAGAATTGTTGAGATTTTTTTGCAAGTGTATTGTTTTCCTGCCAATTTTGATCTCTGTACACTTTGAAATCATTCACTTTCTTGTGATCTCATAATCTTCCTTAATTCTTCCCAGGCAATGTCCTTGGCTTCCTCACTATGAATTTTGATTTTATTTTCTAAAAACTCAATTCATAAATCACAGGTTTACAATTAACTTGGGGTTTTAGATTTTTTTGGGGGGTTGGTGGGAACTGGTGACTTGCCTAAATTCCTGTTGTCCCTATTCTGTGTCTCAATGCTGGCAGACACTCCTAGCCAATGCTCCCTCTAACCAGCTCAGTAACTCTAACGTTCCTGTGCACGACAATCAGCTGATTGAGATGTCTGAGGTAGTTTATTTTACAGAATAATCTCAGGTACAGGTTTAACAGTCATTTTTCGGAGCCAACATTGAGGGTGTCTAATCCAGGGAGAATTCTGAGGTAATACTCTGCTAAACAATGAGAAACATCAGATATTTAGACATGCAAGTTATTTGAACTCCAAATGGTCTGATTCAGACAAATAACTCATTTCCCAAATATCTAAGATGAAAGGGGCACCCTGAAGTCTCAGGTCTTAATACTCCCACTAATTTCTGTGCTGCTGCTCTGAGCCTGGAGGCTCCCTTGCTGTACCTGGCAGTCTGCTATATCAGCAGCATTTGGACCTTGTCTGCATGTTTCAATTCTTTTTAACCTGACAACCTTTCTTGGATAAGAATAAATTAAATTATATAATGAATCTATTTGATCAGGGTAACTAAATTCCCTACTTCTTTCTAATGTAATTGCTTACACCATCTGAAGATTTATTATAAATCCCCAAATAAATTGACAGAGGATTAACCCGTGCCATACCCAAATTTTCCCCTGAAAAAGGCCTTGACCCCTGGTTCTGGAGGTCACTCCGCACACAGGCCTCAGAGGTCCGCACAAAACCAAACTAAATACAGGGTTGTTCTATCATAACGTTAACACAAATTTGCCATAACGTAATTGACGAATCAGGGACACTATTTCTGAAATGCAAATTTTTTAGCGATTACTTCGCCAACGTTTTAAGCGCTGTTTCTAAGCACGCTAATGTGGGGCTGTACAAGAACGCAACCATCACATTCGAGAAGAACTGACTAAGTGGAACACTGCTCCCACTTTGGTGTCAAGTGGCATTGACTGTTTGAGGTTACCTTGCAGTCTCAGTCCTTTCCATTTAAAGACCTGATTTGGCAATTCTACTCAGCCTTGTATGACTTCTGCATTTGCCATTATGGCTGTGAACACACCAGCACTTCAACTGGAGCCAGCAGTGTGCTGAACTGGATTACAAATAGGCAAAGAGTTTATACTCACAGATACTAACTGTACATTAGCAACTTGAGAACATTAGCAAAATGAGATCCTTTTCCCTGAGCACTGTTTTAATTTAAGTCATGCAATGGGAGCAACATGTACTTCCCACCAACATCCTGTATTTGTACATTTTGATTCAGCAAACATATTGAAGGAATGTCCAAATCCATAACTTATTATAAGCCCCCAAGGGCAACTAGTATCTCTCAAGATAAGGCAGAAGCAAATTATTGTTGGTGCTGGAATCTGTACTGAAAACAACAAATGGAGATCACAAATCGCATCCATGGAGACAGAGCAAGCTAACATTTCAAGCAGTCATCAAGGTACTGACAAAAGGGTGGTAGGAGGGGGCCAGTGTAAGACTGGAACATCAACGACTTCTTCACTGCTGCTTCATGTTCCCGCCAGGACCTGGTCAAATTCACTCATTTTGCCTTCAATTTTCACCCCCTCTACAACTTTCACATTGTCCATTTCTGAAACTTCCCTTCCTTTCCTTGGCTTATCTGTCTCCATTTGGGGAATAAACTGTTCACCATCTTCTACTACAAAGTCACGGACTCCCACGGCTACCTTCGCTATAGCTTCTCACACCCCACATCTTGCAAGGACTCCAACCCATTCTCTCAGTTCCTTCGGTGTGATCAGGTTCTCCTTGTCCTCATTTTTCACCCTGCCATCCTTCACATTCAAAGGATCTTTCTCTGCCATGTCAGACACCTCCAGCAGAACGTCACCACCAAATACATCTTCCCCTCACTCTCCCTTTTGCACTTCACGGGGATCTTACCCTTCGGGACACCTTAGTCCATTCCACAACCACTAACACCACCCCTCCTCTCAATGGCACCTTCCTATGTAAATGCAGAAGGTGCAACACCTTCACCATCCGAAGGCCTAAACAGTCTTTCCAGGTGAAACAGCATTCCACCTGTACCTCCTCCAATCTCGTGTATTGTATTTGCTGCACCCAATGTGACCTACTTTACACTGGAAAAACCAAGCACAGATTGGATCACTGCTTTATGGAATACCTCCGGTCTGTGCGCAAGCAGGACCCCGACCTTCCCATAGCCGGTCATTTTAACACAGTGTCCAGCTCACATGCCCATGTCTGTCCTCAACATGCTGCAGTGTTCCAGTGTATCACAGCGTAAACTAGAGGAACAACATCTTATCTTCAGATTAAGCACTGTACAGCCTTGTAGACGTAATATTGAGTTCAACATCTTCAAATTGTGAACTAACTCCCATTTCTTCCCTTTCTTTTAACTTGTTACATTCTGTTAGCACGTCCTCTCTCCCTTCGCGCCCCACCCCAGTGGGACAGTCCTGCCCTTTCAGGTCAGGCAGGTAGGCAGACTATTGCCCTGCCATTCTCAGATTCTGATCACTTAATCTGAACTATCAACATCCTTTCTCCACCAGCACCCTACACCCACTTCCCCCACACCACACCCCTCCAAATTATTGCATAAATGCTGTCCTCTATACAATTCACTTCAGCTCTGATAAAAAGTCATCTAGACTCAAAACATTCCTTTGCTATCTCTCCATGGATGCTATCTGATCTACTGTGATTTCCAGCATTTGTTGTTATCATCTCTCAAGATCACAATCTTTCTCTGCTCTTTTTTGGACAAAAATGGATTGACTTCCCCTTCCAATATATAAGCCTCATAATCATCAACATCCTTACCTATTTTCAGTGTAAAAGCATTAGACACAATGAGTTTCTTCCAAACCTCACTTTCTGGTACAATCCTTTTTGTGGAAATTTCCTTCAAGTGAACCAGTGCCAATTTTTTATTCTCTTATGTCTGTGACTGATTATTGTCTTTTCTAAAAACTTTTTAAGCATGCATATTAGTCCCACCAGCTATGTTCCCTGTGATTTATTTTTCTGTTGTGTTGAATTCAAGATCTGTGTGTGGTAGTGGCTTTTGGAACCAAAGGTCAATGCATCAGCTCATTGATAGGTGTGTAAGGAACAAGGCTGCACATTGTTCATTAGTTTATGCTCTGCTTCCAACAATTTGCTTTTACATGCCCTGCCTTACGCCAATGAAAACATACTAGTTTCTTCACACTGCTGTCTACATTGTAGTGATTGTAATGCGGTCAGCCTTGTGGACTTCATAGAATGAGTTCTCTGATTGGGGCTGTTCACCTGGTCCAGTAAGGAGCCCTGGCTGACTGATATAAACAGGAGTGTCAGAGGTTCTGTTCACTCAGAGCTGGCTCTGAGGGAATTAGACCAGTGTCAAGGATCAGTATAAGTAAAGGCAGACTTGCTGATGGGATACTGGCCTCTGTGGTGTTTTTTTTCACACGTCACCGTTTTTATTATCTGGAAAACCTTCTGCTTTCCCATTATATGCAGATTCTTGTTGATTCCTCCAGCTACCTTGTTTGTTTCCATGTAGCATCCTTACAAACACTCTGCTGATTGTGTGAATTATCATATGCCTGTTCCAGAGCCTTTTTGACTTTAGAAACCTGGCACTCGTTCAGATAAGATCGAATAATTACTGGAATGGTGTTTCTGAATTCTTCCATAATCATGGTTTCCATCACATTCTCAAAAGTTAGCTCTAACTTCAGTGAATGAAAGCACCCAATACCATAACATTTTGTTTTCCTTTAGTAAATTTATCAAAGGTCTGTCTGTGGTTCACCTTCACTGCCCTACATTTTAATTGGTAAGTTTCAGGAATAAGTTCAAAGATGTTAAGTACCACAGTTTTAGTTGTCTCAGAACCTGAAGATTGCTCTTCTGAAAGATTGGAATAAATATCTCTCTTTCTGCCTTCTTACTTCAATTTTGGGGAAAAAAGGAAAACTTCAATGGAATCCAGCTTCCAAATGGGACTTCCCTGCTCATCTGAGCTATTTAAACCTGAAGCTTTTCTTTATCCATTTCATTCTATCTTATTTCTTTCTCTCTATGAAGTTCATGTTCAAACATTTGTCTCTGTTCATTTCAAAATGCTTCATTTGCAACTAAATTATAGTCAACTCAAGCTGTTAGCAAGCAAAATCTCACCTGGACTGCAGACTTCTTCCAACCCCAAATGCTGTGCTATTCTCTCAACTACCTTTGCTTTCTTAACCCTTTTAATTCTCTCTCCAACATTTATCCTGTTGCAATAAACCTAGCTGTGGTCAATGTTTGCAAAGCACTCAGATAAATCTTTCCTTTCCAAAAACATTATAGCAACTGTCAAAGCCATTTTGGTTTGCAATATGTATAGTAATAATTACCTTTACTGGCCTTAACGTCAGCAAGTCCCAGGATGCATATTTGCTTGTCAATTACAGATCTCAGATGAGCCCCTAAACAGTGAAAAGCCTCCAACGATCGCCATAATCTGGCGCCATTTTGAATAGTTTAGGAAAGAAAAATTGAAAATTAGGTTATAATCCCAGACCAGACCACCAAATTATGCTATGATCTGATTATAAGATGGTGATCTTTATTTTTAAAGTGAGTTCCAGGAAACATACTCATTATAAAGTCATGGGCGGCTCAGTGGTTAGCACTGCTGCCTCACAGGACCAGCGTCCCAGGATCGCTTTCAGCCTCTGGCAACTCTCTGTGTGGAGTTTGCACATTCTCCCGTGTCTGCGTAGGTTTCCTCCGGGTGCTCCGGTTTCCTCCCACAATCCAAAGATGTGCCGGTCAGGTGAATTGGCCATGCTAAATTGCCCATTGTGTGAGGTGCATTAGTCAGAGGGAAATGGGTCTGGGAGCATTACTCTTCAGAGGGTCGGTGTGGACTGGTTGGGCTGAAGGGCCTGTTTCCAGTCTGTAGGGAATCTAATCTAATCTCAAAAGATACCATAGTTTTGAACAAACAACAAGAATGCATTTGTAATACTGTTCTAACATTGTTACAATTCACAATGCATGTACAAATTACTTCTAACACTCAAAATTAGCATGTGGTATACATGCATAATGGAGTGTTGTCAAACACCCCACATGCACATCACATTGGAAATGTAATTAGAACAGATCTCATAAAACTTCCAGCAACCCCACCCCCACCCTGACACACAGTTATCAAATCTCATTAAACTTTAGACAGAATTAGTTTTGGCCATTTAGCCCTGAAATTCCCTCTTCAGCCATATCTGTACTGTCACCGACTGACAGAAGGACTGCTTCTGTTCTGGTTGTTCATGTTCCTTTCCTGGGTCTGTGCACCCCAGGTTGTCAAACTTTCCTCCAATATTGTTATGATGCACAGGAATAGTGCATGGCAAACCCAGTCCTATATTCTTGGAATCATTGTAAAAGTTAAAGATTTTCAAAGAATATGCAGAATTCCCCAATTGATCTGTCATTTCATATCTCAGGTTAACAAAATGAATGCACCAGGTTTCAAAATGAATGCACCAGAAACCTGGACTGCTATTTATCACAAACAGACCAAACTAAAACAACAGGGAGAAAGTCAGGACTGCAGATGCTGGAGATCAGAGCTGAAAAATGTGTTGCTGGAAAAGCACAGCAGGACAGACAGCATCAAAGGAGCAGGAGAATCGACGTTTCAGGCATAAGCCCTTCTTCAGGAATGTGGAGAGTGTGCCAAGCAGGCTAAAAGGTAGGGAGGAGGGACTTGGGGAAGGGGCATTGGGAACACGATAAATGGAATGAGGTTAAGGTGAGGGTGATAGGGCGGAGTGGGGTTGGGAGCGGAGAGGTTGGGAAGAAGATTGCAGGTCAAGAAGGCGGTGCTGAGTCCGAGGGTTGGGACTGAGAAAAGGTGGGGGAAGGGGAAATGAGAAAGGTGGAGAAATCTGCATTCATTCCTTGTGGTTGGAGGATTCATAAGCGGAAGATGAAGCGCTCTTCCTCCGGGCGTCGTGTTGCCATAGTCTGGCGAAGGAGGAGGCCAAGGACCTGCATGTCCTTGGCAGAGTGAGAGGGAGAGTTAAAGTGTTCAGCCACGGGCAGTTGGGTTGGTTGGTGTAGGTGTCCCAGAGGTGTTCTCTGAAACTTTCCACAAGTATGCGGCCTGTCTCCCCAATGTATAGGACGTTTATTATAAACCGACTGACTCCCACACCTACCTAGATTACACCTCCTCCCACCCTGCCTCCTGTAAAAATGCCATCCCATATTCCCAATTCCTTCGCCTCATCTGCTCCCAGGAGGACCAATTCCAATACCGAACAACCCAGATGGCTTCCATCTTCAAGGACCGCAATTTCCCCTCAGACGTGGTTGACGATGCTATCCACCACATCTCCTCCACTTCCCACTCTGCTGCTCTTGAACCCCACCCCTCCAATTGCCACCAGGACAGAACCCCACTGATCCTCACCTACCACCCCACCAACTTCCAGATACATCGTATCATCCTTCGTCATTTCCGCCACCTCCAAACAGACCCCACCACTAAGGATATATTTCCCTCCCCTCCCCTATCAGCGTTCCGGAAAGACCACTCCCTCGTCAGGTCCACACCCCCCACCAACCCAACCTCCACTCCCGGCACCTCCCTCTGCAACTGCAAGAAATGCAAAACTTGCGCCCACACCTCCCCCCTCACTTCCCTTCAAGGCCCCAAGGGATCCTTCCATATCCATCACAAATTCACCTGCACCTCCCCACACATCATTTACTGCATCTGCTGCACCCGATGTGGCCTCCTATACATTGGGGAGACAGGCCGCCTCCTTGCGGAGCGCTTCAGAGAACACTCTGGGACACCCGCACCAACCAACCCAACCGCCCCGTGGCTCAACACTTTAACTCCCCCTCCCACTCCTCCAAGGACATGCAGGTCCTTGGCCTTCTCCATCGCCAGACCATGGCTACACGATGCCTGGAGGAAAAGCGCCTCATCTTCCGCTCAGGAACCCTCCAACCACAAGGGATGAATGCAGATTTCTCTTCCTCATTCCCCCTCCCCCCACCTTTTCTCAGTCCCAACCCTCGGACTCAGCACCACCTTCTTGACCTGCAATCTTCTTCCCGAACTCTCCGCCCCCAACCCCTCTCAGGCCTATCATCCTCACCTTGACCTCCTTCCACCTATCGCATTCCCAACACACCTCCCCCAAGTCCCTCCTCCCTACCTTTAATCTTAGCCTGCTTGGCACACCCTCCTCATTCCTGAAGAAGGGCTTATGCCCGAAACGTCGATTCTCCTGCTCCTTTGATGCTGCCTGACCTGCTGCACTTTTCCAGCAACACATTTTTCAGCAAATTAAAACAACAGGCAAACTGATACAAACCATCAACATATAGCTCTACTTATTAAATCTCTAATTCCTTTATGAAACTCCCCTTTGTGCACACACATTAGAAAAGAAATTAATGCTGTGGGTGAGGGAAAATCTGGGAAGGCAGTTCACAGGGTTCACTGAGATGTTCGTTTTTACTTGCCAGGACTTACTGCTCCTAGATCTCTCTTCTCCACGTACTTTTACTTACAAAAGAACAACTCGTTCACAACTTATAAAATTTCTGACTTATTGGTTAAAAGCAGCAGCTTATAGCAACTAGTGAGGAGAAATAAATTAGCTTCAGCAGTTTTAATGCAGAGAAACGAACAGCACCTCCTGATCCAGAGGTCTGGCCTCTGGCAACTTTGTCCCACTCCATCTCTGTAAGTTCCTTCAGTGCAACAAAATGTCGAAGAATTCTGGACCTCTGGTATCATGCTTTCCCAAACCCTTCCCTTTTTCCAGTATTGATAGTCCCTTGCTCCCACTCTCTCTCTCTCTCTCTATCTATCTATCTCTCTCTGTCTCCCTCCCTTTCTCTGCCTCTGTATCTCTATCTCTCCTGCTATCTCTCTCTCTCTCTCCCACCCACTGCCAGTATCTCTCTCCCTCACACTGTCTCTCATCCATTGTTTCTCTCTCTCTCTTGCTCCCACTGTATCTCTCCAAATGCATCCCTCCTACTGTGTATATCTTTCTCACATACTGGATCTCTCTTCCTCTACCTTTCTTACTGTATCTCTCTCTCTCCTGCACCCCTTTCCAATGCTGCTTTCAGCCATCCTATTTGTTCAAGCTTCTCCGCTTCCCACCTCCTTTGTCACCTGCACCTCCACACACATCATCTATTGCATCCGCTGCACCCGATGTGGCCTCCTCTATATTGGGGAGACAGGCCGCCTACTTGCAGAATGTTTCAGAGAACACCTCTGGGACACCCGGACTAACCAACCCAACCACCCCGTGGCTCAACACTTTAACTCTCCCTCCCACTCCACCAAGGACATGCAGGTCCTTGGACTCCTCCATCGCCAGAACATAACAACATGACAATTGGAGGAAGAGGGCCTCATCTTCCGCCTGGGAACCCTCCAACCACAAGGGATGAACTCCGATTTCTCCAGTTTCCTCATTTCCCCTCCCCCACCTTGTCTCAGTCAAATCCCTTGAACTCAGCACCGCCTTCCTAACCTGCAATCTTCTTCCTGACCTCTCCACCCCCACCCCACTCCAGCCTATCACCCTCACCTTGACCTCCTTCCACCTATCACATCTCCAACGCCCCTCCCCCAAGTCCCTCCTCCCTACCTTTTATCTTAGCCTGCTGGACACACTTTCCTCATTCCTGAAGAAGGGCTTATGCCTGAAACGTCGAATCTCCAGTTCCTTGGATGCTGATTGACCTGCTGCGCTTTTCCAGCAACACATTTTCAGCTCTGATCTCCAGCATCTGCAGACCTCACTTTCTCCTCCTTTGTCTCAATGCCAATTTTATTGCAAGCACATTGTTGTGATTGATTTTAGGATTTTTGCAATTTGTTAAAACTTCAGATTTGGCTTTCCTGACCTACAGGAATCAATTTCTCTCAGAAATGTTTGAGTTTTAGATTTTAATTTGCAATTTGGTGTCATTTTACTGGGTTTTACTGTTTTATTTGCATCATTGTCACTACAGTCTTTCATTGCATTGTAGGCTCAGGTTTTATTTTAGCAAAACCTTTCCTTTTCAATTCTATTTCTCATCGCTCCCTGCTACTGACTCACTTTGCAGCCACCAGAGTGCACAGAACGTGTGCTCCTTTGGTGCTTCCAGTGATGTTGCACATTTGGAGAAGGTGTACAATATAGATATGATCCCATGTCATCTATTTTACTGCTCAGCTGCTTTCACCCACATGGAAGAATAGGAAGTTTGCATTGATTCAGTGCTTTTCACAACCTCAAGTCATCACAATGAAGTTCTTATGAAGTGTGATCACTGTTGTCATGTTGTAATCCTGCACACAGGAAGCTCCCACAAAGGGTGGCTCAGTGGTTAGCACTGCTACCTCACAGCGCCAGGGACCCGGGTTCAATTCCTGCATCGGGCAACTGTCTGTGTGGGGTTTGCACATTCTCCCTGTGTCTGCGTGGGTTTCCTCTGGCTGCTCTGGTTTCCTCCCATAGTCCAAAGATGTGCAGGTCAGGTGAATTGGCCATGTTAAATTGTCCATAGTGTTCAAGGATGTGTAGGTTAGGTGTGTTAGTCAGGGGTAGATATGGAGTAGCAGGGTAGGGGAATGGGTGTGGATGGGATACTGTTCGGAGAATTTGTGCTGACTTTATGGATGGAAGGGCCTGTTTCCACACTGGAGGGCTTCTATGAAAATAATAGAAAAGTGGTTAGATCTACATTGCTGACACAAAATCAAAAATGTTACAAATGCTGGAACGTCTGAAATGTAAAAAAAACTCTAGGAAACACTCAGAAGGTCAGGTAGTATCTGTTGAGAGAGAAACAGTTAAATTTTCAAAGTCTTTTATCAAAAGTTCTATGGCCGGTGCCAATGCAATCTACAGTTCAATGCCTTCGCACAGATGGTCATGGACAGTGAGTGCAACTTTGCTTTTCCTAACTTTGCAAAGGAATTGCTGGACTTTCACACTGCTTCATTCATCAGACCCCCATAACCTGCTCAGTGATGCCCTGTTTGGGTTCCACCAGGGCCATTCAGCTCCTCACCTCATTAAAACCTTGACTCCAACATGGACAAAAGAGCTAGATTCCAGAGATGATGTGAGTGTGACAGTCCTTACAACAAGACTGCTTTCAACTGAGTGCAAAATCAAGGAGCTCTAACAAAACTGAAGTCAATGGGGAAACCCGTGTGCTGATTAGAACCAAAGCTGGCACATAGAAAGATGCTGTGGTTGTTGTAGATCAGCTCAAGGCCATTTGTGCTGGACATCCTCACAGAAGTGCAGAAGACTCAGTCATTTTTCAGCTGCTTCGTAAAATATTTTCCCTCCATCAGTGTTAAAAGTGGGGATGATTGCTGGTGATTGCAGTGTTCGACACAATTTGTCAGACTTCACAGACTGAGGCAGTCCATGTCCAAATGTAGCAAGACCTGGACATTGCCCAGGCTTGGATTGAAATTTCGCCCGAATATTGGACCACATTGAGCATCTCCAACAACTCAGAATCTAAACAGTATCCCACTGACTTTCAATGGCATTACCTTCAGTGAATTTCCTCTACATCCTATGCATTACCATTGAACACTTAGTGAACGGGACTAGCCATATAAGTATAGTGGCTACAAGAGTGAGTAAGATGGTAATACTCCCTACTTGCCAGAATGAGTGCAGCTCCAACACCACTAAAGGAACTCTGCTATCCAGGACAAAGCCACCATTACCTGGCATTAGATCCACAAGCATTTAGTACCTCCACCATCAATGCTCATTTACAGCAGTGTACACTATGTACAATATACAGAAATTGTTTCAACCCTTCCAAACTCCAATCACTACGTTTGAGAAGGACAAAGGCAGCAGATATATGGGAACATCACCACCTTCAATTTCCCCACCAAGACACACGCAATTCTGATTTGGTAATATATCAGCATTCCTTCAGTGTTGCTGAATGAAAATCACTTCCTAACAGCATTGTGGACGTGCCTCCAGCAGAAATACTGCAGCAGTTCAATAAGGCAGCTCATCATCACCTTCTAAAGGACAACTGTGGATGGGCATTACATGCTGGCCCAGCCAGTGATACCCACATCCCATGAACGAATGAATAAATGGTCAATGACCCTACATTTGATTTGTGAGTTTGGAGTTAGTTCTGTCTAGCTACTAAACTAGCTGAACTTTAACCTGTTGTAAATTCAGAAATTGCAGTGGAACTTTTGGGACATTCCTTAATGTCTTTTGGTCAGGATATCACCTAGAGTCATGGAGATGTACAGCACAAAAACAGACCCTTCTGTCCAACCCATCCACGCCAACCAGATATCCTAAATTAATCTAGTCCCATTTGCTAGCAGTTGGCCATATCCCTCTAAACCCTTCCTATTCATGTACCAGCCTCCATTACTTCCTCTGGCAGCTCATTCCATACACGCACCACATGCTACGGGAAAAACCTGCCCCTTAGATCTCATTTAAATCTTTCCCCCTCACCTCAAACCTATTTTCTGTAGTTTTAGACTCCTCTACCCTAGGGTAAAGACCTTGACTATTCACCTTATCCATGCCTCACATGATTTTATAAACGTCTATAAAAGGTCACCCCTCAGCCTCCACGCTCCGGAGAAAATAGCCCCAGCCTATTCAGCCTCTCCCTACAGCTCAAACTCTCCAAACTTGGTAATATCTTTGTAAATCTTTTCTGCACCCTTTCAAGTTTAACAACATCTTTCTCATAGCAAGGAGACCAGAAGTGAATGCTGTATTCCAAAAGTGGCCTAACCAATGTTCTGTACAGCCGCAACATGACCTCCAAACTCCTATATTGAGTGCACTGACCAATAAAGACAAGTGTACAAAACACCTTCTTCACTACCCCGTCTACCTGCAACTCCACCTTCAAGGAATTATGAACCTGCACTCCAAGATCCTTTGTTTGGTTACACTCCCCAGGACCTTACCATTGTGGGTGGCTCGAGATGATTGCAGATGTGCTAGTTTATCTTGCAACTCCATCTCTGTCTTTATGTGTGTATGTACTGTCCATGTTAAGTCGTGGTGATTCTGAGGCCTAAGGTTTGGTCCTTATCTGTTTTGAATTAGCTGATCCCATCAAGGAAACTGGCAGGGAGGTTGTAATATAAGAAGGACTGCACTGTTGTACTTTTTAAACTTTGTTTTCCTTGTTTTTCTGCTTTGTACCGAAGATTCTGTACCTAGGTTCCTTTGTACCTAAGATGGCGTCATAAGTGGCAACTTATTAACTTTTCAGTGTACCCATGTGATGAGAAGCCAAATTCATTTCAATTAAATTCAGTAGTTCGAGCCCTTATGCTTTGAGGTGAGGGTTTCTGAACAATGTTGAATAACTTCTGCTGAGAGCATGTGTGACTGGATATGCAGTTCGACAGAGTGCTTCTCACTGTCTGGTCAAACATTCAATAGGCACCACCATCCAGGCTAGATACTGGAGAGCTGCTGACACCTTGAAACCCTATCCTGATCACAGTGGGGAGTGGAGGAGGGAAGCATTTGGCAAAACAAAATGTGTGCCAAGGAGGATATTACAGGCAATATTAAATGCTTGACATATTCCAGAGGGGGTTCAAGTAACTTCTTTATCAAATACTCCACCTGGGGTTTTCTCAAGGGCTACTTCTTAATTATCACTAACTCATTTATTAGGTGATGCAGTTATAAAGTAATAATAATAATATCTCCTTTATTTGTGTTGACATAAGAGGTACTCACGCAGAAGCAGAACTAGTCATGTCTCACAAACTTGATTGAGTTTTTTGAAGTAACAAAGAGGATTGATGAGGGCAGAGCAGTGGACGTGATCTATATGGACTTCAGTAAGGCATTCGAAAAGGTTCCCCATGGGAGACTGATTAGCAAGATTAGATCTCATGGAATACAGGGAGAACTAGCCATACAGGGAGAACTAGCTCAAAGGTAGAAGACAGATGATGGTGGTGGAAGGTTGCTTTTCAGACTGGAGGCCTGTGACCAGTGGAGTGTCACAAGGATCGGTGCTGGGTCCACTACTTTTCATCATTTATATAAATGATTTGGATGCAAGCATTAGTAAGTTTACAAATGACTCTAAAATTGGAGGTGTAGTGGACAGTGAAGAAGGTTACCTCAGATTACAATAGGATCTTGATCAGATGGGCCAATGGGCTGAGAATTGGCAGATGGAGTTTAATTTAAATAGATGTGAGATGCTGCATTTTGGGAAAGCAAATCTTAGCAGTACTTACACACTTAATGGTAAGGTCCTGGAGAGTGTTGCTGAACAAAGAGACCTTGGAGTGCTCCTTGAAAGTGGGGTCACAGGGAGATATTATAGTGAAGAAGGCATTTGGTATGTTTTCCTTTATTGGTCAGAGTATTGAGCACAGGAGTTGGGAGGTCATGTTACGGCTGTACAGGACATTGGTTAGGTCGCTGTTGGAATATTGCATGCAATTCTGGTCTCCTTCCTATTGGAAGGATGTTGTGAAACTCGAAGGGTTCAGAAAAGATTTACAAGGATGTTGCCAGGGTTGGAGGATTTGAGCTACAGAGAGAGGTTGAATAGACTGGGGCTGTTTTCCCTAATTGGAGGCTGAGGGGTGATCTTATAGAGGTTTGTAAAATCATGAGGGGCATGGATAGGATAAATAGACAAAGTCTCTTCCCTGAGGTGGAAGAGTCCAGAACTAGAGGGCATAGGTTTAGGGTGAGAGGGGAAATATATAAAAGAGACCTGAGGGACAACGTTTTAACACAGAGGGTAGTACATGTCTGGAATGAGCTGCCAGAGGAAGTGGTGAAGGCTAGTACAATTGCAACATTTAAAAGACATCTGTATGGGTATATGAATAGGAAGGTTTTGGAGGAATGTGGGCTGGGTGCTGGCAGGTGGGACTAGATTGGGTTGGGATATCTGGTCTCCATGGACAAGTTGGACCGAAGGGTCTGTTTCCGTGTTATACATCTCTATGACTCTAATTATTAATTCCTCAATAATTAATCAACTCTCTACTAAATTTAAAGCCACAGTTTATAAATGCATTTCTGGACACTAGAGTAATGAAGTTGGTAGAACAGATGTAATTGAACAAAAACTTTTTTTTTCCCAAAACAACTGGTCCATATTTCAACACATGGAAAACCAATACCCTAAACACACTTCCCACAGATTGGTGAAGTCACAGCTATTGTATTTCTATTGCACATGCACAAGGTTGGAACACTCTAACTTGGCAACTATGGTTTTATTTATTGCACCTCAGATCTCAATCTCAGATTTAAATTTAACAACTTCATTGCAGTAAAATCCACTACATTTTTCAAATATAGTAAATTGTGAACTTGCAAAGCTCTAGAGATTCCACATGTATTTGCAAAAAAATTCATACCTCAATGATTTGAAGTTTTCTAGGATCCCTCTCCCACCTTTGCAACCACTCTCCACAGCCTGCTTACATTTCATTCGCTTCTTTCACTCTTCTTGCAGCCATCTTTCCCTCAGCACCCAAACATATTTTACAACCACAAATGCATATATACCTCCATATTCCTTCCCTCAATCTCACTGGTGACATCTCGGCTGGCTGCAGCTCTCACACCCCTCCAAATCACTCTCAAGACACCCCATCCGTTCCCACCTCCCCACCTCAGATCTCCAGCCCGGAATCCATGCTGGCCTGTTGTTGTTGAAGTGCTCCTCACCACTTCCTACCATTGCAATTATGGGGATGTGTTTTGCTCTGATTGGTCACCCTGTGGGGGATTTTCCAGGTGACCTGAGGAGTCTGGGGGACAGATTGCCTCTGTGTGTTCCAACCGTTGTTACTGTTCAGAAATGAACTGACTGTTTTAATGTGATACTGTAGATTCCGAGCTACCTTGGACCAGGTCAAGCCTGAACGACTAGAGAGTACCACCACATTGAAAGGACTCGACTATATTGATGTTCCTGGGTCTTCCAGGCGGGAGTACAGGCTCACTTTCTTCACCTACAAGGAGGCAATCATCTCAGTAAAGGTGGGAGAATCACTGCTTTCTATGCTACAGTTTATAGAAGGTGAGCAGATAAGCAGTGGGACAGAGCTGTTCTTCTTTGAGCAGAAACAGGTGAAGAAGAAACGTAAAAGTGATGCTCGAAGTTCTGAAGGATATTGACATGAGCTTTGGTCAACCCTGAAGGATACATTAAAGGTACTGCCAAAAGTACTGGATGGACAAAGAGTAGGTTATGGAGTGATTTATTATGATTCAGCATGCACTAGCTGAAAAACGTTAGTGGGAGCAGATTCAGAAACAATTTTCAAAAGGCAATTGGATAATAACTTGATGGAAAAAATATTGTAGGGCAATCTGTATAGAGCAGGGGAATGGGATTAACTTCATTACTCCTTTATCATATCAGCACAGGCACATTGAACTGAATCGTCTTCTGTGCTGTGAGATTAGAAGTGCAGCAGTGACTGATTCCGAATTCCAGTGGAATCCTCTCTGCAGGTTCCCAGCATGCTACACACACAGTGTGGCATTATACCTCCCCAGTATAGATAATCCTTTGTGGTGAATTGATTATACGGCTGAAACAAAACTTGGAAAAATTGTAGGAGAGGACATTCCAAATCTCCAAGTTGTCTTCTTCTGCTCATAGGAATAGGAAAGCATAGGCTTACAATTCCTTGATTGACGTCCTCTGACGTGATCCAGTTATGAAATGACCATTGTATGTTTGTACATTGTGTCCTAACAAACCCCAATACCTAATCAAATACTTCTTGCTGCACACTTTTACCTTTCCTTCTCAAATCTGATGCTCTGTGCTTGCCTGAGGTTTCTCAGGGTATAAGCATTCTCTTCTCCCGCATGTTGTGGATGATGCCACGCTCTAGCTATGAGCCTGGGTTGATCTTCCCAGTGCAGTCCCGAAGAAGTGTTACATTAGATTCCGTCGTTTCAGACAAGACATCGCTCAGACTTTGTCTACCTTTTCAGTTGGAAGTGAAAGGTTGCTTAGCACTATTTGAAGAAGAGCAGAGGAGTTCTTCCTAATATCCCAGCCAACATTTTTCACTTAACCAACATCAATAAAATCAATTTTCATATACTGGTGCCATTTGTGGAATTGTGTGGAATTAGCTTTTGTGTTTCCGACATTTCAACAATAATTACGAAATAAACAACATACCTAATTGGCTGCAAAGCACTTAGAGTTGTCTAAAGTGGTAAAGGTGTTACAGTGTCAGTGGCGATTGTTTTTCAAGAAATACATTCGAAATACAGTTATTTACTAAAGAAACCACAAGATTCCATGGCTTAAACAAGAATTTTTTATATTATTATATCCTGAGTCAAACAAAACATACAGTAAATACTGTCTTCGATAACCTCATACACTCTGAGACCCAGAATCATTAAGTTAGATAAATTATGGCCAAAAATAAGCTAGAAATTACACTTCGAATGACAGGTATAGTGAAGAAAAATGCGGCTGAAAGAAGGCTAAATATAGCTTGATAAATGAGATATATTCAGCAGCCAAGCCTATTACATCCTGCTCAATGTTGTTTTTCATTGGGAAATGGGAACCCTGCAACTGAGCCCCATCTGTTGCTGCTACCATGGGTAATCATTAGTGAACTATCTCAGACTTGGCCGAGATTCAACAAGTTACAGTTAGCTGCGTGTGTTGTAACAAATAATTAATCCTCCCCTCAAAAGAATCTTGGACTTTGTTGTTTGCTCTGATGACACATATTCATATGAATGTGGAATTTGGTCAGTGGTCACACCCCATCATCATGTAGAACAGAAGATACAGGCTGTGAATGTGGGTGATGAAATCCATTGAGAGACCAGAGGGAACCACAGCTGAAAGCAGCTGATAAGGGCCATTCACACCACTTCCCTTGGAGATTCACTCATCTCTTGCCATATTTTACTTGATAATCCACATAAATCCCACTGTTAAGGATTGCTCAAACACTTATCACTCCAGTCATTTTTTTCTTTGGCATCTGTCACTTCTACAGTCATTTCTGCTAATTTGTGCCTATCTGATTAACGTTACATTCTTAGCAAAGTTTCTGGGAGGGTAACATATAGGATTAAATATATTCTTCAGATGTGATGGTGAGAACATAATAAGTTAAACCAGACACTCTGACACAGACAGCTGGAAGAAATGTGGAGAATTCAGGGAAATTGTCTTCAGAATTTGCTTTTCTCAGTTCATGTTTTTTTAATTGTATTAAGGAAATTTTAAATAGATGTGATTTATACTCTCCAGAAGTCAGGGAACTGTAACTCCCAAGGTTTGGGCCAGTGTGTCTAAATGCCTACCAGAGGTACAGGTTGTCTCTAATAAATGTTACTGAATAAAATGCCGAAGGATCCTAATAATCTGCCTCCACAGGTGACCTTCCGTAATGAGACCACTCAGGAATACCTTTATTATGTCGTTAACATTAAATCTACATCTCCTGGTCTGAATGGCACCATAGAGTTGGTGGCTCCAGTTCGCCAGAGCACTACAGGGAGTGTGGAGGTTGAGAATCCATTGTCTAACCCAACTGTATTCATCACAGAATGTAAAATCACAGACATCTCTCTCCCAACGCAGCTCATTGTCCCACCACAGGCTAAGGTAAGAGCAACAGGCAAACATGGGGAGCTGGAATGTTAAAGGATGCAGGCTTGCAGGTTGCAGTATTCTATTCAAGGTGCATTGGAGTGGAATTCTAATGTCTTTAAGAGGGAAACTTACCTGTCTTGTGCTAAAACCAATATACTGCTATGTATTCTGTAATTCTAGCAATAGAGCAAAGCAGTTGAAGATGTGTTTGACTGAGTTTCACTTTCTGCGAGTTTTGATTGTTTAAGAGTATGGCAGCAAAGGGCTTGAGGAAAAGTGGAATCAATGGGAATTAGGGGTACAACTCTCCGCTGGTTGGAGTCATACCTGCCACAAAAAAAGATGTTTATGGTTGTAGGGTAGTCAGCTCAGCTCCAGGACATCGCTCCAGGATTTCCTCAAGGTGGAAGAGGCCCAATCTGTAATGTATCATAGTTGTGACATGGAGGTGCTGGTGTTGGACTCAGATGGACAAAATTAGAAGTCACATGACACCAGGTTATAGTACGTCAGGTTTATTTGAAATCAAAGGCCTTTGGATCAGAGGGATCTTGGTGTGCATGTGCATCAATCCCTTCAGGTATCAAGACAGGTGTTTACTTGCCTTTATTAGCCGAAGCAAAGAATTCAGGAGCAGGGAGGTTATGCAGCAACAGTATAATATGTTGCTTCGGAACAATCGAAATATTGTGTGCAGTTCTGGAGGGACGTGATATCACTGGAGATGGTGCAGAGGAGATTCACCAGGATGTTGCCTGGGCTGGAGAATTTCAGGTACAAAATGAGATTGGACACACTGGGGTTGTTTTCCTTAGAGCAGAGGAGATTGAGAGGGGACATGACTGAGATGTCTAAAATTATGAGGGCATTGACAGGGGAGACCTGAAGGGATGTTTCCCCTTGATGAAGGAATCACCAACCATGTCATAGATTTAAAGTAAGGGACAGAAGGTTTAGAGAAGGTATGAGGAAACACTTTTTACCCAGAGGATAATAAGGATCTGGAATTCACTGCCTTTGAGGGTGGGTGAGGCAGAAACCCATCTAACATTCAAGATTATTTCAGATATGCACTTGCGGTGACAAGGCACATACAAAGGCTATGGGCCAAGTGCTGGAAAATGTGATTTGAATAGTTAGTTGTTTACTTTTGGCTGATGCGGACACAGTGGGTGAGAATAACTTTTTTTCTGTGTTGTAGATCTCTATGTTTCTGAGACAGCCAAAGCAAAAGAACAATCTTGTACACCACAGAAATGACACTGAGCAGGAAAGCACACTGGCAGCTGGAAGCTGCACCTTCTGGTGCAGAAGTATCCCCACCTTCAGCTCTGACAGCTGCCCCAGAGATGTCTTTCCATTACCTCCACCTTGCCCTTGACCTGGGGTGGTTAGACTGTAAGAGATGGATTCCTCAGGCCATCAAGCTGTGTCAAATGAGGGAACAGGAAGCACTATACCATTGATATTAGGGGGCTCTCACTAAGACATTGCCTGAAAAAATAACGTATTTTGTTAAGTCTTTATGTCTATTGGGGTCCTGCGGAGTGGAATTCCAATAGCACAAGGGCAACTCCTTTCCTACTGCAGAGCCTTAGTGTCGGGTCGATGGTTCCTGCATTCAGCACTCAAATCAAGAGCTGTCAAGCAGCAAGAAATATTGAAGTCCCTGATGCTAACCTAATTTGTGTGAGCATCTTTTATCTGGGTCTACACACCAGAAAGCTAAGATTTGAAGATGTGAGCACATGAGCAGGGCTGGGTGAAGTTGAGACAGTGCACAGAGGTTCTGGCTTATTCCGAGTTGTATAAAGTCTCTCATGGTTGATGTGCTGTTGCTATGATTTACTGGTGACTTTTTAAATAAAATCTTACTGGTTTCATTTTTCTCCATAGGGTATAGTGTCCTTTGAATATCAGCCTCTGAAAGTGGGTGAGGTCACTGGGCGCCTTACACTGAACAACAGTGATTTAGGAGTCTATCAGTATGACCTAATCCTGAAAGCCAAGCCAGCAGGCCCGGAGAAACCACGCCACTTCCGGACTAACTTTGGTGGCAACCAGACCCTCATGGCCAAGTTCCTAAACCACTCCCGCCAGAAAGTGGAGTACTTCTGTAAGGTAGGTTCCAGACAGCTCACAGAAGGAAGCCAACGGGGCCATCACATCTGCACCGGCTCTCCAAGTGAGCTGTTGTGGTTCTGTTCGCCGAGCTGGAAGTTTTTGCTGCAAACGTTTCATTCCCTGGCTAGGGAACATCATCAGTGCTATTGGAGCCTCCTGTGAAGCGCTGCTTTGATGTTTCTTCCGGTATTTATAGTGGTTTGTTCTTGCCGCTTCCGGGCGTCAGTTTCAGCTGTAGTGGTTTGTATGTGGGGTCCAGGTCGATGTGTCTGTTGATGGATGTTCTTGCCGTTTCCGGGTGTCAGTTTCAGCTGTAGTGGTTTGTATATGGGGTCCAGGTCTATGTGTCTGTTAATGGAGTTTGTGGATGAATGCCATGCCTCTAGGAATTCCCTGGCTGTTCTCTGTCTGGCTTGTCCTATGATGGTAGTGTTTCCCCAGTCAAATTCATGTTCCTGGTTGTCTGAGTGTATGGCTACTAGGGATAGCTGGTCGTGTCGTTTTGTGGCTAGCTGATGTTCATGGATGCGGATTGTTAGCTGTCTTCCTGTTTGTCCTATATAGTGTTTTATGCAGTCCTTGCAACAGAACCTATCAACAAGGATGGCATACTTAAACTACTGGACCTGTGCCTCACCACACACTTTACATTCAACAATCAGATATACGAACAAATCAACGGAACACCCATGGGATCACCAGTCTCGGGACTCATAGCAAAGGCAGTTATGCAAAGGTTAGAACATACAGCCCTACCACAAATCCAACCCAAACTCTGGATCAGATACGTCGATGACACCTTTGTAATCATCAAAAACACAGAAATAGAAAAAACACACCGAATCATCAACGCCACACTCACAGGAATACGATTCACGAGTGAAGAGGAAAAGGAGAGCCAACTCCCATTCCTAGACGTGTTAGTAGAGAGAACACCCAACGGAGAATTCACCACAAGGGTACACAGGAAACCAACACACACAGACCAAGTCCTAAACTATGAAAGTAACCACCCCAACACACACAAACGAAGCTACATCAGGACACTATTCAAAAGAGCCACAACACACTGCAGTACACCAGAACTGCGAAAAGAGGAAGAGGAACACCTATACAAGGTATTCGCCAAAAACGGATACCCACGCAACTTTATCACCAGATGCCTAAGAGATAGACCACAGAATGAGGACATGCCACAACCAAAAGGACTAGCCACACTACCATACGTCAGGAGCGTCTCAGAACTGACAGCCAAACTACTGCGACCCTTAGGACTCATAACAGCACACAAGCCAACTTCCACACTCAGACAACAACTCACTAGAACAAAGGACCCAATAGCCAGCACGAGCCAAACTAACGTAGTTTACAAAATACCATGCAAGGACTGCACAAAACACTATATAGGACAAACAGGAAGACAGCTAACAATCTGCATCCATGAACATCAGCTAGCCACAAAACGACACAACCAGCTATCCCTAGTAGCCGTACACTCAGACAACCAGGAACATGAATTTGACTGGGAAAACACTACCATCATAGGACAAGCCAGACAGAGAACAGCCAGGGAATTCCTAGAGGCATGGCATTCATCCACAAACTCCATTAACAGACACATGGACCTGGACCCCATATACAAACCACTACAGCTGAAACTGACACCCGGAAACGGCAAGAACATCCATCAACAGACACATCGACCTGGACCCCACATACAAACTACTACAGCTGAAACTGACACCCGGAAGCGGCAAGAACAAACCACTATAAATACCGGAAGAAACATCAAAGCAGCGCTTCACAGGAGGCTCCAATAGCACTGATGATGTTCCCTAGCCAGGGAATGAAACGTTTGCAGCAAAAACTTCCAGCTCGGCGAACAGAACCACAACAACGGACACCCGAGCTACAAATCTTCAACCAGACTTTCTCCAAGTGAGCCTCATGCCTTAGTGCCAATCTTTCCCCATCCCTTGCATTTTGTTTCTACTCAAATAATTATCTAACGCTCTCTTGAATGCCTCAGTTTGAATCTGTTTCCACCACATTTCCAGGCAGTGCAAGCTAGATCCAAATCATTCAGAGTGAACATTTTCTTTCCTCACATCATCCTTGCTTCTTTTGCTGATGTGTGGAACTTTTATATCAGTGTCTTCTCTTACTTGATCCTTTTGAGTTTTTCCCTGTCCAACCCCCTAACACTTTTGCAAACTTCTATCAAATCTCCTCTCAGCCGTCTCCTCTCCAGGGAGAGCAGACCCAACTTCTTCAATCCATCCTTATCACTGAAATGATTCTACTGTCTCAAACCTGGAATCGTACCCGTAAATTACCTCCTGCTCTCCAGTGCATTCACAGTTCCTATAATGTGACATCCACAACTGGACTCAATATTCCAGTTGAGGTCTAACAAGTGACTTGTGTAGGTTCAACATCACCTCCTTGCTGATGTACACTATGCCCCCATTAATAAAGTTGAGGACACTGTATGCTTTACTTATTGCTCTCTGTCAAAAGCATGCCTTTCATCCTTTTCTTAATTATGTTTCATTTGTCATCACGGGAGCTCTGGATTTGTTTGACATACCTTTCTCATTGTGAGGGAATTTACCTTGACTATACCCAAACCATTTTGAAGTGGCTCTCTGCTCAGTTGCGACTTTTTCCCTCTAACCTCTCATCTCAGTCATTCCCACCCAGGTCTGTTCTTGCCCCATTAAAGTCATTCTCCACCAATTAATTTCTCTCACTCTGGATTGTTGCATGTCATTCCCCACCAATATCCTGAACCTTACGATTTCATGATCATTGCCTGCTAAATATTCCTCCACTGACTCTTGGTCCATTCTTATTTCCAAGAATTAGGTATAACAATGCACCCTTTCTTGATGGACAGGACACACAGTGCTTTTGGAAACTTTCTATCATGTAATCCAGGATCAGTCCCCTTTATACTACAAATAGCGTGGTCTTTAATTGGGTAATTAAAGTCACTCATTGTAACTCCACTGTAATACTGCCATTTCTCTGTGATTTCCCTGCAGATTTGTTCCTCAACATCCTTTGGTTGGCAATCCATAGACTACACTGAGACATGTAATTGCCCCTCTTCATTCCTCAGCTGTAGTCAAGTTGACTCTGACCTTGAACCATCTGAGACATCCTCTTTCTCCAGCACTGCAGTGCCTTCCCTAACCAGTACAGTTATCCCATTTCCTGTTCCTTCTTTTCAATCTTCTCGAAATACCTCATACCCAGGAATATTTAACCCCCAGACTCCTTAAGCCATATCACTTCCATGAGGAAATCTGCTCCAGTAATTCCTTAAAGTTTGCTTGCAGGACCTCATTCTTTTGCTTCCTACATCTTTGATCCCAAAATGGACCACGATTTCTGTCTGCTAACCCTCCACGTTCTACAGAATATGTTGCAGCTGAATTGTGGCATCCTTGATCCTGGCACCTGAGAGGCAACACCATATCCTGGAGTCACATCTATTGCTACAAAGGCCCATCTCAACCCTCCTCACTGAGGAGTCCTCTCCGAATATTGGCCTTTCACATTTCAGCCCCTGTCCCACCCCAAAAGTGGAACCACCCTCTGCCATGGCCCTGCCTCTGGCTCATTCAGGAGGGCTATCATGTATGTTGCAGGATGTGCAAAGCACGGTGCTGAGCTGTGAGGCAGAGTTTAACGAGATGAAGTATAGTTCCTCTGCTTTTATATTACCCTTGTTCCCACTTAAGTATTGACGGGAAAGCATTTTTAACTTCAGAAGTATACTTCATTTATCAAAATATACCTCTAAGTACATACAAAGGACTAGCAATCTGTTCCATATTGTCTTTGCGAAGAGAAAAAAGAGAAACATAAATAGCATACTGGAATTTGACTTCCCACAGAGATCCATGCAGTTGCAAAAATCTTATTCTTGTTTACATCCTGTGTCTCACTTATGTCACTACTTGTCTGCTTCTCAACAAGTGACCTCACCTCGCCCACTCCTCTCAGTGACACTGACTGCCTGTCACAGGGCCCTCACCCACTCCTCTCAGTGACACTGACTGCTGTCACAGGACCCTCACCCACCCCTCCCATTCACACTGACTGCCTGTCACAGGGCCCTCGCCCACTCCTCTCAGTGTCACTGACTGCCTGTCACATGGCCCTCACCCACCCCTCTCAGTGACACTGACTGCCTCTCGCAGAGCACTCACCCACCCCTCCCATTCACACTGACTGCCTGTCACAGGGCCCTCACCCACCCCTCTCAGTGACACTGACTGCCTGTCACAGGGCCCTCACCCACTCCTCTCAGTGACACTGACTGCCTGTCACAGGGCCCTCGCCCACCCCTCTCAGTGACACTGGCTGCCTGTCACAGGGCCCTCACCCACCCCTCTCAGTGTCACTGACTGCCTGTCACAGGGCCCTCGCCCACCCCTCTCAGTGACACTGACTGCCTGTCACAGGGCCCTCACCCACTCCTCTCAGTGACACTGACTGCCTGTCACAGGGCCCTCACCCACCCCTCTCAGTGACACTGGCTGCCTGTCACAGGGCCCTCGCCCACCCCTCTCAGTGTCACTGACTGCCTGTCACAGGGTCCTCGCCCACCCCTCTCAGTGACACCGACTGCCTGTCACAGGGCCCTCACCCACCCCTCTCAGTGACACTGACTGCCTGTCACAGGGCCCTCACCCACCCCTCTCAGTGACACTGACTGCCTGTCACAGGGCCCTCACCCACCCCTCTCAGTGACACTGGCTGCCTGTCACAGGGCCCTCACCCACCCCTCTCAGTGACACTGACTGCCTGTCACAGGGCCCTCACCCACCCCTCTCAGTGACACTGACTGCCTGTCACAGGTCCCTCGCCCACCCCTCTCAGTGACACTGACTGCCTGTCACAGGGCCCTCGCCCACCCCTCTCAGTGACACTGACTGCCTGTCACAGGGCCCTCACCCACCCCTCTCAGTGACACTGACTGCCTGTCACAGGGCCCTCACCCACTCCTCTCAGTGACACTGACTGCCTGTCACAGGGCCCTCACCCACCCCTCTCAGTAACACTGACTGCCTGTCACAGGGCCCTCACCCACCCCTCTCAGTGACACTGGCTGCCTGTCACAGGGCCCTCACCCACCCCTCTCAGTGACACTGACTGCCTGTCACAGGGCCCTCACCCACCCCTCTCATTGACACTGACTGCCTGTCACAGGGCCCTCACCCACTCCTCTCAGTGACACTGACTGCCTGTCACAGGGCCCTCACCCACTCCTCTCAGTGACACTGACTGCCTGTCACAGGGCCCTCGCCCACCCCTCTCAGTGACACTGACTGCCTCTCGCAGAGCCCTCACCCACCCCTCTCAGTGACACTGACTGCCTCTCGCAGAGCACTCACCCACTCCTCTCAGTGTCACTGACTGCCTGTCACAGGGCCCTCACCCACCCCTCTCAGTGACACTGACTGCCTCTCGCAGAGCACTCACCCACTCCTCCCATTCACACTGACTGCCTGTCACAGGGCCCTCACCCACCCCTCCCAGTGACACTGACTGCCTGTCACAGGGCCCTCACCCACCCCTCTCAGTGACACTGACTGCCTGTCACAGGGCCCTCGCCCACCCCTCTCATTGACACTGACTGCCTCTCGCAGAGCCCTCACCCACCCCTCTCAGTGACACTGACTGCCTGTCACATAAGGAGATGTGGTCAATATTTAAGCCATGTTTCTGCAGGTGTTGTTGAATGGATCCAAAGTGGACTGTTTTGACGTTCACCTTAATGATTAAAGTGAGTGAACCAAATGCTCCTTTTTGAATTTTTAACTTGGTTTTAATTTTTCTTTTGCATTTGGAATTTCTGATGCAGCTGAGCACTGCTGCTCAAATTGTCTGTAAATTTCCTGATCCCTCAGGGATCTTGGATATAACAACCTGATTCAACTATTGTTCCTTTCAGGTTGATAGCCCCGAATTCTTTGTGGAGAAAAGCATCACGGTCCCACCAGCCTCGCCGGGTGGTTCAGAGGTGGGTGTGGAGGTGATCTACGAACCTCTTCATCTGGGCGAGACCAGAGCAATTCTCAACGTCAACTCTCCGGTTGGAGGCGAGTACAACATTCCCCTCCTTGGAATGTGTTTGGCTGCAAAACCTCAGGGCCCCTTCTCAGTTCGAGCTGGTAATAGTGCTACCATCCCATTCAGGAATATCTTCCCCCAGGCGACCACCTACTCCTTCCAAGTGGACAATCCGGCGTTTTCCTGCAAACCCACAGAGACACTACGTGGGAAGAAAACCCATGTTGTGGTTGTCAACTTTGAAGCTACAAACATCTCCAAATCCCCTGTCACTGGCAAGTTGATCATATCATGCCCAGGTTCCGCAGGGTCGGGAGCTATGATGTCCTGGATCTATTACCTGAAAGGTGTTACTCCTGAGAAGTAAGAGGAAAAAAGATCTCAGGGATTCCTGCTTAAAGCACGTTTTTTTTTCTCCAAAAATTACCAAATGTTTTATTGACTCAGTCAATGCTCCAATCACTTTATTCCAAGTGGAATCTGCTTATTGACAAGCTTGTATGGTTGTCCAACCAGTAGCAGAGCAAGTTGCCAGATAATCTCCAGTATTGCTGTACACAGAGGATATCAATGATCTTAGCCTGGAGAATTCTACCATCCAGATAAATCTCAACTGGGCATCATTACCTGCCCAAGGCTCATTTTTAAGGCTCCTGCCCAGTTTTATTCTGTATCCCGTTTCCATACTGCCCAGGGACACCTCTCCCTTTATCAAACTGAGTTGGCCAGTAAGCCTTCACCATCTTCATGTTGAGCAACTATTTCATTCTTTGTCAATAGGTCAGATTGAAATGTAGGGATTTTGTATTCTTCCATTTCCTATTAAAGTAGGTTATTGTGTTAGTTATTTCCTCCTTTGTTTCACAAAGTGCCTTACTTCACACAGGCTCTTCCTCAGACACTTGCAGCGATTACCAATTTTGTCAGAGATCCTGGTCCAGTCTTCCTCTGATTCAGTCTCCGTTCATTCTTTGTGGCTGTGAACCTGAATAATTCTCAAATTTCTCAAATACATTGTGTGCAAAAACTGTTGACATGTTCCTGGGCAATTTGATAAGGTGTGCCTAAAGTTCTCCTTTCTTTATGAATTGGACCAATAGCCCTTCGAGCTTTGTCTCTGGCAGTAATTTAACCTTTGATCCTGCTTCTTCAGTTTATTGAGATAGGTTTAGTTGCCAAATCATAACTTTTGCTGTGGCTGTACGAAAGTTTATTTGGCGCCGTTTTCCCACTACAGCAGCCCCTATTGAGCTGGTTTGTGTGAGACAGATGATGTTTGGTTTTGACTCCTTCTACCCATTACAATCTAGACATTCTTTTATATGTTTTCATGTACAACATGTCATTCTCAATCTGCTGGCTTTTCTTTCCCATGTGCCATGCTGTTGTATGAAAATATTTCTTTCCTTTGAATAAACCTTGTTGAATAACTGAACATGTTTAACATTGTACTTTCTTGGGATCGTAAGATTACTTTAATCATCTTGAGGAACAGAGCCCCTTTTCCAACAAGGGACCTCTCCTTGAGAGGTAATTTTTGATTTTCAGATTGACTTTTTCATTCTCCCTAATTATTAGGTGATACATTAACATGGTAACAATACTTTCTGTATTTGTGTTCACACGGGCAGCACGGTGGCACAGTGGTTAGCACTGCTGCCTCACAGCGCCTGAGACCCGGGTTCAATTCCCGACTCAGGCGACTGACTGTGTGGAGTTTGCACGTTCTCCCCGTGTCTGCGTGGGTTTCCTCCGGGTGCTCCGGTTTCCTCCCACAGTCCAAAGATGTGCGGGTCAGGTGAATTGGCCATGCTAAATTGCCCATAGTGTTAGGTAAGGGGTAAATGTAGGGGTATGGGTGGGTTGCGCTTCGGCGGGTCGGTGTGGACTTGTTGGGCCGAAGGGCCTGTTTCCACACTGTAAGTAATCTAATCTAAAAATAAACATGGTATATTGGACGCATACAGACACAGAAATAGATGTATTCATCACTATCCCCAATAATGATCAACTCTCCAGTGAACATAAAGTCACAACACACAAGGAAGGTGTGAACGTTGTCGACACCACAGTATTTACATTGGCACAATAGGCAAATTAGAGCAACTAAAGTTTTTTTTGTCAAAACAACTATTAACATACAAAAATCCATCTCCCTAAGTACACCTTTCAGTTTGTTGAAGTCACACCTGATGAATTTCTTGTGCAAATGTACAAGCTGGAAGTTTTTAAAGAGGTAGTTACTTTCCTTTTCACTGCATCTCAGATCGCAATCTCAGATTTCAATTTATCAGGTTGATGCAATGTTCATCACCTTAGAGCAAGGATGGTATGAAGTCCATTTTATTCACACTAACCTGTTTGTAGCAATCTCCTTCCTGGGAATGGCTGTGCTGCCTGGCCCTGCCATTACATAAAAGGAACAGATACAAGCTACCCCTGCATCTGATGGGAGCTGTCCCACAATGAGAGACGTAACAATTCCTTTTTCTCTTTGTCATTGAGTACTCTATGTTAACGAAGGTTGAGGAAGGTGAGAGCCCGACTTGGAAGCTGTTCTCATCACCATTGCTGTGTGTAGGTATGAAGCAGTGCCAGACCAGTTGGATGGAACGTAGCTCTGTCTGACCTTCTCAACAAATACACCCAGATCATCCACTGCTTGTCGGGTATCTGCCAAAATGGTCTATAATGTGGGTTTTAAAAAACACCTTCCGCAACAGAAAAACATCAGGAATGGAGACACTGTCATTTGCTCAGAGGAACTGCTCCACACAGAAAGAAAGACCAATAACAAGCAGCTTTGGAAATCAGGAAACATGATGATATATGAGGATCATACTTAATATGTTGTACTTTTTGAGATAATCAGGTGGTCTGAATGGAGAGTGAGGGTTGGGTCTCTGTGGAGGGTGGGCTGGAGAATTAGGGTCTGAGGACTGAAGGTTGGTTCTGGGTGAAGAGTGAGGCTGGAAAGTAAGAGGTAGGTGTGGAGGGAGGACGAGGATTGAAGAGTGAGGGTTGGGTCGAGAAGAGGAGAGGAGATCGGGTCTGGAAAGTGATCGGGTTTGGAGAGAGAGCCAGCTACCCAATGACATGATCATTGTCCAGGTGAACAACCTTCTCAAGCTCTGTTACCCACACTGGATAAATCACAAGGGTGAAACGGCTTTACTTCCCATTTCTAATATTTGTGCGATCAAAAATTCCCAAGGAAATTGAAAAAAAGTATAGCAAATTTTGTTTTAAACAGCACCTTATGAGCTAGCACTCTCTATAAACCAGCAAAAAAATCATACTCCTGAAATACCAGGCATTTTCTATACTATTGCAATGTCCACACAATTAAGGGGGCAAGTGAGAAGGCTCTCTGCCACTAAGGTTGCCACATGATTATGCTGTAAATAAAGTATAACAGTGATATGTATACCCCCACATGACATTTCTGTTACTGAGTGTTTTTACATTAATTATATGGACCAGTCAATCAACCAGAATGTTTGAACAGGTCTGCTGTACTGACTTTAATGTCCCTGTGATATTTGTCCCAGTTTGAAGAAATTGATCTTTATTTCTGGAAACTCCTGGATAGTCCCTACTCTGCCTCTGCCAGTCACTGCAACAGGAACAATTGAACATATACTATGGACCCGAATGTCACCCAATGTTGAATTACTTTAGACAGATTCGCAGCAAACTGGCCTTAAAATCACGAAAACAAGAAGATTGACTTTTCCCAGCAGAAGGCCCCTGTCCACTTCCTGGTTTGCGCATGTGTCAAAATTGTTTGATGTGACAACATTTGAATGACAACCATAAGTACCCCTTCAAACCACTGAAACGAGTTACCATTTCTAAATCCTCTTTTCCTGAATATACTGACTGTCAGACTCATACTATTTCTCAAACTGATCACATAGCACCTTCCCCATAGGAGGTGGTTATGTAAGGAAATTGCACTTAGGGATACAGTATAAGAGCAGTACGTAACTTTGTATCTAGGGATCCCAAAGGTCTCCATCACTGGGATTTTCCTCACTTGGTCTCAGGGCTCATTGGCTCATCGGTAGAGGTTGATGGTTATGATTTGTTAATGACTTCAGGATATAGAAGGGCATCTGACAGAAAGAGGTCATTTGGCCCATCATGACGAGACTGGCTGTCCAAATGAGTATTATGGTGTAATGTCATTCTCATACTCTTTCCCATTTAAATAAATAAATCATCTGTCTTCCTCTTGGATACCTTGATGGATCCTACTTTCACTACATTTCTGGGTAATGAATTCTGGACATTAAACTTAAGAGTCCTACTGCACAGGAACAGACACTGTGGTCCGACTTGTCCATGATGACCAGGTATTCCAAACTGAAGTAATTCCATTTACCAGTGTTTGGCCTCTAAATCTTTCCTTCTCATGTAACCGTCCGAATAGTATTTAAATGTTGTAATTGTACTTGTCTCTACCACTTCCTCTGGCAGTTTATTTCGTACATGTACAGTCCTCCATGGTTGAATTACTTACCTCTCACCTTAAACCTATGCCCTTTAGTTTTGCACTCCCCTATCCTGGGAAAAAGACCTTGGCTATTCACTTTATCTATGCCCCTCATGATTTTATAAACCTCTACATGGTCACCCCGCAGCCTCCGATATCCTTATAACTCACACTGTCCAGTCTCAGCAAGAATCGTGTCAATCTTTTCTGCTCCCTTTCCAGTTTAACAATGTTTTTCCGATAAAAGGGCACCCAGAATTGTATGCAGTATTTTAAAAGTGGCCTGATCAATGTCTTGTACAACTGCAATGTGACATGCCAACTCCAAGATTCAATGCTCTGATCACCACCTTCTTCACCATCTTCCACATGTCAGGCCACTTCAAGGAATTATGTAACTGCATTCCTAGGTCTCTCTGTTTGGCAACATTCCCCACGACCCTACCACGAACTGTGTGACTCTTACCCTGGTTTGCCTTCCCAAAATGCAACACCTCACATTTATCTAAATTAAACTCATCTGCCATTCCCCAGCCCATTGACCCATCAGATCAGGTTTACATTGTGCTCTTAGATAATCATCTTCACTGTCCACTCCACCACCAATTTTGGGGTTATCCACAAACCATGCCTCCCATATTCTGATCCAAATTGTTTATGTAAATGACAAACAGTGGACCCAGCACCAATCCTTGCGACACAACGTTTGTCACAGGCCTCCAATCCAAATAAGAATCCTCTATTCTTTTAAACAAAGGATATAAACAAAAACAACTGGAACCCCACCCCTGCTCACACACACAGACACTCATCAATCCCCATCAGACACTCCTGGGATGGGGAGAGCACCAGTAAGTTACAGAGTAAGATTTCCTCTACCCTATCTCACCAGAAGGAACATTTTCCTCAGCTCTCGAAACAAGAAGAAAAATACTTTCTTTCTGGAAAAACAAGAATGCAAAAATAAACAAAAAAAATGCCAGCCCTTGACTGCACACCCACCAACCACTCGGGGTAAGAACAACAAGGGACCAAGTTGTAAAATAAACTTTCCCAGGCTCATTCAAACGCAAAGGAAGCCATAAGAAAACAAATGCCCTCTGCTCCATCGTCTTCAATCGCTCCAGGGACAGGGAATACATGAGTTTGAAAATTCAGAAGAAATTTCCTCTATTCACTTTAATTAAAAATGGAATCCCCTCACACCAAACCCCTCACATCAAGCTCACCTGGGACAGGGACAGTATGAGATTTAAATAAAAACTCAGCTGGACTTGCCACATGAATACAGTTACTACAAGAGCAGGTCAGAGGCTGGGAATACTGCAGCAAGTAACTCACTTCCTAACTCTCCAAAACCTACACATATTCCAAGCCAAAAAGCTGAGAAGCGATGATCTGTCAACCTTCTTCAAGGCACCAGTCCAGAGTCCACTTGTCTAAATATGTGCAACTCCGACAACACTCAAGAACACACATCTTCCTGGACAAAGCAGCCCGCTTGATTGGCACCACATCCATAAGCGTCCACTCCTTCCACCAATGCTCACTAGCTGCGGTGTGTACTATCTACAAGATGTACCGCAGAAATTCACCAAAGATCCTCAGACAGCATCTTCTAACCCATGACCACTCCCATCTAGAAAGATGCAGGCACCAGATACGTGGGAACACCACCACCTTCAAGTTCCCCTCCAAGCCACTCCCCATCTTAATTTGGAGTATATTGCCATTCTTTCACTGTCACTGGGTCAAAGGTCTGAAATTCCCTCCCTGATGGTATTGTGAGTCAAACTACAGCACATGCACTGCAGTAGTTCGAGAAGGCAGCTCACCACCACCTTTCCAAGGGCAACTGGAGATGCTCAATAAATACTGGTGACCCAGCAACGCACACATCCCATAAATGAACATGAAAAAGCCCTCAATGGCTCTTCCAAAAGATTCAAAATCAATACAAAAGAAAAACAAGATAGCCCATTTCTAGGCACAAACCAGAACAAACACAAAATTAAAAAGTTGAACGGAAACCTACACCACTTGATCAAAATATTATTACTCAAACCGATGCCGCACTTCACCCTTACAGTGACCCAATGGTCACGAAAGGCCTTCACTGTACCGACGAGCACCCGGTCCTTTGACTCCAGGGAGATCCAAGTGCAGACATAATCACAAAGAGAGGAAGACAGGAACAATGAGTCCCTCTGCGGCTCACTCCCTGATCTGTTAATGGCCGTCTTGACCAGATCCAGGAGCAAAGCCATAAGAACTTCCATCGACTTGTCCACTCCTCCTGACTCCAGGGCTCCATAGATCAGGAGCCTGGGGCTGAAGTGTAACCAAAATTCAAAGAGCAGCCCTTTCAAAAAACTAAAAATAGGCTGCAAATGGATGCACTCAACATATACGTGAAATACCGTCTTGTCCAGGCCACAGAACGTGTCCGTGGTCTGGTACGCATTAAATGTGCTCAGTCGCCAGTTGCACAGGACCGCTGTGTTCAGTACTCTCCACCTCAGAACCCCAATGTAACAGGGGAGGACCCACTTGCAGAGGCCCCTCCACTAGGTGTCTCTACCACTGGAGGACAAAACATCACACCATGACATGTCCAGGTGGAAGGAGGAAGTGTGGCAGTGGAGAGTGCGCAGCATTACACCGCTGCTATTCCAAAGGGCACTGAGAGGATATCCCGAGTTGGCTCAAATTGTGGCACACTGCATCATGGGGGAGGGTCTATGGTGCAAGGTCAATGTCGTGCCCATCGCACACCTAAGCCACCTCGAGTGGACATGAGGTGTCAAGGCCAAGTGCCTTGTCTGTCAGGCTCTGGAAGGCTTGGGTTGCGAACCCTAGAGGTGGACCAACACCCCCACAGTCAACTGTGTCGGCAATATCCAGCCTGCTCCTCTGTCATCCAGCGTGTCTCCAACTCTGGTCAGCCCCGTGTCCTAAGCTCTCTTCTCCCTTGGCCTGCACAAACCACATTTAAGAAAGAACCTGGACCTGAGCAGTGATTTCTGATGAGAGCCACCACTCCTGTAGGGGAAGGGCATTGGCATGAGCTGACCATATCCCAGACTGTGATCAGGACCAGGTAGAAGACAGGTGTTACCACTACCCTGTGTGTCCTACCGTCAAGCCAAATTTGTATCCAGTTGGCTAGTTTTCCCTGGATCCCATATGATCTAAAGTTACTGACCAAACAACCATGCGGAACTTTACTGAAGTCCATTCATACATCTACCACTCTGCCTTCATCTTCTTGATCACCTCTTCAAAGAACTCAGTCAAGTTTGAGAGACAGTATTTCCCAACACAAAGCCATGCTGACTAACCCTAATCAGTCCTTGCCTTTACAAATGCATAAAAATCTTGTCTCTCAGAATTTCTTCCAACAACCTACCCATCACTGACGTCAGGCTTATCGGTCTATACCTCACTGGCTTTTCCTTACAGCCTTACTTAAATAGTGGCACCACATTAACCAACCTCCAGCCTTCCAGCACCTCACCCATGGCTGTTGATGATACAAATAATACTGCAAGAGGCCTCGCAATCTCTTCTCTGGCTTCCCATAGCGTTCTGGGATACACTTGATCAGGCCTCAGAGTGTTATTTATCTCTTTGCATTTTAAGTCCTCCAGCATCTCCTCGTTTGCAAATACAGACTCTTTTCAACACACCATTATTCATTTCCCAAGTTTCCATGAACGTCTCCACAGTAAAAACTGATGCAAACTATTAATTTAATGCTTCATCCATCTCCTGTAGTTCCACACATTAAGACATACAGCGCTGAAACAGACCCTTCGGTCATAGACCGCCTTGTTGATCTTTAAGGGGCCCTGCACACTTCCTAGTTACTCATTTGCCCTTAATTTACTTGTAGAATTTATCAGGATTCTGCTTGACCTTATTTGCCAAAGCTATCCCCTTTTTGCCCTCCTGATTTCCCTCCTAAGTGTACCCCTGCTTCCCCTATACTCCTCCAGGGATTTAATTGACCCCAGCTGTCCATACCTGACATATGCCTCCTTCTCTTTCTTGACTAGAGCCTCAATATCTCTAGTCCCCGTGACAGCATCTCCTAATCAACTTTTGAACGTTCCTGTCTAATACCGTCAAAATTGGCCTTGCTCCAATTTAACTTTAGGACAAAGCCTATCCTTTTCCCTTACTGTTCAAAAACTAATAGCAATATGATCACTGGCCCCAAAGTACTCCTCCACCCCAGTCACTTGCCCCGTCTTATCTCCCAAGAGAAGGTCAAGTTTTGCTACGTGATAAAGATATTTTTTTCTCACATCACATTTACTTCTTTTGCAAATCATTTCAAATTTTGGTCCTTTCATTCACAGTTTATGGTTTTGGGCTTTGCTGGCTAAGCCAGTTTCTATTGTCCTTCCCAATTTGCTAATTAACCAAGTTGCTTACTAGGCTATTTCAGAGGGCAGTTAAGAGTCAATCACGTTGCTGTGGCTCTGGAGTGTGGAAGGAGATCTGCTGTCCTTTGCCAAGTTTGCCAGGGTCTTACAACAATCAACAGGTATATGCCCGCCTTTTATTCATTCCAGATTTTTATTAATTGAATTCAAATTTTGCAATCTGCCATGGTGGGATTTAAACCCAGGTCCCCTGAATTGAAATAATAACAGTTGCTGAAAATCTGCAATTAAAAAGAACAGAAAGTGCTGGAGAAACTCAGTAGGTCCAGCTGTATCTGTGGAAAGAGAAACAGAATTAATATTGAATTTAATATGGAGTTCTGTTCTGTATGTGCTGGGTTTGTTTTGATTCCCTGGGTCGAGGTAGGTTAAGCTCAGTTGGTTTGTAATGCAGAGTGAGTTCAATTCCCACAGCAGCTGAGGTTACCATGAAGGTGTCTCCTTCACAATTTCACTGAAGGCGTGATGACCCTCAGGTTAAAGTACCATCATTCATCTCTCACTCTCTCTCTCTCTCTCTCTCCCTAATGTCACAACAGCCTTAAAGTCTAGACTATGGCCTCACTTAGTCTGGGATGAACAGCCCAATGACATTATGTCTATGCTAGGCTGAAATAACTCCAGAGGCCGGTATCCTGCAGCCAGTCACTCTTCATTTACACATGCACAGTCCTTGACTATAGTACTGCCTCATCCAAAGTCAGGCACCAGTATCCTTTTTTTATGTCAGCCAGGGCAACAGCCACAATCAGGGCACTTGTTATTCAATGAATTCCAGCTGGCTGACCTCATTACAACTACTACATCCCTCACCCTTTGAGTCAGAGGGCATAAACAAATCCTTTTCCTTGGAGGGCCTCCTGGGTCATTTTAGCACCGGGTAAAAGTTTCTCTAACTCAGCAAGTGACACGTGGGAGCTTGCCGCTCGTCCTCGGTAAAAGCTTACTCCTCTTCCAGCAGCAATCAGTTTGCTTTCACATCATTTGAGAATTTGAGAAACATTTTGCTTTCACATCGTTTGAGAATTTGCAGCTTTTATCTGGTCCACTTGCTTATTCAGGATGGTTGCACCCATCCGAACTTTATACGGAACAGTCCTGACCTCACGCCATCCATAAATCACACAAGATTTGTTCCCTTTTTCAAACTGTCCCTTTCGCTTGGAGAAGTCTCGGGTCTAGTATTGGTGTTCCTAATACTTTATCACCCTCCCTCCCGGTCCGGGAAGATCAGAAGTAACCTGATGGGGGGAGTCTTCTCCCCATTAGCAACTCTCCTGGTGCTGTCCCTGTAGTTGCATGTGAGTGGTCCCTCAAGCAAATAAAGAACTCTGACAGCTTTGTATCCAGTGAGGCTGTAGGCTGTTTCTTCATTTCAGCCTTCAAAGTTTGGACTGCTCTTTCTGCCAGGCTATTGGATAATGGGTGGCACAGGGCTGTCCTGATGAAGGGCTTTTGCCCGAAACATCGATTTCGCTGCACTTTGGATGCTGCCTGGACTGCTGTGCTCTTCCAGCACCACTAATCCAGAATATAATTCCTGTATTCAAGGGACTGGGTATTTATTCAGCTGCAAAAAGTGAATTACCATTTGTTTAAAATCCCCACGAAGGCATTGGACCTCCGAAATTGATTCATATGATATTGCCCATTCTGCAAATTGGATTGGTTTGTTGATTCTTTTGCTTCCCAGCCTCCTGATTTCTGCCTCTACTTTTGCCTGTAAGGCAACTGGCACTGGGTGGGCCTTACAAAATCATGGAAGTGCTTCCTGGTCAACATGTGAGGTGGCCTTGGCTCCTTTGGTGGCCCCTAGACCTTCCTGGAAGACGTCTGGGTATTTAATTAGGAGTTCAGTCAGGCAGCCATTTTCTAATTTAATTTCTCCACATCCCCCCCCCACCAGCTGAGTGTGTGTAGGTATCAGACACAGTGATGTGCAACACGTATGTAAACCTTGATTTATATTCCACCACCAGGAAGGAAGGAAACACCTGAGTGGCCAGTGACAAGCAGTGCCCTTCTCAACAAAGGGCAATGCTGCATGATCAAAAAATGAAGGGGATGGCAAGGATTAAATCAAAGGAAAATTGGAGGGGGAAATAAAGCACTGTACTCCCTGTGGTGCCCACCTCCCATTTTCTAATTTAAAAATGCTGAGCCAATCAAGGTGAACCTCCCATCAAGCTCGGGTCTGAGCCTCTTACTATAATCACTGGTAACTGAACCAGCTGCTTTTCATGCAGGAACCAAAATTGTATCCTTACACAGAAACCTGGTTAAGGGAAGGGCTGGACTGACAACTCAACATTCTGAAGTATTTAGGAGACTGAGGACGGCCTAAGAAGAGTGGTGGTGTAGCACTATTAATTAAGGAGTCAATTACTGCATTAAGGAGAGATGATATGTTGGAAGGGTCCTCAAAACTAGGCTTTGGGGGTAGAACCAAGGAATATTAATGGGGCAGCTACTTTACTGCAAGTGTATTATAGGCCCCCAAAGAGTCAGCAGGAAATACAGGAGCGAATATGTAGACATTTCTCTAGAAGTGTGAGAGAGTAATAATCGGGTAACTATATCAGGGGATTTCAACTTTCCTGGCATAGTGTTAAGGGTTTAGAGGAGGTCGATGTCTTGACATTAGATTAGATTACTTACAGTGTGGAAACAGGCCCTTCGGCCCAACAAGTCCACACCATCCCACCGAAGCGCAAAACACCCATACCCCTAACCTAACCTACGGGCAATTTAACGTGGCCAATTCATCTTATGGCGAAGTCTACAGCAGAGCAATGGGGGTTGAGGGTCATTCAAAAAGAACTGGGGAGACTACAGGTCCAACATGTACCCTTTAGAGGGAAATATAGGACCCATAAATTCAGAGAACCGTGGATGTCGAGGACAATTCAGGACTGGATAAACAAAAAAAGAGTAGGGCTTTTAGCAATTCTAAAAGGAGCACGGTGGCACAGTGGTTAGCACTGCTGCCTCACAGCGCCTGTAGACCCGGGTTCAATTCCCGACTCAGGCGACTGACTATGTGGAGTTTGCACGTTCTCCCCGTGTCTGCGTGGGTTTCCTCCGGGTGCTCCGGTTTCCTCCCACAGTCACAAAGATGTGCGGGTCAGGTGAATTGGCCAAGCTAAATTGCCCGTAGTGTTAGGTAAGGGGTAAATGTAGGGGTATGGGTGGGTTGCGCTTCGGCGGGTCGGTGTGGACTTGTTGGGCCGAAGGGCCTGTTTCCACACTGTATGTCTAATCTAATCTAATCTAATCAATTCAGCTATAGCTCCGGGAGGAATACAGAACTTAAAGCAATTTGAAGGAAAAAAAATGCATGATAAAGGACTTACAAACAGGATTAGGGAGAATCCTAAAATATTTTACAAATATACTCAGGGAAAGGTTAACCAGGGAAAGAATAGGGCCAAATAGGGACCAAGGGGGCCATCTGTGTGTGAAGTAAAGGTGCTGGATATTAGGGGTGTTAAATGAATACTTCTCTTTAGCCTTCACTCTGGAAAAGGAGGATGTGTGGACGACATTCAGGAGAAGGAACTATGAAGAACTTGCACAGTTTGACATAGGAAATGGGGAGAAATGGAGGCTCTGTCAGGCTTAAAAACAGACAAATCCCCTGGCTCAGATGAATTGCATCCCAGACTGCTGTGGGTAGTGAGGCAGGAAATTGCAGGAGCTCTGACATAAATTTTTAATTCCTTTCTGGCCACGGGGGAACTGGAAGATGGCTAATGTAGTTTCCACTTTTTTAAGGAGGTTGGTAGAGATGAACCAGGAAATTACATTGTCTTACGTCAGTGGGAGGGAATCTATTGGAGAAAATTCTGAAGCAGCGAATTAACACCCACTTGGAAAGGCATGGGTTAATTAAGGATAGTCAGTACAGCTTTGTCAGAGTGAGGTCATGCCTAACAAATTTGTTAGAATTCTTTGAAAATGTGAACGAGTGAGTGGATGAGGGAAGTTCAGTTGATGTAGTATATATGGATTTTAGCAAAGCTTTTGATGAAGTCTCAAATGGGAGACTGATTGAGAAGGTAAAAGCACACGGAACTGAGGGAAACTGGGCAAGGTGGATCAGAAACTAGCTTAGTAATAGGACATAAAGGGTAGTGGGAGAAAGCTATTCAAGTGACAGGAAGCCTGTGCCCAGTGGTGTACCACAAGGATCAGCACTGGGACCCGTATTCTTTGTTATATACATAAATGATACAGATCCAAGTGTAGAAGAAACGTTAAATAAATTTGCAGATGACACTAAGATGGGTAGAATGGTTAATAGCGAAGATGATTGTAGGTTACAGGAAAATATAAATGAGTTGGTCAAATGGGCAGACCAGTGGAGATGATGAAGAAGAAACAAGACAGAGTAATTATGAACGACAGGACAATGACGAGCTTAATGGAACAGAGAGATCTTGGGTAAGTATTCATGGATCTCTGAAGTCAGCACAACACATGAATAGGATCGTTAAGGCAGCATATAGGAGACTTGTTTTCATCAATCATGTTGTAGAGCAAGGAGGTAATGTTGGAAATATACAGAGCATTGATTAGGATTGGGTACTGTGTGTAGTTCTGGTCACCTCACTACATGAAAAACATGATAGCACCAAAGGAGATACAGAGGAGGTATACCAGGATGGAGAAACTGAGTGAAAAGGAGAGACCAGATAAGCTTAGATTGTTTTCTTTCGAGCAGAGACAACTGAGGGGGGACATGATTGAGGTGTATAAGATCGAGGGGTATCGAATGGGTGAATAGAGAGCATCTGTTCCCCTTGGTTAAGGGTCAATCATGAGAGGGCACAGTTTTAGGGTAAGAAATTCAGAGAGAATTTGGCAAAAATGCTCTTCACTCAGCAGGTGGTAGGAATCTGGAGTGCACTGCCTCGGAAGGTACAGGAGGCTGGAAACCTTACAACCTTCAAAAATAAATATCTGGATGAATACTTCAACATCCAAGGGCGTGGAACAAGTGCAGAAAATTGGAATTTGAACACTTTTAGTGGTAGTGAGGTCAGTGCAGAGCCAAGAGGTCTTTCTCTGTGCTGTAAGAATCTATTAATCTTAATCTGTAAAAGGTTCCTTGGTATAGGTTCACAGCCAGTTGTGGTTTATGCAAAGTTAACATCTCCAGTACAGAGCAAACTTTGTTAAAAACTGCTTCTGCAATCACTGATACGGCTGCACTGGTACAGAACTCCATTAGAACCAGATGATCATTTAACCAGACAATTATCTTGATTGGTTCTGATGTTGATGTTGCTAAGTAATTTAACTGTTCCAAACCAAATGTAGATGGACTTTCCAGGATATGAACTCTCCTAGATGCCATCCTGTAAGTTATCTTAATCTATTGGCAGCACAGTGGCTCAATGGTTAGCACTGCTGCCACACAGCGCCAGGGACCTGCGTTCAATTCCATCCTCAGGCAACTGTCTGTGTGGAGTTTGCACATTCTCTGTGTCTGTATGGGTTTTCTCAGATGCTCCTGTTTCCTCCCACAATCCAAAGATGTGCAGGTTTGGTGAACTGGCTATGCTAGATTGCCCATAGTATTCAGGGATGTGTAAGTTAGGTGCATTAGGCAGGGGTAAATATAGAGTAATAGAATAGGGGAAGGGGTTTGGGTTGGTTACTCACCAGAGGGTGAGTGTGGACTTGTTGGGCCAAATGGACTGTTTCCACATTGTACAGAATCTATGATTTAGGTCCAGTAGGATCCTTTTGCTGTCTTCTGTTTGCATACCAACTACAATGGTTGGCTTTGTTTGGGGTTTTTCTATGGGCCGACCTATAGTCCCTCTGATCAGGATATATTCTGAGTGAGACTATGCAATTGCCTGAACTCAAGTGGTGTTCCCCAAGCTCCATCAGACTGGTGAAGGTGTCTACTTTGATCAGAATACCCTGCAATTCACATATTCCATTTGCTGCGTGCTCCATGATAAAGCCATGATAGTGGGGGTGTGAAATTCAGTTGGGTTTCAGCTAAAATGTGTTTTGCATTGTTGCATCATTGATCTCACATACCATGTCTCAAAGCACGTCATTAAGAGTTAAACCAAAGCCACAGGCCTCTGCCTAATCAAAAACTCTGATGTAGAGTCCCTTATTCTCGAACTACTAAATAAAAGCAATAGTGTCACTGAATTAGATGCGGCTTGAGGTTATAATATTCCTTAATTATGCCTGTCAATTCGTGAAAGGCTTTAGTATCTGGTGCCTCAGGGAAAGTTAAGCTCCTAATGACAGAAAGAGCTGCAGCTCCACAGGCTGTCAGGAAAATTACTCATCTGGGTCTGATCATCTCCCGCACTACAGCCCTTACCTCTTGTCTTTCATCCCACAACAGTGACAGGGTGCCCTCTGTCCTTACCTATCATCCTACCATGTCTTTACTCCAATGTCCACATATCAAGCCTTGTTATTAGATACAACCCATTGTTAGCCACACCCATTAATAACTATTCACCCTCCGGGCCAGATCATTATAGAGTCATAGAGGTACAGCACGGAAACAGACCCTTCGGTCCAACCCGTCCATGCCGACCAGATATCCCAACCCAATCTAGTCCCACCTACCAGCACCCGGCCCATATCCCTCCAAACCCTTCCTATTCATATGCCCATCCAAATGCCTCATAAATGTTGTAATTGTACCAGCCTCCACCACTTCCTCGGGCAGCTATTCTCTACACATACCACTCTCTGTGTGAAAATGTTGCCCCTCAGGTCTCTCTCATACCTTTCCCCTCTCACCCTAAACCTATGCCCTCTAGTTCTGGCCTCCCCGACCCCAGGGAACAGACTTTGTTAATTTATCCTATCCATTGGGCTTGAATTGGGGACCGTACGCTCATGGGAGGCGTTAGGCTTGGGTGCGGGGGGCGGAGCTTAACCGGAATGGGGGGGTCCGCTGAAGTGGGCGGTGCTCCAGTGGAATGAGCGGCACCTTTATTCGAGGTGGGCGGGGAGAGCAATCAACCACGGGGCGCGGCTTCAGTGAAAGGGGGCGGTGTTCCGTCGGAGTGGGCGGGCCCTCGACGTCACGTCGCTGGGGCTCGAGGAGGAGGGGCGGGGCGCGGGGCATGGGGGCAAGGAGGGCCGTGTGCAGGGTTGGAGGGGATTCCGTTCCAGGTGTCGGGGCTCGCGGCCCAGGGGGGATGTGGGCGGGGATTGGGAACGTGTGGGCGGGGGGCATGGAGGCGGGGCACCGTTAAGTGGGCGGGTCTCCGGTGTGGGGGAGGCGGGGCTTGGTTGAGGGGGCGGGGCTGCAGGACCATCCCTCGCGCCGGGTGGTGGGACGGTTGGAGCGCGCGGTCTTGGCGGTGATGCCGAGCGGGGTGTCGGGGGAGCCGCTGCCGCTGTGGCGGTTCAGGGCTTGCGCCTGCGCCGCTCGCTGCTGCCTGCTGGCCGTTGCCGTGGCGACCGCGCTGGGCGGCCTGGCGCTGTGGTCGTGCCGCCGCCAGCTGCTGCTCTGGCTGGAGGGTCAGCAGCTGCGGGCCGGCCTGCTCCTCTTCAGCGCGGCCTTCATCGTCATCTCCTTCCCCTGGACCTGGGGCTACACGCTGCTGAGCCTGGCCCCGGGCTACCTGTACGGCTTCCAGCTGGGGCTGGCGGTGCTGGTCTTTGGGGCGGCGGTGGGCACCCTGGCAGCTCATCTGGTCACCCAGCGCTGGCTGCTGGCACCCATGGGTGCCCTGATCAGAGGCAACGCCAAGCTCAGTGCCATCATCCGAGTGCTGGATGGCACCGGTGGCCTTAAGGTGGTCTTCCTGGCAAGGCTGACGCCCATCCCCTTTGGACTCCAGAATGCAGTCTTCGCAGTAAGTTGGCACTTTGTGAGTTCTTCTTTCTCTCCTTTATCTCTGTGGCCTCCTCCATCCCATAACCCTTGGAGATCTCCACGCCTTTCGCCTCTTGCTTGACCCTCTCTCCCTCTACCCTGGCTTTTCTCTGTCATTGGTCAGCGGACTCACGGTGCTGAGTGATGCCAACATCGCAGGTTCGCTACCTGTACCAGCTGAGGTCTCCTTGAACGCTTCACCTTCCGCTCCTCACCGCCTGTCATCTGTCAAATGAGAAACAGTCATGATTTCTCTGGGACTGTGGCCACTTTCACTGTGTTCCTTGCTGACTTCTCGAGATTTCTGCCTACGCCTCCCTCACCCTTTAGGATCACTTTGAAACCTGCCTCTTTGACCAAGCTTTTGATCACCTGCCTTTGGTATCGAACTCTGTCTTATTAGTCTTGGGATGTTTTGTATTATGTAATTGTTGTTGTCAAAAAGTGTTCTGTTTCAGGATATATGAGAGTAATCTTGATTACTAATGCAGTGAAATTCACAGAGGAATCAGACAGAAGTAGGTTGGTTTCTCAAGCCTGCTTCATTATTAGAAAAGGTTGTTGCGTATTTCCTCCTGCCTTATTGTCCCTGATTCCCTTGAAGGCTAACAATCTGTCTAACTCAGCCTTGAATCTATTCTACAACTCAGCTTCCTTTGCCTGTCTGGGATGGAGAATTTCAAAGATTTACAGCCCTCCTAAACTGTGTCTACACTGGGTGACTCTAATTCTGAAATTGTTTTCCCCAGTACTAGATTCCCCCACAAGAGGAAACATCCTCTCATTATCTACCCTGTCAAGACCACTTAGAATCTTAGGTTTCAATAAGATCACCCTCATTTTTCTAAACTCCAATGAGAATCAGTCGAGCCTACTCAATCTTTACTTGTAGGGCAAGCTTTTCATCGTCAGGAATTAATTGAATTGAATTAGCTTTGTCACGTCTTCAAATGACAACAGTGAAAAGTTAACACGTCACCCCGTACAGTGAGACAGGAGGCCAACTTGTAGAATGGTTCAGAGAACATCTCTGGGACACACAGACTAAACAACCCCACCCTCTGTGGCCGAACACTTTAACTCCCCCTCCCACTCCGCCAAGGACATTCAAGCCTTGGGCCGCCTCCATTGCCAAACGCTAGCCATCCGATGCCTGGAGGAAGTATGCCTCATCCTCTGCCTTGGGACCCTCCAACCACATGGGATCAATGTTGATTTCACCAGTTTCCTCATCTCCTCTCCACCACCTTATCCCAGATCCAATCCTCCCACGTGGCACTGTCCTACCTTCCCACCTATCTGCTCCACTCTCCACTCTGACCTATCACCATCACCCCCAACCTTCATCTATCTATTGCATTCCCAGCTACTTCCCCCTCCCCCCCCCAGCCTCACCCCTCTCCCATTTAATTGTCAGCCCCCTTGGGGCACCCCTCATATTCCTGATGAAAAGCTTGTGCTTGAAACATCAACTTCCTGCTCCTTGGATTCTGCCTGACCAGCTGTACTTTTCCAGCACCACACATTTTGACTCATCCTGGCTTCAAGTTACCAAAGGTCAGATTTTTCATTACAAGTTAGGAAAATGAATTAGACAAATAAATAAGAAGTCCAGCATTACAGACCATAGAAATAAATTAGAAAATAGATAAATATAAACATCAAAACAAGAGCTGTTCCAGCCCACTCCATGCTGGTGCCAAGACTCAGTCCTCACCAGGCTTTGACTGCAGACCACACCAGACTTCACCTCAAAGCCAGGAGACCACTCTGGAATCACCTTGAGGCTAGAAGTCCATGCTGAGGCTATGCCAGGCCAGAAGACCACCATGCCAGGCCAGGAGACACTATGCCAGGCCGAAAGAGTACCTCATCGGGTCTGCACTGAGGCCGGGAGTCCAAGTCCTTGCTGAGGCCAGGAGTTCTGGTTGTCACTGAGAAGAAAGAAGAGGGAAAACAAAACACAGAAGAGAAACAAAAAAAGAAACCAACAAAGCCAAGAAGCTCCAGCTGAAGTGTCCTACTTCATTGCCATATTGGATTGATGAACCTTCTCTGAACTTCAGAGGTATGCCTTCCCACTCCACCCCACTCCACTTAAAAGGGAAAAAGTAAGCAGCACCACATGGTGCAGTCTCACCAATGCCCTGCATAGTTGTAGCAAGACTTGCCTACTTTTGTAATATATCTTCCTGAAAATAAAGGATAACATTTTATTTGCCAATCTAAATTTTTTGCACTACCTACCCACGAGCATTTTGTGGCTCAACACTTTAACTCTCCCTCCCACTCCACCAAGGACATGCAGGTCCTTGGACTCCTCCATCGCCAGAACATAACAACACGACGGTTGGAGGAAGAGCGCCTCATCTTCCACCTGGGAACCCTCCAACCACAAGGGATGAACTCAGATTTCTCCAGTTTCCTCATTTCCCCTCCCCCCACCTTGTCTCTGTCGATTTCTTCGAACTCAGCACCGCCCTCCTAACCTGCAATTTTCTTCCTGACCTCTCCGCCCCCACCCCACTCCAGCCTATCACCCTCACCTTGACTTCCTTCCACCTATCACATCTCCATCGCCCCTCCCCCAAGTTCCTCCTCCCTGCCTTTTATCTTAGCCTGCTGGACACATTTTCCTCATTCCTGATGAAGGGCTTTTGCCCAAAACGTCGAGTTTCCTGTTCCTTGGATGCTGCCTGACCTGCTGTGCTCTAACCAGCAACACATTTTCAGCTCTCATCTGTGATTCAGGACCATTTAACCATTAGAGTTCATTGTCTCTTCTTTCAAACCAATGATTAACATGTAGGAAGGAAAATAGGAATTAGGAACAGGAGTAGGCAACTCAGCCCTTCGAATCCATCCTGCCATTTAACATAATCATTGCTGATCTTATCCTGGTCTAAACTACACTTGCCCGCTCCCCATCACCCTTTATCCTGATTTTCATCAGAAGCATATCTTATCTCTTTCTTGAATCTGTTGATTGATTCTGCCTCTTCTGCAGTCTAGGGCAGTGATTTCCACAGATTCTCAACCCTCAGAGAGAAGTAGTTTCTCCTCAACTCAGTTTTGAACCTGCCTCCTCTCACTGTATTTTTGAACTCTTGTTCAAGATTGAACAGATGCTCCCTCTTGTGGGACCATGTCCACCTTATCAAATCCCCATTTGCATTTTATATGGCTCAATCAGATCCCGCCCTCATTCTTCTGACTTCATTGAGTACAAGCCCAAGCTATTCAATCATTTCTCAAACGACGGCCCTTTTATCCCTGGAATCAATCTGGCAAACCTCCTCTGAACTGCCTCTGTTGCCACCAAATCCTTCCTCAAGTAAAGAGACCAAAACAGGACACAATACCCCAGGTGTGGTCTCACCAACGCCTTATTTAATTGTAATGACACTACTTTTATAATCCAGTCCTTTTTGCAATCAATGACAGGATTCCATGTGATTTTTTTATTATGTGCCACAATTACATATCCTCTTTCTGTGATTTGTGCACGAGCACACCCAAATCTCTCTGCACTGACACACTTTGTAAAACTTCCCATTTAAATCATTTGCCGTTTTATTTTTCCATCCAAAATGGACAACCTCACACCAGAGTCATAAAGGCATTCAGCACGGAAACAGAACCTTCAGCCCAACTTTGGCCGTTCTGCTAGCCTATCGATATCCATATATAAGCTCTTTATCTCCTTATCACTGCCTGCTTTCTCATCTATTTTAGTAAAGTTCATGAGTTTTCCTATGTTACAATCTGTCCCTGGTTTTAGATCATTCATACAGATTGTAAATAGATGAGGTCTGAGAATTGAACTCTGCGGCTCCCCACTAGTTACAGTTGACCATCCAGAGAAGGACCCATTTATCCCAATACTCTGCTTTCTGTAAGTCAGCCAAAACTGTACTCCTAACTCCCTTGGGATCTAAACTTCTAGCTAGGTCTTTTATGCAGCATCTTGTCAAGTGCCTTCTGGAGGTCTAGATATACCACATCCGTAGGATCCCTATTATCCAGCTTAGTCGTTGCATCCTCAAAGAACTCCAGCAAGTTTTGTCAAGCATGACTTTCCCTTCATGAAACTACACTGACACTGATGAATTGAGCTTTGATTTCCCAAGTACTCAGTTATCTCCTCCTTCATGATTGTACTGGGGACGTTGCTGGAGTCAGAGGTCAAACTAACTGGATAGAGTTTCCCACTTTATGCCTTTTTTTTTGAATAAGGGTGTCACACTCACATGTTTCCAATCCACTGGTACCTGTCTAGTATCCGGAGAATTTTGGAATATCATAACTTTTGTGTCCACTATCTGTGTTGCCATTTCCTTTAATAACCTAGGGTTCAGGTCACCAGGCGCCAGGGACATTTGCCTTTATTCACATCAGTTGACTTAATACCTTTTTCCTAATTATAGTAATTTCATCAAGTTCCTCTGTAATAACTGCAGTTTTTGGGAAGAAATTTATTATTTTCCACTGTGAAAGTGGAGACAAAATATTGGTTTAGTGCCACTACAATTTTTGAGTTCCCATTATTATTTTGCCATTTCCATCCTCTAAAGGGCTACCATTTAGTTTCTTTTTTTTTAATATTGATAGAAGCTTTTAGTATCAGTGCTTATCTTTCCTGCTAGTTTCCTTTCATAGTTCATCTTAGCTCTTTTGAGTTTGTTTTTAGTAACCTTTTGCTGATGTTTAAAGTTCTCCCAATCCTCCAGAGGGCTGCTAACTTTTGCAGGTCGATATGCCTTAGTTTTTGTCTTTATGTTATCCTTAATTTCCTTGTTAAGTCATGGATGATTTTTACAATTCCTCTTTCTCTCAGGAATACACTTTAATTGACAAATATTTGTTATCTGCCTAACCATTTACCACTGTTCTTCAAGTGTACTGCCCTTTAATATTTTTGCCCAGTCCACTCAAGCTAACTCCTTCCTCAGGCCTGTATAATTACCTTTGCTCAGCACTATACATATGTGACTCTGTCTTCACCCTTTCAAACTGGATTTGAAGCTCTAACATGTTGTAGTTACTCCGTCCAAGAGGATCCTTAACTACAAGGCCATTTATCAATCCTTCCTTGTTAAATAATACCAAATTTAAAGTAACCAAAAGACCCACAGCATGAACCCATATCTACCCCAATCGCAGGACAGCAGCAGTGGGAACCCCTTATTTTCTGTCAGCCAGGATAAGAAGGTTGACATTAACAGACTTGTTTACAATTTTTTCAGTTTCCGGTCTGCATTAGTTGGGAAGTGCTGAATGTACGTATCAGGGGAAGACAAAACTAAATTCAGCCATAATTACATGCCAGGTCTTTTCATACTTCCAAGAAATCAATGACTCCAAGCCTAATGTACTAATGCAGGAGAGGCATTCATGTTGCTGTATCACATTCACTGAAGAGAAATGGTGGACAATCCATAACAAAATTCCTTCAAAATCATGGCCTGAGTTTCTGAGGAATGGCAGTCACACATATTGCCACTCAGCTACAGTTTTACATCAAGAAAGAATTCTGGATAGATGAGAAGGGTTTCTGATCAGATCTCCTTGAGAAATATAGAGCTATACTTAAAATCTGACATAGTGCAAGGGGAAGGCAAACAATATTCTTTTTTTACAGCGACTGACTGCTGTGATTCTATGATTTAAAGAGCCAGCATCACAGACAGCCACTTTGAAAGCTCCTAAGAATGTGTAGGTACATGAGGGTGAGTGAGAGGTTAGGTTATCAGTTGGGCGGGAGATAGCCTGCTACGAAGGAACAGTGCCAGAACACAAGTTGGTGAAGGGCCAGGTAGATGTGACGTGTTTAGGTTAGGTCAGGAGTTATTGTTGGATGTTTAGGGTGTGAGAGGGGAATGCTGTTGGTTTGGCAGTGGAAGGAAGGTGGAGGATTGAGTTTCAGGAGAAAGGGACAATGCTGTCAGAGCCTAGGAGTAAATGGAGTTTGTCAGATCCTGGGGGTAGAAGGAATACTCTCTCCCCACCCCCACCTTCCTCTAGCTTATCTCTCCATGCTTCCAGCTCACTGCCTTTATTCCTGATGAAGGGCTTTTGCTCGAAACGTCGATTTTGCTGCTCATTGGATGCTGCCTGAACTGCTGTGCTCTTCCAGCGCCACTGATCCAGAATCTGTTGGGTCCTGAGTGGAGATTTTTAAATTCATTTGTGGGATGCAGGTGTTGCTGGCTGGCCAGCATTTATTGCCTGTCCCTAGTTGCCCTTGAGAAGGTGGTGGTGAGCTGTCTTCTCGAATCACTGCAGTCCACCTGCGTGAGCTGACCCACAATGCCATCAGGCAGGGAATCCCAGGATTTTGACCCAGTGACAGTGAAGGAACAACAATATATTTCCAAGTGAGGGAAGTTTGAAGATGGTGGTGTTCCCGTGTATCTGCTGCTCTTTTCCTTCTAGATTGAAGTGGTCATGGAATTGGAAAGTGCTGTCTGAACACCTTTGGTGAATTTCTACAGTTATCTTGTGGATAGCACACACTGCTGCTACTGAGCATCAGTGCAGGAGGGAGTGGATACTTATGGATGTGGTGTCAATCAAACAGGCTGCTTTGTTCTAGATGGTTTCATACTTCTTGAGTGTTGTTGGAGCTGCACTCATCCAGGCAAGTGGGGAGTATTGCATTACACTGCTGACTTGTACCTTGTGGATGGTTGTCAGGTTTTGAGTCAGGAGGTAAGTTGCTTGCTGCAACATTCTGATCTGCTCTTGTAGCAACTGTGTTTATGTGGTGAGTTCAGGTGAGTTTCTGGTCAATGATAACCCTCAGGATGTTCATAAGTAGGGGATTCAGAGATGGTAACACTGTTGAATGCCAAGGAAAGGTGGTTAGATTGTCTCCTATTGGAGATGATCATAGCCTGGCATTTGTGTGGCGCAAATGTTATCTGCCACTTGTCAGCCCAAGTCTGGATATTGTCCAGATCTTGTTGCGTTTGGACATGGACTGCTTCAGTATCTGAGAAGTCATGAATGGTGCTGAACATTGTGCAATCATCGCTGAACATCCCTACTTCTGACCTTAAGATGGAGGGAAGGTCATTGAAGCAGCTGAAGATTTTTGAACAGCAGCACCAGGCTTTGCTTCAGAGTAGCAGCTTGGCATAAAGAACAACCAGATATGTTTGTCTCACTGAGCAGTGCAGAAGGCAATGAGGCAGTTTGTTGTGGATCTGATCATCTTACTGAAAGCTGGTGTACACACCTTGTCCTGGACCAACATTCGTACCAAAACAACTGTAATAGTGAGCTTTGTCATGATCACACATGGGTCTGCTAAGACAGTCTTGCAGCAAAGAATTAGAAGCACAAAGAAATCTCACTGGCTGCTGAATGTTACTGACTTGTCCTCTATCTTGAGGTTGTTACTGAAGCAGCTTACACTCTCTCAATATTTCTGGAGTGCTGCAGAACACCACAGTGAGCATTCACTGCATCCATGCCGTATCTAAGTACCGTCACTGATGACACTGCCACTCCTCCAGGCTGTGAAGATTTAAGCTGATCCCTCCACCTAGCTCCACAGTTATGAGATTTGTGAGACGGAGGGCCAACACACGTTTAGAGTCTCCTGAGAGTCTGGGTCTAAGCCCCAGAGTGCACATTGGCTATGACTCTATCTCAGAGTCACCCGTCTTCTTGTGGGTGCCTGCTGGCATCAACTATCTCCTTGAGAAGATTAGGCACTCGGGGAAGATTGAGGTGCCTGGTGCTATTTTTCCTTGCCAAGGATGCTCAGTTCAATTGAGCATGCTGCTGGACCTGGGTCTCCACAACAGCCTGTGCTGTTTCTGTGAAGGACCAAGGCCAATGCATGCCGTCCTCCATCATCATACCTGCCTGATACTCCCCTCCCTCTCTCGAGCTGCAGCCTGACCCTATCAGGCCGAGTACAGGGACACATCTGCCTGGCACACAGCAGCTATCTGATCTACAACAATCTTCTGACTGTCAGTGACTTCAGGCTCACCTTCCTTCACTGGCATCATGTGTAACTGATACATTCACCCAATTGTGAATCTAAGCTTGGTAGCATTCGCATGGCGATGACCGTCTCTGTCTCTGTCTCTGTTGGAGGGTGAAGGAGTACACTGCAGGTGTTTTCTCTGAGGGTTTACAGGCTTCCTGCTCAGATGTAGTGGTGTAGAGGGGCTCAGGCTGTAGTCTCTTCCGGTAGGCCTGGTGCTCGCTGCCAATAGTGCCTGCAGGAGAGAAGGGGGAGAGTTAGTTGCTGAAGATGCAGAATATATCAAACACATCAAGGTATGTGGCTTTATGCATATCCAAAAGGGTAAGAGCACAATGGTGCTCACTGGACTTTATGATCATTGTATCTCTCCCTCGCGAGAGGAATGGTTCCCATTCTTCTCTGTTGCCCCTTCCTCAGAGGAGGTAAGGATCTTTATGACTGGGACCATCTCCACTACTCTTGGCCCTTTCAGCACGGCTGTGGGCTGCACTGAGATAGAGAAGGTTTGAATCTGGTAGCAGTGGGTGAGTGAGCAGGGTTTGAGAGTATGTGGAGCCATGCCACGTAGTGTCCATCTGAAGTAAGTGAGTAGGAAGTGCAGTGCCTCAGAAGTGTTAGCAGCTTGAGAGTATGGGTCTGAGCCTCAGTGCATATGATGTCTATGATACCAAGCTGGCAGGCTCTGCCTTTTGTGAGATCCCTGTGCAGAGGGAGAGTTAAACGAGTGGTGCATCTGAGAGTGTGAGTTGGCACAGAGACGATTGTGCCATTTACGCTGGTGGAGGGTAACAAATCATTCATTTCCTTACACCACTAGTTCATAAAGGGCATTGGTGCACAGTCTGCTATTTCAGTCCAAGTCATACAGGTTTGATGGGATGGCCTCCTGGTCTCATCCCCTGTGAAGATGGCTTCCATTCCGTTCCTTGCTCCATTCAACAGTAGCTGTACCAAAGCATCACTGAACTGTGTGGCAAGTTTCTGCAACTTGGCGGGCATTTTTCAGGCGTTGGGAGCTGCCACCATAAAAACTCCCAGATAATGAAGTGGTATCCAGTTGCTCTTTAAATATGGAGCCAGAGTCTATCTGTCAGGAAAGTGTGGCTAAGGACAAGAACTTCCTTGTTGCTTGTTATGTGATTCCCGAGTCATTCTCGTGATAATTTATTGTGTGTACTTATTGAGGTGAGTGGTACGTCACTGTGTAACTTGAACTGATGCCTTATTTGTGGTCATATTTGTACTCCACGAGTACAGGAGCATAAGTAAACCCCAGGAGAAAGTGAGGTCCGCAGATGCTGGAGATCAGAGCTGAAAATGTGTTGCTGGAAAAGCGCAGCAGGTCAGGCAGCATCCAAGGAGCAGGAGATTCGACGTTTCAGGCATAAGCCCTTCTAGAAGGGCTTAACGTCGAATCTCCTGTTCCTTTGATGCTGCCTGACCTGCTGCACAAGTAAACCCCATTTCATTTGTTGGTCCACACCTTTAGGTCAAATGAGATGTGACATCACTTTCTTCAGTGACTCTTTATTTGCAGTTTCTTAACGTGATCCTCAAAACACCAAGGTGAGCATAGAAAGCCCCACTCTTGAAGAAAGGTAGGGAAGCTTCCTTGGTAAATAAAAGCAGAGACTGCTGAAGAAACTCAGCAGTTCTGGCAGCAACTTGTGGAGAGAGTGACAGAGTTAACATCTCAAACTCCTTTCAAAACATTTCCAAAGAAATTAGAAAATATCCGGGAACACGACACTTGCCCCATTGTGTTAAGGAATTAAAAGTGCTGGCGCTATAATGGCAACCAATCGGGTATCACCTGGGCTCATTGAGCGAATACCTTCAGTTAAACGTTCTGGCCCTTCCCAGCTAGCCTACTTCCCTTCCTCAGACACCCCAGGCCAGCCACTTTGACCCATGCCCATTACACTCCAGTTTCTATCCCACAGTCATCCTCAATGTCCCACGCAACTGACACTACTGCTACTCAGTGTCAATCGTGCTCTGGAATAGATGAATGCTTCCCAAAGGAGGCAGAGCAGCAGCTACTCATGCCAAAGTGCAGTACCTCCCCTGTCGCACATCATTATTGCTGTTGGGAATGGGCCTACTTGCAGGGAAATTGCAAGGGGAATATAATTCTGGTGACCTTGTTTGTGCTTGGCAGACATGATAGTGCTTTCTGTCACCTTTCTTTTGCAAAACTCAGCCTGCCTTTAAAGTTCTGAGAATTTAGTTGCAAATTTGCATCCCAATGTTGGAAACTTGTCTTTTGGCACAATTAAGTACCATCACCGCTCTTGAAGATAGCACAAGATTCAGTTATCCACAAATATCAGTCAGACTAACAATTCAAAGTGATGATAGTATAAAAATAAGATCTTTTGGTAGATGGTTTCTCAGAAATTTTTTTATCACAAATTCTTCAGCAATAATATTTTCACTCCATTAAAGCTTTAAGCCAATTCTGAGGAAGGGTCACTGGATATGGAACAGTAATTCTGATTTCTCTCCACAGATGCTCCCAGACCTACTGAGCTTTTCCAGCAATTTTTGTTTTTGTGTCTGATTTCCAGCACCTACAGTTCTTTCAGTTATTAAGCTTTGAATCAGACAGCCAGTCAGACATGGTACAGCTTAGCAAAACTGTACTGGATTCTAAGTAAGTAGAACAATTGTTGTCATTCTAAAACTCTGATCTGTTCTGCAGTGGGACAGGCAGGAAGTAAAGGTTAGGTGGAGTAGCTTTGTAGTTTGAGATGGAATTGGAATAAGGTGTAGATTTCCCTTTTAAATTTTTTCCCCTCTCACACTAAACCTATAGTTCTGATCTCTAGTTCTGGACTCCCCCAGGGAAAAGACTTTGTCTATTCATCCTATCCATGCCTCTCATGATTTTATAAACCTGTATAAGGTCACCCCTCAGCCTCCGATGCTCCAGGGAAAACAGCCCCAGCTATCGGCCTCTCCCTATATCTCAAATTCTCTATCCCTGGCAACATCCTTGTAAATCTTTTCTGCACCCTTTCAAGCTTCACAATATCCTTCCCATAGGAGGGAGACCAAAACTGTACACAATATTCCAAAAGTGGCCTAACCAATGTCCTGTACAGCTGCAATATGACCTGCTGACTCCTATACTCAATGCTCTGACCGAAAAAGGAAAGCATACCGAATGCTGCCTTCACTATCCTAACTACAAGCGACTCCACTTTCAAGGAACTATGAATCTGCACTCAAAGGCATCTTTGTTCAGCAACACTCCTTACCATTAAATTCATAAGTCCTACGCTGATTAGCCTTTCCAAAATGTAGCACCTCACATTTATCTAAATTAAACTTACTGCCACTCTTCAGGCCATTGGCCCATCTGATCAAGATCCCAATGTACTCTGAGGTAGTGTTCGTCACTGTCCACTACACCTCTAATTTTGGTATCATCTGAAAACTTATTAACTTGATCTTAATAGATGCCACCATCTATTTCCCTACATTCTGTATCTTCCATGTCCTTCTCCATAGTAAACACTGATGCAAAATACTCATTTAGTATCTCTCCCACCTCCTGTGGTTCCACACATAGGCTGTCTTGCTGATCTTTGAGGACACTACGCTCCTTAGTTACCCTTTTGTCCTTAATATATTTATGAAATCCTTTAGATTCTCCTTAACCCTATTTGCCAAAGCAATCTCATGTCCCCCTTTTGGCCTCCTGATTTCCTTCTTAAGTATATTCCTACTGCCTTTGTACTCTAAGGATTAACTCGATCTATCCTGTCTATACCTGACATGTGCTTCCTTTTTCTTAACCATACCTTCAATTTGGTTAGTCACTTCGTGTAGCATTCCCTACACCTACCAGCCTTTCCTTTCACCAAACAGGAATAAACTATCTTTGGATTCTTATCTCCCTTTCAAAGGCTTCCCATTTTTCAGCTGTCTCTTTACTGTGAACATCTGCCCCTAATCAAATTTTGAAAGTGCTTGCCTCCTACAGTCAAAATTGGCCATCCTCCAATTTTGAACTTCACTTGTTAGATCTGGTCTATCCTTTTTCATCACTATTTTAACATTAATAGAATTGTGGTCGCTGGCCCCAAAGTGCTCCCCCACTGACACCTCAGTCACCAAACCTGCCTCATTTCCCAAGAGTAGGTCAAGTTTTGCATCTTCTCTAGTAAGTACATCCATATACTGAATCAGAAAGTTTTCTTGTACACACTAAACAAATTCTTCTCCATCTGAACCCTTAACACAATGGCAGTCCCAGTCTATGTTTGGAAAGTTAAAATCCCTTACCATAACCACCCTATTATTCTTACAGATAACTGAGATCTTCTTAAAAATTTGTTTCTCAATTTCCAGCTGACTATTGTGGGATCTATAATACAATCCCAAGAAGGTGATCATCCCTTTCTCATTTCTCAGTTCCACCCAAATAAGTTATCTGAAAGTATTCCAAGGAATATCCTCCATAAGTAAAGCTGTCCCTTATCAGAAATGCCATCTCACTATCTCTTGAGCCCCTTTCTATCTTTCCCATAGCATTTGTATTCTGGAACATTAAGTTGCCAGTCTTGTCCATCCCCGAGCCAGTTCCTGTAATGCTATGATATCCCAGTCCCATGTTTCTAACCATGTGTTGAGTTCATCTGCCTTCCCTGTTAGGCCTCTTTTATATTGAAAGAAATGCTGTTTAATTTACCATACTACCTTGTACTCTGCTTTGTTCCTGCCTGCCCTGACTGTTTGATTTGCTCCTTTTCCTATCTGCACCAGTCTCCGTACTCACACTCTCCCAGGGACCAACCTACTACCCCCCCCCCCGCTTACGAGTTTCAATTGTCCTGAACAGCTCCAGTAAATCTCCCTGCCAGTATGTTAGTCCCTTTCCGATTCAGATGCAATCCATCCCTTTTGTACAGGGCACTTCTACCCCAGAAGAGTTTCTAATGATCCAAAAATGTGATTCCTCAGCCACACATTTTTCTGCTCTATCCTCCTATTCCTACCCTCATTAGCTCATAGCACTGACAGTAATCTAGATATTGCTACCCTTGAGGAACCCCTTTTTAAATTCCTGCCTAACTTTCTATATTCTCCCTTCAGAATCTCATCCTTTTTCCCTTCGTATGACATTAGTTCCAATGTGTGCAGCTACCTCCTGCTGGTCCCTTTCCCCTTTGAGAACATTCTGCACCCTCTCTGAGATATCATTAATCCTGGCAACAAGAAGGCAACACACATTCTGATTTCTCAATGTCGGTCAGAGAAAAATCTGACAAGACAGTCCCCTATTACAATCAATCGCTTGGAACCAAACGTACCTCACTTCTTAGACCCATTCTCAGTACCTGAAACTGGTACTGAAACAGAATGTTGGTGCTACATTCCCCTGAGTCCATCAATCTCAACATTTTCCAAAGCAGCATGCTTGTTTGGGATGGGGGTAACCACAGGAGACTCCTACACTACTTGCCTCCCTCCCTACCTTTCCTGGAGTTAACCCATTTACAGCCTTCCTCTCTTTCTATAACTGCCGTCCATCACACCCCTAGCTCTTATAAATTCCTTATTGCCTCTTACTCCTGCTCCAACCAATCCTTGCGATCTGATAGAGAGACAGCAGAGAGGAATTGTAACCAAAAACACTTCTTGCGGACATAATGATCAGTAACATGGAAACTCTCCCTAAACTTACACAACTGACAGGAAGTGCACATTACTGTACTGAAGGCCATGTTTGCTCCTTCATGTTCTAAAAACTACTCGAGGCTAACTTAGTACTTATGGTTTGCATTTTTAAAATTTAATCAAGAGACCGATCTCGCCAAGAAAGAACCCATTCTCCTCACTGCTGTAGATTTACAGCAAGGTTACTTATCTGTTCCTGTGCTGTGAGCTCTCCCACACAGTTTCCTGCAAGGTCAGCTGTGAATTTCGCTGTTGTTAACTTTTTTTAGATGCTCTCCAATGTCCAGAGGTAGTTGAACTTAAGCAGCAAAGACAGTCACTGTGCAGATTCACTGCTGTGTCAGACAGCAGTATAGGTTTCTTTCTCTGACCATGTGGTTGCTGCCTTTGTCTGTCTTCCTTCTTTCTAAAGTACATAGAATAGCACTGGCCTTTCTGCCTGCAATATTGTGTCGAGCATTTATCTTAATCTAAGACCAACCTAACCTACACCGAAATTTACTGCCATCCATGTGCTTGTCCAGCAGCCGCTTAATTGTCCCTAATGTCTCTGATTCTGCAACACCGCTGGTAGTGAATTCCACGCACCCACCACTCTTTGCAAAAAGAACATACCTCTGACATCTCCCCATACTTTCCTCCAACCACCTTAAACTTATGACCCCTCATGACTGTCATTCCTGCCGCAGGGAAAAGTCACTGGCTATCTATTCTATCTATGCCTCTCATTACCTTGTACACCTCTACCAAGTCAACTGTCTTCTTTATTCTCCAGCACGAAAAACCCTAGCTCACTCAAACCCTCTTCATAAGACAAGCCCTCCAATCCAAGCAGCATCCTGGTAAATGTCCTTTTAACCCTTTCTAAAACATCTATATCCTTCTTATAATGAGGCGACCAGAACTGGACACAATATTCCAAGTGTGGTCTAACCAAGGTTTTATAGAGCTGAAGCAAAACCTCGCAGCTCTTAAACTCAATCCCACTGTTAATGAAAACCAAAACAGCATGCGCCTTCTTCTTAACCCTATCAACTTAGATGGCAACTTTGAGGGATCTATGTAAATGGATTCCAAGAGGCCCTGTTCTTCCACTCTGCCAAGAATCCTATCTTTAACCCTGTGTTCAGCCTTCAAATTCGACTGTCCAAAATTAATCACTTCACATTTATCCAGGTTGAACTCCATCTGCCACTTCTCAGCCCAGCTCTTCATCTTGACCATGCCTTGTTGTAGCCTGCAAAAGCCCTCAGCACTACCTACAACACCACCGACCTTTGTGTCATTGGCAAACTTACTAATCCACCCTTCCACTTCTTCGTCCAAGTCATTTATAAAACCTACAAAGAGCAGAGGCCCAAGAACAGATCCCTGCGGGACACCACTGGTCACCAATCTCAAGGCAGAATACTTTCCATCCACTACCCACTGGCTGTCGTCTTTTGGCCAGCCAATACTGTACCTAGACAGCCAAATTTCTCTGTATCCCATACCTCCTATCTTTCTGATTGCTTGACCTTCGTCAACTTGTCTTGTCACATCCTCAAAGAACTCAATAAGGCTTGTGAGGCATGATCTGCCTCTCACAAAGCCATGCTGACTATCTTTAATCAAACTGTGTTTTCCCAAATAGTCATACATCCTATCTCAGAGTCCTTTCCAGTACCTTGCTTACCACAGACTAAGACTGACTGGTCTGTAATTCCCAGGGGTTTCTCTATTTCCTTTCTTGAACAGAGGAACAACATTCACCTCCCTCCAGTCATTCAGTACTACTCCTATGGAGAGTGAGGATGCAAAGATCATTGTCTGAGGTGCTGCAATCTCATTCCTCGTTTCCTGTAGTAACCGTGGATATATCTGGTCTGGGAGGAGAAAGTGAGGTCTGCAGATGCTGGAGATCAGAGCTGAAAATGTGTTGCTGGAAAAGCGCAGCAGGTCAGGCAGCATCCAAGGAACAGGAAATTCGACGTTTCGGGCATAAGCTGTTGATGAAGGGCTTATGCCTGAAACGTCGAATTTCCTGCTCCTTGGATGCTGCCTGACCTGCTGCGCTTTTCCAGCAACACATTTTCAGCTCTATATCTGGTCTGGCCATGGGGAGTTATCTATCTTGATGCTTCCCATAATTTGCAGCACATTCACTTTCTTAATATTAATTTTTTCAAGCCTATTAATCTTGTCCACAGTGTTCTCATTGTCAACAAGGTGGCTCTCTAATGAATACTGAAACAAAAAAACTCATTAAGGGCCTTCCCTACCTCTGCAGACTCCAGGCACAAGTTCCCTCCACTACCCGTGATCGGCCCAATCCTCCTCTCTTATCATTCCCTTATTCTTTGGGTTTTCCCTAATCCTTCTAACCAAGGCTTTGTTGTTCCCCTTCCCTCCTAGCTCTCCTCAGTCCATTTTTGAGTTCTTTCCTATCTACCCTGTAATCCACTCAAGCTGTACAGGGAGTTTTACTCTGATTATAACTCAGCAATGTCCTTGTTTGGTGTGGACAATGTCAAAGGGCCTTTACTTTCATTTTAAAAGAGTGGAGGAAGTTTTATTTTGTATCACCTGCATGTGGTAGGGGAATGTCTGAAAGTTTGAAAGAGTAGAGGGAGATATAGTCAATATTTAACCCTTTGCTGTGCCTGACCTAGAATGTTTTATGTGAACAGTATTGGGGAAGCTTTGCTTTCAGTTTATTTTCAGATTGAAAGAGTACAGTTTTACTCTATATCTAACCCTCTGCTGTACCTATCCTGGAAGTGTTTGATGGGGCAGTGTAAAGGAGGCTTTACTTTCAGTTCAGAAGTATTGAGGATGCCTAACTCTGTATCTAATCCCATGCTGTTCCCCTATCCGGGAAGAGTCTGATAGGGACAGCGTTGGAGGCTTGTATAGTTTACTTTCATTTTAAAGAGTAGAGTAGGCTTTATTTTCAGTTTTAAAGTGTGGAAGAAGCTTTACTCTACTGTCGTCTGTCCTAGGAATGTTTATTGGGGACAGTGAGGGAGTTTTAATCCCATGTTGTTTGTTGTTCATGCGGGAACCTCCTCTTTAATGGAGTCACTGAATTAGAGATGGGCCTTTCTCTAATACAGTTTTTCACTTGGATACTGTGTGAGTGAAGTGATGGGGTTGGTTGCCACCTCAGTGAGTTTGACCATGTGTTGTAAGTGGTGCAGGGGTCAGAGAGCCACACGTACAGTTCCCCTCCACAAGGCACATTAAAATTGCGAGCGAGCAAGCAGGACAGTGTGCGATCAGTTGGTAGAGAAGTCAGGCCACTTGCTCCTGCTGCTCTGTAAGAATCTTGTATAATTTCCACTTAAACTGGGAATACATGTGGGAAGTATCTTCCAACATATTTAATCTACCAGCCTAGAGATTTTACTGATCTTTATAAACCATCTGAGGTGGTGCACTTGTCATCATCTGGGCACCAGTTCACCTTTAAAGTTCAGCCTGTAGCTGCTCTACATATAAATTCAAGCACAAATCAATTGAGGAAGTGGAGGGTGCAAGAATTTTAGTGAGCGGGCGTTACATATTAACATGGAGCTCATCAGAAACCCTCCCACCCACACTGTTCTACACGGCCAGCTGAAGTGTTTAAAATCAGGCCTTGGTACTCTGTTCTGAATTGAAAAATACCATTGTTCCCTGTCTGAATTTGGCTTGGCAGAAGCTGATATGAAGAGTTAGCAGTTTGTAGTGACTGTAAATCAGCCGTCATTAGTCCATTGTTCCACCATAAGCAGTTATACTCTTCATCCTTTATTCCTGATGAAGGGCTTTTGCCCGAAACGTCGATTTCGCTGCTCCTTGGATGCTGCCTGAACTGCTGCGCTCTTCCAGCACCAATAATCCAGTATCTGGTTTCCAGCATCTGCAATCATTGTTTTCACCTATACTCTTCATTAAGGCAGTCAGAAACATCCCTTTCCATTTTACTCGTGATTTCTTTACACAAAAAGAACTGCTCATTTCTAGCCACATATTATACTATACTGCCACATGTGATGCATGAGTATTTTATCAATTTCCTCACTACTTCCATCAACCTATGGATAGAATGTCTCAAATCACAGTATTTGGTTTACTTGGGACTCCTGGCTAGTTTTTTTTGTCCTATCTTCATTACCGATCTAGATGGTGTTGTAAATCAAAAGGGGTTTGAGTAGAGGAAGATGAAAACAAGGCAGAATCCTGCAAAAACAGTGATGTACCAGCTTGTTATCACTTGGATTCAGTAGCATAACATAAAAGTGGTCCTTTTACATCCACTGCATACAGAATCAGAAAAAGTTTTTCACTGAGATCTGGAAGTTTTCAATTTCTCCTCACGCCATGATATTTGCAAAGACATCAAGTTACCAGCACCCTTGCAAGGATTCCTCCTTTTGAATCAATTAATGCATTGCCCTGTACTTTTCTGGTCTAGGTTTGCATATCCACAGTGTGTTGTATGTCACACAGAAAGAAACAAAAGGCATGTAATATTGGTTGCATTGTCAGCTAAAATTACCATTTTGTGACATCTTTGTTACCTGCATTAGACATAACAATATCTTTGAGTTCGAAATTTGAGGAACAGGAAACATTGACGTGATTCATTAATACTCTTTACTCATCAATATGTTGACAAAATCAATCTATTATGTGCAACACCGTGTAGAAAGTTTATGTACAGCAAAACTCACTGTGATAAGCTTATTCCTGCTAACTGACTCAAGGTTAGGTAAAAGTCTCTGAGGAGCTGAAGTACTCTGTATCTTTATAGAATTAATAACAATTCTCTAAAGTGCTGTTACTTAGTAAACTTACTCCCATTTATAGGCAGTTAATGAGAGTACATTTGTTTCATGAACCATTATGTCAAATAGCTATTGTTGCTCTCTTCCCTTCAGCTATGTATTCCTGTCACTACTTTGCTCATTTTCCTTTGGCATGAGTAAGCAGTTAGCTGACACTGAATCTATCTGGCACTATTCCTACTAGTGAACATTTCCTTCTCATATCTTTCCACAATGAGGTGCAGTACCTCTATTGCGATGTTCAGTTTAATATAGTGAAAGGTGGAACCTAACTCTTTCATTTACTGGGAATGGGTCTGGATGCCACATGCAATGGATTAAAAATGCTGAGCCTATGCACCACATCACACAGCTGAATCTGCCTGTCCTTGCCAAGTTTAGCGATCAGGCTAGTCTAGATAGAGGCATTCCAATTGGCCTGTGCCTCGGCTGAGGGTAGGCTTTGTAAAAAAAAAAGCTGGCTCATTTTTGTGTTCTCAGCCTGAAATTGCTTGTGTTGAAATATCTAGCATACAAGTGATGCCATCGTAGAGGGATACCTCCTCATTCCTCAATGGCTAGCTTTACAGATGGAGAATAATACAATACATGAAGGTTGCCAACAAAAGAGGGGCATAGCAACGTGAGATGGAGAGAAATAAATTTTCTTTGAGAAAAATGCTGTGAGAATGCTGATTTTTGCAGGACACTTTATCGATGTTTAGGATGAGAGCAAATTCTGACGTTATCTCATGTACATCAGATCTGGGATAGCTTAGCTCCAAGTGAATACCAAACCCACAAACCACCCTCCCCCTCACTCCCTCTCTTGGATGTACTTGGGTTGAAGCATCCGTGAGCCAGAAATAGTTTCAGCAATGTTACTCTGTATTCTCTTCACAGATGCTACCATACCTGCTGAGTTTTTCCAACAATTTCTGTTTTTGTTTATGATTTTCAGCATCCATCAATCTTTATTTCCTATTCCCGACATGTAAGTCAGAGCTGAAAGCTGGAAGCTGCAGCTCACCACTTGCCCCTTTGGCCTTCCATAGTATCGTAGAATCCCTATAGTGTAGAAACATGCCATTCAACCCAACAAGTCCACACTGACCCTCCAGACCCATTCCCCTACCCTATAACTCTACATTTCCCATGACAAATGCAACTAACTTACACACCCCTGAACACTATGGACAATTTAGCATGACCAATTCACCTAGCCTGTACATCTTTGGACTGTGGGAGGAAACTGGAGCATGCAGAGGAAACCCACGCAGACACTGGGAGAATGTGCAAACTCCACACAGACAGTCTTCTGAAGCTGGAATTGAACTCAGGTTCAATGAGGCAGCAGTGCTAACCACAGAGCCACCATGCCATCTTTGAATACATTTCATGGGCAGCAACCACCTGCAGCCCATGCATTCACCAGCACCTCTAGATTCCTCCTGAAGGGCTTTTGCCTGAAATATCGATTTTACTGCTCCTCGGATGCTGCCTGAACTGCTGTGTTCTTCCAGCACCACTAATTCAGATATCTGGTTTCCAGTGTCTGCAGTCATTGTTTTTACCTCGAGATCCCGGTCAGGAAAGCAGATTGCCAATTTCCCTCATTCCCACCCGTCGGGAACAATTGTCATGAACGGTGAAGTGCAACTCTAGACGTCCACTGCTTGACTGGTTTCAGAGCTGGCCTTTAAAGTTGGCACAGACACCTGGAATCCTGGGAGATCCAACCTCTGGCAAGTACCCCTTCCTGTGGAAAGAGGGAAAGTATGTCGGACATGGTGTATAGGTAATGAGGCAAGCTTGGAAAGGTGGCATTACAAATCTAGATAGGATTTGAGTCAAATAGCACAGAAACGAACCCTTCTGTCCAACCCATCTATGCCAACCAGGTATCCTAAAATAAACTAGTCCCATTTTTCTGTTTGGCCCATACCCCTCTAAACCGTTCCTATACATGTATCTGTCCAAATCTCTTTTAAATGTTATGATTGTATCTGTCTGTACTGTAGCTCGTTTCATACATGTATCCTGTATGAATAAGTTGCCTCTCAGGCTGCTTTTATACCTTTTGCCTCTCACCTTAAACCTATGCCCTCTAGTTTTGGACTCGCCCTCCGTTGGAAAAAGACCTTGGCTATTCATCTTATTTATGTCTTTATGATTTTATAAATCTCTAACATCACCCCGCAACCTCTGACGCTCCAGGGAAAGAAGTCCCAACCAATCCAGACTCGCCCCATAACTCAAACCCTCCAGTACCAGTAACGTGCTTGTAAATATTTTCTGCACCCTTTCTAGTTTTACAACATCCTTCCTATAGCAGGGTGATCAGAATTGTACACAGTACTCCTAAAGTGGCTTCACCAATGTTTGTGCGCTGCAACATGACATCCCAACTCCTATACTTAATGCTATAATTAATAAAGGCAAGCATACCAAACGCTGCATTCACCACCCAATCTCCCTTCAAGGAACTATGAACCTGCAACCTCATGTCCCTGTGTTCAACAGCATTCTCCAGGGCCCTATCATTAACTATATAAGTCTTGCCCTATTTTGCCTTACCAAAATCGACACTTCATATTTATTTAAATTGAACTCCATCTGCCGCTTCTTGGACCATTGGCCTATTGATCATGACCTTGCTGTATTCTTAGATAACTTTCTTCACTGTACCACCAATGTTTGGTGTCATCCACATACTTACTACCATACCTCCTCTAGTCACATCCAAATTTTTAATGTAAATGACAAACAACAGCAGACCCAAACCAATCCTTATGGCACATCACTGATCACATGCCTCAAGTCCAAGGAACGACCCTCTATCACATCCTGTGTTCTACCATCAATCCAATTTTATATCCAATTGGCTATCTTGTTCTGGACCTCATTGGATCTAAACTTATTAATCTGTATGAATTCTTCTGTGAAACTTGTTCAAATTGGTTTACAGTAAAATTCATTCCTACTAGAGTTTGCATTGAAATATAGATTGGTAAGTAAGTTAGCAAAAGTTTACAGATAGAGTGCAATGTGGAAAAAATATGTGGTTGTTCACTTTGGCAGCAAGAATAGAAAATCAGAATATTGGTTAAATATAGAGATACTACAGAATGCTACATCAGAGAGACCTTGGCATTCTAGAATTTGAATCATAAACCATCAGCCTGCAGGCGCAGCAAATAATTAGGAAAGCAAATGTAATATAGGCCTTTATTTATGAGTTGGAAAGGTAAAGGGAGTCTTGCTTGCAATGTACAGACGAAGCCTGCACTACTTGTACTTTTTGATCTTCTTACTTAAGGGGGAAACATGCTGGGAACGATTAAGAAAAGAATAATCATTAATGATCCTGGGATGAAGGGCTGGGTTTACGAGAAAAGATTGAGCCTATACACTGGAGTTTAAAAGAAAGAGAAATGATCTTATTGAAACATACACGATTTTGAGGGGTCTTGACAGGGTACTCATCGAGAGGGCATTTCTCCTGGTAGGTGAATCTAGAACTAGAGAATATTAATTTAAAAATAAGACTGAGTTGAGAAATGATTCCTTCTCTCGAATAGTCATTCATTTTTGTACAGTGGACACTAGGTCTCTCAATATCTTCAATGCTGAGTTTGAATGGCATGAGTCTCAAAGGCCATGGGGAAACAGATAGGAAAGTGACACCAAGGCCATAAACAGGTTGAACCAAAAAATAGGAGAAAGTGAGGACTACAGATGCTGGAGATCAGAGCTGAAAATGTGTTGCTGGAAAAGTGCAGCAGGTCAGGCAGCATCCAAGGAGCATCCTGAAGAAGGGCTCATGCCCGAAACATCGACTCTCCTGCTCCTTGGATGCTGCCTGACCTGTGCTTTTCCCGCAACAATTTTCAGCTCTGAACCAAAAAATAGCTTAGTCCTGCTTCCATTTCTTATTTCCTAATGTTATTAATTATTTTCATACCAAGGACCCCAAATAAAATTGATTTCTATATGGGGTTTCAAGTGAAACTGTACTGGTGGAGTCACAATAAGAGTTCAATTATCTCAATTCCAGGATTTTACTCAGGAGAGTGTCCGAGGCCCAACCATCTTCAGCTACTGCAACGAAAACCTTCCCTCCATCACAGGGTCAGAAGGGGATGTTCGCTGATGATTGCGCAATGTTCAGTATCATTTGCAGCTCCTTGGGTACTGAAGCTGCAAGGGTCAATATGCAAAGTGTCATGCTTAACATTCAGGCTTGGGTAATAAATAGAAAGTAACGTTCGGATCAAATTGTTAAATTTTCTCTAGCTGCCAACATTCCGGGGCTCATAGTTGACTGGAAACTGAACTGCAGTAGCGATAGAAATGCTGTGACTACAAAAGCAAGCCGGAGGCTGGGAGTCTTGGGACAAGTAACCCCCCTCAATTGTATGTTGGCTATTTGCAAGTTGCATATCATGAATGTGATAAAATACTCTCCATTTGCCTGGATGAGTGACCTCCTACAATCCTCCAGAAGCTCAACAGCGTTCCAGACAAAGCCTTCATTATTCACATTCACACTGAATCAATTTACCACACAGTTTTTAATAACACCTTACAAATGGATGACCTCTACCAGATGGAAACAAGAACAGCAGATGCAAGGAAACACCACAGTCTCCAAGTTTGATCTACAATCGCCACTTCCTCACTGCCACCAGATTAATATCCTGGAGGCTTTGTGGATTCCTTCAAACGCAAAGTGACCTGTTGTGAATGAGGATGACCACCTATCTGATCTAACTAAAAGAATCTTCTTGAGTAAACAGCACAAATTTCATTGCATTGCTGCACTTTTTACAGCTTCCAGGAATATGGCCCACATTATTGCAGAGACAGTTAGGAGCACAGTACCTCCGGTCTGTCTCCAACCAGCTCCTCCTTTTACTGTGACCAGATTCCTGTGCTATTATCATAGTAGCTCGTGCTTACTGTCCTCAATCAACTGTTAACTCCTTCAGACCCATAAACAACATGATGTGTAAACACTGTCCTCAGCCAGTTGGGCTGAATGGTCTGCATTTATTCTGTGCATGAAATGGTGATGCTAGATAATGCTCTGTTTAAATTTAGGCTTGTTGAAAAATTGGGAAGCCTATTTTGCTTCCCAGTCTCGGCATAGTTGTTTGCCAGAAGAATCTCATTGCAGTGAGTTATCTCACAGCATGAGCTGTTAGACTTACTGTTAATGTTCAGCAAGACTGGAATTAGTTACGCAACTTGCAAGAAGCTGCAGATAGTGTGATGAAGAAAACTCAGCATATGGGACCTTTTGGAAACAATGAGATCAAAAATGTGCTTCTTCAGCTAGTGAGATTTAAGTATTGGGAAATAAACATAGGCTTGATGGAGGAAGAAATAGAGAAGTTAAAAAAAATTGGACTAAGAAAGAGAAAGGAGAAAGAAAACTCAAAGGAATCTTCCAAACAAAATTCAAAAATGTTCATATCATTTAAAGTTTAATCTCCAGGAAGATGTACTCCCAAGTGAGACATTTGTACTCTAAAGTGTACCCTTTCCACGTGAGAGAAGTTGACATTGTTTGAGCAAAAATTCTACTGCTTAAATATTACCTTCCTCAATTAATCATGAACCTTAGTTTTCTGTGGTGAGTATGATGAGCATTGTGCAAGCCCAGCAAGCACTTAAAGTTAACAGTGGACTCTGAGCACAATGCTGCTGATGCAAAACAAATGGTGGGATGACAAGAATTGGCCGACAGGTTCTGACAATTTTCAAATCATGATATCTTCTGTTTTCCCCTGAACCTGCTGTCTGCTTTACAGATATCAATGCGTGTTGGTTACTTGCCATTACTTTTCCAAGGAGATTTGGCTTATTGTCTGAAAGGGAGGAATCTGTGGGTGTTATGTCCTATTGGGCCACTCAGTAAGGCGTTAGGACTGAGCTGTGAAAAAAGTGGGTGACAAATGTAGAGGAAAGAACCTCTCAGATAATGTAACAAGGTTGTATAAATTTACTAATGCACTTTCTGTTTAAAAGCCAAGGTCAAAAACCTAATGTCTTTTATAGCAGTGTGCAAACAGCTAGAGCGCATCATAGACATTTTCCTTTAATGGTTTTGGTTCATGAGCATCACTGAAAACAGCTGGAGTGAGAGATTTTAAATGTGGCGGTGAAGAAAAAATGTCTCCTTTTAAAAGCGAGTTATTTGCTTTGAGTTTCTGAATCTATGGATAATGAAAGTCCCACAGTTGAAAGCTATTAGATAATGTGTAGCATACACTGTCTAGACCTTGAAGAGCTTAGTGAATTGAGCTAAGCAAACACTCTGGCAGAGTTGCATGGAAAGCTGCTGCATGTTCTTCCCAATGGACCTGATCTTGAAAGTTATACAATGTTATGATTCTGTCAGTGCAGAGTCTCTATACTGAGCCCACACATCACACTGGTGCGTTCTGAATGGTGAGAATTGCTGCCAGAAAAGCCATAGAAACAAATTACTTTAAGAATCAAAGACTGAAGGGCTTTATCATTCACATGGCTGCAGGAACAAAGACAAATAGAAAGATAATACTTATAAAGCAACCCAAATAATACTTTTGGAATATATAGTCAACTGTTGCATTGTAGGAAACCTGCCAAGCAATTTCTGCACAACAAAATCCTGCAAATAGCTAATGGTTGGATAAGCTGTTCTTATTGATGTTGAGGGATAAACAGTTGTCAGGACACCGGGGAGATCTCTCCTGCTCTTCTTCAAATCAGTGCCATGCAATCTTTCACTGCGAAGGGAGATATTCTGTTGGGTTAATATCTAGTCCAAAATACAACACTCCCTGTGATGCAGTTCCCCACTGTTAGAGTTGTTGGCCTGGATTATCTGTTCCTGTTCCTCTGATGAATTCATTAAACTTTGACTGTGAGGTGGGTTAGGTATACACAGAGTGACAGTAAAGACTTAAACATATTTTATAAACTAAACAAGGCTGCTGTCTCTGTTAAAAAGCATAAATGGACAATTGAGTGAAACTTGAAAAGCTAATTAGTTAAAAAAATAGAAATGACAAAGCAGGTGATGTTCTACAGCTTATACACTCATGCTGTGATCCACAGCAACAACAAGAACAATAAATATCTGTTGCTTGAGAAACATTAGCACAGTGTTGATGAACTGGAGTCTGAGCTTCAGATCCTGTGATGCATCAGACACAGAGAAGGTTTCCTTAACACTTTCTTCCAACAGGTAGTGACATCCCTTAGGTGCATCAGTGTGGCTTGTGGTGAGAGGCAGGAGGCTATGACTGTGATTATTAGGGCAGGTATGGTAATCCAGAGGGTAGCACTGGAGGACCATTAGCTTCTTTTCTGTGTGAATAAGAGTTGACACCCCACAGATGTGGCAGTTCAATAAGGCAGCTCACCATCACCTACATCAAGATTCTAGTCTCCCTGCTGGAGGAAGGATGTTGTGTAACTTGAAAGGGTTCAGAAAAGATTTACAAGGATGTTATCAGGGTTGGAGGGTTTCAGCTGTAGGGAGCTGCTGAATAGGCTGGGGCTACTTTGCCTGGAGTGTTGGAGGCTAAGGGGTGATCTTATAGAGGTTTATAAAATCATGAGGGGCATGGATAGGGTGAATAGTCTGGGTCTTTCCCCCAGGATGGGAGAGTCCAAAACTAGATGGCACATTAGACTCCCTATAGTGTGGAAACAGGTCCTTCGGCCCAACAATTCCACACCGACATTCTGAAGAATAACCCACCCAGACCCATTTCCGTCTGACTAACATGATGGGTAATTTAGCATGGTCATTTCACCTAACCTGTACATCTTTGGACTGTGGGAGGAAATCAGACCACCCCAAGGAATCCCACGCAGAACAGAGAAACTTTATATGGATAGTTGCCCAAGGCTGGAATCGGATCTTGGTCCTTGGTGTTGTGAGGTAGCAGTGCGAACCACTGAGCTGCATGCAAAAGGGGGTTGAGAGAGAGAGACAGAGAGATTTAAAAGGAATCTAAAAGGCAACGTTTTCATCCTGAGCGTGGTGCATGTATAGAATGAGCTGCCAGAGGAAGTGGTGGGGGCTACTACATTGACAACGTTTAAAAGACATCTGGATGGATACATGAATAGGAGGGGTTTGGAGGGATAGTATGGGCCAAATGCTGACAAATGGGTCTAGATTAATTTCGGATATCTAGTCGACCTGGATGAGTTGGACCGAAGGGTCTGTTTCCCTGTTGTACATGTCTAGGACTCAATGACTCTAATTAGGGATGGAATTTCCAGCAATGTCTGTGTTGTATGAATGAATAAAACAATGTTGAAAGAATGTTTCTGCTCTTGGGGTGACTTAGAACTAGGGGGACATAGTTTAAAAATAAGTTGTTGTCCATTTAATCTGAAGATGAAGAAGAATTTCTTCTCTGAGGTTTGCGAATGATTGAAATTCCTGATTGCATGTTTGAGGTTTAGTCAGACAGAGGTCCAGTTTAATGCCAAAGAGTGCTATTTCTTGATTCAGCAACACTGAAGGTGCGTGCAGACTATCATGTAAAACTGTATGAGGAATGTTTGCTGAGTTTTTTAAGATAAAATCTTTGTTTCACTGGATGCCAAAGGGGTAATGAGAAAGATAGACGGGCAAGTAGGCAGAAATGATTCTGGGAAAGAAGAGTCAAGAATTGTAATTTTGTTAAAAAAAACTTTATTGAATTACTTGAAATGCCAGTGATTAATAATACTTTATTAAATATAATGTCTTACTTGAAAGTGATAACTAGAGTCTTTGGGCTTTCTGTTTCAGATCAGCAAGTTGGAAACGCTGCAGTATTTGGCCACCTCCACTGTGGGTCTATTACCCTCCCAGATACTCAACTCTTACCTGGGCAGTACTGTCAGGACCTTGGAAGATGTGGTAAATCATCAAAGTCCAGAGGGCTACTTAGCATTTGTATTACAGGTAACAATCTCCAAGAACTAATACATTTTTCACAAAATGGGAACAAACAGTCCGATTTATTGCAGTAAAAAACAGCTGCTGCATTTACCATTTCTTGGCCTCTGCTTTGCTCACTAGTTGTTCACCTCACGTTGCTACCAAGCCACTCTTCTTCATGATACATTCACACACACCCTCTCTCTCTTCATACCCTCCTCCTCACTCCTACCTCTTCTTGACTCCCTTTGTCCATCCTCTGTCCCTTCCCCCTCATACTCACCATTCACTCTACCTCACTCACCCCATCCAATTTCTATCCACTCTCCCTCACCCCTTCCATCGTGCTGTCTGTCTATTCTGCCTCACTCTCTCTATGTACTCTTTTTCCCTCCCTCCCTCCCTCTCCCTGTTCTCCCTTCATCTCTCTGTTCATGCTCTCCCTACTCTCTGTCCACACAGTCTCTCTCTCTCTCTCTCTCTCTCTCTGTCCGCTCTGCCACTCCCTCTCCATATGCGCTGCCACCCTCTGTCTCTGTCCGCTCTGCCATTCGCTCTCTGTCCGCTCTGCCATTCGCTCGCTGTCCGCTCTGCCACTCCCTCTCCATCTGCGCTGCCACCCTCTGTCTCTGTCCGCTCTGCCACTCGCTCTCTGTCCGCTCTGCCGCTTCCTCTCCATCTGCTCTGCCACCCTCTCTGTCCGCTCTCCCACCCTCTCCCTCTGTCTGCTCTGCCACTCTTTCTGCCCGCTCTGACACTCCCTCTCTGTCCGCTCTCCCGCCCTCTCTGTCCGCTCTGCCACCCTCTCTCTGTCCGCTCTGCCACCCTCTCTCTCTGTCTGCTCTGCCACCCTCTCTTTTTGTCTGCTTTGCCACCTTCCCTCTTTATCCGCTCTGCCACCCTCTCTCTCTGACTACTCTCTCACCCTCCCTCCCAACGGCTCTCTCTCATGTCCTGTGTCCATCACTCCCTTCCTCGTTCACGCAGGTAGTCTCTCTCATTCTTCACACATCTACTGTCCTCATTCCTTCACACACTCTCTGCCCACTAGTCCTCAACTCTCATCCACAATCCCAATTCGCACAATCCCTCCCTATGTCCACTTCCCTTCACTGTCTCTGCAAAATCTCCCTCCCTCTCACTCAATCCGTCTGTCCACTCTCGCTCAATCCCTCTGTCTAATCCCTCTCCCTCACTTCCTCTGTCCAATTTCCCTCAGTCCTTCTGTCAACTCTCCCTTGGTCTGTTTGTGCACTCTGTTTCACCTTCTCCATTGACTGCCCCTCACTACATCCATTTTCCCCCTTCCACCCTTCTCTCTATGCTGTCCTTACTCTCTCCATCCACTCTCCCTGACTATCTGTTTAATCCTCCTTTCTCTCTAATCACGCTTGCTGTTGTGAAATTATCAGTCTCTTTCTTTCACTTTCTAGCACATCATCTTGTGTCCAGCTGTTCCCCTTGTAAAGCATGCGACTCTTTGATATTAAAAATTCTTTTCATGTCCACGCTTTTATCGACAATGCTGGGTTGTGAGTGAGTGAATGGTTACTCAGCTGTGTTTTTGTGTTTGCAACTCGAAGTGTGTGATAAACTGAAAAATAGGTTAAGTGACCATTTTGGGGTTATGGTGGCTTATCTGTTGCATTGATAGAATGTGAACAGTACATGATGTACTGTTTGAACTACTTCATTCTTTAAACCTGAAAATTTCTGCTTTATGCAGTAAATCCATTGTTGTTGAAGCCCTCAGGAGTAAACCAGAATATAGCTGTATGTACTTGTGCGTAGAATAATTGATGCCCATTAAAATTAATGTGAAAACTGCAATTGCTGCAATTCGAAAGCTGGCTGACAAGTGGATGGATCAAATCACTTGGAATGTGCCGAATCCTTCATCATCATCTCAGTCAAAACCCTGGGACTCACTCTTTAATGCTGTAGGAGTACCACCACCTTCGCTTGCGTAATCAGGGAATGCTGGATTTGTTCCCACTGGCCACATCCCAAGAATAAATAAATATACTAAAATTTAAAATGAAATGCATAATCATACCTGGAACCATAACAAGACGGTTCCAGGTATGAGAAACGTCAGTTATGGGGCTGTTCACCTTGGACAGAAGAAGATCTAATGGAGGTTTTCAAAATCATGAGTGGGCTGGACCATATAGATAGAAATAAACTATTTCTCCTTGTAAAAGAAACAAGAATGAGATGACATTTTGAAAGTGATATGTCACTGAAGCATGGGTGACGTGAGCAAACACTTCCTCACAGAGCAAGTAATTAGGTGGGGGAAGCACTGCCTGGAAATGTGGCGGAGAAATTATCAATTGAGATATTGAAGAGGGGTATTGGATGGTTATTTGGGTAGAAATGGTGTACAGCAATAGGGGAAAAGGCAGGAGAATGGTCCTAGGTGATAGAACCGGTGCAGTCCTAATGGCCTCCTTCTGCATTGCACTAATTCTATAATTAATAAGCAAGTTTAGACTCACAGAAAAGTGAAATCCTGCAGTTTTCATGGAATATGGCCATTCATTGTAGTTTGTAGCTTGACTGACTGGTATGCAGAAAGGTAGTATGTGAATATAAAGTGAAGTAGTAAACCTGTTTGAGTGATATTACATGTCAGGTAGAACTTCCTCAGGACATATTCTTGGCAGACTGGGTGCTCCATCTATTTGTGAAACTCTATTGCTCTTTCCTCTGGGAGGGCCATCAGAATGGAAGTGGGGCGTCTGAGTGGCAAGGGCTGCTTCACAGGAGATGGAGGTTGTTGTATTTCAGGAGGGTATTCCAATGGTGTTTCATGGTATTCCTACAGTGTGGAAGCATTCGGCCCATCGAGTTCACACTGCCCCTTCCAGAGAGCATCCCATCCCTCTATCTTATCCCTGTAACCCTGCATTTCCCATGGCTAATCCAACTAGCCTGCACATCTTTAGACTGTTGGGGGACACTGGAGCACCCGATGGAAACCCACACAGACACAGGAAAGATGTGCAAAATTCACGCAGACATTTGCCCAAGGGTGGAATCAAATTTGGTTCCTGCTGCTGTAACAGGTTTTCTAATTTGCCCTGTTAGGCCCTTTTGGTGCAGTGGCAGTTTCCCTGCTCTGAGCCAGGAGGTCTAGGCTAACACTCCAGTTGCTCCAGAGTATCTGGAAAGACACTGCTTGATTAGGGACAGCCAGCACGGATTTGTGAAGGGTAGGTCTTGCCTTACAAGTCTTATTGAATTCTTTGAGGAGGTGACCAAGCATGTGGATGAGGGTAGAGCAGTGGATGTAGTGTACATGGATTTTAGTAAGGCATTTGATAAGGTTCCCCATGGTAGGCTTATGCGGAAAGTCAGGAGGCATGGGATAGAGGGAAATTTGGCCAATTGGATAGAAAACTGGCTAACCGGTCGAAGTCAGAGAGTGGTGGTAGATGGTAAATATTCAGCCTGGAGCCCAGTTACAAGTGGAGTTCCGCGGGGATCTGTTCTGGGTCCTCTGCTGTTTGTAATTTTTATTAATGACTTGGATGAGGGAGTCGAAGGGTGGGTCAGTAAATTTGCAGATGATACGAAGATTGGTGGAATTGTGGACATGAGGAGGGCTGTTTTCGGCTGCAAAGGGACTTTGATATGATGCAGAGCTGGGCTGAGGAGTGGCAGATGGAGTTCAACCCTGCCAAGTGTGAGGTTGTCCATTTTGGAAGAACAAATAAGAATGCGGAATACAGGGTTAACGGTAGGGTTCTTAGTCAGGTGGAGGAACAGAGCGATCTTGGGGTCTATGTACATAGATCTTTGAAAGTTGCCACTCAGGTGGATAGAGCTTGTAAGAAGGCCTATGATGTATTAGCGTTCATTAGCAGAGGGATCGAATTCAAGAGTTGTGAAGTGATGTTGCAGCTGTACAGGACTTTGGTTAGGCCACATTTGGAGTACTGTGTGCAGTTGTGGTCGCCTCACTTTAGGAAAGATGTGGAAGCTTTGGAGAGGGTGCAGAGAAGATTTACCAGGATGTTGCCTGGAATGGAGAATAGGTCGTACGAGGATAGGTTGAGAGTTCTCGGCCTTTTCTCGTTGGAACGGCGAAGGATATGGGGTGACTTGATAGAGGTTTATAAGATGATCAGAGGAATAGATAGAGTAGACAGTCAGAAACTTTTTCCCCGGGTACAACAGAGTGTTACAAGGGGACATAAATTTAAGGTGAAGGGTGGAAGGTATAGGGGAGATGTCAGGGGTGGGTTCTTTACCCAGAGAGTGGTGGGGCATGGAATGCGCTGCCCCTGGGAGTGGTAGAGTCAGAATCATTGGCAACCTTTAAGCGGCAATTAGGTAGGTATATGGATGGGTGCTTAATCTAGGATAGATGTTCGGCACAACATCATGGGCCGAAGGGCCTGTTCTGTGCTGTATTGTTCTATGTTCTATGTTCTGTAGAAGCAGGCTGTAACATCATTGAGTAGGTCAGTTAGAAAATAATCTGAAAATGCCCTGCTTTTTGAGCAATTAGCCCCACAGTTTTATTTTCCGAAGGACCAAAGTTGATATTAGGTCAGACTGAGAGACCGGAAGTAGACACCGAATATTCCAGCATTGCATAAGCAACATTTCTCACCATGGTCCAGGGACCAGCCACTGGGAATCTGATCCTGAGGGAAATCTGGACATAACAGGAGCTTTTTATCCAGGCCGTTCTTTGAAGTGTAATTCTGCCCTATATTAAATATTAGTTAATCACCAGTACGATTTCACAAAGAGTATGCTGACCATTACGTGAAGTCTGGTTAAAGATTGAGATCATGTAGGTATAAAAGATCATTGCATGTAGTAGTCAGCTAAACAGGCTGGAAGATCTGTACGAAGATCTATAAACTCAACAATTCAAGTCTGAAATGGCTCTGGTTTGGAACCCACTTATGGGAATTGACAGGTTAACTCTGATACTGACTCCACAGAAGCTGCCAGACCAGCCGAGTTTTTCCCACATTTAAAAAAATTTTTCAGCATCCGCAGTACTTTGATTTTATTCCTGGCTTGAAGACTCCACCACTCAGTCTCTTGCTAAATGCTCACTTAGGGAGTCTGAGATCGAACTGCAATTGTCCTCAATCCCTTGGGTCAGGACAGTAAGAAATGTCTGAACAGATAACGATCCATTGCCCCCTGCTGGAAGTTGTGTGCTTGAACAGAGTACAGTTGAGTGTGTGAACTGGGCAGTGATGGTCCCTGTTGTTGAATAGCGAGGTCATATTTGTTTTCAAAGCATGCACATGAAGAATGGGGATGTGGGGCTAGGGGGAACGGGGTAGCTGGATTGAGGGGAGGGCTATTTGGAGGGCAATAAGATGAAGAAGTCAAATTAATTTTCTTCTGTGAATAATATGATTGAACAGGTAAATGTATCACAGTATGGAGAAGTCATTTCACAGGATTTTACGCAGACTCATTGTATCCATTTTCCTCCAGATTTTCATCAGTGTTGCCATGATGTTATACTTAGTGCGTCGAGCTCACCAGGAACTGAATAAGACCATCCAGGCCCATGATGCCAAGCAGCCTGAGGATGAAGCTGTTCCAGACAATGACAAGGAAACACACAGTACCAAAAGAGCCAACATTCCACCTGATATGGACTTTGTGTGACCAACAAGCTTGAACGTGTTGAGCTGAAGCATGAAGGCAGATGACCACTGAGTGTGGAAAGGGGATAGGAGAAGTCCGAGGTAGCATACATCCCCATAGCTAACATGCTCGGTATCGTCAGCCCATGGATTACTGACTGGACCTGGCACAGATAGTAGAGAGTCCAGTTATGAAGGTGGGGAGTGGAGAAGGGCCTGTGGGTATGGCCAATATGTGCTTCACAAACCTTGAAATGATAGCTTCTGGATTGCTGTTGTAGAAGATGGCCAAAGTTTATCGCACTTTCCCTGAAATGCCAACATATTGCTAGTCTTGTCAGCTGGGATTTGCACCCAGTATTGGGAGTGGTCAGTGTTATGGCTGGTTCTGGAGTCTGTACTGGCTTTGGCCAATGGGGAGTTGCCTGCTGGAGCAGGAGAAGCTCTGCTGACACGGTTATTAAATTCATTGAGGGCTTAGGGAAGTGCACACCCAATGCTATCGGGCCAAAGACATGCCTGGCTCAGCTTGTCAGTGCCTTACTCTTAGCTGTGAGTACTGGAGCTAAATTTGAGTGGTGGGCTTCAGATGTTTGGGAGAACCTGTTAATGGTGCCTGGCTGGTTTCATCTGGATTTAAATCCAAAGCACAAGAACTGCCTTAATGCTGCTCTCAAGTGACAATCTTGATGAGATGATCAATCGACTGCTGTGGACAATAGAAGACAGTTCATGAGGGATAGCTGCTCTTATATCTAACTCAGATATGAGGCTTACTAAGTGGGACAGTGGAAAGGGAGCTTTATTCTCTCCCTAAGCACTCCAGTCTGTGCCGTGCAGAACTGGTTTCTAAGCACTTCTACCCATTCACTTATCTAGTCCAGATCTGTTTTCTCAATATTCCAATGCAGATCTCTTTATATATTTTTTAAAAAATCTCCCTCTCATTTGCTGATGACCTAATTTCTAACGTGTTGAAGAATAGCTTCTCATACACTGTGTGTACAGGGCATGCAGTGGAAATTAAGTAATAAATTAAAATATCTGCAGTCTGTTGTTGAAACAACCAGTAATGAAGGTTTAATTTACATAATGATGCACAGGATCGTTATAGAGCTTGCAATAGGGTTAATGCCTGAAACCATTTCTAGACTCTGCCATCGATTGGGAGATGTTGTTTGGAGCATTTATCCTACGCTTCCATAAATCTGGTTAAAAACTTAGCAGAAATATTGCTCCTGTGAACGTGCCTGACATCTTTCTGCTGATATTGATCATGAGATTGATCATGATGCCAGCAAATAAAATAAATATGTTTTTTAACATCTTGTGTCTGATTTAACACAATAACTGGTATAAACTTTGGTCAGCCTTTTTTTTTACTTAACAATGTGACACTGAAGAATCCAATCCTGAAATTTCTACAGTGTGAAAGGTGCAGGACAAATGAAAGAAAGAAAGAATTCCTGTCACATTTCAAACGGATTTAAAATCCCATGCTTTTGTGCAGATGCAGAATCCCAGTCAGTTAAAATATATAAATTTCATTTATAGGTTCAGATAGATGTCGGAATCTATGGGATGGTGGGGAGGATTCTGGAGCCATTGGGTGGCAGGGCTGTAGACAAGGTGACTGATTTGAGGTGGGGGTGGGAAACAAAGAAATCCCTGTTTTACTGCAGGAACAAGGTTCCTCCTGTTCCCTGAGGCTGTTTGAATGATGGGAGAAAGGGATTTAGCTGCTCAGTGTGCTGAGTTCAGCTCACATGGAACTATGACCCTGGAGCAATATGAGACAGTAAACAATGCTGCAATATCAAGACAAATTATAAATTACATTATTTATTTTCTTGTGTCAATCATTTGCTAAACAGGTATATCCTATCTAATTATTAACTTAAACAAATCTGTCCTACAGACAGTAACCAGCTTTAATTGATTTTGTTTCAGCAAGGATTTGTAGAGAGAACTGGAGTCCAAAATTAGAGAACATAGTTTTAAGGTGAGAGGGGAAATATTTAAAAAGGGACCTTAAAGGGTAATCTTTTCACACAGAGTGGTGCTTGGACGGAATGAGCTACCAGAGGAGGTGATAAAGGCAGGTACAGTATTTAAAAGGCATCTGGGTAGGTATGTGAAAAGGGAGGGTTCAGAGGGGTATGGGCCAAATGCTGGCAAATGGGACTAGATTAGGATATCTGGTCAGCATGGATGACTTGGACCGAAAGATCTGTTTCTGTGCTGTACATATCTATGACTCAGACTCTCTGATTATGAAGCTGTGTCCTCAATAGGTGGCACTAAACAACTGGTTTACTGTTTATCGAACAAGCACAGCATTGGACGGAAAGGATTAAACATCTCCTGCTCTGACTCATGTTAGGGCAGATTTTAACTGTAGTGTGGAGGGCTTCTATTCTCCCTAAGTACTTCAGCTCACGCAAAGCTCTGCTGCCTAACTTGTACCAATTCTCATTCACTCATCACTTCTGTATTTGCTGACCTATATTTGTTTCTGGATAAGCATTAGCTCAATTTTAGAATTCTCTTCATTTTCAAATCCTTCCATAGCCTTGCCGCTTCATTCTCTCTGCAACTTCCTGTCACCCTTCAGTCCTCCCAGATATCTGCTTTCCTACAATTCTGACCTCCTACATCTCACTGATTCCCTTCCTTCCAGCATTGGCTACCATTACTTTCTTTGGATGTTAGCACTGTAGCCTTGTCTCTCGTTGCATGAGTTAATAACTTTGACAAACTTACATGGAGGTCAGTCTCTAGCTGGGACATTTCATATCTAGTCACCTCATCACAGGCAGGATATCACTGTCCAAAGAGTCAGGACAAGCAGTAAAGAAAGATGGACCTAGGAATATATTCCACATCCGGAGCTTAATTCCATCCGCTATTATACTTTTTGCTGCCTGTGCCCCTTTTCATGTCTCAAGATATTTTATAACTAGTGAAATACACTTAAAATAGTTTTTGTTATATTATAGAAATCTCACAAACTACAAAGCGATAATGACCAAATTACCTGCTTTTCTTAATTTTGACTGTGGACTGTGTATTGGCCAAGAAAGCAGGAATGAACACCCATGATCCTCAAGAATGTGTCTTGGGATCTCTCACATCGAACTGAGTGTGAGAATGAGGTCTCCATTTCATCCAAAATCTGTCACCTTCAATAGTGTAGCACTCTCTCAGTACTGCACCGAAATACCGGTCTAGTTTATTGTGTAGTCGGAGCTGAACCATACCATTGTCACTCAAAAGTAAGTGTTACAGTTGTAAAGCAGAGGTTGACTCCCCACCCAAAACAGAAACAACCAAAGAGGAGCACCTTGCACTATAATCTGTAAAAAGAGTGTGAAAAGTGGTGTAACCTGCCCTTCAGCAGCTTCTAGTGGTTAAATAAAATAAATTCTTGACACTTTAAAATCAACAAGTAACAATTTATTTATCTAACTCTAACAGTGAACAAATTAACTAAACTATTGACAAACTGAATAAATCCTCTGTAACTACTAACTATTCCTGAATAAAACTGTATTCTAACAGATGAAAGGCTTAACAGACAATCAATTTTTCAATGTATAATTTCAGTTACATCACACTGCAAGTTTTTGCTATAAATTCTGTTACAATCGAGCCCTCCGCTATCACCTGATGAAAGAGCGTCGCTCCAAAAGCTAGTGTGCTTCCAATTAAACCTGTTGGACTATAACCTGGTGTTGTGTGATTTTTAACTGAATAAAACAAGATTCTAATGGTATGCTATTCCAATAAATACCAGTTTGCTCATATACAGAAAAACAGAATTTAGTCTCTTGAAATTGCAGCCAGGTTATGTGTCTTTCAGAAGTTTCTGTGCCTTCTTCTGTCGAGGCTTCTGTCAGAAACGCCTTTTCCTCCGATTCTTCTTCATTGGTACCCTTATTCTTTAGATAGTGCTTTCTCTAATACAGAGATGACGGGGAGAGTCAAATTCTCTCTCGAATGTTGAGGACTTTTAGCTCTGGCAGATGGCAGTTAGCTGTAGGGTCTTAGTCTAACTTCCTGCTTCTTTTATACCTGTGATGACATATCAATATTACTTACAATAGCAGAGGCCCTGTGTTGTCAAAACCATCAGATTTAAATTAAATTAGTATCTAAGTGCCTGGTTCAAATTGATTGGCTAAGTTCAAGAACTTGTCTTGGTTAAAAAGTGCTGCTTGGCCTACTAATTGTATGGCCTTTCAATACAAATGTTTCAGTTCGGGCTGTCTCTGTACTTGCATTTTAAATCTCTGAGCACAGAAAAAGCACCATCTTTTAAAGGGACCATGTAATGCCTATCACCTCCCTAGCATTTTAGAAGTTTACAAACACCAAATTCTAACTTCCTACCTCCCAATCTACAATTACACTACTCAACTTGGCAACACTTCCCCACGCCCCCTCCTTAAGAAAATAATGAACCATCATTATGAAAAGATGTCTTCTTTTATTTTATTTTCAACTCTTAACTCCATTATTAACTCCATTTCTAGACTATTGGCTCATAAATCTACAGTTACACATTTTATACTAATTATATATAACATTGAATGCTACAGTTTCTAACTTATGTAAACATTTTTCTTTAAAACTTGCAATAAAGCATCTACGATAATATTGTCATGACCTGCAATGTGTATAATCTTCTGACACAAGACTCACAAAAAATAATCTGGTGCTCTTGTCCTTAAATCTTTCCAAAAATGTCAAAGGATTGTAATCGGTGTGCACATGAGTCTTTGATGCGTTGTTTGCAATGTAAACATTAAAATGTTGTAAGGCCATTACCAAACTCAATATTCAACCATTGAAAAAAAGGTTTTTTCCTGGTGGATATTGAGTTGTTTTGAAAAATAACCAATTGGCCTTTCAATGGAGTAAAGTGGGTTGATTCATCTGGAGCATTTCTAACAGCAAACAATATAAAGTATTAATATATAATAATACCTTTATGCCAATCATTTAGGTAATCCTGGTAATAAGACCTCAACATGGTCTCTAGGGTTGATGCTCGAAACGTCGAATTCTCTATTCCTGAGATGCTGCCTGGCCTGCTGTGCTTTGACCAGCAACACATTTTCAGCTTTGATGCCACCTTTCCATTGCTACCTGAGGTTCAAGATGGTACACAGTTGATGTGAAGTGTTGAATGCCTACACTATTCATGACCACCTCAAATGATTTGGCAGTAAAATTGAACCCTTGCTCTGACTGAATTTCCCTGGGTAATCAATAACGGGTAAAGGAAGCAAGCAACACCTCAACAATCATTTTTGACTTGACATTCCATATCGGAATTGCCCCTGGAAAGCTGGTAGACATATCCGTTATGGTTAGCAGATACTGATTTCCACTTTTGGTTTTAAAGAAGGAGACCTACACAATTGATTATAATCCGTGTAAAAGGTTCTTCAAATGTGGGAATTGGCATCAAAGGTCCTGTTTTTATCACTGCCTGTGGTTTTCCTACCATCTGACACGTTTGACAAGTATGGCAAAATTCAACCACATTTTTAGGTAATCTAGGCCAATAAAAATGCTTCTGTATCTTAGCTTGAGTCTTCCTCACTCCTAGATGACCTCCTACAGGTAATTTGTATGATATCCACAATATTTCCTGTCTGTATTCTACCAGCAAGACAATCTGGTGAACTTCCACTCCGTTCTCATCGGCACTACCCTGCCGTGGTCTCCATTTTTTAGATTAGATTAGACTTACAGTGTGGAAACAGGCCCTTCGGCCCAACAAGTCCACACCGACCCGCCGAAGCGCAACCCACCCATACCCCTACATTTACCCCTTACCTAACACTATGGGCAATTTAGCTTGGCCAATTCACCTGACCCGCACATCTTTGTGACTGTGGGAGGAAACCGGAGCACCCGGAGGAAACCCACGCAGACACGGGGAGAACGTGCAAACTCCACACAGTCAGTCGCCTGAGTCGGGAATTGAACCCGGGTCTACAGGCGCTGTGAGGCAGCAGTGCTAACCACTGTGCCACCGTGCCGCCCACAGTTTCCGCCTTAAGATTTTATCCTTAAGCTAATAGCATTCTGGATTGCAGTCTGATTCTTTTTCTGAGTAGGCTTTCTGATATAAATCTTTTATTGTCTCATCTTTTTGTTATAACTTTATTAATCTTTCAGAACTAAACACCTCTGCCTGATCCTCTACCTGCTTAGGTTTTTCCTATACCATCTCATCAAACAATGTGTCAGTTAACTGGACCTCAACTCCTTTATCTTTTTCTTTTGTTCTCCCTTCTTGTTTTAACATATGGCTATGGGATCTTATCACCACACAGATTGGAAATATTCCAGGGTATTTTTCCTTTAACTCCTGGTTTTCTTTAGACTTTTCCACTATAATGGACATCACTCCCACCTGTGAACCAGCTGTATCGATTCCAAGAATAAATTGGATTCCTGTAATAGCCAGTTTTTCCATCACTCCCACTATCACTCCTCTAGTCTTAATTGGACTTTCCAGCCTTATCTTACAGGACATTATTCATCTCTCCATTTATGCCCCAGATTACCACTCTCTTGGGCCATATTTCAGAAGATTGCAAATATTTTCATCTCTTACTATTAGACAGAGACTAGCTCCCGTATCTCAATATTTTAACTTCTTCACCTACTCCCCCTATTCCATCTGAGCAAATGTTATCCACACAGGTGAAGTCTTTGAAAAGACCGAGTACTGTCTTACTATCCAGCCTGTGACTAAGCCGTGCACCCTCCTTCAGCTCCTCGACTTCTCTCAGGATTTTCTTCATTGTCTTAACTAATCCCACCGATTTAGCCTCTTTTACCCCATCCTTTTTTTTACTAGAGCCTTTCTTAAACCACCAGTACTGTGTCTTTGTATGTCCCACCTTATTGCAGTGAAAATACTTGAGGTCTTTCACTCCTTATCCACCGTCTTGGGTTTCTTTTTTCATATTGGTCAATAGTTCCCAGTGTGGTCTACCTTTTGTTTCTCATTGAAGGATTTCCCTCTTTAACAATTTCTATCCCTTATGGAATGAAATTGCTGTCTGTAGCTAGATTTGGATTTATGCACTGATGCATATTCATCTGCCATCTCTGCAGTTGTTCTCACTGTTTTAAAATTCTGTTCCTCAACATGAATTCTTATCACTTCTGGAAGTGAGCTTTTAAATTCCTCCAGCAGAATAATATCTCTAAGAGCCTCATATGTCTTTGCTATCTTTAGTGCTCTCATCCATCTATGGACTTTGCTGTGCTTAATTCTTTCAAGCTCGATATGTCTGACCTGGTTCCTTTCGTACATTTCTGAACCATTGTCTATATGCTTCTGGTACCAATTCATAAGCAGCTCAAAATAGCCTTTTTTACTTCTTCATATTCTCCTGACACCACTTCTGTCAGCACTGCAAACACCTCAGTAACCCTGCCAACCAATGTGGACTGAATTAATATTACCCACACAGTCACTGGCCAATTCACCAGTGTCACAAATTTTTCAAGAAAATGAAAAAGGCTTCTACATAATTTTCATTGAATTTTGGTAGTGTTTGGACATATTTGGATGTATCCCTACCAGGCTGTTGGTTACGATGAGTTTGCTCATCATCATTCAGTCTGTTACTTTTCCTTCTGTCATTTGAAGTCTTTTTGCTTCAAGTTCCAACTTCACATTTTCCAACTCGAATATTCTTTCCTTTTTCCTCTGCTTTTAACCGTAATTCAAACTGTTTCCTTTCTTTAAGTTCACTTTCTAACTTCAATTGTCTCATTTCCAATTTAATTTTTTGTAACTCCACTGCACTTGACTGTTTCTCTGATATACTTAAAATGCTTGGCCAACTCTGTTACAAGTTCAACTTTCATAAATTAAGGTTTTCCTTAAATAAACCCAATTTAGCATGTTAGCTAATACTACAGTTGTCACCTCTTTCTGTCTTTCTAACTTTCTTGACAACTGCTTTAGAAATGTAAAGAGCTATTTCACCACTTTTGACTTAACCAACAACAAGCAACTGAAATTAAACAGATTTTCTACTTCTCACTTAAGTTTTAAAGACCTAGAACACTAGTCCTCAAGTCTAAGTCTGTCCAAATCCCAGACTGAAGCCCCCAATCTGTTATAAAGTGGATGTTGACCTCCCCCGAGAACTAAAACCGAAACAACCAAAGAGGAACAGCTCGCCCTATAATCTAAAAAGTGTGTGAAAAGTGGTATAACCTGCTATTCAGCAACTTCTAGTGGTTAAATAAAATAAATCCCTGACACTCATTTTAAAATCAACAAGTAATAATTTATTTATCTAACAGTGAACAAATTAACTAAACTGTTAATAACCTGAATTAATCCCTTCTAACTACTAACTATTCCCAAATAAAACAAAATTTGAATGGTATGCTGTTCCAATAAATATAAGTCCTACTCATACAAACAAACAGAATTTAGTCTCTCAAAATTACAGCCAGGTTATGTGTCTTCTGGAATGTTCTGTGTTCTTCCATCAAGTATTCTGCTAAAAATGACTTTTCCTTCTATTCTTTATTGTTGGGACTTATTATTTAAATGGTGCTTTCTCTAATACATAGATGACTGTAAGAGCCAATTTGTCTCTTGCGTGCTTGGAGCTGTTAGTTCTGGTGGATGGCAGCTAGCTCTGGGGTCATTTTTTGTCCAACTGCTCCCTTCTTTTATACCAGTAATGACATATCAATATTTCTTACAACAAGATTGGACCTATGTTGTCAAAACCATCAGAATTAAATTTAATAAGCTTTTGGTATCTAAGTACCTGTTTCAAATTGGTTGGATAAATTCAAAAACCTATTGTCTTGGTAAAAACCACTGCTTGACCTGCTGTGTGGCCTTTCGAGCCAAATATTTCAGTTCGGGCTCTCTATGTACTTGCATTGTAAATCTCTAAGCACAAACAAAATGCCATCTTTTACAGGAACCATGCAATGCTATCTCCTCGCCCCACCACTTGCCCCCTCCCCCAGCCAGCAGCATTTTACAATTACCAGATTCTAACTTTCTGCCTCCCAATCTCCAATTACTTGATCAAATTCGTAACATCACCCACTGAGTCCCTGTTGACATGAATCCAATTTCTCTTCCCATGGTGGGAATTGCCCAGCAAAACCCTCGTTTCCCAAAAAGGGCCTAATACACTGGAGAAAAGGATATATCAGTGCACAGGAGGAAAAGGAACTAGACTTGTTGTGCCTTTCCTGCTTTTAAAAGTTCTTTTTTCTAATCTCTGGCCCAGATTTCTTTTTAAACCTGTTTGCAGAATGGGGGCACTTCTGTCTTTACAGCATTTATTACCCATTCCTAATCACCCATGAGAAGGTGATGGTGAAAGTGCTGTCTTGAACTGCTGCAGTCTTTTGGTGTAAGTGCACCCATAATATCAGACCTTTTAGCAGATAAATGCAACTGAGTTGCTTGCTAGGCCATTTCAGAGGACATTTAAGAGTCAGCCACATTGCTGAAAGTCTGGAGTCACAGATAGACCAGACCAGATAAGGATGGTAGATTTCCTTCCCTAAAGGACATGAGTGAATCAGATGGCAATTGACAGTAGATCATGCTCACCATTACACTAGCTTTTGATTCCAGATTTATCCATTAAATTTAATGTTATTATTTCATAACCTTTCCAGTCCTGAGCTACCATTAGAGCTGCGAGCTCATGTTGGACATATTACTGCTGGTTTCCTACATAACCAACTGTGCTCACTCGTATCATCTGTCTCCTGAAATATATATCAGAATGACACTTGACTTCTCCTGCCTGAACATGGCTCTGAAACTAGATTTTATGGCTTACAATTCATCGTCCAAAAACATCTCCAAAGTAATTTGAACTATTTAGTGGAAGTGACAAAAGGTGATGAAATTATCTTTTTTATGATTTTTATTTCCCTCTAGTTGTGATTTATTGGAATTTCATCTTCAGTATTCCACAGACAATGTAAGCTAATATTGATACAATCTACTTCTACTGGAGACAACAAATGCATTTCCTCACTACCTTCACCTCCCCCCCACCCCCGCCCCCACCCCCACCCCCCGCCATCTCTCTGAACCATGAAAGAGAAACCAGGCCCTGATACGAATTCTACTGGTTTTCTGCCAGCATCACGGTGTCAGTCTGATGGGAAAGAAGCACAACTGGCACAACTCCAACTCATTATGGCTATACACGGAGGTTCAGTCCTTTTCATTGCGCAGAAGATCTTTTATTAAAAAAAAGTCTTCATCTAAAAGTTACAGAAACCTTCAGCGGTCTCCATGGTAACTGAGCTTAAAATGAAAAGTATACAGGGTATTTTTTTCTCTCTCTCTCTACTGAGAGTGGAGAGGGAGTAATAAAAGAAAAATGAGAATTTGTGCAGCTCAGTTTTGGTTGAGGATCATTTAGTTGCTTCTGAAACAGGTTATGGGTTTGGACTCAACTGAATTGAGCACTTCACTTTTATGTTATTTATGGAGCATGCGTGTCACCGGATAGGTCAGCATTTATCACCCAGAGGGCAGTTAAGAGTTGACAATATTGCTGTGGACTGGAGTCACATGTAGGCCAGACCAAGTAAGGACAGCCTTTCCTAAAGGCTGTTAGTAAATCAGATGGGCTTATATGACATTCAACAATGGCTATGTCTCACCATTCGTTTCCTCCAAGATTTTCTTTGAATTTAAATTTAAATATCTATGAACCCATATCCTCAGGGTATGAGCCTGAGGTTTTGGATTCCTGGTCAAGTGAAATTACCACTATACTACTTACTGCTCTTGATGACTGAGGGAATGCCACATTGTCATTGGTGCTGAATTTCACAAGATGGAAAATTGAGGGCCATCAAAAGGTGACATGGGGCTATATTTGCAGTCTGTTAGGCTTCATGTGTGAAACCTTCTCAGAAAAGGCAGGTTGACAATTAGATATTTTAACAGGGATTTTGAGTATTTTTTCAACTGAGGTTTTCAGTTTTAAGTGTGGGTACATGGGTTTCCCAGGCAGAACCCACCAGTGAAAGCAAGGTGAGGGCATAACGTCAATGGTGGGGCAGAAAAAGTGACGGGGAAATATTCCCCAAAGTTCTGAGACTCAACTACTGCTTCCTTAGTGAGAGAAATTTGCTCATAGAACTTACTTGAGAATGCTCCAGAACTGGCCACATTTCAATGGACTCCATTCAAGATCAGGAAAACCTGTAAAGATACGTTCTCCGTTCTCCACAAAAAGCAGAAACAAATCCACTCTAGATAATCAACACTCCATTAGCTCACTTTCGATCATCAGTAAAGTGATGGAAGGTGGCATCAGCAGTGCTACCAAGCAGCACCTGCTCTGTAATAAGCTGCTCCGTGATGCCGAGGTTGGGTTCTGCCAGGGTTACCCAGCTCCTAATTTCATTACAGCCTTGTACAAACAGGCAGCATGGTGGCTGTGTGGTTAGCACTGGTGTCTCAGAGTGCCAGGGACCCGGGTTTGATTTCAACCTCTGATGACTGTCTGTGTGGAATCTATACATTCTCCCCGTGTCTGCATGGGTTTCCTCCGGGTGCTCTGGTTTCCACCCACGATCCAAAGATGTGCAAGGTCAGGTGAATTGACCAAGCTAAATTGCCCATAGTGTTCAGGGATGTGTAGGTTAGGTGCATTAGTCAGGGGTAAATGTAGAGGAATTGGTCTGAGTGGGTTACTATTTGGAGGGTCAGTGTGGACTTGTTGGGCCAAACAGCCTGTTTTCACACTAAGGAATCTAATCTAACATGGTCAGAAAAGCTCAATTCCAGTTCCTATTTCTTAACGTTCCTTTACCCATAGATAGTAAATGGGATAAATGCGAAGTGTTTTGGATGTTGATTGATGGATAAGTACTAGCCTCTTTGCTGGGGAAAACTCAGCTTCAAAATGGGATTTTTCATGTTCGCTGAGGACGAAGTATGGGGCCTCAGCTGAATGCTTCATCGAGGAGCCAGGCTCTTACAGCAGTGCAATCATCCCTCAGTACACCTTGGAGTGCCAGCCAAGATCACGTGCTGAAGCCTTTGGACTATACTGTGTCCAGATCAACATTCACAACATTAGAATCAAAATCTCTTTGATGAGGTTTGAGGCTGTAAAAGCTGTCCTATCAGTCAATCTTTCTTCCATTTAAGGTGAACTATTGTCAGCAACTGATATGAATTCTAAACAGAATTGTACTCCTGGGCTTGGGTCCAATTCTAATTAGGAGTGAAATATCCTTTACAATCTATTGACAAACTGCAATCATTCATAGCGCATAAAACAGGGAGGCAAGTACCAACTTGAAAGCTGTACAGATAATGTAACCTGTAAAATTAACTCCTCACAGATCTTCATTTGGAAACAATCACAAAAGCTGATTGTGTGAGTGTAAATACTCTGGTTGTTGGAGAGTTGGCAGAGCATTGTTGCCTGTCTGGGCAAACTGAGGCGGGTGGCCAGCCCACCAGGAAATAAAGATAGCACTGGCAGGGCACTGCTGGGAACAGCCTGGCATCAGAAACCAGAGAGGCATTCAAACAGAACTTTAACGCTTCTACGTATTTGGTGGAAACTTGGCGATAATTGGAGGAGGTTGTTTTCTTTCTGAATGGTGCAATGCTAGAGTGGACATATCAGCTGACCAACAGGGAGAAAGTGAGTGGGAGAGGATGGGGCAATTGGAGGGGGTCACTTTCTGAAATCTTTAGTTCCACTCCCATTTCCAATCTTAAAATTGAGAGGAGTGTGAAGGTTCAAGTGCACACATTGGAGGCTTCTCAAAGAGAGTATGAGTCAAGTTACGCTGCCCAAGACTGATATCATTGATGGGTGAAGTTATCAAGGGATGCGTGACAAAGGCAAGTAAAGGGAGTCAAGGGATAGATTAACCATGATCTGAATGAGTGATGGAAAAGGATTAAACGGTGAGTGGCCTCCACTTGTTCTCAGGTCCTTTCAACTCCTGTTCAGATTCTGAGGGTGAATGAGGGTTGCCAGCTCTGGGCATACTTTCCTGGAGGTGCCATCACATCACTTCCAACATCTCACACAGCCAAATTGCCCATTCCTTTTCATACTTGGGAAATGTATTGAACTGATAATGAGAGTTCAAAGCACATCAACTGGATATCTTGTAGTGCGGCCATAATGTCTCTCCGGGATTGAAGGTGCACTGTCTCAGAAATGAGCTGGCATTGACATTCATGGGCCAGGATGCTCTATGGGCAGTTCACTGCTGCCCGCAATAAAACCAGTGCATTGCCAGAATTGCCGAGTTAAGGAAGGAGGAATAAACTCTTGCTGTCCTTTCCTGGTGTCCCTACCCGTACCTCACTGCCCGTGAGGGTTTTCATTGCCCTGTATCGGGCTTTGGATGTTAATAGCCAATTAGTTGCACAGGTGACTTACTGATATTAATAGTTAAAAGAAAGTCATGTGATTTGGTGGTTGGAAAAAACAATTTGGTTGATTGCACTTCTGGGTATAGAAAAAGTTGAAATCACAAAAACAATCATTCTTAATGAGTTGTCAAATCCCATCCCAATGACAATCTAATGATACATGTTGGAGTGTAGAACATCAATGTTGGGTGAAGTTGGCGTTATCGTGATCCCTTCAGTAGTCAAATCATCCATCACACCTAGTTGTAGAGAGTGGATGCTCGGATAAGGTGTCAGAAGTCAGCCTCTGAAACTGGACTGAACTGCAAGATAATGGAAAGAATGCTTACCCGTGCTCTTTGGTTGGAATGGGACAGTCTATGAACTCAGCAATTGTTGATGGAGAGGCTTCTCCTGGGCAACAGAATGTGTGGTAAGTTGCATCAATCACAGCAATCTACATCCCTGCTCCATCATATAGAGTCATAGAAATGTACAGCATGGAAACAGACCCTTCAGTCCAACCCGTCCATGCCAACCAGATATCCCAACCCAATCTAGTCCCACCTACCAAAACCCAGCCCATATCCCTCCAAATCCTTCCTATTCATATACCCATCAAAATGCCTCTTAAATGTTGCAATTGTACCAGCCTCCATCACTTCTTCTGGCAGCTCATTCAATACAAGTACCACCCTCAGCATGAAAAAGTTGCCCCTTAGGTCTCTTTTATATCTTTCCCCTCTTACCCTCTAGTTCTGGACTCCCCAACCCGAGGGAAAAGACTTTGCCTTTTTGCCCTACTCATGCCCCTCATAATTTTGTAAACCTCTATAAGGTCACCCCTCAGCCTTCGCTGTATAAAGTTCGAAATGGGGCAGGAGAAGTGACTCTTTACATTGCATTATAGAATTCTGTTGTCTGCCATGTGACAAGTGACCTCATTGACTTTAAGGCTGGTTGGAGCCGAGGTGCTGCATAAATGTGAGTCTTTCTTTGCTCCTAGTGTGAAGATGGAATTGGAGAGATTGAAAGAGGGCATGCAGGTGCAGCCTCTGTGGTCGACCAACCTGTGACATCCACATCGTGACTCAAGAGAGTGTATGGAGAGCTGCCGTAGGGAAATGTGTACCCAGCGAGCATTGGGAGAGGAGGGGCAAGTAGGGGTTACTGTGAGCGAGCTTCTTATAAAACTTCCTCCTAATCCTGATTCTTGACAGATACATGAATGCTTTTCATTAGCTGAGACAAGGCAATGAGAGAGTGGGGCAGGGTCAGCACTGTGTGTAGCTAACACACCAATTTTAGTGACAGCTCCATCAAAGCAGCAATGGTGTCTCTTTCAGCTCTGTCACTCCATGGATTGCTGTGCAGGTTTGCTACTGTAATTGGATTCACACAGATTTCAGGATGTCAAAGAGAAACCACAGTTCCCATGGGAACACAGAATACGTGCGCGTTTATGCAGTTTAGTGACAATATGAAACAGAGAGCCCACCACAAAAACTCAGCTCTAGTTTCAGACTTGAGCAGCTGCCAGGGAGAGTCACATGACTGAGCTACACTGGGCACCCTGGGGCAATTCAACCTGGGTGAGAAAGCCCTGCTCACAATAAAATGTGCTGGTCAAGATTGAGGGGCAGTTTCAGCAGTCAATGAATGTAGGTCACTGCTCTCAACTGGATCACATTCTTTCAAAATCTGTACTAATTCCAGGTTGTGAGCATCACTGACAAGGCCATAATTTATTGCCCATTGCTAATTGCACTTCAGAAAATGACAGAGATCCACTTACTTGGACTATATAGTCCATAGAGGCAATTCCAAAATATTGACCCAGTGGCACTGAAGGAATTGTAATATATTTCCAAGTCGGGGTCGTGTATGGAGTGGAGGGGTGTTTGTAAGTAGCACTGTTTCTAAGTATCTGCTATCCCTTTTCTCCTAGACATTTTGCTAAGAAGGTTCATTGAGTTGCTGCAGTGCACCCTATGTAGAGCACACACTGCTGCCAAGGGTAGTGTGGTAGAAGAAGTGACTGTTTGAAGTGATAGGTGAGGTGTTATCAAGTGGGCTGCTTGATCTTGTGGGTGATGTTGAGTTTGTCTGAGATGGGCATTGCCTGACACTTGTGTCGTGCACATGTTACTTGACACTTTTTAGTCCAAGCCTGCATTGCTTTAGTATATAGGTGAAAGTGAGGACTGCAGATGCTGGAGATCAGAGTCAAGATCTTCCTGGTGAAGGATTTTTGCCTGAAACATTGATTTTCCTGCTCCTCGGATGCTGCCAGCAAGCCACCACCTCCCCTCCCTTTCAAAAAAGAAAATCCAGACTGTTCCATACTTTTGGACTCCATCCTAAAAAGCAAGGACACTGTTAAATCAATTTTATTTTCGTGATACTTCAGTTGATGTTAATTGAATAATTCCTAATCCTTTCTGTTTCGATTTCTGTGTTTGTATCTGTGCATGATTTATGAAGCATTCCCCTGTGTCTGAGAGTGTTTCCAGTTGAAGTTTGCCACCACGTTGTTGCATTTCTTACAAAGTCAGAGTAAACTAATAAAGTGAGGGGGGAGGGAGGGGTAAGTAGGCCCCCACTGTTTAAAAGAAAAAGGGGGGGAAATTAAATAACAATCTGCTTATTGTCAGGTGGCAGGAGGGGGAGTGGGGTGGAGGGAAGTGGAGATTTGTTTTAAAATTTGCAATCTGCCCCTTGACAACTTGTGCACAAATCGGGTCTTGCATCCCTACATTACGTCAGTGATGAAACTTCTGTAAGTGACCATATATTTTTCCTTTTTGGAGGCTATAAAATGGAATCTAGACTGCTATCTAACAGAAATACCAAGGGATCTTACAGCTTGAGGAAATCAAATGGTGAACATTTTAGCTGTACAAGACAATGTTGCTTTTCAAAGCAGTGGAGGGGATACCTTGAGACAGAGCAACACTGAGAGTCTTTGAAATAAGGAGGTCAGCCTGATGACAGCCCTCTGATGGTTAAGGTGCAGCCTGTTACAAAGCTGTAATTGTAATGCAGCTAGAGACATGCAGAGCCCACAACCTGAAAGTATCTGTCTCTCTCTCTCTCTCCTCATGGTGAATAGATTCAAAAATCAATACAGCTTAAAAGGCTGGCAAGTTAGTCATCTTCATGGTCTCAATGAGACTTCATAAGTTTCCTGAAAGCTTTTGGAACAGGGCTGGGCATCATGCTCAGTGCACTCTTCCCAGTTAAGCCGTGGCACTTTCAAAGCACATTATCCATTGTAAACAAAATCTGTCTGACGTTTTGTGATTGTGATGGGTACAATGTAAATTCAAGTCTTTCATTCTTCATTCAACCACATTGCAGTTTGGAGCACATGGTGGGGAGAAGAGAATGGGGACATAGAAAATAGAATATTACAACACATTACAGGCCCTTCGGCCCTCGATGTTGCGCCGACGTCAATCTAAAGCCCATCCAACCTATACTATTCAATTATCATCCACATGTTTACTCAATAACTATTTAAATGCCCTTAATGTTGACAATTGCACTACTGTTACTACTATCTGACTAAAGAACCTATCTTTGACATCTGTCCTATATCTATCACCCCTCAATTTAAAGCTATGTCCTCTCATGCTAGCCATCACCATCCAAGGAAAAAGGCTCTCACTGTCCATCCTATCTAATCATCTGATCAGTTTGTACGTCTCTATTAAGTCACCTCTTAACCTTCTTCTCTCTAAGGAAAAACAGCCTCAAGTCCTTCAGCCGTTCCTCATAAGACCTTCCCTCCAGACCAGGCAACATCCTAGTAAATCTCCTCTGCACCCTTTCCAATGCTCCCACATCCATCCTATAATGCAGTTACCAGAACTGTATGCAGTACTCCAAGTTCGGCCATACCAGTTTTGTTCAGCTGCAACATGACCTCATGGCTCCGAAACTCAGTCCCTTAACCAATGAAAGTTAACACACCATTTGCCTTCTTAACAACCCTATCAACCTGGTTTGCAGCTTTCAGGGATCTGTGCACATGGTCACCTAGATCTCTCTGCTCATCCACACTACCAAGAATCTTACCATTAGCTCAGTACTCTGTATTCCTGTTACTCCTTCTAAAGTGAATCACCTCACACTTTTCCACATTAAACTCCATTTGCCATCTCTCAGCCCAGCTTTGCAGCTTATCTATGTCCCTCTTTAACCTACAACATCCTTTTGCACTGTCCACAACTCCACCAGCTTTAGTGTCATCCTCAAATTTACTAACCCATCCTTCTAGCCCTCATCGAGGTCATTTATGAAAACAGCAGTGTCTCCTAAACAGATCCTTGTGGTACACGACTAGTAACTGAACTCCAGGATGAACATTTCTCGTCAATCACCACCCTCTGTCTTCTTTCAGCTAGCCAATTTTTGATCCCAACCGCTAAATCATCCTCAATCCCATGCCTTTGCATTTTCTGCAATAGTCTACCAGCGGGAACCTTATCAAATGCTTTACTGAAATCCATATACGGCACATAAACTGCTTTACCCTTATCTACCTGTTTGGTCACTTTCTCAAAGAACTCAATAAGGTTTGTGAGGCACAACCTACACTTCACAAAACCGTGATGACTTTCCGTAATCAACTTATTCCTTTCTAGATGATTATAAATCCTGTCTCTTATAATCCTTTCCAAAACTTTGCTCACAACTGAAGTAAGGCTCATTGGTCTATAATTACCAGGGTTGTCTCTACTCCCCTTCTTGAGCAAGGGGAAGACATTAGCTATTCTCCAGTCTTCTGGCACTATTCCTGTAGACAATGACGACATGAAGTGCAAAGCCAAAGGCTCTTCAATCTCCTCCCTAGCTTCCCAGAGAATCCTAGGTTAAATAGACAATAGACAATAGGTGCAGGAGTAGGCCATTCTGCCATTCGAATCTGCACCATCATTCAATATGATCATGGCTGATCATCCTTAATCAGTATCCTGTTCCTGCCTTATCTCCATAACCCTTGATTCCACTATCCTTGAGAGCTCTATCCAACTCTTTCTTAAATAAATCCAGAGACTGGGCCTCCACTGCCCTCTGGGGCAGAGCATTCCACACAGCCACCACTCTCTGGGTGAAGAAGTTTCTCCTCATCTCTGTTCTAAATGGTCTACCCCATATTTTTAAGCTGTGTCCTCTGGTTCGGCACTCACCCATCAGTGGAAACATGTTTCCTGCCTCCAGAGTGTCCAATCCTTTAATAATCTTATATGGCTCAATCAGATCCCCTCTCAGTCTTCTAAACTCAAGGGCATACAAGCCCAGTCGCTCCAATCTTTCAGTGTAAGGTAATCTAGCCATTCCAGGAATTGACCTCGTGAACCTATGCTGCACTCCCTCAATAGCCAGAATGTCTTTCCTCAAATTTGGAGACCAGAACTGCACACAGTACTCCAGGTGTGGTCTCACCGGGGCCCTGTACAGCTGCAGAAGAACTCTTTGCTTCTATACTCAATCCCTCTTGTTACGAAGGCCAGCATGCTATTAGCTTTCTTCACTACCTGCTATACCTGCATGCCCACCTTCATTGACTGGTGTACAAGAACACCGACATCTCTCTGTACTGCCCCTTTACCTAAATTGATTCCATTTAGGTAGTAATCTGCCTTCCTGTTCTTGTCACCAAAGTGGATAACCATACATTTATCCACATTAAGCTGCATATGCCATGCATCTGACCACTCACCTAACTTGTCCAGGTCACCCTGTAATTTCCTAACATCCTCATCACATTTCACCCTGCCACCCAGCTTAGTATCATCAGCAAATTTGCTAATGTTATTGCTCGTACCATCTCCTATATCATTAACATATCTTGTAAAAAGCTGCGGTCCCAGTACGATCCCTGCAGCACCCCACTGGTCACTGCCTGCCATTCCGAAATGGAGCAGTTTATCACTTTGTTTCCTATCAGCTAACCAACTTTCAATCCAAGTTAGTACTTTGCCCCCAGTACCATGCGCCCTAATTTTGCTCACATCCAGCCCAGGGGATTTATCTATTTTCACACTTTCTGGAATTGCTAATACCTCCTCCTTATGAACTCCAATCCTGTCTAGTCTAATAGCCTCAGTATTTTCCTTGACAACATTGTCGTTTTCCTGTGTGAATACTGACAAAAAAAATCAATTTACCCCATCTCCAGTCTCTTTGGACTCCACACACAACTTCCCACTACTGTCCTTGATTGGCCCTAGTCTTTCTCTAGTCATTCTTTTATTCCTGACTTAGCTATAGTAAGCTTTAGGGTATTCCTTGTTCCTACCTGCCAAAGACTTCTCATGTCCCTTCCTGGCTCTCTTAGCTCTCTCTTTAGGTCCTTCCTGGCTAACTTGTAATCTCAAATGCCCTAACTTGAGCCTTCACATCTTATCTTTACATAAGCCTCCTTCTTCCTCTTGACAAGAGTAAACCACAGCTCTCTTGCTCAACCACTTCCTCCCTGCCTGACATGTACATACTTATCAAGGGTGCACAGTAGCTGTTCCTTGAACAAGCTCCACATTTCAATTGTGCCCATTCACTGCAGTTCCCTTCCCCATCCTATGCACCCTAAATCTTGCCTAATCACATCATAATTGCTTTTCCCCCAGCTATAACTCTTACCCTGCTTTCTCTACCTATCCATTTCCATCGCTCAAGTAAACATAACCGAATTGTGGTCACTATCACTAAAGTGCTCACCTACCTTCAAATCTAGCCGGGTTTTTTTACCCAATATGGCCTCACTTCTTTGTTGGCCTATCTATACTGTGTCAGGCAACCCTTCTGCACACACTGGGGAGGTCAGGAGCTGACAACAGAGGATAATATTTTGCAAAACAATTTGCAAATCTATGTCTACGTTCTAATAGGTGACAGTGTCCCATTGCATGGCTGTCAGCAAAGTTACCTCTGATGGGCAGAGGCAGGCACATTACAAGCTCACAGAATTGATATAGTGTAGACGGAAGCCATTCAGTCCATCATGCCTGCACCAGCTGTATCACATAGTGTCAATCTTCTACATTTTTCCTTTATCCTTGCACACTTTGTATCCAAATAACCATCCAGTGCCCTCTTGAATGCCTCACTTGTGCCTGCCTCCATCACATTTCCAAGCAGTGCATTCCAGATCCTAACCATTCACTGTCTGAAAAACACTTCCCTCACATTGACCTTGCTTCCTTCTCTAAATCGATGCTCTCTTATTCTTGTTCCTCTTCTGAGCGGGATCAGCTTCGGTCTATCTATTCTATCCAACCTGCTGATGATTTTGAAAACCTTACTTCGAACTTCTTTCAGTCTCCTTCTCTCTAATTTCAATGTGTCATTATAGCTGAAGTTTCTCATGCCTGGAACCACTCTTGTAAATCACTTCTACAATCTTTCCAGTGTATTCACATCTTTCCAATAATGTGCCACCAATATCTGTACACGACACTCAACCTGACGTCTAACAAGTATCTTGTACAAGTTCGCCAACATCTCTCTGCTTTTGTACTCTATCCCCTATGAGTAGAGATGTGTGCTTTGTTAATTGTATAAGACAACAACAGAACCTTCATGCCCCATTGCTGCCTGAGGGAATGCAATAATGAGGATTTCATCATATTCAGATCTTCCTCCCATACCAAAAACTCAAAACTTTAACCAATTTCTCAACATGGTATATCATCAGCTCCAACTCCCCATGTCTCTCTGGACCCACCACTGCCTACAGCCTATCAACTATTAAATTATTGAAATTCACAGGATTTAATGCATCAGCTATTATTATTCAGATAACAAAGCTCTGCTCCTTTTCCTGATCCCAGCCTAATTAACACTTGCGGTTGGATTATGTTGGCATATTTGCCTGTGACTCTATTGAATATTGGGAAACTCAGTAACTCAACACAAGCTCCCAGCTTTTGATTAAGTCATTATATCTCAAGCTTTTCAACATTTGCAAGATTTCACCAACACTGGCAGACCCTGCATTTATTGCCAATCTCTGTTTACTTTCAGAAAGTGGTTTGGGGTATTATTCTTACATTGCAGAATAACCTTGATTATCCAAACGAGACGGACAGGGACTATTTTGTTTGGATAACTGATTGTTCGTATCATGGATAATGTTTTTACGGGACCTTGAGATCTTGTTCGGAGAATCTGAAATTTGGATAATTGATATTCAGATAAGTGAGGTTGTTATGCATTCACCATCTTTTCAAGGGCAGTTAGGGATAGCAATAAGTGCTGGCCCAGTCAGTGACTCTCACATCCCACGAATAAAATAAATCTGACAAGATTTATGAACATCTGGGTAGGAATAACGTGATCAGGGATAGCCAGCATGGTTTTGTGAAGGGCAGGTCGTGCCTCACAAACCTTATTGAGTTCTTTGAGAAGGTGACTATGGAAGTGGATGAGGGTAAAGCAGTAGATGTTGTGTATATGGATTTTAGTAAGGCGTTCGATAAGGTTCCCCATGGTAGGCTAATGCTAAAACTTCGGAGGTATGGCATTGAGGATACATTAGAGGTTTGGATTAGGAATTGGCTGGCTGGAAGGAGACAGAGGGTAGTAGTTGATGGATTATGTTCATCTTGGAGCGCAGTTACTAGCGGTGTACCACAAGGATCTGTTTTGGGACCATTGCTTTTTGTTATCTTTATAAATGATCTAGAGGAAGGACTTGAAAGCTGGGTAAGCAAGTTTGCGGATGACACGAAAGTCGGTGGAGTTGTGGATAGTGAGGAAGGAAGTGGTAGGTTACAGCGGGATATAGATAAGTTGCAGAGCTGGGCGGAAATGTGGCAAATGGAATTCAATGTAGCTAAGTGCGAAGTCGTTCACTTTGGTAGGAATAACAAGATGATGGATTACTGGGCTAATGGTAGGCTACTTGGTAGTGTGGATGAGCAGAGGGATCTTGGTGTCTATGTACACAGATCTCTGAAAGTTGCCACCCAGGTAAATAGTGCTGTGAGGAAGGCATATGGTGTACTGGGCTTTATTGGCAGAGGAATTGAGTTCCGGAGTCCTGAGGTCATGTTGCAGTTGTATAAGACTCTGGTGAGGCCTCATCTGGAGTATTGTGTGCAGTTTTGGTCGCCATACTATAGGAAGGATGTGGAAGCTTTAGAACGAGTGCAGAGGAGGTTTACCAGGATGTTGCCTGGAATGGTAGGAAAATCTTATGAGGAAAGGCTGAGGCACTTGGGGCTGTTCTCATTGGAGAAGAGAAGGTTTAGGGGAGATCTGATAGAAGTGTATAAGATGATTAGGGGTTTAGATAGGGTAGATACTAAGAACCTTTTACCGCTAATGGAGTCAGGTGTTACTAGGGGACATAGCTTTAAATTAAGGGGTGGTAGGTATAGGACAGATGTTAGGGGTAGATTCTTCACACAGCGGGTTGTGAGTTCATGGAATGCCCTGCCCGTATCAGTGGTGAACTCTCCTTCTTTATGTTCATTTAAGCGGGCATTGGATAGGCATTTGGAAGTTATTGGGCTAGTATAGGTTAGGTAGGACTCGGTCGGCGCAACATCGAGGGCCGAAGGGCCTGTACTGCGCTGTATCCTTCTATGTTCTATGTTCTATGTTCTAAGGTCCTGTCATTTATACTGATCACAGTTTTGTTTCCAGATTCCTGAATTCACATGTTCAAATTGTGACCTTAAGATTTAAACTCGTGAATGAATGATTTGAAGGAATGATTTTGTTGTCTTGTGTACTTTACAGTAAGAATGTAATTATCATCGTGAAAAAATATCATCGGTCACCATGATTTGGCACCATTTTGAATAATTTAAGAATAAAGAGAAAAAATGACATAACAAAGTCAACAAAGCCTGCGCCACCATCTCTCATCTACTGTTGCCAGAACCAACCAACGTCAAAGGCACCAATCCTCAGGTGCCATTTTTTGCTGCTGGGCCAATACTCCTCCACAACTGCCATTGTCTCTCATCACTGGGCCCACCTCGGTGATGTTGCTGTGATGCCCTTCTGCCTGTGTTTCACCACTGGCAGCGCCAGATCGAAACAATGATAAAGTCGCTGAACCTCAGGTACCAACTTTCACAGCTGAGCCTATGATTCCAATGGCCTAAACATCCAAACAATGAGTGAATTCCAGTCCTTTTCTCTCTGAGCGCACATCCAATTGGGTATTCCTCATTGCGTGATCCTGTGTGGTGTGACTGCAGGGAAAGCTGTTTGAATAGGTGGGAATTGGTGAGAAGGGACAAAACTGAAATGACGGATAATCCCGCCATTCCTGTCTCCCTATCTTAGCACTTTGAGGAAAGAAGGTGATGTGAGGGCCACATGCAGTCAGGATAGATTTTTTTAAATATGCATACTTTATTTACAAAAGTACCTTCATATACATATATAGTCACTGAAACAATTTGATTCTGTGCAGTAGCATATGAAGAAACAAACAAACATTGGAGTTTGACTCCATCCAGCATCAAACCCAAGGCATTAGTTACTTGCACAAGATTATATTTATACACCTTTGAAGCACCAGGAAGGTCTGATAACTGAACGGACTCCCATTTAACTTCGGCAGAAAAACCTTAGACAATAGTCTTTCCCCACTGTGCCTTGGTGGCAGCTCCCCCAAGCTTTAGTGTGTCCCTCAGCATGTAATTCTGGAACTTGGAATGTGTTAGTCTGCGACACTTGATCAAGGTCAATTCCTTTCTTTGGAAGACCAACAGGTTTTGGGCAGACCAAAGAGTTCACTGAATTGATGGTCCTCCAGTCGCAGTTGATGTTTGTCTCAGTGAGCGTCCTGGGGAACAGGTCGTAGAGCACAGAGTTCTGTGTCATGGACCTGCTTGGGACGAACCTTGACAAAAGCCACTGCATGTTTTGTCAGACTTCCTATGCAAAAGCACATTCCAGAAGGAGATTTGTGGCTGTCTCTAACACCACCCCCGCTAAAAACTCCAGCAGCTTGCAATGGTGCAAAAATCTGGGCTTACACAAAGATTTCACCACCAGTTGAGACACATGACTGATGGATGAGGCTGTAATCCCGTGTGCTTTCTGACAGCTCCCAGCTCACTGTGATCCAGTGCCATGACTAAAACACATTTCACTCTCAGATACCACCAGTGCAACTAGGTAGTGTGAGGTTTAGTTTGGAATCCTCGCAGTCAATGATGTGTCTGAAGAGATGCAGACCACACCTGGGTAATGGCATCATTTAAAGGCCATGAACTACTTTCAAAGTGAGAACATTATTTATAGAAAAAGTCATGAATACAAATGAGATGCAGGCAAGTCACCAAAGATAGAAAGAAAGAGCTTAATATTATTATCACATCTTTCACAATCTCAAACTCATTACTGCTCATGAAATACTTTTGAAGTGTAGTCACAGTGTTACTGTGAGACAAACAACAGCAGATTTGTACACACCAAGCTCACACAAACAATATGAACCAGGAACAGGAGAAGGCCATTCAGCCCGTCGAGTCTGCTCCACCATTCAATAAAACCAAGGCCGGTCTGGATCTACATTCCGACGAACCCCTGGTATACTTTCACCTCCTTGTTTAACAAGAATCTATTTACCTCTGCCTAAGAATAGATAAGGACTCTGCTTCCACCGCCTTATACACATAGAATTATGAACGTCTTGAGAGAAAAATAAAGTCATCTAATCTCTGTGCTGTTCCTCATTTTTGAAAAGTGGTCCAAACCTTCCTCATAGAACAACCCATCCATTCCAGGTATTGATCTGATCAACATTCTCTCAATTGCTTTCAGTGAATTAATATTCTTCCTTAAATAAGGTGACCAATGGCCAACAGTCTTTTCGTGCTGAAAATTTCAGACTAATTATTAGGTGAGAGACCAAAGAGTAAATTCCTTGCACTTGTTTGAAATTGTGCAATGGGATCTCTCTAAGAGAGCAAATAGGGTTTCAGTGCAATGTTTCACTGAAAGGATAATAATACAGCGATACTGTACAGCACATCCTCAGATCTGCCACCAGGCAGGTTAGCCTGGATTGTGGATCATGTCTCTGGACTGGGATTTTAATTTGTCTTACTCAGAGGTAGAGAGTTCACTTGCCAGCCTTTGGAAAATGATGTCGTCTCAGGAGAATGTAGCACGAACAACTAAGTTTCTGGTACCGAAACTGGCTCTAATGTAACGAGAGGTATGTTAGGTTCCAAACGATAGATTGTGATAGGGGACTCTCTAGTCAGAGGCACAGACAGATGTTTCTGTGGCCAACAATGATAAATCAGAATGGTGCATTGCCTCCCTGGTACCAGGATCAAGGATATCTCAAGACAGTGAGAATATTCTCAAAGGGGAGACGGACCAGCAGGAGGTCATTGAACACATTGTAACTAACAATATAGGAAGGGAAAAGGATGAGATTCTGAAGGGACAATATAAAAAGTTAGACACGAATTTACAAAGGAAGTACTTGAGGATAGTGATATCTAAATTACTCCCCAACGCTATAAACTAGTGAGATTAGGAAAAGGAGGATAGAGCATATTTTTGGATCATTGGAGTCTCTTCTGCAGTAGAAGTGACCTGGACAAGAAGGATGGATTGCATCTGAATCAGAAGGGGACTAATATACTAGCTGGGAGATTTCCAGAGCTGCTCAGGGCGATTATTAAGGTTGGGGTGGTGGGGGTGGTGAGGTGTGTGCATGGAACCCAGGGAGAGTGTGGGGAAAGAGACCAATCTGAGACTGGTACAGTTAGGAAAAGGAGCAAGTCAAACAGTTAGGGCAGGCAGGAGCAATGCAGAGAACAAGGTAGGATTGATCAATTAAACTGCATTTATTTCAATACAAAAGGCTGAACAGGGAAGGCAGATGAACTCAGGGCATGGTTAGAAACAAGGAACTGGGATACCATAGCAACTACAGAGATGAGGCTCAGGGATGGGACAGGACAGGCAGATTAATGTTCCAGGATACAAATACTACAGGAAGTATAGAAAGGGGACAAGAGAAGAGGGGGAGAAGTGTTGTTAATAAGGGATAACATTATGGCTGTACTTAGGGAGGATATTCTTGGGAATACTTCCAGGGAAGTTATTTTGATTGAACTGAGAATTAACAAATCACCTGATTGGGATTGTTCTGTAGATCCCCAATAGTCAACTAGGAATTGAGAAACTAATATTTAGGGAGATCGATTGAGTTTTTTGAAGAGGTAACAAAGAGGATTGATGAGGGCAGAACAATGCATATGATCTATTTGGACTTCAGTAAGACGTTTGACATGGTAGACTGGCTAGCAAGGTTAGATCAGAAGGAATCTTGGGAGAACTGGCCAATTTGATTATGCAACTGGCTCAAAGTTAGAAGACATAGGGTGGTAGTGGTGGGTTACCTTTGAGACTGGAGACCTGTGACCAGTAGTGTACCACAAGGATCGGTGCTGGGTCCACTGTTTTTCAACATTTATATAAATGATTTGGATGTGAGCATAAGAGATATAGTTATTAGGTTTGTAGGTCATCCCAAATTGGAGGTGTAGTGGACAGCGAAGAAGGTGACCTTAGAGTACACAGGGACTTTGATCAGATGGGCCAATGGGCTGAGGAGTGGAACATGGTCTTTAAATGAGATAAATGCGAGGTGCTGCATTTTGGAAAGGCAAATTAGAGCAGAACTTATCCACTTAATGGTAAGGTCCTGTGGAGTGTTGCTGAACAAAGCGACCTTGGAGTGCAGGTTCATAGCTCCTTGAAAGTGAAGTCTCAGATAGTTAGGATAGTGAGGAAGGCTTTCTTTTATTGGTCAGAGCATTGAGTATAGGAGTTGGGATATCATGTTGTGGCTAACATTGGTTAGGCCACTTTTGGAATATTGTGTGCAACTCTGGTCTCCCTCCTATAGGAAGGATGTTGTTAAACTTGAAAGGGTTCAAAAAAGATTTACAAGGATGTTTCCAGGGTTGGAGGATTTGAGCTATAGGGGGAGGCTGAATAGGCTAGGGCTGTTTTCTCTGGAGTGTTGGAGGCTGAGGGGTGACCTTATGGAGGCTTATAAAATCAGAAGGGGCATATTTAGAGTAAAGAGCAAAGATTTTTTCCCTGCAGTGAGGAACTCAGAACTAGAGGGCGTAGGTTGAAGGTGAGAGGGGGAAGATTTAAAAGGGACCTAAGGGGCAACTTTTTCATGCAGAGGGTGGTGTGTGTATGGAATGAGCTGCCAGAGGAAGTGATGGAGGCTGGGACAATTACAACATTTAAAAGTCATCTGGATGGGTATAATATGAATGGTTTAGAGGGATATGGACCAAATTCTGGCAAATGGGATTAGATTAATTTATGATATCTGGTTGGCATGGATGAGTTGGACTGAAGGGTCCATACTGTACATCTCTATGACTCTCTGACCAGAACTGAAGAAAATTATCTTACTTTGTTGGGCCTCTTACATCTTCCTTTATTTACCAATTCCTTCTTGGTGATGAGAGTTTCCTGTAGTTGGTCAGTGTAGCCTAATACAGGACCACGTGTGACCAAGTATGTAGGAACTCAGATGTGAACAGTCACCTTTCTAGTGAGTTAATGAGAAATGAAGACCAAGCAGTCATAGTCATAGAGTCATAGAGATGTACAGCATGGAAACAGACCCTTCGGTCCAACTCGTCCATGCTAACCAGTTATCCCAACCCAATCTAGTCCCACCTGCTAGCACCTGGCCCATATCCCTCCAAACCCTTCCTATTCATATATCCATCCAAATGCCTCTTAAATGTTGTAATTGTACCAGCCTCCACCATTTCCTCTGGCAGCTCATTCCATACACATACCACCCATGTGACTAGCAAACTCACATTCATGAAGTGTGAGCGTGTAAGTGAAAGCAGAAGTTAAAATGTTGAAAGCATGAGTGGGGTCACCCATAATGTTGTGAGGGAGGGAATTCCATGATTTTGACCCAGCAACAATGAAGGAACAATGATATATTTCCAAGTCAGGCTGGTGGGTAGCTTGGAGGGGAACCAGCAGGTGGTGGTGCTCCCATTAACCTGTTGTACTTGTGCTTTGAGCTGGAAGTGGACATGGATTTGGAAGGTGCTGTCTAAGTATCTTTGGTGAATTTATGCAATGCATCTTGTAGATATTACGCACTGCTGCTATTAAGCATCTGTGGTGGAGGAAGTGGATGCTTGTGAATGTACAATCAAGTGGGCTGCTTTGTCCTAGACTGTGTCAAACTTGTTGACTATTGCTGGGGCTGCACCCATTCATGCAAGTGGGGAGTAATCTGTCACACTTCTGATTTGTACCTTGTGGATGATGGACAGGCTTGGGGGGAGTCAGGAGGTAAGTTATTCATTGTAGAATTCCCAACCTCTGTCCTGCTGTTGAAGCCATAGCCCTTATATGGCTAGTCCTGTTCAGTTTCTGATCAAAGGTAACCCCAGCATGTTGACAGTGAGGCATTCAGTGGAGGTGATGTCATTTAATGTCATGGGGCAACGGCTAGATTCTCTCTTGTTGGAGATGCTCATTGTGCAGCGGATGTGTGTTATGAATGTTACTTGCCACTTGTCAGGCTGGATACTGCATAGTTCTTGTTCTATTTGATCATGAACTGCTTTAGTATCTGAGGAGCTGTGAATTGAATTGAATTGAATTGAATTGAATTTATTGTCACGTGGCACAGTGGAAAGCAACTGGAGCATTGTCCAATCAGTTTGTGAAGTAAACATGTGCAAGCCATATAAATATCGTATAAATAAAGCAATATCCATGAAGTAAACAGGAAGAAGAGAAAAAAATGTTCAATTCTTGGGATGTGGGAATATCCATAAAGGAAACATTAGGTGGACTGAACCTCTATCTCCTAGAATTTAGCAGAACAAGAGGTGATCTCATGAAAATATAACATTGTCAAGGGGATTGACAGGGTTAAGTCATAGATTTTTTTGTACAGCAGTTCAATCAGCACCACTCCCACTCTATCTCTGTAGCTCTGCAAGTGTATTTCTTTCAAGTGTCCATCAAATTTCTTTTCAAAACAATTCATCATCTCATCATCACAGGCAGGTGCCGAGCTGGAACTTTAGAACTGGGAGTCAGTCTCAGGAAAAAGAGTCAACCACTTTGGGCAAAGATGGGGGAAGGTTTATTCATTGACAGAGTTGCGCATCTTTAGAATTTTCTACTTCAGAGACTTGTAGATGCTCAGACATTGAGGTCAACAGAATTTTTGTTCTATTAACAGAATTAAGATGCAGTAATAGGGCAGGAAACAAGGGCTAAGGTAGGAAATTAGACATGAATTCATTGAATGCTGGAGGGACCAATTAGAAAGCTCCATTCCCATTTCCTATGATCTTACTTTCTTATCTACTCACTAACCTGAATTGTATCTAATTATGTTCTTCTAAAGTGAATGCATGTGGTTAAAATTGTATCTCCGTATGCAGGCCTGTAGCTAGTCAGTGAGTCCTGATGAAGGGCTTATGCCCGAAACGTCGAATTTCCTATTCCTTGGATGCTGCCTGACCTGCTGTGCTTTAACCAGCAACACATTTTCAACTGTGATCTCCAGCATCTGCAGACCTCATTTTTTACCCGAGTGATTTCTTTTAGACAACAGGTAGTTGGTTTACTGTCAGGAGAGGGAAAGGGAATAGGCAGTCAGTGTGGGGATCCCCTGTGGCTGTTCCCCTCAATAATAAGTATACCACCTTGGATACTGTTTTAGGGAATGACCTAATAGGGGAAAGTCACAGTGGCCAGGTATCTGGCACTGAGCCTGGCTCTGTGGCTCGAAAGGGAAGTGGGGAGAATAGGAGAGTGACAGTGATATGAGATTCAGTGGTTAGAGGAACAGAGAAGAGAGTCTATCCAGAAACCCTAGCCACTCTCCCCTACATCAAAAACATCTCGGAAATGACTGCCAGACTACTCAGACCCCTTGGCATCATGGTAGTCCATAAACCCACCAATAGACTAAAACAGCAGCTAATGAACTTGAAAGACCCTATACAAACAACAACCAAAGCTAATGTCATTAACAAATTACCTCGCAAGAATGTAACAAACTCTACATTGGATAAACAGCCAGAAAACTAGCTACCAGGATACATGAACATCAACTAGCCACAAAAATCATAACCCACTCATCATTATCCTCACAGACAGATGAGGAAGGACACCACTTCGACTGGGACAACACTTCCATCCTAGTAAAGGCCAAACGGAGACACGCACGAGAATTCCTAGAAGTATGACATTCCAACCAGAACTTTATCAACAAATACATTGACTTGGATCCTGTTTACCACCCCCTGAGAAAAAAATCAGGAAATGACATCACATCAGTAAATAACATTACCACAGGAAATGACTTCACCAACCTAAGGAAACCCAAACACATAAATAGAAAGTGAGCCATACCATCAGTGTGTCATCCGGAGGCTCACTGATGATGTTACCTAGCATGGTGACGGAACATCTGAAAACAAACCTTCCAGCTCAGCAAGCAAACCTACACCCAGAACGTGGAGGTTGTTTAGGGAGCACTTGCTGCGAGTGCTGGATATGTTTGTTCCACTGAGGCAAGAAAGCGATGGCAGGCTGAAAGAACCGTGGATGACAAGAGATATGGAACATCTAGTAAAGAGGAAGAAGGAAGCTTACTTAAGGTTGAGGAAAAAAAGACTAGACAGAGCTGTAGGGTGATACAAGGTAGCCAGAAGGGAACTGAAGATTGAACTTAGGAGAGCTAGAAGGGGGCATGAAAAAGCCTTGGCATGTAGGCATAGATAGAGTGGATAGCCAGAGACTTTTTTTCCCAGGGCGGAAATGGCTATCACAAAGGGGCATAATTTTAAGGTGATTGGAGGAAGGTTTAGGGGAGATCCCAGAGGTAGGTTCTTTACACAGAAAGTGGTGGGTGTGTGGAATTCACTGCCGGCTCTGGTAGTAGAGCCAGGTACATTAGGGACATTTAAGGGAATCTTGAATATGCACATGGATGATAGTACAGTGTAGGGTACGTAGATTAGTCTGATCTGAGAGTAGGATAAAAGGTCGGCACAACATCAAGTGCCGCAGCGCCTGGACTGTGCTGGACTGTTCTATGTTCTAACACTGGATTAAAATTCTTGGCTCTAAACTGTGTGAAATTTCTCTGTAATGCTCCCAGTCTGGCATGTAAAGTGGAGTTTACTGGGAGGGGATATTCACATTATCGCCCTGTGAATTATTTTTCTCACCTCTGATCTGTTCTTGCTTACGTTTTATGCTATCATGTGTCTTTCAATTAATAATTTCTTGAAGCATTTACAAGGCTCAATCACTCCAAAGGGAGCACCCATTTCCAAAAAGGCAGTATAAATTCCACAGCTCTTGCTGAAGAGCTTGGCCGATGCATAACTGTACCTGAGGGTCATATTCAGCTCAGTGGATCTGCCTTAAAGTATAGCTTTGTGGCAGCTCTTGGTCTGCCTCTCAGGTCCAGTTTTAATGGTGGACCTGGTGGGGCATGGAAGCTATGTTCAAGACTCTTTAAAGTGCATCTGTGCGCAAATAATGTTAGTCAAACACACAACAAAGCCCACTACAGGTATAGGTGCTATTTAATGAATGGTGCTGAGAGCCACGCTAAACCTCCACTATGATTGAATAACCATGCAAACAGGTGACAAAACCAGACCACTTGGCCCTTCAGGCCTGGTACACCACTCAATGAGATCATGGCTGCCCTGATTTTAACTTTGACTCTATGTTGCTTCATATCGCCAATAATCTTTCATTCCCCCCCTTGGTAATAATGAAGCTACCTCTTTCTTAAAGATATTTAAAGATTTTGCATTCACTCCCTTTTGAAGAAAAGAATTACAAAGAACCCTCTGAGAAAAGAGAATGTTTCCTCATCCTAGTCATAAAAAGGTCTTTTAAATATGATCTCTCATTCTAGATTCTCCACAAAAGGAGACATCTTTTCCACATCTGCTCAGTCAGGTCCCCTCAGGATCTAATATGAATCACCTCTGAGTCTTATAAACTCCAAAGGATACAGGTCTAGCATGTCTAGCCTTTCATCATAAGATAATCCACTAAATTCAGATATTAAGCCAGTAAACATTTTCTGAATTGCTTCCAACACATCAACATCCTTCCATATATATGGTGGTCAGTACTGTACACAGTACTTCAGTTTGGTTTCACTGTATTTCACTGAAGCATAACCTCCCTACTGTTGCATTCAATTCCCCTCATAATAAACGATTGCATTATATGAGCTTTCCTGATAACTTGCTGCACCTGCAACCTAACCTTCTGTGATTCTTACATAAGGCCATCCAGATTGCCCTGCACCTCAGAGTTCTCCAACCTCTCACCATTTAGATGATGCTTATTTCTTATTGTTCATTCAACGTATCTTGCACGGAAAAAAAAAGTTTGATCTGTTCCTGAAAGAGGAACAGATCGAGGCAGAGTCAGGGTCCTGTGCCAGAGCCCATCCGCTCTGACCATTTTACTTTTTCCCCTCTCTTTCCTCCTTTTTACTTACTTACCTTTGTCCTGAGTTTGGACTGCATCGGTAGCGGTGAGACCCCAGTGCGCAGACCTCGAGTGGACCCAGGACGCAGATCTTGAGCTGTCTCGGGCTGGGCCCAGAGGGTCGACCTTGGGCTGGCTACCCCAGAACTCCAGCAGGATCCAATGCGAAGGGGAGTGAGGCCCTACGTACTTTTCTGGAAGAAGCACTGGACCTGGAATCAGTGGCTGCTACATCAACAGAGGCAACGTCAGCAAGATAGGCCGAGCAGCAGAAGACGGAGCATTGTCGGCGGCAAGGTGGTGGTAGAAAGCCATCACAGCAACATCAGTAAGGTGGACCCAGTGGCGATACACGTGACCCTGATGTGGGCTGATCTGGCGCAAATGACGGCTAGGCAGCCGCAGAGGAGTATCAGCCCAATAGCAAATATGGCACCTGAGGACTGGCAACTTTGATGTTAGTTGAATCTAGTGTAGACAGCGTTGAAGTGGTGACAGAGGGATGGCCAACACAGGTGTTGTCAACATCATTGACAATGATGAGCTGGTTCAGGGCTGATGGACTCTCATCAAGCTATATCTTTTCCTTGTTCTTAAATTATTCAAAACGGTGCGTTTTAGAGCGAGAAATGAAAGCTTTTCATTGTATTTTATTGTACTTACAATGCTGACAAAAAAAATCAAAATGTCGCAATATCCAATTCTATAGCTAGGGCAGAAAACCGAGGCTCCAAAATGGTGGCATGAAAATATTGCATGCTGAGTGACATTTTGGCAACATAGGAGATAGGAGCAGGAGTAGGCCATTTAGCACCATTCAACTTAATCTATCCTCATAAAGCAAACCCACCATTCCAGGGTGGACAACCACTGTCCTCTGTCTCTGTTGTATGTCTATTCTTTTTTTGATAAAGAATGAAAACTGTCCATAGTACTCCATTGCACTAATCTATCTGATCCATTTTTGTACAGTCGACATTAAGCAAAGAATAGTACAGCATTTGAACAGGTTTTTCAGCCTACTTAGACTTTGCCAACACATGGTATCTTTCTAAACTAAAAACCTTTTACATCTACACACTCTGTATCCCTCTATTTCCTGCCTATTCATATATCTGTCAAAATGCCTCTTAAACATTGTTATTGTATCCGTCTTCACCACCTCCTCTGGCAGCACAGTCCAGGCACTTACCACCCTCTGTGTAAAAGATTTGCTTCCTACATCTCTTTTAAACTTACCCATTTTTATGTTAAGCCTATGTCCCCAGACATTTCTACTCTGACCGGGGTATCATTACCCAACCTGAGGGCACTGAGACCGATTATAGAGCCAATGCTGCCAGCATACCCAAGACCAGCTACCTCAACAGAACCTGTTAAGTCTGAGACTACTGACAACCATTTTCAGCTGTTTCATCAATGGGTGCTCAGTCCATCATAAGATCAGAAAATGGGGATGTTCGCTGATAATTACACAATATTCAGCAGCATTCACGACTCCCCAGATATTGAAGTCGTCCTTGTTCAAATACGACAGAATCTGCACAATATCCAGGCTTAGGCTGACAAATGGCATGGGATGTTCATGCCACCCAAGTGCTAGGCAATGATTGATTGCCGAATTGATTGGGACCACATCCACAAATATTCAATCCATCCACTATTAAGCAATCATGTGTTCTATCGACAAGATGCCCTGCAGAAATTCATCAAGGCTTCTTAGCATGACCTTTCAAAGCATGACCACTTCCATCGAGAAGGGCAAGGGCAGCAGATACATGGGATCACCACCACCTGCAAGTTCCCCTCTAAGCCACTCAACATCCTGACTTGGAAATATATCATCATTACTTCACTGTCACTGGGTCAAAATCCTGGGATTCCCTCTCTAAAGGCAATGTGGGTCTACCCACACTACTGCAATGATTCAAGAAGGCAGCTTGCCATCGACAGGCAATAAAAGTTGGATCAGCCAATGATACCCATGTCCCGTGCATAATAAAAAGATCCATTTCCCCTCCAACTCTATTTTGATTTAGTCCCTGTCCTCCCCTTCACTGTTTGATCACACAGCATTGCCCTTTGATGTGAAGGGCACTGCTTGTCACAGGCCACTCGGGTGTTTTCCTATTTTTCCTGGTGGTGGATATTGAATAAAGATTTGTACACTTTGTGTCTCTCACTGTGTCTCACACCTGCACACACAAAAAAGAAATAAAAAGATCCAGTAAAATGGCTTTGGGATTATTGCAAAGTCTGACAATCAGATAAATGCTAATAACACAGAAATGATCTTGGGCAACTATCAGAATTAACTCAATATAACATTAAGTGCATTGATAGCCATCAAAATATTATTGGAATACAAAAGAATTTTAAGTATTTAAGCTCAGTTCACTACCTTTGTATTTTTAGCATGAAAATTGGGTTGTTTTCCTAGTTTCTCTGTTTCATATTTCTTCTTAACCCACATTTCTTTATGCTTCATTAATTTAAAATGAATTGCTTATTGTTGATAGCTTCTTCAGGATGCTCCAGTTCCAGAGAAACTTCTGAATCAGTGGAATTTTGTTGCCTGACAACAGGTTTCAAAACCCAATGTGAGCCAATCGAAAGGAGGAACAGAAATGTGGCGTTGCCATAGTAACAATCAGCTCCATCTCCACTGGGATTTCTGGGACAGGACAAGATGGTTGATAGTGGCACTTAAAGATTGATTTAAACCTAGAGTTTCAGAGACAGGAATAGCATCAAGAGAGAAAAAGTTCATACCTGAAAATTAGGAGAATCTCAGACTTCAATTTCTTCCCAGTCAGGGCAGGATTTTATCCAACATCGTCCTCAGTTCACAGCCTATATTCACACATTGTGTAAAACTCACAAATAGCATCCTGCATACATCTGTGATGGAGATAACAGTTCCCTCATAATTCATCTTAAGCTGCTGTAGCTCTCTGACATTACACCTTTTTCACTGAATTGGCCGGTTGTTTGCTTGACATTCAGTGTTGGTTAACCAGAAGTCTGTAGCCAACGTTCTCAATGCATTACAGACACTGTGTTCTTTCGTCATTGATTCTAACCTTCTTCTGGGCAACTCTCCGAGACTGACCCAAACTATCTGCAACTTTTATTTTACGCTGAGCTGTGACAACATACCAGCAAGGTCACTATTCCCACCTAATTTCACCTTTAGACTATCATCCAATTCCACTCCTGCCCCAATTCATCTGCTGCTGAAACCGTCAATCATGTCTGATGCCTTGAGACTTGTGCTCGCTGACCCACATAAACCCCTCATTGATTGACTTCTTGCTTTTCACATACTCTTTCTTTTCAGATTTCTCGAGGTTGCCCGCTATATGGTCCTCTGATATCCGTGTGCAGCAATGTCCTCCAGAATTGGCGCGCTGATCAAGCTTCTCAGAGGTCCCTCCCATTTTCTGTCTCCTCTTCCTGCCCCACAGCCGTCTGAGATACCTGCCCTCCTATACACCTGACCTCTTCAGCCATCCTGGGTTACTCACACCAATGCAACTTGTAGAGGAAGATCCCAGCCTCTGAAGTACCCTTCCTAAGCCTCTCTTGCCCCATAAAGATGCTCATAAAAAGTCAATTCTTAAATAATCCTTAGAATCATAGAATCCCTAGAGTGTGTAAGCAGACCATTTGGCCCATTGAGTCTACACTGACCCTCTGAAGAACATCCCACCCAGAATCACTTCCCTATCTTCTCCTTTTTTCCCTATGGCTATAGTCTGCACATCTTTGAACTGTAGGTGGAAAACCATGCAGACACAGGAAAAAGTCCAAACTTTGCATAGACAGTGACCTGAGGCTGGAATCAAACCCACCGAACTATCATGCCATCGCAGTTCTTTTATTGTGACCTCACTTGAATAGATAACACTCCCAGAAATATCTTGAACTAATTGGAACAAGAAGTATGAGGTGCTGCACTTTGCTGGAATGACATTAACAGTCAAAATAAAAAAGGGAGATACAATTTTGAAGGGGCAGAGGAGCCAAGCTCAAATCATAGAAGATGGCAGGATGGATGGAGAGAGCTGTTAAGAAAGTGTAGTTTCCTTGGCACTTCTTCTGTAGATCCTTCCATATCCGCCACAAGTTCACCTGCACCTCCACACACATCATCTATTGCATCCGCTGCACCCAATGTGGCCTCCTCTATATTGGGGAGACGGGCCGCTTACTTGCGGAACGCTTCAGGGAACACCTCTGGGACGCCCGGACCAACCAACCCAACCACCCCGTGGCTCAACACTTTAACTCTCCCTCCCACTCTACCGAGGACATGCAGGTCCTTGGACTCCTCCACCGGCAGAACATAACAACACGACGGCTGGAGAAGGAGCGCCTCATCTTCCGCCTGGGAACCCTCCAACCACAAGGAATGAACTCAGATTTCTCCAGTTTCCTCATTTCCCCTCCCCCTACCTTGTCTCAGTCGGTTCCTTCAACTCAGCACCGCCCTCCTAACCTGCAATCTTCTTCCTGACCTCCCCGCCCCCACCCCACTCCGGCCTATCACCCTCACCTTGACCTCCTTCCACCTATCACATCTCCATCGCCCCTCCCCCAAGTCCCTCCTCCCTACCTTTTATCTTAGCCTGCTTGGCACACTCTCCTCATTCCTGATGAAGGGCTTATGCCCGAAACGCCGAATTTCCTATTCCTTGGATGCTGCCTGACCTGCTGTGCTTTAACCAGCAACACATTTTCAGTTGGCACTTCTTCCTCAGGCAGTTTAGGAAATTCAGCACATCGATAAGGATTCTCACTAACTTTTATAGATGCTCCATAGAAAGCTTACTGTCCGGGTGCATAATGACTTGGTATGGCAACTGCTTTGACCAGGCCCGGAAGAAGCTACAGAAGTTTGTGTGCACAGCCCAGACCATCACAGAAGCCAACCACCCATCCATGGACTCCATCTACACTTCTCGTTGCCATGGAGAGGGCACTAACATCACCAAAGACCCCTTCCACTCTGGTAATACTCTCTTCCAATCTCTTTCACCAGGCAGAAGATACAGAAGCTTGAACACATACACCAGCAGGTCCAAGAGCAGCTTCCTCCCTGCTCTTATCAAACTACTTATCAGACCTCTCTAATTTCAAATCTAATGTTAATCTTGCTTTATGCATCTCCTGTGCATTTGTAACCTTGGACAGAACGCCCCTGGTACTCACCTTCCACCCTACCAACCTTCGCATAAACTAAATCATCCGCCGACATTTCCGCCACCTCCAAAAAGACCCCACCACCAGGGATATATTTCCCTCCCCACCCCTTTCCGCCTTCCGCAGAGACCGTTCCCTCCGTGACTCCGGTCAGGTTCATGCCCCCCTACAACCCACCCTCCCATCCTGGCACTTTCCCCTGCCACCGCAGGAACTGTAAAACCTGTGCCCAGACCTCCTCCCTCACCTCTATCCAAGGCCCTAAAGGAGCCTTCCACATCCATCAAAGTTTTACCCGCACATCCACTAATATCATTTATTGTATCCATTGCTCCCGATGCGGTCTCCTCTACACTGGGGTGACTGGGGGTGCCTCCTAGCAGAGCGCTTTAGGGAACATCTCCGAGACACCCGCACCAATCAACCACACCGCCCCGTGGCCCAACATTTCAACTCCCCCTCCCACTCTGCCGAGGACATGGAGGTCCTGGGCCTCCTTCACCGCCGCTCCCTCACCACCAGACGCCTGGAGGAAGAACGCCTCATCTTCCGCCTAGGAAAACTTCAACCCCAGGGCATCAATGTGGACTTCAACAGTTTCCTCATTTCCCCTTCCCCCACCTCACCCTAGTTCCAAACTTCCAGCTCAGCACTGTCCCCATGACTTGTCCAGACTTGTCCTACCTGCCTAGCTCCTTTTCCACCTATCCACTCCACCCTCTCCTCCCTGACCTATCACCTTCATCCCCTCCCACACTCACCCATTGTACTCTATGCTACATTCTCCCCACCCCCACCCTCCTCTAGCTTATCTCTCCATGCTTCAGGCTCACTGCCTTTATTCCTATTGAAGGGCTTTTGCCCGAAAAGTCAATTTCACTGCACTTTGGATGCTGCCTGAACTGCTGTGCTCTTCCAGCACCACTAATCCAGAATCTGGTTTCCAGCATCTGCAGTCAATGTTTTTACCTTGTGTGCCTTGCTCTGTCTAAGCACCCTATTACTGCCCGGACAACTCGCAAAGCAAAACTTTTCACTGTACTCAGATTCATGTGACTACAATAAAGCAAATCAAATCAAATATTAATAGGGAGATAGAGTTCAGGAATAAGGAGGTGAAGTTTGTACTTGTAAAATCACATGTTAGACTTTAGTTAGAGTATTGTATACAGCGGTGGACCCCACACTGTATGCATAAGAGAGAGTGCAGAAGTGATTTACAAAAATGTTGCGAGTATGAGACATTTTAGTGATGAGGATGGATTGAAGAAGTTGGGACTGTTCTCCCTGGAGAGAGGAAGGCTGAGAGGAGATTCGATAGAAGTTTTTAAAATCCTGATCAAGCTGGATAGAGGAAAAGTAAAGCCTGTAATAGGGATGTGTTCTTCCTGACATTGGTTAAGGATAGTAAGAATAACTCTCCACTTTAACTTAGAAAGTGCTAAGAAATCTCTAATCTTATATTTGATCCTCTGTCTTTCCCTGATAGTTTGAGAGCATATAGTACACATCCAACAGTGTGTTTGTCCCTTTTATGTTTTTTATATCCACCCTCCCAAGATATTATCCATCTTCACTGCCATTATTGATTCCTTCATCAATGCTGTGACTTCTTCTTGTTTATCCTCCACTCTATCTCATCTGAACACCCTATAACCAGGAATGTTGAGTTGCCAATCCTGTCCATCTTTCAGCCAAAGTTCAGTCTTTGCTTTGATCTCATCTTGTCCTATGCCAGCCTGTGTCCTCAGCTCCACTTTCTTATTCCTCAGTCTCCTTACTAAACCCACTTCTTTCTTATCTAGACTATGTTTCCTCTGACTTCCAGACTAACTCATGCTTTAACCTCTAAGTCCATCCCAGCTTATCACCCTTTGGATTACTTGTCAGGCTCTCTGTCCCCTGCCCCCTTAATTTAAACCCATCCAACAAAATCAATGTACAATGTGGTAGAATGAAGCAAACTCAGGTACTGGTGCAGGCAAGTCTTCATGTAATCGTGTGGGTCCCCAGTCCAGATAAAGAGGAAGGGTTAACAAAAAGAATCTAGTTGCAAGATTACCGCTTTATTCAAGAATAAAGAGATGGTTGTTGCAACAGTGATCCTCTGCAAAGTGGAAAGAGCTGAAAGAGAAAGGAAAGGTCCTCATGAATGCTTGAAAATTGTAAAAAAAAAATGACTGGTTCACTAAAGTCCTGTCCTCACCAGCTTGAGTCTATTTGTGGCTCCAATCCTACAGTTGACTTGAATTCAACAAATAAAATCGGGATTAAGAATCTAATGATGACCATGAAACCATTGTCCATTGTCAGAAAAACTCAACTGGTTCGTTATTGTTCTATAGGGCATGAAATCTGCCATCTTTACCTGGTCTGGCCCACACGTGACTCCAGATGCACAGCAGTGTGGTGGACTCTCAACGGTCTTGCAGACAATTAGGAATGGGCAATAAATACTGGCCTAGCCAGTGACTTCGCATCCCTTGTATAAATTGACCACTGAAGCAGCTATTGCCAATCCATGAGTCTCAAACTCAATGCAATGGCTGAACAAAACAATTTAGGATCATCTTCACAGAGTAGTCAGGAATGGACAATAAATGCCATCTTTGTCAATGGATGCCACATCCTGAGAATGAATATAGCTGTGAGAGTAGAACCTGAGACTGTCAGCCTGGCTTGTTTAACTGAGTTCCAGCCAGCTCAGTGAGATCACAACCCAATGTGCAAGCATAATCCAACTTAATTAGACTGGGATCAAGATCAACAACAGAGCTTTGATCTTCTCTAAAGAATAAAACTTGAAGTATTACCTCCTGCAGAATTTCAATAATTTTAATAATAACACTTTAATAACACTCTCACTGATAGACTGCTGTCTTCCTTAATTCATAAGCAGGTGTGATACTTGTTTGAGGGAGACTATTCAACTGGGAAAATACTTAGAAATGTACACAGTCTTACAGTGCACCAGAGAGGATTCCTTTCAGGTGAGACATTAAAGCAAAGCCTCCCTGTTGCTTCACAGCTGGATGCAAAACATCTCTTAGCACTTGTAAAGAAAAACAAGGGAGTTCTTCTTACTATCCTTAGCCAACATCAGGAAGAATAGAATATCTGGTGATTATCTCTGTGTTTCAGTGTGATCCTGCTGTGCGCACATTGGTTGCCTTACTCATACAATTGAAGGATGGCTAAAGTAGGCTTTGGGATAACTTAGGAGAAAGGGAGGACTGCAGATGCTGGAGATCAGAGATGAAAATGTGTTGCTGGAAAAGCGCAGCAGGTCAGGCAGCATCCAAAGAGCAGAAAAATCAACGTTTCGGGCATGAGCCCTTCTTCAGGAATGAGGAAAGTGTGTCCGGCAGGCTAAGATAAAAGGTAGGGAGGAGGGACTTGGGGGAGGGGCGTTGGAAATGCGATAGGTGGAAGGAGGTTGAGGTGAGGGTGATAGGCCGGAGTGGGGGTGGGGCGGAGAGGTCAGGAAGAAGATTGCAGGTTAGGAAGGTGGTGCTGAGTTCGAGGGTTGGGACTGAGAAAAGGTGGGGGGAGGGGAAATGAGGAAACTGGAGAAGTCTGAGTTCATCCCTGGTGGTTGGAGGGTTCCTAGGCGGAAGATGAGGCGCTCTTCCTCCAGCCATCGTGTTGCTATGGTCTGGCGATGGAGGAGTCCAAGGACATGCTTGTCCATGGTGGAGTGGGAGGGGGAGTTGAAGTGTTGAGTCAGAGGTGGCTGGGTTGGTTAGTCCGGGTGTCTCAGAGGTGTTCTCTGAAACGTTCCACAAGTAGGCGGCCTGTCTCCCCAATGTAGAGGAGGCCACATCGGGTGCAGCGGATGCAGTAAATGATGTGTGTGGAGGTGCAGGTGAATTTGTGGCGGATATGGAAGGATCCCTTGGGGCCTTGGAGGGAAGTAAGGGGGGAGGTGTGGGTGCAAGTTTTGCATTTCTTGCGGTTGCAGGGGAAGGTGCTGGGAGTGGAGGTTGGGTTGGTGGTGCGTGTGGACCTAACAAGGGAGTCACGGAGGGAGTGGTCTTTTCGGAACACTGATAGGGGAGGGGAGAGAAATATATCCCTGGTGGTGGGGTCAGTTTGGAGGTGGCGGAAATGACAGTGGATGATACGATGTATATGGAGGTTGGTGGGGTGGTAGGTGAGGACCAGTGGGGTTCTGTCCTGGTGGCGATTGGAGGGGCAGGAAGTGGAGGAGATGTGGTGGAGAGCATCACCGATCACGTCTGGGGGGAAATTGCGGTCTTTGAAGAAGGAGGCCATCTGGGCTGTGCGGTGTTGGAATTGGTCCTCCTGGGAGCAGATGCGGTGGAGGTGAAGGAATTGGGAATATGGGATGGCGTTTTTACAGGGGGCAGGGTGGGAGGAGGTGTAATCTAGGTAGCTGTGGGAGTCGGTCGGTTTATTGTAAATGTCCGTGTTGATTCGGTTGCCCGAGATAGAAATGGAGAAGTCGTGTTAATTCAGTCGCCCGAGATAGAAACTTACACTTGTGAAAGGTGCTATCAAACACAAACCTTCCTTCTTTCTCATTTTGCAGCTCAGCAACATTCTCGTTTTAGCTAAGTCATGGAAAGATTCAAATGATTGGTGATGACAGTGGAGTGTTGTGACTCCAGTAATCTCCAAAACCCACTGAAATGGAAAATATCTGGCAACTCCCAGACAGTGAGGCTTTGGCCATTGGGAGAGAAAAAGAGAGTTTCACCTTGAGTTTGTGACACAAGGTTATTGAATTGGCCATTAGTTGCTTGTGTTTGTTTCTTAGGTACAGGTTGATCTGCTTAAGGTTTCAGCTGGAATTGACAGCAGGCTGTTCCTGATCTGATCCTGTCTCTGATCTTTACTATTGATTGCACAAAGTTCAGCACCATTCGCAACTCCTCAGATACTGAAGCAGTCCATGTTCAAACGCAACACCATCAGGACAATATCCAGGCTTGGGCTGACAAACTGTATGTAACATTGGCGCCATAAAAATGGCAAGCAATGAACATCGCTGAAAATGTGTTGCTGGAAAAGCGCAGCAGGTCAGGCAGCATCCAAGGAACAGGAAATGCGACGTTTCGGGCATAAGCATCTCCAATAAGAGACAATCCAACCACTGCCCTTGACTTTCAATGGTGCTACCATCACTGAGTCCCCCACTATCAACACCCTAGGGGTTGCCATTGACCAGAAGCTCAACTGGTCTTGCCACATAAACACACGGCTGCAACAAGCAGGTCAGACTCTAGAGATACTGCGGCAAGTGACTCACCTCCTGACTCTCCAAAGACTGTCAGCCATCTATATGGCACAAGTCAGTACTGTGATGGAATACCCACCACTTCTCTGGATGGGTGCAGCCCTAAACAACACTTAAGAAGCTTGACACCATCCACCAAGTTGAGCCTCTTCATTCACACCACATTTACAAACATCCACTCACTCCACCGCTGACACTCAGTAGCAGCAGTGTGTACTATATCTACAAATGCCCTACAGAACTTCACCAAAGATTCTTAGACAGCACCCTCCAAACCAACAACCACTTCTGTCAAGAAGGGCAAGGACAGCAAATACATGAGAACATCACCACCTACAAGTTCCCCTCCAAGCTATTCATCATCCTGACTTGGATGTATTTCACCATTCCTTCACTGTCACTGGGTCAAAATCCTGGAATTCCCACCCTCATGGCATTGTGGGCCAACCTACAGCACATAGACAGCAGTAGTTCCAAAAGGCAGCTCTCCACCATCTTCTCAGGGACAACGAGGAACACGCAATAAATGGTAGTGTTCAAATCTCAAAATATGGCATCACACAACACAATGGAGCTCATGTTTCCCGCTGGTGTCTGTGCTAACTTGCTTAAAGTGCATCAATCCTATTGCACAGCTCAGTGCTTCACCTTAGTAGGTAATTCTCCAATCCCTTGGGAAAGTTCCCATTGAGTCTGCTTCACCAACTTCACAAGCAGTGCATTCCAGATCTGACCAACTTGCTGCTGAATGGGCTGCAAAGGGGTTCGAATGGATCTAAAAGAAGACGGTGACCCAAGACAATAGCATGTGAGATGGTCAGCAGGAGATCACAGTTTTCTTTGATTCGCTGAGGAGGAAGAAGCTGCTCCTGGGCTGACTAGCCAGGCTAAATGCCAGAACCTCCCTTGTTTGTTCTGCTCCAGAAAATCTGAATAAAGCCTCCAGCACCAACAAATCTCAGTGTCACTGGGTCTTTCCCATCAGTGGTTTCACATAATTCACTTCACATTCTCACTCACATCCCCATCACTCAGCAAACTCTGAGCTCAACCCATCTGTAAGATGGCACTAGCCATGAAACATTCCTGAAAGGCTCTCATCTCCATTACCTCCCTTTATTTCTCTCTTACTGTCTTTTTTTGTCTCCCTCAATCTCTTCCTGTTTTTCTTGCTGTCACTTTGTGCCTTTGTCTACCTCTCCCAACCGCCCCCTGATTCTTTCCCTCTCTCATTTTCTTTCTTTCCAATGTTCTTACATCCCGTTTTATTAATACACTAATGTAGAACCTCACAGCTCAGAACGAGACCATTTTGCCCCTTCGGAAAATTCTGTCCTGGTTCTTTCTATCAAGAGTGACACAATAGTTAGCACTGCTGTCTCACAGTTCCAGGGACCCTGGTTCGATTCCAACCTTGGGTGATTGTCTGTATGGAATTTGCATACTCTCCCCATGCCTGCATGTGTCTCCTCTGGGGCCTCCGGTCTCCTCCCACAGTGCAAAGTGTGCAAGTTAGGTGGATTGGCCATGCTAAATTGCCTGTGGTGTCCAAGGATGTGCATGCTAGGTGGATTAGTCACGGTAATGCAGGGTGACAGGGATGGGGTAGAGAGTGGATCTGAATGGGATGATCTTTGGATGGTTGGTATGAACTCAGTGGGCTGAAAGGTCTGCTTCCACACTGTAAGGATTCTTTGATCACTTCTCTGGCCATGCATGTGCCATACCCCAGGTAGGGAACGTGCTATTCAGGGCATGTGGCTGTGGGAGCAGGAGGCCCTATTTCTTCCCCTGTCTGTATTTCCACAATTCACATTGCCAGAGGAGGCGGTGGAAACAGACACAATAGTAGACAAGTACATGAATAGGAAGGGAATAGATGGACATGGATCCTGGAAATGAGGACAGTTTTAGTAGGGAAGGCAAAAACATTCTGGTGAAAGCTTGGAGGGCCAAAGCTCCCGTTCCTGTGCTGCATTGTTCTTTGTTCTACTTCCTTATGTCTCCTGTGCAGACAAGTTCTCCCATGATCCTGTGAAAAGGTTTCTTATATTGGTCAATATTCATTACCCATGGGGACTCTTGCATCTTTCATTTAGCCTTTTGGAATTCTCACCCTAATGGGGTACAGAATGCGCATGTATCATTACCTACCACTTACTAATGCTGACCAGAAAATGTTCAACAGTTGGGAAAAACTGAAGATTGGATTTTACAGAGAACCCCGCACAGTCCTCCCCACCCCTTCAAGCCATGTATCAGGGAGGCTAGAATCAACAGCCTTGCTGCCTTATTTAAATAAATTATCAAGGCTTAATCGAGCTTGTCCAAGTCTCAGTTGAGGGAAATGTTGCGTATACTACAAAATAGGTTTCTTTTAAAAAGTGTTGGAAGAAAAAGGTTCTGGTATCTTTGTATCCTTTGCATGTTGTATCCCCTCCTTATGTCTGATTTTAATGGGAAGATAGTTTTGATTCGTCAAATGACATCAGAGCTAAAAGGATTAGAGGATGAGGACAGATTGTACAAACATAGCTTGCCTTATCTTCAGTGTAGAAGATTGGGAGATAATCTGATTCCAGATGTTTAACATGAATCTTTAGAGTAGATGCAGAAAACTATTTACTCTTGTGGTCGGGGGTTTGTGCGGTGGTGCAGTCTGCTGGTGATAATACTAATTTTTGAGCTGGGGGACTCAGAAGTGAAACCAGGAAGCAACATTTCAGACTATGGGCAGTGATAATTCAAATTCTCCCCTCACAAAGAGGTGGATCCCAGGACAATCGGAGCTTCGAAAAGTGAAGCAGATTTTGTTGTACCTTTCGATGTGTCACCATGAATCGAGAGATACGGAGTAACTACAAGTGACATAGGAAGAGCCTGTTTGGATAGAGAAGGGCTACAGACACAGTGCCGTCGTCTCCCTAAATCTTGTTTTGTTGAAACGGAATTGTAATCGATGGACTGCAGCCCAATTGCAATGCAAGCAGGCAATAGATGAAAAGTGGCCTACGGAGACTGATGAAAGGGCCTTGACGTCATGTGTTTCAGATATTAGAGGCATTAGTACCTCCAATATATGTTTTATTTTTGGCACTAATGACTATCATGGGGTAAGCAGTGACCAGAGTGTCCTCAAACATATTCTCATTTAGCTGTATCACCCGTTGCTAGTGAAAGAACTGACTGGCATTGAAACAGATGATGAAGGGAAAATAGTGATTATTAAACAATTAAGGAACATCTTTCACAACCTCAGGGTAGTCTCGTTTTTATAACAACTAATACTTCTGGAATATAGTCACTGTTGTAATGTAGGATATGTGATGGCCAAAATGTACACAGCAAGCTCCCACAAAGCAGTCATGTGGCAAAGGCAAAGCTCTCTAAATGCTGCTTGACCAAGACACAGGAAAGGACTCTGCTGTTCATCTTTACAATCAGACTCTGGGTTCCTTTCTGTCCACTTCAGAAAGGGTCAACATGGATGAGTTGGACCGAAGGTTCTGTTTCCAAGCTGTGCAGCTCTATGTCTCTAAGATTCGAAGATGGATCTACCGCCAGTGCAGTGCTTCTTGTTACAGGATCAGGGTAATGGGCATAATTCTATAGAGTGGGGACTCCAGCTAACAACGTCTGGGATAGAGACCAGGACATGTTAATTGAGCCACAGCTAAGTCCATAGCATCTTACGTCTGGGAGAGATAGTGATATAGTGGTAACATTCTGAGATCGGGGTTCATAATCCATGGCAGGTGGGAAAATTTGAATTTAATTAAAATCTGGATTAAAAGGTGACAATGTAGCCATTGTCAAAAACTCATCCCTCTAGGGAAAAAAACTGCTGTTCTGATCTGAACTGACCTACATGTGACAACAATTAGGTTGAGAGTTGGCCCTATAGGTGTGTATAGAATGGTGAAGGGTATAGATGGAGTTAATAGTAGTTGTGTTTTCCCTAGGATGGGGGATTTCAAGACTAGGGATCACATTTTTAATGTGACAGTAGAGAGATTTAAAAAATACAAGAGGGGCAATTTTTTTACACAGAGGGTGGTTCGTGTGTGGCATGAATGCTTGGGGAAGTGGTAGATGTGGGTACAATTACATCATTTAAACATCTGGCTAAGTACATAAATAGGAAAGTGGATAAATCACCCGGACTATATGGGCTACACCCAAGAGTTCTGAAAGAGATAACTGAAGAGATAATGAAGGCTTTAGTGTTTGGGAGGGTCCCAAAAAACTGGAAAATCTTCGATCCATGCTAGTACCTTGCCTCCAACACCATGGGTCCCTACCTTACCCAGCAGCCTCCTGTGAGGCACTTATCAAAGGTCTGCTGAAAGGTTGGTTTGGCTGTCCTTGGTAATATAACTCCCCTGTTTAAGAAGGGAGTAAGGCAAAAGATGGGAAATTATAGGTGAATTAGTCTGACCTCAGTCTTTGGTAAGATTTTCGAGCCCATTGTGAAGGATGAGATTTCTGAATACTTGGAAGTGCATGGTAAAATAGGGCAAAGTCAGCATGGTTTCATGAAGGAGTAGGTAAAAAATAAGATCTGCAGATGCTGGAGATCGCAGCTGAAAATGTGTTGCTGGTTAAAGCACAGCAGGTTAGGCAGCATCCAAGGAATAGGAAATTCGACGTTTCGGGCATAAGCCCTTCATCAGGAATGAGGAGAGTGTGCCAAGCAGGCTAAGATAAAAGGTAGGGAGGAGGGAGGGAGGGGCGATGGAGATGTGATAGGTGGAAGGAGGTCAAGGTGAGGGTGATAGGCCGGAGTGGGGTGGGGGCGGAGAGGTCAGGAAGAAGATTGCAGGTTAGGAGGGCGGTGCTGAGTTGAGGGAACCGACTGAGACAAGGTGGGGGGAGGGGAAATGAGGAAACTGGAGAAATCTGAGTTCATTCCTTGTGGTTGGAGGGTTCCCAGGCGGAAGATGAGGCACTCCTCCTTCAGCCGTCATGTTGTTATGTTCTGCCAGTGGAGGAGTCCAAGGACCTGCATGTCCTCAGTGGAGTGGGAGGGAGAGTTAAAATGTTGAGCCACGGGATGGTTGGGTTGGTTGGTCCGGGCGTCCCAGAGGTGTTCTCTGAAGCGTTCCGCAAGTAAGCGGCCCGTCTCCCCAATATAGAGGAGGTCACATCGGGTGCAGCGGATGCAATAGATGATGTGTGTGCAGGTCCTTGGACTCCTCCACTGGCAGAACATAACAACACGACGGCTGGAGGAGGAGCACCTCATCTTCCGCCTGGGAACCCTCCAACCACAAGGAATGAACTCAGATTTCTCCACTTTCCTCATTTCCCCTCCCCCCACCTTGTCTCAGTCGGTTCCCTCAACTCAGCATCGCCCTCCTAACCTGCAATCTTCTTTCTGACCTCTCCGCCCCCACCCCACTCCGGCCTATCACCCTCACCTTGACCTCCTTCCACCTATCACATCTCCATCGCCCCTCCCCCAAGTCCCTCCTCCCTACCTTTCATCTTAGCCTGCTTGGCACACTCTCCTCATTCCTGATGAAGGGCTTATGCCCGAAACGTCGAATTTCCTATTCCTTGGATGATGCCTAACCTGCTGTGCTTCAACCAGCAACACATTTTCAGCCTCGTTCATGAAGGAGTGGTCATGCCTGACAAATCAGTTAGAATTCTTTGCGAAGGCAACAAGCAGGTAAGACCAAGGAGAACCAGTGGATGTTATCTACCTGGATAAGGACCTTACAGAAGGCTGCTGAGTAAGATAGGGCCCATGGTGTTAGAGCAGGTCAGGCAGCATCCAAGGAGCAGGAGAATCGACATTTCGGGCATGAGTCCTTCTTCAAGAATGAAGAAAGTGTGTCCAGCAGGCTAAGATAAAAGGTAGGGAGGAGATACTTGGGAGAGGGGTGATGGAAATGCGATAGGTGGAAGGAGGTCAAGGTGAGGGTGATAGGCCGGAGTGGGGGTGGAGAGGTCAGGAAGAAGATTGCAGGTTAGCAAGGCGTGTTGCTATGGCCTGGCGATGGAGGAGTCCAAGGACCTGCATGTCCTTGGTGGAGTGGGAGGGGTAATTGAAGTGTTGAGCCATGGGGTGGTTGGAACATGACGGCTGGAGGAAGAGTGCCTCATCTTCCGTCTAGGAACCCTCCAACCACAAGGAATGAACTCAGACTTCTCCAGTTTCCTCATTTCCCCTCCCCCACCTTGTCTCAGTCAAATCCCTTGAACTCAGCACCGCCTTCCTAACCTGCAATCCTCTTCCTGACCTCTCCGCCCCCACCCCACTCCGGCCTATCACCCTCACCTTGACCTCCTTCCACCTATCACATTTCCAATGCCCCTCCCCCAAGTCCCTCCTCCCTACCTTTTATCTTAGCCTGCTGGACACACTTCCCTCATTCCTGAAGAAGGGCTCATGCCTGAAACGTCGACTCTCCTGTTCCTTGGATGCTGCCTGACCTGCTATGCTTTTCCAACAACACATTTTCAGCTCTGATCTCCAGCATCTGCAGTCCTCACTTTCTCCATGGTGTTAGAGGCAAGGTACTAGCATGGATAGAAGATTGGCTGTCTGGCAGAAGGCAGAGAGAGGGAATAAAAGGGTCCTTCTCAGGATGGAAGCCAGTGACGAGTGGTGTTCTGCAAGGGTCAGTGTTGGGACCACAACTTTTCACATTATACATTAATGATCTGGATGAAGGAACTGAGGGAATTCTGGCTAGGTTTGCAGATGATACAAAGGTAGGTAGAGTGACAGGGAAGTGCAGACAGTTTTAAACAGGTTAGTAGAGTGAACAAAGAAGTGGCAGATGAAATACAATATCAGGAAGTGTGAGGTAGGAAGAATTGAGGCATGGACTATTTTTTAAATGGGAAGAAAATTCAGAAAATGAAATACAAGGGGACTTGGTCGTCCTCGTTCAGGATTCTCTTCAGGTAAACTTGTAGTTTGAGTCGGTACTCAGAAGGCAAACACAATGTTGTCATTCATCTTGCGAGCATTAGAATATAAAAGCAGGGATGTACTTCCTGGGCTTTATAAGGCTCTGGTCAGACCATATTTAAATTACTGTGAGCAATTTTGGGCCCCATAACTCAGGAAGGATGTATTGACCCTGGAGCAGGTCCAGAAGAGGTTCACGAGAATCATCTCAGGAACGAAAGGCCTAACACATGAGGAACATTTGAGGACTCTGGGTCTATACTTGATGGAGTTTAGGAGGATGAGGGAGGTATCTGACTGAAACTTACAGAGTACTGAATGTGAAGATGTTTCCATTGGCAGGAGAGACAGGGACCTGAGGGCACAGTCTTAGAGTAAAGGGAAGATATTTTAGAACGAATATAAGGAGAAACTTCTTTAGCCAGAGAGTGGTGAATCTGTGGAATTCACTGCCATGGAAAGCTATGGAGGCCAGGTCATTGCATATATCTAAAACAGACATAGGTAAGTTCTTGTTTGCCAAGGGGATCAAAGGTTACAGAAAGAAAGCAGGAAAATGGGGTTGAAAAACATGTTAGCCATGATCAAATGGCAGAGCACACTCGATGGGCCAAAAGGTCTCATTTCTACTCCTTTGTCTTATGGCCTTATGATTTGTAGGGATATAGGTCAGGAGCAGGTAGGTGGGACTAGATTAGTTTGGTCAGCATGGACTAGTTGGACTAAAGGGTCTGTTTCTGTGCTGTATGACTTATGGCTTTGCCAGTGATGTCCACACCCAGATCAATGAAAGAAAATGTAGCCACAGGGGCTGTTTTTGTTGTACAACAAACCAATCCATTAGACGTGAACACAAGATGACATATCTGTATTGTACAACAAGTGTAATAGGGAACCAACTGGTATATTTGGAAATGGAAATGGGGTTTAATTTCCTGCCCTTTTCCCTTCTTTTTATCCTGCTATGCTGCAGTCACAGTACATTGGGCAGTTTGGAGAAAAGGTAAATGATTTCAGTCTGATGATTTCACGAGCATATCTTGAGATTGTACCTACTTCTTCCCTATCTGCTTGCTCGGGCCCAACCACCCCAATTCCCAAATCTGAACACTGCGCCACAACAGTGCCAACTCTGGCATTCATTTCTGCCAATAAGGATATCGAGCACAAAACAGTACAGGCTCTTCAGCCCTCAATGTGCCAACCTTTTATCGTACTCTAAGATCAAGCTAATCTCCACACAGACAGTTGACAAAGGCCAAAATTGAACCTGTGACCCTGGTGCTAGGAGGCAGCAGTGCTAACCACTTAGCCATGGTGCAATATCGCTTTAACTCTCTTGTCCAGTTCACCTTCCATTCCCTTGCCAGTCAAGAATCTCAGCTTTCAGAGTATTCAATGGACCTCCCTCTACAATTCTCTGGAGGGGAGAATTCCACAGGTTCTTAAGTGGGAAATTCTTGCTTAAGAGTGTCCCCTAATTCTAAACACCCCCTTGAGCGGGAACATTCTCTCTGCCTCCAGCCTGCCCAGATCTCTCAGGCTCTAAGATATACGGATTTGAAATTGTCACGAAGTTATGTTCAAGGTTCTGTCAAATTTCATTAAATCTCACCCAAATGTTAAAATGACCATAACTAATAATCGATGAGAAAGGTTCTGAACTCAACCCAAGCTTTCATTTTGTAGCATGAGATTTAAAGTGTCAGTTTGTTCATCCATCATTAATGCACACTGGGGACAAGTGCAGGAGTCTTCAATGAAGAGTTTTAATTTTTAATGTGATTTTAACTGATGTTATAAAAACATCTTATAAATTTAGAAAATTGGACGTCAGTGAAGATAAATATTTTAATATTGCTCAAAAAAAAGGCTGAGGAACGAGTGGAGCAATGACCTTATTTTCCACTGAGACTGAAAATCTGGATGTAATTTGAAGAAAACCTGCGAGGAAATTTGAGTGCAGGAAGCATTTATTTGAGGTGGGTAATTTTGGGGACAACACATCTTTGTGGATGGAGATGTGTTCTGGGAGGTGAATCGATAGTTGGAGACAGAAGATGGAGGGGATTTGGACCTGTCTCTGTGGATGCAAATACCAGTCTGGCTCAGGTAGCTATATGATCCCTTCCCATCTCTTTCTCACACACACACACACACACACACACACACACACACACACACACACACACACACACACACACACACACACACACACACACACACACACACACACACTTGTATGGTGCTTTTAGAGTAGTAAAATGGCCCCAAATGCTTCAGCAAAGTATTGTCAGATGAAATTCAATGTGAAGCTGTATTAATGTCATGTGATAAAAACACAGAGGGGATGTGATGAAAGCCAACACCAAAATATCAAGAATATACCCATTGGGAAACAGTTAAATCATGGGCTTCCTATTCTCTTCAAAAGAAAATGTTAAGGAGCTAGCCTAACATAAAATTATTCAAGGTTTCAAAAAATCAATTGCTACATTTGAAATATAGAACTGTACAGTTCAGGAACAGGCTCTTCATCCCACCCATGATGCCAAACTAATTCCAGCTGCCTGCACAAGATTCATATCCCTCTGTTCCCTGCCTGTTCATGTATCTGTCTAAATGCCTCTTACACTTTGCTAATGTGTCTGATTTTACCATCTCCCAGGCAGCACTTTCCAGGCACCTACCACCCTCTTTGTAAAAGAGTTTCCGTGCACATCTTTTCTCTCTCATCTTAAATCTATGCCCAGTAGTATTTGACATTTTCACCCTGGTTAAAATATTTCAACTATCTACCCTATCCATGTCCCTCATAATTTTATATATACTTTGTTCAGGTTGTCCCACAGCCTCCGCTGCTCTACCGAAAACCATCCAACTGATTGTTATTTGTGTGGGTGTGTTCTAGACCCCAGGTCCTACAAAGTAGGGCCTCCCTCCCACCCTCCTCCTCTAACCTAAATTAAAAGTCCACAGACTTGCCCCAAAAAGAGGGTCCTAGGAAGTTCCTGTGGATTGAAGAGTGAGGCTTTAGCTCAGGAGTCTTTGACAAGGAGGTTGAGTGAAGTGATTACGCCACAGTTGAAGAGGGTGAAGACATGACTGCCAAGCTGGTTCAGTGTGCTACATGCTTGATGTGGGAGGTCAACGACTCTGGTGTGTCTAGCTCGTAAAAGTGTGGAAAGTGTGTGCACGTTCAGCTACTGACAGAGCATATTGCAGCACTGATGAAAGAACTCGAGGAGCTTAGGCTCATCCGAGAGAACAAGATCTTTCTGGACAAGACCTTCAGTGAGGTGATTACACCGGCCATACCAAAAAAGAGCAGAAGAGAGCAGACGATGAGGAAGGCAGAGAGGAGACAGGTGCAAGAGACCCTCGGGGAAGTACCTGTCAGGAACAAGTTGAATCTTTTGGAAACAGTAGAAACAGATGACATTGCCAGTCCACGAGGTGGCCAGGTCTGTCAATCAAAAGTTGGTGTGGAGGCAGTGTGGAAGAGTCGGACATCACACAGAGCCGTGGGAATAGGGGACTCTATAGTGAGAGGAACTGACCGGGGTGTTTGTGGCAGCAGGCGGGACTTAAGGACGGTGTGTTGTCTTCCTGATGCCAGGGTTAAAGACATCACAGACAGAGTGCAGGAAATCCTCGAGGACGAAGGTGGTGGTAGATGTCGGCACAAATAATGTCGGGAAGAAGAGGAGGAACATAGTACAGCGGGACTTCGGAGAACTAGGCAGAAGGCTGAAAAGCAGGATGTCCAGAGTGGTTATCTCTGGTTTGCTTCCAGTTCCTCAGGCTAGTGAAACCAGAAACAGGGAGATAATGGACTTGAACGTGTGGATGGGGAACTGGTGCAGGAAGCAAGGATTTAAATTCTTGGATCACTGGGGTGTGGTTTGTGGTAAGCATAAATTATACAAGAGAGATGGTTTGCACCTTATTAGGTTAGGGACCAGCATTCTGGCAGGCAGGTTTGCTACTGTAACACAGCTGCGTTGAAGCTAAGTAACGGGGGGGAGGGACAAACTGGATGTTTAAGAAGGAAATTGGAGGGAAAGTTAGAACAAGGGACGTCAAGAAAGACAACTGTATCAATGAGGCAGAAAACTCAGAAAGGGATCATGCTGTAAGGTTCAGTGAAATAGGAGTTGATGGGAAGGGTGAGGGCAGTAACAAATTAAAAATACTATACATGAATGCACGAAGCATTAGAAATAAGATGGATGAGCTGGAGGCTCTTTTGGAAATAGGCAGATACGATATTGTGGGGATAACTGAGAAGTAGCTTCAAGTGGACAGGGCCTGGGAAATAAATATTCAAGGTTACACGTGCTATTGTAAGGACAGACTGACGAGCAGGGGGGGTGGGGTGGCCATGTTGGTAAGGGATGATATTCAGTCCCTTGCGCAGAGAGACATAGAATCAGGGGATGTAGAGTCAGTATGGATAGAGCTGAGAAACTCTCAGGGTAAAAAGACCCTCTTGGGAGTTATCTACAGGCCCCCAAACAATAGTCTGGATGTCGGATGTAAGTTGAATCAGGAGCTGAAATTGGCCTGTCGCAAAGATGTTACTACAGTTGTTATGGGGGATTTCAACTTGCAGGTAGACTGGGAGAATCAGGATAGTATTGGACTTCAAGAAAGAGATTTTGTGGAGTGCCTCAGAGATGGATTCTTAGATCAGCTGGTGCTGGCGCCTACCAGGGAGAAGGCAATTCTGGATCTGGTATTGTGGAACGAACCAGAATTGATCAGGGACCTCAAAGTGAAGGAGCCATTGGGAAGTAGTGACCATAATACAATAATCTTCCATCTGCAATTTGAGAGGGAGGGGTACAATCGGAAGTGGCAATATTTCTGTTGAATAAAGGGAACTATGGAGCTATGAGGGAGGAGCTGGCCAAAGTTCAATGGTGCAATACCTTAGCAGGGATGACAGTGGAGGAACAATGGCGGATATTTTGGTGTATAATGCAGAAGATGCAGGATCAGTTCATTCCAAAAAGGAAGAAAAATCCTATGAGGAGGCAGGGGTGGCCGTGGCTGACAAGGGAAGTTAAGGAACATATAAAGTTAAAAGAGAAAAAGTATAACATAGCAAAGATAAGTGGGAAAATGGAGGACTGGGAAACTTTTAAAGAACAACAGAGGATTACTAAGAAGGAAATACGCAGAGAAAAAATGAGGTACAAAGGTAAACTGACCAAAGATATAAAGGAGGATAGTAAAAGCTTTTTTAGGTGTGTGAAAGGCAAAAAAATGGTTAAGACTAAAATTGGGCCCTTTGAAGACAGAAACAGGGGAATATATTACGGGGAACAAAGAAATGGCAGAAGAATTGAATTGGTACTTCAGATCTGTGTTCACTGGGGAAGACACAAGCAATCTCCCTGAGGTAACAGTGGCTGAAGGACCTGAACTTAAGGGAATTTATATTTGCCAGGAATTGGTGTTGGAGAGACTGTTAGGTCTGAAGGTTGATAAGTCCCCGGGGCATGATGGTCTACATCCCAGGGTACTGAAGGGGGTGGCTCGAGAAATCGTGGATGCGTTGGTGATTATTTTCCAGTTTTCGATAGATTCAGGATCAGTTCCCGCGGATTGGAGGGTGGCTAATGTTATACCACTTTTTAAGAAAGGTGGGAGAGAGAAAGCAGGAAATTATATACCTGTTAGTCTGACCTGCATGGTGGGAAAGATGCTGGAGTCTATTATAAAGGATGAAATTACGACACATCTGGATAGTAGTAACAGGATAGGTCAGAGTCAGCGTGGATTTATGAAGGGGGAATCATGCTTGACTAATCTTCTGGAATTTTTTGAGGATGTAACTCTGAAGATGCTCAAGGGAGATCCATTAGATGTAGTGTACCTGGACTTTAAGAACGCTTTTGATAAATTACCACATAGGAGGTTAGTGAGCAAAATTAGGGCAAATGGTATTGGGGACAATGTACTAACTTGGATTGAAAGTTGATTGGCTGATAGGAAACAAAGAGTAGTGATAAACTGCTCCATTTCGGAATGGCGGGCAGTGACCAGTGGAGTACTGCAGGGATCAGTGCTGACCGCATCTTTTTTACAATATATATTAATGATATAGAAGATGGTACTAGTAATAACATTAGCAAATTTGCTGATGATACTAAGCTGGGTGGCAGGGTGAAATGTGATGAGGACGTTAGGAGATTACAGGGTGATCTGGACAGGTTAGGTGAGTGGCAGATGCATGGCAGATGCAGTTTAATGTGGATAAATGCATGGTTATCCACTTTGGTGGCAAGAACAGGAAGGCAGATTACTACCTAAATAGAATCAATTTAGGTAAAGGGGCAGTACAGAGAGATCTGGGTGTTCTTGTACACCAGTCAATGAAGGTAAGCATGCAGGTACAGCAGGTAGTGAAGAAGGCTAATAGCATGCTGGCCTTCATAACAAGAGGGATTGATTATAGAAGCAAAGAGTTCTTCTGCAGCTGTACAGAACCCTGATGAGACCACACCTGGAGTATTGTGTGCAGTTCTGTGGAAAGACATTCTGGCTATTGAGGGAGTGCAGCATAGGTTCGCGAGGTCAATTCCTGGAATAGCGGGACTACCTTACACTGAAAGACTGGAGCGACTGGGATTGTATTTAGAAGACTGAGAGGGGATCTGATTGAGCCATATAAGGTTATTAAAGGATTGGACACTCTGGAGGCAGGAAACGTTTCCACTGATGGGTGAGTGCCGAACCAGAGGACACAGCTTAAAAATACAGGGTAGACCATTTAGGACAGAAATGAGGAGAAACTTCTTCACCCAGAGAGTGGTGGCTGTGTGGAATGCTCTGCCCCAGAGGGCAATGGAGACCCAGTCTCTGGATTCATTTAAGAAAGAGTTGGATAGAGCTCTCAAGAATCGTGGAATCAAGGATTATGGAGATAAGGCAGGAACAGGATACTGATTAAGGATGATCAGCCATGATCATATTGAATGGTGGTGCAGACTCGAAGGGCAGAATGGCCTACTCCTGCACCTATTGTCTATTGTCTGTTGTCCAACTTTCCTTATCGCTAATACACTCCAACATTGGCAACATCTTGGTAAACCACTTTTGCACCCTCTCCAGAGTCTTCACATCCTTCCTATAGTGTGTTGACCAGAACTGAACACAATGCTCCAAATGTGGCATGACTAAAGTTGTATACAGCTGCAACATGACTTGCCAACTTTTATATTCAGTGCCCTGACCGATTAAGGTAAGCATGTCGTGTGCCTTCTTTACCACCTTCTCCATTTGTATTGCCACTTTCAGAGAGCTATGGACTTACACCCTAAGATCTCTCTGTATATCAATGCTCCGAAGGGGCCAGTCATTTACTGTATACTTTTCTCTTGCATTTGACCTCCTCCAATGCTTCACTTGCCATGTCTCTGCCTAACTTTCCAACTAATCTATAACCTGTTGTATCTTTTCATAACCTTCCTCATTATCCAAAAATCCAACAAATCCATTTGCAAACTGACCAATCAGACCTCCTACATTTCATCCAAATCATTTGTATGAAAAAGCAAACAACACTGATCTTTGAGGAACACCACTGGTCACAGACCTCTAGTCAGAAAAAAAACCCTTCACAATTACCATCTGTCTTCTATGACCAAGCTAATTTAGCATCCACTTTCCAACTCACCATGGATTCCATGTGATTTCATTTTCTGGACCAGCCTGCCATGGGGGACATTATCAAATGCTTTAATAAAGTCCATGCAGACAATATCTATTGCCCTACTGTTATTTATCATTTCTGTCAGTTCCTCAAAGACTGAATCAAGTTTTTGAGACTAAACCACTACCTCATAAAGTCATGCTGACTATCCCTAATAAATTCATTATTTTCCAATTGCAAGTAAATCTTGTCCCCAAGAATCTTCCCCAATAATTTCCCAACCACTGTTGTAAGGCAGACTAGCCTATAATTTCCTGAATTAATCCTATTACCCCTCCTAATCAAAGGAACAACATTGGTTATTCTCCAGTCTTCTGGGATCTCGCCTGTGCAGAAGAGGAGACTAAGATCTCTGAGAAGGCTCTCGTAGTCTTCTCCCTTGCTTCCTTCAGTATCCTGGAATAGATCTCATCAGGCCCTGGGGACTTATCTACTCTAATATTTTGCAAGACACCTAGTACTTCCTCCTTCTTAACATCAATATGACCCAGCCTATCAATGTACCCCTTCCTAATGTTACCATAATCCATGTCCTTCTCCTTGGTGAATACCAATGTTAAGTATTCATTGAGAACCTCACACACTTCCTCTGGCTCCATGCATAAGTTCCCTTCTTTGTCCTTGAGTGGACCTACACTTGCTCTAGTTACTCTCTTGATTCAAATGTAGATATAAAATGTCTTGGGATTCCCCTTATCTGACATACCAAGGACATTTTATGGCCCCTTCCAGCCCTCCTAGTTTTTTGCTTGTTACTTTCTGATTTCTTTATGTTTTTAAAGGCTCCAGTTTGATTTCAAATTCCTAAATCTTACATAACCTTCCTTTTTAGTTTGAACTAAACTTTCAATATCACTTGTCATTCAAGGTTGCCAAATCTTGCCATCCTTACCTTTCATCCTGATAGAAACATGTTGTTCCTAAACTCTGATCAACTGACTTTTCAAAGGCTCCTACATGTTAGATGTAGATTTACCCTCAAACAGCTGCCCCCCAATCTAATTTCTCCAGTTCCTATCTAATACTGTTGTAATTAGTTTTCCCCAATTTAATACTTTCCCCCAAGTACCAATGGGCTGAGGAGTGGCAGATGGAGTTTAATTTAGGTAAATGTGAGGTGCTGCATTTTGGAAAACGCAAATCCTAGCAGGTCTTATACACTTAATGGTAAGGTCCTAGGGAGTGTTGCTGAACAAAAAAACCTTGGAGTGCAAGTTCATAGCTCCTTGAAAGTAAAATTGCAGGTAGACAGGATAGTGAAGAAAACGTTGGGTATGCTTTCCTTTATTGGTCAGAATATTGAGTACAGGAGTTGGGAGGTCATGTTACAGCTGTATAGGACATCAGTTAGGCCAGGCCACTTTTGGAATATTGTATGTAAATCTGGTCTCCTTCCTATTGGAAAGATATTGTGAAACTAGAAGGGTCCAGAAAAGATTTACAAGGATGTTGCCGTGGTTGGAGGATTCGAGCTATCAGAAGAGGTTGAAAAGGGTAAGGCGATTTTCCCTAGAGCATTGGAGGCTGAGAAGTGACCTTATAGAGGATTATAAAATCATGAGGGGCATGGATAGGGTGAATAGATAAGGTCTTTTCCCTGGGGTGGGAAAGTCCAGAGCTGGAGGGCATAGGTTTAGGGTGAAAGGGGAAAGATATGAAAAAGTCATAAGGGGCAACTATTTCACACAGAGGGTGGTACATGTATGGAATGAGCTGCCAGAGGAAGTGATGGAGGCTGGTACAATTGCAACATTTAAAAGACATCTGGATGGATATAAATAGGAAGAGTTTGGAGGAATATGGGCTGGGTGCGGGCAGGTGGGACTAGATTGGGTTGGAATATCTGGTTGGCGTGGACGAGTTGAACTGAAGGGTCTGTTTCCATGCTGTACATCTCTATGACTCTGTCTATGACCAGTCTAAACTTTATCTATAACGATCTTAAAATTTACAAAGTTATAAATCACTGTTCCCAAAATGCTCCCTGAAACTTTGATCACCTGACCAGACTCATTCACCAATAGAAGGTCTAGTAGACCCTCTTCCCAAGTTGGGCGACCTACATATTTCAAGAAACTCTCCTGGATGCACCGAATAAATTCGGTCCCAATAGAGCCCTTGTTACGAAAGGTGTCCAGTCAATACTGGGGAAGTTAAAATCACCCACTACAACAACGTTGTTGTTTTTACATCTTTCCATGATCTGCTTGCATACCTGTTCCTCTATCTCTTGCTGGCTACTGAGAAGCCCAAAGTGTAATCCTATAATAGTGACTGGACATTTTTTTATTCCTGAGTTCTACCCATATGGCCTTGCTGAATGAGCCTTCCAAAATGTCCTGTCTTAGTGCAGCTGTGACATTCTCCTTGATCAGTAGTACAACTCCCCCACCCCTTTTACATCCCTCCCGAGCCCGCCTGAAACAACTAAATCCTGCAGCATTCAGTTACGTCTCTGAACCAAAGCTCTCTAATGGCTATCGACTCATAGTTCTGTCTGCTAATCCAGGCTTTAAGTTCCTCTGCCTTACCTGTTATACGATTTGCATTAAAATGAGTACACTCCAGACTGCCAGTCCCACCAAGTTCATCAAGCTGGTCCTGCCTGTTCTTCTGACTAGACTTACTTGACGTAACATTAACCTTCCCCTCCCTTCCTGCTCTGCTTCCCACCTCCTTGCCACATGAATTTAAACCCTTCTGAATGGCACTAGCAAACTTTCCTCCAGTTTAGGTGTAATCTGCCTTTCTTGTACAGGTGTCTCCTGCCCTGGAAGAGATCCCAGTTATCCAGATATGTGAATTCCTCCCTTTTACACCAGCTCTCTAGCCACGCAACCAACAGGAATATCTTCATATCTTCACTCACACGTGGACCAGGGAATATCACCAAGTTAGGAGAAAATGAGGACTGCAGTTGCTGGAGATCAGAGCCGAGAGTGTGGTGCTGGCAAAGCACAGCAGGCCAGGCAGCATCCGAGGAGCAGGAGAATCAATGTTTCCGGCATAAGCCCTTCATCAGGAATGCCCAGATAGAGAAAGAAAATTTGGCGGTCATATTTGGAGTCTGGAAGTTTCACAAATACCTGAGGCATTAGGACCAATATGGACCACAGCCTCTGGCTGCTCGCCCTCCCCCTTGCAAATTTCCTGCTCAGAGACATCATTGACCCTGGCATCAGGGAAGCAACACACCATCCTGGAGTCTCACTGGTGGTCACAAAAACCTTTTTGTGCCTCTGACCATAGGGTCCCCTGTCACTACCACTCACCTACACTTGGATCCCCCATGCTGTATAACAGTGCCAGTCATTGTGGCACTGATCTAGCTGTTGTTGCTGTTTTACGCTGAGAGGGCATCCACCACCAAACAGTTTCCAAACTGATATCCCTGTTTAAGAGGGGAATGGGCAGAAGGTATCCTTGCACTATATGCCATGTTAACTTGTCTTCCTGGTGGTCATCCAACTCTTCTCTTCTTTTGCGATGTGCCCAGCTCACTAAATGTGCTTTCCATGATGTCCTCTCCCTCATAGATAGAGTCATAGAGATGTACAGGACAGCACAGAAACAGACCCTTCGGTCCAACTCGTCCATGCCGGCCAGATATACTTGATAAATCCAATCCCATTTGTCAGCATTTGGCCCATACCCGTCTGAATCCTTCCTCTTCATGTACCCATCCAGATGCCTTTTAAATGTTGTAATTGTACCAGTGTCACCCACTTCCTCTGGCAGCTGTACACACACTGCCCTCTGCGTGAAAATGTTGCCCCTTAGGTGCCTTTTATATCTTGCCCCTCTCACCTTTAACTTATGCCCCTCTAGTTCTGGACTTCCTCAGCCCAGGGAAAAGACCTTGTCTATTTACCCTATCCATGCCCCTCATGATTTTATAACCCTGCTCCGGAAGGAGTACATCTGCAGTTCCAGCCACCCCAGGCAACAAATCAGGAGTTGTAACTGACTCCACTTCTTGTGTATGTGGTCACTACTTGCTCTCTATTCTTAACCAGAAACCACAAAAAAAAAGCACTTTATATGCTCTCTCTCTTCCTGCAGGTAACACTTACTCAGACTCTTGACCTGGTTCCTGAGCAGCCAATCCTTCATCACATTTTCAGCCTTGATGTCACTTCTGGGGCTCCATTAAAAGTTCCCGCTCTGCTACTATCTTGACCTCAGTCCCCATCTGACTGACCACGATCCTCCAGAACCTCCCGCTGCTGTTTATTGCAGGGTTCACTCCATTTTGCTCCCACTCTGCTCCTGTCACCACTCTGAGTGACCTCTGAGTGAATTCTATTGTGTCTCGATGAGACTGTTCGCAGTTTTGGCTTCTTTATCATAGAATTACTGAATTGGTACACTACAGAAGGAGGCCACTTGGCCCATTGTGCCTGGGCTTGATCTGAGGATATTCTGGCTTTGGAGGGAGTACACTGAAACTTTACCAGGCTGATTCCTGGAATGGAGAAAGAATGGATTGCAGATGCTGGAGATCAGAGTCAAAAATATGGTGCTGGAAAAGCACAGCAGGTCAGGCAGTATCCGAGGAGCATTAGCCGATGATTTTCCAGCACCATACTTTCAACTCTGATTCCTGGGATGGCAAAAACTGACATACGAAGGGAGACTGGATTGGTTAGGATTGTATTGACTGGAGTTTAGAAGGAGGGGATAAAAACCTAAGTTTGGATAAACTCAAGAAGGATGTTCCCAGTGATCGGAATGTCCTGAATTGGGAATCGCAGCCTAAAGGATACAAATTAGGCCAGTTACGACTGAGATAAGGGGACATTTCTTCACCCAGGGAGTGGTGAGTCTGTGGAATTCTCTACCACAGAAAGCTGTTGAAACCAAGCATTGAACGTTTTCAAGAGGGTATTAGATGTAATTCTTAGGGCTAAAGAGGTCGAAGGGAATGGGGAGAAAGTAGGAACAGGGTGCTGAGGTAGATGATCAGCTATGATTCTGTTTAATGACAGAGCAGGCTCAAAGGGCTAAATGACTTATTCCTTTTTTTTATTGCTTTTTTTCGATAACTGTTTTAAAAAGTCCAGTGTTCCAACCTGCAAGGAACAGCAAGACACCAAGAATCATAGAATCCCTACAGTGTGGAAACAGGCCCTTTGACCCAACAAATCCATGCTGACCCTCCAAAGAGTAACCCATAAAGACCTACTTCCCTACATTTACCCCTGACTAATGCACCTAGCCGACACATCCCTGAACACTCTGGGCAATTTAGCGTGGCCAATTCACCTAAGCTGCACATATTTGGATTGTGGGAGGAGGTCCACACAGAGAATGTGCAAACTCTATACAGTCAGTTGCCTGAGGCTGGAATCAAAGCCAAGTCCCTGGCGCTGTGTCACCATTCATCCCTTTGAGCGTGCTCTCTCATTAAAGAGAATCATAGCTGATCATCTACCTCAGCACCATGTTCCCACTTTCTCCCCATTCCCTTTGATCCCTTTAGCCCTAAGAATTACATCTAACACCCTCTTGAAAACATTCAATACTTGGTCTCAACAGCTTTCTGCGGTGGAGAATTCCACAGTCTCACCACTCTTTGGGTGAAGAAATGTCCACTCATCTCAATCCTAACTGGTCCGATTTGTATCCTTTAGACTGTGGATCCCAGTTCAGGACACTCCAGTGAGAATTTTGAAAAGCTATTTTTCCAGAGAGTGGTCGGCCTTTGGAACTTGGTGCCATAGGGAGGAGTCATGGTGAATTGTTATGAACTGTGTTAAAGGACAAATGAGCTACAGGGTGACAGGAATAGAGGATTATCCACGTATAAAAGAAAAGGGAAGAAGCTCAAGCAGAGCTTAAATACAGCATGGTTTTATTGGGCTGAATAGCTTGTCTCTGTGGTTTACACCAGATATTATTGGATGTAAAATGCATTAGGACTATGGACCATAAGACTAAGCAAACATATACTGTGACAAGACTTTGCTTTTAAAAGCCATGTTCTCTCATTGTTTCTCTTGCTGAGGGCTGGTGTCACAGTGGAGTCTGAATGTCTCCTTCAGACAGGCAGTTGGCAAACAGCTTTTGAGTTCTTCCAGGCTGTTTTGTTTTAAAGGACTCAAAAGAATCATGAGTGGGCTGTGTCAGAGCTCACAGAGATCTAGAAGGTTTTTAATTTCGCTTTCAGTTAGTTGAGAAGGTTTCTGCTGGCTGCTGAGCTAAAAGCTTGAGTTTGCTGCTGCTAGAGTCAAGTCTTAGACAGCAAGGCATCCCCTTAAAAATTAAAAAGGAGCAGATTGTTTCCTTCTTCTGGAGAGACACAGTACATGAGAATCAAACTGTTCTACTGAATTGCATTTTTGCCAAAGGGTGTGTTTATGGAATGCTGCCTGTATTGGAACAGTTGATGATTAGTGGTTAAATAATACGTTGTCTTGTTAAGTATTTTAATAGAGTTAAAGTTACGTCAAAACTATGTTTTTGTATTTTAACTGTGTTGTAAGAATTAAGTGTGTTTTAATTAAATCCGAGTGGTGGACCATTCAAATCACACCTGAAACACGGCACTATACATTTGCCTTTCAATATATAAATCTAGACTATCTCCTTACAATACGTCAGGGATTGGAAAGGAGGTATCTGGTGTCATCAATAACAGTACGTTTTCAGGAATATCTAAAAGGTGGAAGGAAAGATGAAGAAGTGGGAAGAGGGGTATCTCCAGAATTTAGGACCTCAGCAGTTAAAATCCTGTTTGTTAATGGTAGAACAACGTGACTAGGACTAGCGCGTCATACAAAAAAAAGATGGTTTTGAAGCAATTTCAAAGATAGGGGCAAGGCTGTGAATAAGGATGAGAATTTTAAAGCTGAGGTATCACTTGACCGGTTACCAATGTAGGTCAGCGCACACAGGGGGCTGGGATGAAGTGCTTACAGCCTTGACAGCAAACAACTTAAAATGCACTCCTTTGAGAAAGAAATTCCTCTCTCAGCTCATGAAGCACTTCCCCATCGATTAACAACAAGACTCCCTCAATCTCTGAGTTGTTGTACACTGACAGGGTGCAATGAGTAGATACAGATTCACAGCACTGTGTAGATAAAAAAATTGTGACCTTATCTGGACAAACCCTTATGCTAGCAATTGAATCAATAAATCACTGGTTCACAGTTTGACGAATAGAGCGACAGGGGTATTTGTAGATTCTATTGCTAAGTGGATATTGTGTGTGACTTTTCTCAACTTTATTTGATCCCCAATTAAGGAGAGAGTTATCTTATCACAGCTGCTGTATTAACTGTGTGCAGTGAATGGGTTAAGTTCATTCCGGGGCAGTGGTTTTTCTGATGAGTTCAACACCAGTGCCTTTCTAGTTTCCTTTTGGCTGAGGTCAAGACAGCAAAGTTAAAAATCACGCAACACCAGGTTATAGTCCAACAGGTTTATTTGGAAGCACTAGCTTTCAGAGGCTGCGCCTTCATCAGGTGGTAGTCAAGATAGCAGACAGTGTAAATGGAAGCAGAAAGCTGTGAACTGAACCAAGCACTGGCAGACTTACAGAATCCACCGAACTGTGCACTGTTGCAATTTAGAAACAGACAGATATCGCTCAACACTTTGAACCTGCTCCTTCATTGAATGCGATCAGTGGAGAAAAATATTAGCCATGCCCTGGGAATTGGAACCCATTGCCATTATCCTTACCCACTGTCTCCAACAGTTTCTGACCCATGTTGCAATTTTGGGTGGCACAGTGGCTCAGTGGTTAGCATTGCTGCCTCAGCGCCAGGGACTCATGTTTGATTCCCCCCTCGGGCAACTGTCTGTGCAGAGTTTGCACATTCTCTGCGTGTCTGCATGGGCTTCCTCCCGCAGTCCAAACATGCAGGATGGGTGGACTGGCCATGATAAATTGCCCCATAGTGTCCAGGGATGTGCAGGCTGGTTGGGTTGAGTATGGTAAATGTGTAGTTATGGGGATAGGTTGAGGTGCAGACTTGATGGGTTGAATGACCTCAATCTGCACTGTGGGGATTCTATGAACATTGTTTCCAATTTTCATTTTTTTCAGTGTTTTTTTTTCTTACATGGCAAGTGGGAATCCAGATGAATAATGTTTATTGATGTTCTGTCGTTTACTGTGTTTGTTACAGTTTTTACAATCCAAAGCTACTTAGTGGAACGTGAAACTCCGTGCCATTGCCTTGATAGTATATTTGTTTCTAAGATATGGCACTACATATATCTGCTGTTCCACCTCCTAGCCCTCAGTATTCCAGCAATCGCTATTTATACATTTTTGCTAAACAATTGCACTAAATTAAACAAGGGAAGTCAAAGAAGACAGTCTCTTAAAGGTGCACAACATTGAAAGACAAAACTTTCTAAGAAACCGATAAAATGTAATGAATGTGCTATTTGGAAGGGGAGATAACGCCACTGGTCATGGTCATTAGTTGGACAACACATGCTTCCTATTCAAGGATACCAACGGTGCTCAAACACCACCATGACAGAGAGGCAGACAGGGTTGAGAGTGTGTTGCTGGAAAAGCACAGCCGGTCAGGTAGCATCCGAGGAGCAGGGCAATCGGTGTTTCGGGCTGGACCCCTTCATCAGGAATGAGGCTGGGAGCCTCAGGGGTTGGAGAGATAAATGGGAGGGGGGGTGGGGCTGGGGAGAAGGAAGCTGAGAGTACAATATGTGGATGGAGGTGGGGGTAAAGGTGATAGGTCAGAGAGGAGGGTTGAGCAGATAGGTGGGAAGGAAGATTGACAGGTGGGACAGGTCATGAGGATGGGGCTGAGCTGGAAGGTTGGAACTGGGGTAAGGTGGGGGGAGGAGAAATGAGGAAACTGGTGAAGTCCACATTGATGCCCTGGGGTTGAAGGGTCCCAAGGTGGAATATAATGTGTTCTTTCTCCAGGTGTCGAGTGGTGAGGGAGCAGCGGTGGAGGAGGCCCAGGACTTGTATGTCCTCGGCAGAGTGGGAGGGGGAGTTGAAATGTTCAGCCACGGGATGGTGGGATTGATTGGTGCAGGTGTCCTGAAGATGTTCTCTAAAGGTTCAGTCTCCCCAGTGTAGAGGAGTCTACATCGAGAGCAACAATAAATGACATGGGTGGAAGTGCAGGTGAAACTTTGATACATGTGGAAGGCTCCTTTGGGGCCTTGGATGGAGGTGAGGGGGGAGGTGTGGGCATGGGTTTTACAATTCCTGGGGTGACAAGAGACGGTGCTGCAAGGAGAGTGGGTTTTTGATGGGGTGTGCATCTGACCAGGTAGCTATGGAGGGAACAGTCTTTGTGGAAAGCGGATAGGGATAGAGAGGGAAATATATCCCTGGTGATGGGGTCCATTTGTAGGTGGCATAAAGGTTGGATTATGATGTGATTTATGCAGAGGTTGGTGGGGTGGAAGGTGAGGACTGGGGGCTTCTGTCTTTGTTGTGGTTGGAGGGGTGGGGTTTGAGGGCGGGGGGGCGGGATGTGGATGAGATGCATTGGACGGCATCTTCAACCATGTGGGATGGAAAATTTTGGTCTTTAAAGAAGGAGGCCATCTGTGGTAGAACTGGTCCTCCTGGGAGCAGATATGGTGAAGGTGGAGGAATTGGGAATACGGGATGGCGCTTTTGCAGGAGGTAGGGTGGGAGGAGGTGTAATCCAGGTAGCTGTGGGTGTTGGTGGGTTTGTAAAAAATGTCAGTGTTGAGTTGGTGCTTGTGGATAGAGATGGAGAGGTCGAGGAAGGGGGTGGAAATGGTCCAGGTGAATTTGAGGTCAGGGTGGAATGTGTTGGTGAAGTTGATGAATTGCTCAACCTACAGTCCAAACATGTGCAGGTTAGGTGAATTGGCCACGCTAAATTGTCCGTAGTGTTAGGTGCAGGGGTAAATGTAGGGGAATGGGTCTGGGTGGGTGTGCTTCGGCAGGTCAGTGTGGACTTGTTGGGCTGAAGGGCCTGTTTCCACACTGTAAGTAATCTAACCTAATCTAATCTAATCCTCTCGGGAGTGCGAGGTGGTGCTGATGCAGTCATCAACGTAGCAGAAGGAAGAGTTGGGGAGTGGTGCCGGTGTAACCCCGAAAGATGGACTGCTCTATGTAGCCGACAAAGAGACAGGCATAGATGGGGCTCATGCGGGTGCCCATGGCTACCCCTTTCATCTGGAGGAAGTGGAAGGATTGGAAGGAAAAATTGTTGAGGTTTGAGGCTTTGTCCTAGAGAGGCAGACAGTTGGGTCAAATCCTCACGGCCCACAGCCAGAACCTGTTAGTGAGCACTTTGGCCAGTTCCTCTGGTCCACCCACTTTCCCTCCATATGCAAGGCACTAGTCAGACCACAACTGGAATACTGTGAACAGTTTTGGGTCCTTTATCCATGGAAATATATACTGGCATTGGAAGCAGTCTAGAGAAGGTGGGACCGTCTTATGAGGTGAGGTTGAGTACTCATTGGAGTATTGAAGAATGGGAGGTGACCTTCCGGAAACAAAAGATTCTTTGGGGATATGATGGGGTGGATGTGAAGGGGCTGTTTCCCCTTCTACGAGACTGGAGGGCATTATCTCAATATAAAGGACTTTTCAAGGCTGCAGTTCAGTTCTAAAGGAGGGTCACTTCGTCCAAGATGTTAACTCTGCTTTCTCTTCACAGATGCTGCCAGACCTGCTGAATGTTTCCAGCAATGTCTGTTTTTGTTGCAGAAAATACAGACCTGGTATTCCAAGAATCGTCTTAATGGTCTGTGGCATTATATAGCTTCATTCAACATCCTCCATGTCAGTTATACAATGGTAAAAGGAAGAAATCTGATATAGAGCTAGTTGTATAGACTATAAGATGTAAGAGCAAAAGAAGGCCATTCAGCCCACTTCATCTGTTCCACCATTCAATGAGATCATGGTTGATCTGATAATCCTCAATTCTATTTTCCTGCCTTTTCCCCATAACCATTGATTCCCTTCCTATATATCTCAACCTTGAATATACTTACTGACCTAACCTCAACAGCCCTCTGCAGTAAGAAATTCCACAGATTCAGAAGAAATACCACCTCAGCTCTGAGTTAAATGTGCGACCCTTTATTTTGAGATGGAGCCTTCTGGTCCGAGACTCTCTCACAAGTGGAAACAACCTACCCTAAGGATCACGTATGTTTCAATAAGGTGATCTTCCAATCTTTGATACTCCAATGAGTCCTACTCAACCTCTCTTCATAAGACAGTTCCTGCTATCACCCTAGTGAATCTTCTCTAGACTGCTTCCAATGCCAGTATATATTTCCTTAGGTAAAGGGCCACAAACTGTTCACAGACAGTACCTCTGCTGTTTTCCGACTAGTGCCTTGTATAGTTTGAGTGAAACTCCTTACATTTATACTCCATTCCCTTTTGAAATAAAAGTTAATATTCCATTCCCCTGCCCTATTACCCATTAAGCTTGGTTGCCAGCTATTTGTGAATCATGGAGGAAATGAGGACGGCAGATGCCAGAGATTACAGTCGAGAGTGTGGTGCTGGAAAAACACAGCAGGTCGCAGCATCCGAGGAGCAAGAGAATCGACGTTTCAGGCATAAACCCTTCATTTCCTGCTCCTCGGACTGCCTGACCGGCTGTGCTTTTTCAGCACCACGCTTTTCGATTTGTGAATCATGGTCAGGTATTCCCAAATCCCTCAGTTCTATAACTTTCTGCAGTCTTTTTCCACTTAAATAAGTGGGCAGCATGGTTGCAAAGTGGTTAGCACTGCTGCCTCACAGCACCAGAGACCTGGGTTCAATTCCTGCCTCAGGCAACTGGCTGCGTGGAGTTTGCACATTCTCCCTGTGTCTGTGTGGGTTTCCTCCGGGTGCTCCGGTTCCCTTCCACAGTCCAAAAAGTGCAGGATAGGTGAATTGGACCTGCTAAATTGCCCATAGTGTTAGGTGTAGGGGAATGGATCTGGGTGGGTTGCGGGTCGGTGTGGACTATTTGGGCCAAAGGGCCTGTTTCCACACTGTAAGTAATCTAATTTAATAATATTCATTTCCTCTATTCTTCCTGCCAAAGTGCATTACTTCACATTCCACCACATTGTATGCCAAGTTTTGTCCAACCCGATTAATGTATCTATAACGTATCTGTGACTGTTTATGTCATCCTCTTCACTTGCCTGCACACCTATATTCATGCCATTTGGCTGTAATACATTTGTTTCCATCATCTGAGTTATTGACGTATATTGTAAATAATTGTTGCTTCTGCACTGATCCTTGTAGTATTCAACTAGCTATAGGTGGCCATCATGAAAATGTCTACCTTATCCCAAATCCCTATTTATAAGCCAGTCCTCTGTCCAAACTAATATATGACCACAAACACCATGAGGTCTTTTCACATTGATTAATGTCTGATACAAGTTGGAGAATGAGAAAAATTTCTGGCTATAACAGGCTGCTGCTTTTTTGAGGTATTTTAGGTGTGGAGGTGATTTCTTCAAATTCCAGTGAGTGCAGTGCGGTAGATGTGATCTATATGAACTTCAGCAAGGCATTTGAAGAGGTTTCCCCATGGGAGAATAGTCAGCAAGGTTAGATCTCATGGAATACAGGGAAAACTAGCCATTTGGATGCAGAACTGACTCAAAGATAAAAGACAGAGAATGGTGGTGGAGGGTTGTTTTTCAGATTGGGGGCCTGTGTACCACAAGGATCAGTGCTGGGTCCACTATAAATGGATTTGGATGTGATCATAAGAGGTATAGTTCGTAAGTTTGCAGATTACACCAAAATTGGAGGTGTAATGGACAGTGAAGTAGGTTACCTCGGATTACAAGATCTTGATCAGATGGGCCAATGGGCTGAGAAGTGGCAGATGGAGTTTACTTCAGATAAATGGGAGGTGCTGCATTTTGGGAAAGCAAATCTTAGCAGGACTTATAGACTTAATGGTAAGGTCCTGGGGACTGTTGCTGAACAAAGGGACTTTGGAGTTGCTGAACAAAGGACTTCATAGCTCCTTCAAAGTGGAGAAGCAGGTAGACCGGATAGTGAAGAAGGTGTTTGGTATGGTTTCCTTTATTGGTCAGAGTATCGAGTATCGGTGTTGGGAGGTCATGTTGCGGCTGTACAGGACGTTGGTTAGGCCACTGTTGGAATATTGCATGCAGTTCTGGTCTTCTTCCTATCAGAAAGATGTTGTGAAACTTGAAAGAGTTCAGAAAAGATTTACAAAGGTGTTGCCAGGGTTGGAGAATTTGAGCGATAGGGAGAGGTGTAATAGCTGGGGCTATTTTCCCTGGAACCTCACAGGCTGAGGGATAACCTTATAGAGGTTTATAAAATCATGAGGGCCATGGATACGGTAAATAGACAAGGTATTTTCCCTGGAGTGGGGGAGTCCAGAACTAGAGGGCATAGGCTTAGGGTGAGAACAGATAGTTACGAAAGAGACCGAAGGGGCAACTTTTTCATGCAAAGGGTGGTGCGTATGTGGAATGAGTTGCCAGAGGATGTGGTGGAGGCTGGTACGAGTGCAACATTTAAAAGGCATCTGGATGGGTATATGAATAGGAAGGGTTTGGAGGGATATGGACCGGGTGCTGGCAGGTGGGACTAGACTGGGTTGGGATATCTGGTGGCATGGACAAGTTGCACTGAAGGGTCTGCTTCCGTGCTGTACATCTCTATGGCTATGACTCTAAATGCCTTCTGAAAATTGAAAAAATGTTACGTCACTGCTTCCCGTTTGTCTATTGTGTATGTTAGCTCCTCAAAGAATTCTAGTGAACATGTCAGGCAACATTTTCCCATCATGAAGCCATGCTGACTCTGCTTCATCATATTCTGTATTTTGAAGTATGCTACTGTTACATCATTTTAAACTGATTCTAACATGTTCCCAATAACAGATGTTAAACTAGCTGACCTGCAGTAACTTATTTTTTTTTTATCTTCTTCCCTTTCTAAATAAAGGTGTGAAATTGTCAGTTTTCCAATCAACTAGAACTTTTCCAAAATCTAGGGATTCCAAAAATAGTTCATCTTTGTAGCTACTTTCTTTAATATCCTTGGATGCATTTCATCAGGTCCAGGGAATTTATAGTCATTATCCCCAATAGTTCTTCTCATACTTTTTCTCTAGCAACAGTTGTTGTAATTATCCCTCTCTTCCATTGCTCCTTGATTATTTAATATTTTTAAAATGCTGTTATGGTATTCTACCCTGAAGATTGATGCAAAGTATTTCTTCAACTTCTCTGTCATTTCCTAGTCCATCATCATTTCCCCATCCTCACTCTCAGGGACCTCTACTGATTTTAAATTCTCTTTTCCTTTTTATATATTTAAAGAAGCTCCTGCTGTCTGTATTGCTATTTCTTATGTAGCTTAATGCTCAAAGTTTATCTTCTCCCTCTTTTCTTTTGATTGTCTTTTGCTGGTTTTTAATATTTTCCCAATCCTCTGGCCTGCCTCTAATGTTTGCCACATTATATGTTTCTTTTCTTTCAACCTGTTGCTCTCCTTAAGTTCCCAAGTTAATCATAGTTGGTTTTCCCCTTCCCCGGATCCTTCCTCTTCACTAAGATTTTTATTCCTGTGAACTATGAGCTATTTTCAAAATGTCTGCCATTACTCCTCAACCACCTTGTCTTTGCTGCCAAACTCCTTCCCCAATGCATTCCAGCCATCTCTGCCCTCGTTCTTTTGTAATTATCCTTATTTAAGTCTAATTACTTCATGATACAATGTCCTTCTCACATGTGTTCTTAACTGTGGCAATATAATTAACATATTACTCGCAATTACCTCAACAATTCTACCTCAACATTTAGAGTCTTTGTGAATCTGTTTGGTCTGTCTGATCAGCTTAGGTTTGTCCAAATTCTAAGTTACCATTATGAGATTCTACAAATTAAAATCCCCCAAGATGTAATTTCAATCGATGGCATGAAAATTTGGCAGCAAGTTTTTGGATCTAACATTTCAGTTAATAAGCATACTTTGGTCTCACTTTCCATTGTTAATGGGTCCCGTTCAATTGATATACTGCCAGTTACTGAACATGGAAGTAGCATTGACTATCATTGATGCAGTGGTATTGCCCCTATCTTTGGGCCAGGAAGCCCAGGTTCAACTTCCACCTGCTCCAGAGATTTGTCTGAACAGGTTGGTCAGAAATATCTTGACCAGCTTTGCATGGACACCCAGGAACAATCACAAAGAACCACTTAACAAGAGAGACTACTCTTCGAAACAATTACCATTGGGAAGTGCCAAATGCAGTGTTTGGTTGGCAAATGCTACAAGGCTGGCTCGCTCAAGCTTTCACTGGCCATGAGTCAAGAAGGATTTGGCAGCCCAAAAAAAACCTCCACTTAAAATCCCAGTCTGAAGCAGAGAAGGCGAAGAGATTTCATATGTTTCAGACCGACCTGCAGCTTGGAAGAAGACTAGCTTTATGTTTGTACTGACCCTTTGAAAATGCTATGTCTTCCCAGCTGGCTTCTGCCAGGTAAGGGATTCTAGCCTTTCATCATGGGTTTTAAATCCAGACATGACATGATAAAGAAGTGATCACTTAGTTTGAAATACTGGTTCATCCCCAGTTCGGTCTCAGTGTGCAATTTTGGGTATTTTAAAGGGGTTTGAAAATCACAGGATTGCACAATGCAGTTGCACCTAGATAATTCCAGGTACGGCTAACTGTGGCTATGAGGACAGTTTTGAGACACTAGGGTTTTCACTACAGTCGATTCAGTAATGAAGTCTCATCAATGTTTCATGCATTTTTAAATTGTATTGTCCAGGAGGAAGCTATTTAAGCCAATCCAATCTCTGCCAATTTCTTGAAAGATACTCCCATTCCCAAAGCCTTATAATAATTTTTTTCTCTTTTTACATACATTTTCAATTCTCTTTTAAAAGTTATGATTGAATCGCCAGCCACAGCCTCACCAGAGAGTCCATTCCAGATCATAACCATTCAATTGCAAAAAAAATACAGTAAAGAAAAATAAATAAATGCAATCAGCTTCTCCCTATTTCTTTCATCAGGACCTGTCTGAGTTTGAAAGCACTCTGTTGAATGTAAATCACTAAGTTATGAATAGGGAAGGACTGCTCTGCTTGGAGAATCAGTGATCATGAATTCCTCTTCACTGCTAAGGGGGTGGAAATGGGATAAAGATGCTATCTGTGCAAGTTGCTGGCTGGAGAATGGAATAGCTCCCTGCATTAAGGCAAATATCATTTCATACTTTTTTAGGAAAATTAGATAAATATTTGAAACACAGTTTCCCAAAGCCAGTGGGAAGAGAGTGGACAGAACCATTAATTTGGGATTGTTTAACAGAAAGGGCAGCACAGTTTCAATGGGACAAATGGCCATCTCCTGCTGGTTTCAATTTGTCTTTAATGCTGATGAGGATTTTGGTAATAATCTTCATGACAAATAAAGCTAGCAGTTCGTATGTTTTTTAATTTATTCACGGGATGTGGGTGTCACTGGCTAGGCCAACATTTATTGCCCATCCCAGAGAGTACCTGCCTTGCTATGGGTCTGGAGTCACATGGAGTCCAGATCAGACCAGATAAATCCAGATTTTGGTTGGATTCGAGTTCCGCCATCAGCCATGGTGGGATTGGTACCCGGGTGCCCAGACCAGAGAGGCTGGATATGCTGAGACTTTTTTCACTAGAGTGCAGGAGGTTGAGGAGCAACCTTTTCAAGGATCATAATATCATGAAGGGTCCAGGTAAGGTGAATGGTGGGATCCTTTCCCCAGGGTGTGGGATTTCAAAAGTAGGGGGCATATTTTTAAGCTGAGAGGAGAAGGATTTAAAAAAGGCAAGGGGCAATTTTTTTGTTCACACGGCGGTATGACTCGTATGTGGAATGAACTTCCAGAGGAAGTGTCTGTTTCTGTGCTGAATGACTGGACAATATTACCTGCATCTCTGGGTTAACAGCCCAGCGATAATGCCACTAGACCATCACCCGCCCATCAGCACAGTGAGCTCCCACAAACAGCAAAGAGAACCATAAGTAGATGATGTGGAGAATTTGATGTGTTAGGCGGATGTCAGCTGGAAGGGAACAGGTTTGTAGGAAACGTTGACTATGTGTCAATTGCTGCTTGAGAAGGAAAGCCACCCAAACCCTTCCTTACTGGTTGCTCATCACTATCTGACAGATTGAATAAGTTTTGCTGTTGAACTCTTTGGAATCATCCTTATGACACTGGACTTTCAGTTACACAGGCAGCAGCTTTGATGGCAAGCCCAAGCAGTGAGAATGGCACCCACGGGACCAATATGACCTAATGCCCGACTGTGTCATATTGACTGAGGAAAGGGAACCTCTCAAGGGGGTGCTTCTCAAACCTCTTCCATCTCTTTATTTCTTCAACATAATTCTGCTTTGCTTTACACTCATCAGTTCTGATCCTTAGCTTTGAAGTTCCCTTCCTGAGTCTTTCTGTCTCTCTGCGTCTCTCCCTCCACTTTGATGATATTGACTAAGATGAGGAGAGATTTCTTCACACAGAGCTGAGTGAGGATGTGGAATTCCCAGCCTCAGAAAGCATTTGAAGCCAAAACATACAATGTTTTCAAGATGGAGTTAGATACAGTTTGTATAGCTAAAGGGATCAAGTAGAGGAAATGGGAATAAGGGACTAAGTTGGATGATCATATGTGCTGGAAGGCTGTTGGCATTACTGGGGCCTAGCGCTCAATGATATTCAACAAGGATTAGTGCTGAATCCCTCATTACTTGACCCTTGTTCATAAATAAATGATGAAGATAGGAACATGGGAGGTGATGATTAAGTTTGTGGATGACACAAAGATTGTCCTGATGGTTAGTAATGAGAAAGATAATCTCAGCCACAGGAAGATGTAAAAGAATTTGTCTGTTGGGCAGATCAGTGGCAGATGCAATTTAAGCCTGATAACTGTCAGGTGATGCACTTTGGAAGAAGGAGCAACACCAGGGAATACTCAATGGATGGTAAGACACTAGGCAGCTCACGGGAACAGAGAGATCTTCCGGTGATTATCCACAAATCCCTGAAGGTGGCAGAACAGATTAATAGAGTAGTTAAGAAGGCATTTGGATGCTTGCCTTCATCAATTGTGGCATAGATTATTTTATAATGTTACAGGCTATATAAAAGCAGTATGTCATTGTTCGATCTCAGACAAATGATCATGCTCGATGAATTAGAATAGAATTCCTACAATGTGGAGGCAGGTCATTTGGCCCATTGAATCCACACTGACCCTCTGAAGAGCATCCCAACTAGACCTAACCCATTACCCTATCCTTGTAACCCTGCATCTCCATCTAGCCTGCAATTTCTGGACACATGGGAAATCTAGCATAATCATTCCACTTAACCTGCACAGCTTTGGACTGTGGGAGGAAACCGGAGCACCTGGGTGAAACCCACACAGACACGGGGAGAATGTGCAAACTCCACGCAGAAAGGCAGTCACCTGAGGGTGGAATCAAACCCAGGTACATGGCACTGTGAGGCAACTGTGTTAACCATTGAGCCTCAATGATGCCCCCATTGCAGGACTGTTTGAACTGAAGCTTGTCCAAACATTACGATTCAGTGAAAAACATCTCAAACTTGACATTTTTTAGGAGAAGTCATATATTACGTGAATGAAACAGTGTAAGAAAGGTACCTTCTTGTTTACCTACAGCAGTGCCATGTTGTGCTCACCAGAATAGTTGAATACGAGAATTGTTTTTGTTCCAAAGAGGAGTCATACTGTTTAATATTAACTGTTTCTCATCACAGATGCTGAGAGACCTGCTGAGTTTCTTCAGCAATCTCTGCATTTGTCTCAACAGGGTTGTGTACAGTTTCGGACAGATGGCTTTCATCCTGTACTCAGTCGTCTCACAATGAAAGCAAATCTGCCATTTCCTTCCCCAATTAGCTGCTGCATCTGCCTGTTAGCGACTCATGTCCCTTTGGATGTCAAAACCTTCCAATTTTTTTGATTGAACAGAGCCAACACAAAGTTCAAAGTCTGTTCATCCATCTTGTTGTTAGGTTGTAAGTTTGCTTGCTGAGCTGGAAGGTTTGTTTTCAGACATTTCATCACCATGTCGCGTAATATCATAGTGAGCCTCCAGGTGAAGCGCTGGTGTTCTTTCCTGCTTTCTATTTATGTGTCTTGGTCTCTTAAGGTGGGGGATATCATCTCTAGTTCTTTTTCCCATGTGTGTCTCTGTTTAGCTTGTCCTAGGATGGATATGTTGTCCCAGTTGAAGTGGTGTCCTTCTTCATCTGTATGTAAGGATACTAGTGATAGTGGGTCATGTCTTCTTGTGGCGAGTTGGTATTAATGTATCCTAGTGGCTAGTTTTCTGCCTGTCTGTCCCATGTAGTGTTTGTTATAGTCATTGTATAGAATTTTGTAAATGACATTGGTTTTGCGGTTTATTTGTATTGGGTCCTTTAGGTTCATCAGCCGCTGTTTAAGTGTGTTGGTAGGTTTGTGAGCTACCATGACATTCAAACTAAAGAGACACACACACGGGAATTCCTAGAGGCCTGGTATTTTATCGAAACTCCATCAATAAACACATCGAGTCGGACCCCATCTACCTTCCTCTGAGACAAAGAACCGGCAATGATATCACTCACCTTAACAGACCAAGACACAAATCAAAAGCAGGACAGAATACCAGAATATTGGAGGCTCACTGATGATGTTACCCGGCATCGTGACAAAACATCTGAAAACAAACCTTCCAGCTCAGTGAGCAAACTTACAGCCTGAACCTCAACCTGAGCTACAAATCTCCTCAAAAACCACAATGTCGTCGTTTGTTTAGTAACCCTTCAATTATAATTAAAAGAAAGAAAGTCTGTTAAAACTGAAGAACACAAATGAAGAGCCCAAACACTTTGAGAGGTGCACTGCTGAATTTGACAGAGAATAGGGAGGTCAATCGGATAAATTTGGTTGTGGAGAGTTTGGGTGTTTTGCTATTAGTAGTGTTTCAGTGAGCAGTGGTACATTGAAGAAGGGAGGGCGGGACAGAGGTCAGCACTGCTGCCTGACAGCATCGGGGACCTCAGTTTGATTCCAGCTTCAGGAATTCTCCCCATGTCTGTGTGGGGGCTTCCTCCCAAAGGGCAAAGACTTACAGAGGTCTGTAAAATCATAAAAGGAGTAGGTAAGGTAAATAGCCAACAGTGTTTTTCCATGGCGAGGGCATAGGTTTGAGAGGAGAGAGGCTTCCAGAGGTAGTGGTGGAAGAGAGTACAATTTCATCATTTAAGAAACATTTTGACAGGATGAGATAGGTATGAAAGGATATTTAGCAAATGCAGGCAAATGAGATGTGTTTAATTGTGAAAACTGGTGTAAAGGGGCAAGTTGGGCCGAAGGGCCTGTTTCCATGCTGTAGACCTGTATGACTCGATAACTCCACGTGCAGTTTAGGTGGATTGGCCGTGCTAAATTGCCTGCAATGTGCAGGCTAGGTGGGTTAGTCATGGTAAGTATGGGGTTATGGGAATAGGGGTTCTGGGCAGGATGTTTTTTGTAGGGCCAGTGCAGACTCCATGGACCGAATGACTGTTTTCCATATTGTAGGGATTTGCAACACAGACAAATTTCAGCCCTCCCAATCCAGCAGTGAAAGATTGCCCTTCCACCACCCCTACACTCTTTCAGAGGCCATTCTTCAAGTGTGAAGCTCATTTGAGGCCCTGGACACCACCCCAGTGCAGGGGCGTCCTGGCCCAGCATTGCTGACTGTGGGATCTTTCTGTGTACCCAGTGGTTGATTCATTTTAATTTGAAAGCCAAGGCTACAGTCCAAAAATACTTCATTAGCCTTGAAGTTATTCAGGACATCCAGGGCTTGTGAAAAGCCCTATATTAATTATACTTTCTCTATCTGTCATCAATTTGGGGATAAAGAGGAGACCCAGACTGAGGCAAACTAAAGCTCAGAGAAAGCTTTACATTCTCAATTGAAGTTCTTTTCTCTTTTACAATGTTCCTGTCTTATATCTGTTCTCAGACCAAACCTTACATGCTCCGCTCTCCAAGTCTGTCAATTAATTTTTGCTCTGTCCAGCGAGGTAAACAGTTTTCCTTTGAAGGATAGGATTAACTCAGCATTGATTGAGCTCATTCTGGACTAATTGGCACCGTTCCTCATGTGTTTATCCATTTATTGCAAATGCAGATTTAATTGGGGAATGCTTTTACTGGAGTTGGTGTGTGTGATGATGAGACAGACAGACTGGCAGGTGGTGAGATGGGAAACGACTTTAATCTGCAGCTTCAACCTTTAAAACACTGTAGGGATTGACTAATTAACCACACAGATAGTCAGGAGAACGTTGCTTTCAAGTGAAATATCACACTGAGCCTCTGCTGCTCCAGTAATGAGGAAAGCATGCCAGACTCCACCGGGAAGTGTGCTCTGATAGTTCAGAGAATTGGTTCACCGTTTCCCCTTCCCTCAAAACACACCAGGGAGGGAGGGAATTTGTTTTTCTCCATCCCTCAATTTTCTTCCTTCCCCTCCCTCGGACATGGATTCACGGGGAATGGTCACCTAGTCACCAATTTCCTGTGTGTTTTTGCTGTGGTTGTCTAAGCATGGTGATAGGAACCATAACTGAACCCAATTTTGAGTCTTGCCATAATGTTTGCAGCGGCATCAGGGCTTGTCCTTCTTTGGTCTTTCACGGCATATGGGCAGCACTGGTAATAATTGCTCCTCCCTACTTACCCTTGAATTAAGTGGTTCACCTATTTCAGAGAGCTATTAAGAGTCAACTTTTCTTGCCATGAGTCTGGAGTCACATATAGGCCCAGACCACATAAGGGCACAAGATTTGCTTCTCTATAAAGAACACTAGTGAACCGGATGCATTTTTACTTGATAGTGGTTTCATGGTCACCATTACTGGAAGTAGCTTTCAATTCCAGCGTTTAGAGTCATGGAGATATACAGCAGGGAAACAGACCCTTTGGTCCAAATGGTCCATGCCAACCAGATATCCTAAATTAATTGTGTCCCATTTGTCAGCATTTGGACCATGTCCCTCTAAAGCATTCCTATTCGTGTACCCATCCAGATGCTTTTTAAATGTTGTGATTGTACCAGTACCCACCACTTCCTCTGGCAGTTTGTTCCATACGCACACCACCCTCTGCGTGAAAATGTTGCTCCTTAGGTCTGTTTTATATCTTTTCCCTCTCACCTTAAATGTATGCCCTCTAGCTTTGGACTCCCCTACTCCGGGATAAAATAAGTTGTCTATTTACCCTATTCATGTCCCTCCTGATATTATAAGCTTCTATATAAGGTCACCCTTCAGTTTCCAATGCTCCAGAAAAATAGACCAAAAACAAATGTTTCAAATTGCTTCACAATCAATGCATTAGCATTGTCATCGCTGTGCTGTTGGAAACACAGCAGCCAATTTGAACACAAAAAATTCACACAGCACACAAAGAACAAGAGTAGGCCCCTTGACCCTGCTCCACCATTGAATAGGATCATGGCTGATCTAGTTTTAACCTCAACTCTACATTCCCATTCCTGCATATCCCCAATAATCTTTCATTCCCTTGGCCATCAAGAATATATCTAACATTGGTTTAAAAATATTTACTGATTTTACAACCACTTTCTTTTGAGGAAAGGAATTCCAAAGACCAACACCCTCTGAGAGAGAAAGAAACGTTTCCTTGTCTCTGCCTGCAGTGTCGATCCCTTATTTTTAAACCATAACCCCTCGTTCTAGATTCTTCCACAAGAGGAAACATCATTTCCACATCCACCCAGTCATGTCCCCTCAGGATCTTATATGTTTCCGTTAAATCACCCATGAATCTTCTACACTCCAGAGGTTCCAGGCCTAACCTGTCTAGCCTTTCCTCATAAAATAATCCACTCATTCCATGCATAAATCTTATAAACCTTTTTTGAACTGCTTCCGACACATTAATAGTGCCTGGTACACAGTACTCCAGTTTCAGACTCACCAATGCCTGTTATAACTGAAGCATAACCTCCCTACTCTTGCATTCAATTCCTCTCACAATAAACCATAATTTTCTATGTGCTTTCCTGATTACTTGCTGTATCTGCAGACTAACCTTCTATGATTCTTGTCCTAGGACACCCAGATCCCTCTGCATCTCAGTTCTCTACAATCACTCACCATTTACATACTATGCTTCATTTTATCCTTTCTGCCAACATGGAAAATTTCCCACTTTTCCACTCTACTCCATTTTCCAGATCTTTGCCCATGCTAGAGCAAATCAGTTATGCTTATGAACACTAACAGAAGTTCCTGGATAAAGCTCAGCAAGTCTGGTAATATATGTGGAGAGAAATCCGAGTTAATGTTTCGGGTCGAGTGACCCTTCCTCAGTTCTGAGGAAAGATCACTCAACCCGAGATGTTAATTCTGGTTTCTCTCCACTGATGCTGTCAGACTGCTGAGCTTTTACAGCAATTTCTGTTTTTGTTTCTGATTTACAGCATCTGCAGTTCTTTCAGATTTTATTTATGCCTATGATGTCGGTTGAAGGATAAATGTTGAGCTGAGCACTGGGAGTAACTGCTCTGGTCTTCCTTGCAATTGTGCCAAGAGAACTTTCAGATCAATGTCTGTCTAACTCTAAAGCCTCCCACTACTGCAGGGAGATTGTTCATTTGGTTTATGTGGTCAACTCAGCAGAGCAGCGCCTGAAACAACAGCCTGAGGCAGGTATGAGGCTACCACTGACTGAGCCAGGGCTGCGAAACCCGGCAACAAACAACTTTCTTCAGTGATCGCAAATGCTAGAGGAGGTCTGAGTGTGGATCAATATCATTGCAATGTGATAATGAAAATCAATGTTCATCTCAGCCTTTAACTCAAACGTTTAGTCAAGCACAATTTGAAAGCCGTGGAGACATGCCTGGGCAGTCTCCTGTTACTGATGGTCCTCTCACTTCTGACTCCTATTATTCCTGAAAATTTACTGTGACTCCAGTTACTTTAACTTCAATTTATGTGATACCAATGTCTGTGATTCCTATTACAGTGACTCCCATTACAATGACTCCAGTTACTGTAACTCCTATTTCTGTGACTCCAGTTCCTGTTTCAGCTGGATAAAACTTTATTTAGGTCACATTTGGAGCGTGCAGTTCTGGTCACCACACTATCGGAAGGACGTGGAGGCTTCGAACAGGATGCAAAATAGATTTACCAGGATGTTGCTTGGATTGGAATCTATTAGCTCTAAGGACAGGTTGGACAAACCTTGCTTGTTTTGGTAGAGTGTTGGAGACTGAGGGGTGACTTGAGTGAATTATGAAGGGTATGTTAGGACAGAAAGTAAGAGTCTTTTCCTCTGGTTGAAATGTCATATACTAGGGGACATAGGTTTAAGGTGGTGGTTGGGGGGGGGGGGGGCAGTGGGGGGGTAATCTAAAGGAAATGTGTGAGGCAGGTTCTTATACAGAGAGCATGGTAGGTGCCTGAAACAGGCTGCAGGAGAGAGGGTAGAAGCAGATAAGATAGTAAAGTTTAAGACATTTAGACATATAAATAGGCAGGGAATAGAGAAATACAGACCATGTGCAGGGAGATAAGATCGATTTAGAATGGCATTGTGGTCAGCATGTAGATAGTGGGCCAAAGGACCTGTTCTTATTCTATGCTGTTCTATGATCGATGTATTGTGACTCCAATAACAATAACTCCACTTCCTGTGACCCTAATCACTAAGATTCTGTTACTGTAACTCCTGTTACTGCGAATCCCATTAGACACTAACTACCCAGCTGTTACTGTGAGTCCTGTTATAGTCCAGATACTGTGACTCCTTTTGCTATGACTCCAGTAACTGACATGGTTTCAGTACTGAGGGAATGCTGCCCTGTCAGAGGGTCAGTACTGAGGAATGCTCTATTGTCAAAAGAATATTATCATCAGAATGGGATATCAATTGTTTGGTTAGTCATGATATTCTAGAATCAAAGAATCCAGACAGTGCAAATAGATGCATTCAGCCCATTGAATCTGCACCAACCTCCCGAACAGCATCCTGCCTGACCCATCCCCCTCCCTGTAACTCCACAGTTCCCATGTCTAACCTAACTAGCCTGCACAGCCCTCAACACAATGGGCAATTTACCCTGGCCAATCCACTGAACCTGCCTGACTGGGATCGGTTTTCTCCAGGGAGGAAAAGGGAATTTTCTGGTGAATTTTCATTGAGCAACACCAGGTTCATTCCTTCGCTATTCTGGGTGATTGTGCTGTTTATAAATTGGTTCTGATGTCGCTGAATTCACTCTTTGGGTAGTTATTTATTTGAGAGGTTCTGAGGTGCTGAAGGAATGCAAATTGCTTCGATAATGTGAAAAGTCATCAGTTGGAAGATGTGGACATTTCCCTGAATGCTGGGGATGCGGGTGACATTATCCTCTGAGGTGTGAATCAACATTTCAGACAGCACTGATTCAACATTGTGTTTCCTCGCAGTCTCCTATATAGAATGGTGTTGTGAACATCCTGATCCACCAGTGTTCACATTGACAAAAAGCAAAAGCAGCGGGAAACCTGACTCTGAGAGACAACAAACTGACTGCTGTATCCTTGTCAGTCAATACTATCCAACACATTTATCAAGTAATGACACAAGGAATATTATTGAACACTGTAATAGAGGCTTCATCCCGTATCCAGCCCTGTGCTGTCCCTGTCCTCGGAGTGTTTAATGGGGCCTGAGTAAAGGGAAGTTGTACTTTCAGTTTAAAAGTGTAGAGAGACCTCTACTCTGTATTGGACCCCATGCTGTTCCTGTCCTGGGACTGATTGATTGGGACAGTGTGGAGGAAGATTTGCCTTGTATCTAACATCATGCTGGACCTGTCCTGTGAGGGTTTGATGGGGACAGTGTAGAGGAAGCTGTATTTTCAGTTTAAAAGTGTAGAGGAACCTTTATTCTGTATCTAATCAAAGAACAGTACAGCACAGGAACAGGCCCTTGGCCCCTCCAAGACTGCGCTGACAGATGGCAACCTTCTAAACTAAAAAACCTTTTGGTTGTACGTGGTCCATATCTCCTTGTTTCCTGCCTATTCATGTATCTGTTAAGATGCTTGTTATTGCATCTCCTCCACTATCCCTTCAGGCAGCACATTCCAGGTACTTCCTACCCTCTGTGTAAAAAAAACCTGCCTCTCATATCTCCTTTAAACTTACCACATTTTACCTTAAACTATGTCCCCTAGTAATTGACATTTCTACTCTGGGAAAAAGACTCCATTTTTTTCCACGCCTGTCATAATTTTGCAAACTTCTGTCAGGTTTCTCTCCATCCTTCAAAGTTGAAGTGAAAACTAACCAACTTTGTCCAATCTCACCTCATTGCTAACACCCCCCCTTCTGGTAAACTGTTTCTATACCTGCTCCTAAATCTCAACATCTTTCTGGTAGTGTGGCAACAAGAACTGTACGCAATATTCCAAATGTGGCCTAAACAAAGTTCAAACAACGGCGACATGACTTGCTGATTTTTATACTCTATGCCCTGACTGATGAAGGCAAGCATGGCACATGCCTTCTTGACTAACGTATTCACTTATGTTGTCATTTTTGGTGACCTGTGGACCCCCATGCATTGATCGCGCTGTATGAGATGACACTGACAGCTCATGACATTAAGGCTGCATTTGACCAAGTGTGGTATCAAGGAGCCGTCCCAGTACTGGAATCAATGAGTATCAGAGTTGGAGTCATACCCGGCACATAGGAAGATGATTGTGGTTGTTGGAGGTCAGTCATCTCAGCTCCTGGACATCTCTGCAGGAGTTCCTCAGAATAGTGTCCTCGGCCCAACCATCTTCAGCTGCTTCCCTCCATCATAAGTTCAGAAGTGTGGATGCTTGCTGATGATTGCACAATGTTCTGCACCATTCATGAGTCCTCAGATACTGCAGTAGTCTACAAGTGGCAAGTAACATTTGCACCACAAACAGCGGTAAGTAACTCACTTCCTGACTCCTTAAAGTCTGTCCATCATCCACAAGGCACAAGTAATGGCTGTGATGGAATACTCCCCACTTGCCAGTTTGAGTGCAGCTCAACAACACTCAAGAAGCTTGACATCATTCCTCACAAAACAGCCCATTTGATTGGCACCATATCCACTCTCACCACCACTGACGCTCAGTAGCATCAGTGTCTACTATCCACAAGATGCACTGCAGAAATTCACACAAGATCCTCAGACAGTACCTTCCAATGCTCAACAACTTCCATCTAGACGCGTTATCCATGGCTGACATGGGAAGCATAAATACAAAAGGAAAAAACATACAATATAGTGAAGATTAATGGGAAACCAGAGAATTGGGGACCATTTAAAAACTAGAGAGGACAACTGAGAAAACAATGAACAGGGAGAAGATGATATATGAGGGTAAGCTAGCTAGTAATATGAAAGAGGATTGCAAGAACGTTTTTCAATATATCAACTTTAAGAGTGGAAATTGAATCCTGGAAAATGAAACTGGAGAAGTAGTAATGGGGAACAGAGAAATAGCACAGGAACTGATCAGGTACTTTGCATCAGTTTTCACAATGGATGACACCAACAGAATACTAGAATGTCAAAAGAGTCGGGGGCAGAAGTGAGTGCAATGGCCATCGCTAAGGAGAAGGTTCTGAGGAAGCTGAAAGTCTGAAGATAGATAAATAACTTGGACCAGGTGGATTAAACCCCAGAGTTCTGCAGGAAATAGCAGAGGAGACTGGGGAGGCATTGGTGGTGATCTTTAAGGAATCACTGGAATCAGGGAGGGTCCCAGAGGACTGGAAAATGACAAAAGTAACACCAGTGTTTAAGAAGGGAGGGAAGCAGATGACAGGAAATTATAGGTTGGTTAGCCTGACCTTAGTCATTGTGAAGATTTTAGATTCCATTACTATGGGTGAGAATGCGCCGTACTTGGAAGTGTATAGTAAAAAAGGCTGAATTAGCATGGCTTCATCAAGGGGAGATCATGCCTGATAAATCTTTTAGAATTCTTTTATGAGGTAATGAGCAAGTTAGACAAAGGAGAACCAGAAGACTTTTGACAATGTGCCACACAGGAGGCTGCTAAATAAGAACCTAAGGTGTTAGGAGCAAGATACTGGCATGGAAAGATGATTGGCTGATTTGCAGAAGGCAGTGCAGAATACTGAGGAGTTTGAATAGAAAGGACATGGAGAAGATGTTTCTATTAAGGGGAGAGACTAGGACCTGAGCGCACAGCCTCAAAACGAAGGGACAACTCTTTAAAACAGAAGTGAGGAGGAATTCCTTCTGCCAGAGGGTGGTGAATCTGTGGAACTCATTGCCACTGAAGGCTGTGGAGGACAAGGCAATGAGCGTACTTTAGAAAGCAATAGGTAGGCTCTTGATTAGTAATTTGATCAAAAGTCACGAGGAGAAAGCAGGATAATGGAATTGAGAAATATATCAGCCATGATCGAATGGCGGAGCAGACTCGAAGGTTTGAATGGCCTAATTCTGCTTCAATATCTTATGTTCTTACGGTCTTGTGGGATAGGCCATTTGGGACTGAGATGAGGAGAAATCTCTTCATCCATGGAGTGGTGAGCTTGCAAAATTCTGTATAAGCAACTCAGGTGAAAAAATTGACTTAGATATAGTTCTTAAGGCTAAAGATTTCAAAAGGAGAAAGTGGGAACAGGGGACTGAGTTTGATGATCAGCCATGATCATATTAAATTTTGGAACAGGCTCGAAGGGCTGAAAGGGGATCTAGAACCCAAGGGGACGCAGTCTCATTTAGAAGTCAGGGAAAGAGGAATTTCTTCACTTCAGGGTGGTGAGTCTCTGTAATCTGGTCAGTCTTGTGGATGCTCAATAATGAAATATATTCAAGAGATTGATAGATTTCTAGATATTAAAGAGATATGGGGATAGCGATGGAAAATGGTGCTGGGATAGAAAATCAGCATGATTCAGTACAATAGAAAATCTGAGTGGCTGAATGGCCTGCTCCTGCTCCCATTTCCTGTCTCCTGTGTTTTCCTAAGAATAGGAGGTTATCCCTGGAATCCCATCAAATGTTTCTACCTCAACCAACACGCGGTCAATCTGCCTTTGCTGTTTGCTGTGTCCAAATTGGCTGTTGCATTGCTTCCTCTTCAAAGAAGGACTTCATTCGCTGTGATGCACTTTGGCATCAATGAGATTGTGCAAGGCTTCGCCGGAAAGCAAGTCCTTCCTTTTGATCACAAGCTGCCTGCACACTTCAGAGAAAACAAAAGATGTTCTGAGCATTTCGCTTTATATTAAAAGAAACAGCAGGCTCAGAGAACAGAGGCTGTGGCTTACATTGATTCATCATTCCGGTCATACAGTATGTATGAATCCTATTGGAATACAATTGCTTCCCAATTTAATCAATGTTCGTGCAGGTCAGTATCCTTTTGGAGCTAGAGGCAGGCGATGGGATTTTAAGGTGACCATTAGCATTATATCCCTTTGCAGTTGCACAGTGGATGATTATCCAGGAGTTTCCCTAAAGGACAAATACATCTTCAACAGGAATTGCTGGAAAAACTCAGCAGGTCCAGCAGCACCTGAGGAAAGAAAGCAGAGTTAACATTTCAGGTCCAGAAGAATCAATTTTTTTCTGATTTCCTTTTCAAATCATTAAGCTATCTTTGAACTGAGATCAGATTTTACTATATACCATGGTGGGGTTTGAGCCCATGTTTGACAGTATTAACTAGGATTACTTGTTCAATGATATAACAACTACCTTATTCAGGTGATAGCTGTAGGATTCTCAGGAGGGAATAAATCATGTTTAACAGGAGAGTTAAAGATTGTATCAAATTGAAAGGAAAACCATAAAATATAGCAAAGATTCACATGAAATCAAAGAATTGGGAACATTTTAAAAAGCTAGCAAAGGTAATTGAAAACTAATAACAAGGGAGAAATAAACTGAGGCCAAACTCACAAGTAACATCAAAATAGATGGTAAGACCTTCTTTACATAAATACAAAGGAAAAGAAAAGCTACATAGACCTCTTAGAGAACAAGGCTGAGGGAATAAAAACGGTGAGCCAGGAAATAGAAGCAGAGTTGAACAGATACCTTGCATCAGTCTTCATGGTAGGGGATCCAAAAATGTGAAATAATTAAATAGCTAAGAAAGGGGAAGAAATAAATGCAATAAGTACCACTACAGAAAAAGGGCGAGAAAAACTAATGGGACTAAAGGCCAACAGGCTGCTTTGACATGATGGCTTGCATCCTAGGATTTTCAAGGTAACTCCAGAGATAGTGGATACACTGATGGCAATCTGGAAGAGGCTCAGAGGATTGGAAAACTGCCAATGTAACACTCTTGTTCAAGAAGGGAGGACCTCTGTGTTCAGAAAAAGTAACACGTTCAAGTAAATAGCAGGGATTGTGGTGTTGACACATGCATCAATACAGACACACACACACTCACCTGGGCATGTGCACACACAGACATATACTCACACTGATACACGCACAGGCAAATGCACACATGCATACATACAAATGCATTTGGATAGACACACAGATACTTATACATAGACACATGCACCCACACACACACATTCATATAGCAAAACACAAACTCAGACATACACACACAAGCTCAAACACACTGATACATACTAAAACATATACACAGATTCAAATGTATAGCTGCACATTCTACAGAAACACACAGATACACACATATGGACTCACATACACACATACAGACATAGACAAGCACCAGTTAGCTTATCATCTATCATAGGGAAAACATTAGACTCCATCATAAAGGATGTAATGGCAAACCATTTTGAAATGCAGAATATATCGAGCAGAGTCAGCATGGCTTCATGATTAGGAAATTATGTCTGACAAATGTGTTACAGTTATTTTATAAGGTAATGAGCAGGGAGGTGAGGGAAGAAGTGGATATTCAGATGGTGTTCCATAAAATAGCACACATTAGGCTACTTAATAAGATAAGAGCCCATGGTGTTGGGGATTGGATGTTAGCATGGATTGGGAACTGGCTAACAGAAGATGAAGAGTTGAGATAAGGCGGCATTTTCAGGATGGCAACCTGTACGTAGCAGTGTGCCACAGGCATCAGTGCTGGGACCACAATGTATATTAATGACTTGGATGAGGAAAGTGAATGCACTCTTGCCAAGTTTGCAGATGACAAGAAACATGTAGGAAGGCAAGTGATGACAATGATACAAAGAGCGCGCAGAGAGAAATAGGTTTGTTAAGTGAGTGGGCAGAACTCCATCTTGGCTGGTGGAATATAGTGTAGGAAAATATGAGACTATACACTTTGGCAGGGAGAATAAAGGAGTTGTACATTATTTAAATGAAGAAAGATCACAGAAAACTCCTGCACAAAGGGTTTAGGGAATCCTCATACATGAATCACTGAAACCTGTCATCTGAGTTCAGTGGGTAATGAGGAAAACAAATGGAACATTGGTCTTTATTTCAAAAGGAGTGGAGTATAAAAAGTAGGGACATTTTGCTAAAACTCTACTAGGCACTGGTCAGACCACAGCTGGACTACTGCGAACAGTTTTGGGCCCTTTATCTAAGAAAGCTATGCTGGCATTGGAGGCAGACCAGTTCACTAAGCTGATCCCAAGTATGAAAGGACTGTCTTATGAGAAGTTGAGTAGATTGGGGCTAAACTCATTGGAATATAGAAGAATTTTGACCTTACTGAAACATATGAGATTCTTGGGATCATGAGAGAGTAGATGTGGAAAGGTTGTCTCACAGTGTGGGAGAGTTTAAGACCAGAGTGCACAATGTCAGAGTAGGAAGTCGCCCCTTTAAGACAAAGATGAGGAGGAATTCTTTCTCTCAAATGGAAGTGAACCTGTGAAATTGCGGTGATGTGGGGAGTGTTATGGATATTAATGGCGATTAATGGAGTGGATCCTGGGGTTAATATTAGCTGATTTCAATTGTGTAAATGGGGAGGAACTTGTCCAGGGGCAGTGACCAAGTGGAGAATGGGATTAGCCAGCAGTCATCTGTGACTCCACATATTTAATTCCACCCACTGTAATGGGACTGAATAGCAGGTATTGTGTAGAACAGGAAGCTGATCCTATGTCCCCCGATTCTGTCACTGCTGGTGATAAATTTATCTCTTACTGTCACAGTGTTAGAGTCAGTGAACAATTGTCCTGTTTCTTGCTGTTTCTCTTCCTGCTCTGTACCAGTTTATTACAGCATTACCTATAGTACAGCTAAGCTCCTCTGAGGACTGACTGCTGAATGAGATACACTCATCAGGAAGATCCAGGCTCCATCCTCCGTCTGCACTCACTGACTCGACCAGAAATATAATTAATCCCTGTGGCTCAGAAACATCAAACTCTGCCAGGGTCCCAGTTGGCTGGCCACCCTCTCAGGACCTCAGAAAAAGTAACACATTCAAGTGAACAGCAGGGATTGTGGTGTTGACACATGCAACAACACACACACACACACTCACATAGGCATGTGCACACACAGACATATACTCACTCACACCGATACGCACACAGACAAATGCACACATGCATACATACACATGCATTTGGATAGACAGACACCTAGATACTTATACATAGACACATGCACCCACACACACATATTCGTATAGCAAAACACAAACAAACTCAGACATACACATGCAGTCAAACTCAAGCACACTGATACATACTAACACATACACACAAATTCAAATGTATAGCCATACATTTTACAGAAACACACATATACACGCATATGGACTCACCTACACACATATAGACACAGACAAGCACAATGACACAATCTCAGGCACAGATATAAACACACATACAAAGAGACCAATCACACACAATAGAAACTTGCACACACATGCATACATAGTGACATGCACAAACATACATACACAGACATGAAGGCACACAGACTCACAAAGGCCAAAAACATACTCACAGATCCATGCAGAAACGCACAGAAATGCTTGCAAAGTCTCACATATACCGTACACACACATACAGATACACATATGTACAGACAAGGATATACTCATACTCACATTTGTGTAGACACATATAAATCACGCACATAAGTACAGACAGATAGGCTCATGCACAGAAACACATACGCACAGAGACAGGTAGACACACACAGACACACATACACAAACAGCTGATATACACACAGGTATGTATATACACAGATATACTCATACGCACACACAAATACACATAGACATACTCATACACACATTCAAATAGATACAGATAAAAGGAAAGTTACCATAGTCCAATGGGCCATAGGACTGTTTTCTCATTAGACAGAGGGATGGCTGGTGGTGGTTTAACCTGAGGGTTACCACACCTTAGGTGACAGGAGGGTTTGAGAAGGTGAGACTTTCATGGTACCCTCAGCTGGTGTGGGAATCGAACCCACACTGTTGGCATCACATGCACAGACACACACACACAGACACAATCACAAACACAGTCACACACAAAATTACACAGGCACAGTCACAGACATGGTCATGCAACCAGTCACACAGACTCTGTTACAGTCACATGCACACAGTCATACACACAGCAGTCTCACGCACAGTAACAGTCTCACCCACATTAACATGGATGCAGGCATTCACTCAATGTACTCACAAGGGTATCTATATATACACTCTCAGATACGCATGTACAGACACATAGCCTGGTACACTCAGACAGACACACACATAAAGGTGCAGAGACAGATACATACACATAGGCATACAGAGCTACACACAGGCACAGTCAGACATCCACGCACTGACATGCATAGATACAGACAGAGTCATATACACAGACAGACACACAGATACACAGGTATGGAGCCACAAACACACACCCGTTGATTAAAGCACACAGACACGCACAACATAGCTGTTGCATCTCTAACAGTTTAGACATAATGTACATGTACCCATACCTGCACACACGTATCAAAAACACACTCACATATTCACAAAGTTTACCCACAGTTTTCATATATATTATTATTAACCTGGGAGCTGCCCTGTGAGGGGGGTCCCTGGTTGGGTCCAGCCTGTCTCCAGCTGACTGGGCAGCAGTTTGAGGAGGACAGTGTCTGTGAGTGCAGAGCGGGGTCTGATCTTTTCCTCCCGCCCCTCTGTGCCTCTGCATCTCTCCATCTCTGCCGGCCTGTGTGTGTGTGTGTGTGTGTGTGTGCGCCTCTCTGCTCTACATCTTCTCCCGTTTCTCTCCAGCTCTCCGGGTCCCTGTGCTTGGTGCGTGAGCGGTGACGGGGAGCGGGGAGGTGGGGTGGAGGGGGGGGGGGGGGGGAGAAGAGGGAGGCGTGTTGCTGGAGCCGGCCTGAAGCTGAGGGAGGGAGGGGGGGGGAGGGAGGGAGGTGAGGGGAAGTGGGTGGGCTGCAGGATGTGAAGAAGATGTGTGATCAGGCAGCTCGCTACTGCAGGGTCAGCGTCCAGCAGCAGCTCCGTGACAAGCAGCCGCCTCTGCAGCGCAGCATCAGGGGGCTGGACGGGGTCCTGCGCTGGGTCTTCACCAAGATGAGCGACAAGAAGTTCGGGGACAGGGACTCCCAGAAAACTGAACAGGCAGCTTCCAGTGAGCAGCTCCCACCGGACACCAAGAAAGGCATCTCGGTTATCCTGGACGTAAGTAGCTCTCTTCACCACCCCCCTCTCTCTCTCCCCAGCCTGGAGTTTATACCAACCCTGGCCTCGACTGTATTCAAAGAACTTTGCGCTTACTTTCATTAATAGCTCCCAGTCTCAGACCCGCAGGAGGAGGCGAGAGAGACAGTGGCCAACTTTCAGAGGTTAGAGGTTTCCCCCACTGACCAGGGACTGAGTCGAAATCCTTCCCTGCCAAAAAGGGACTGAAGGTGAATAAATTCAGTCGGAACGTGAGGAGAAAGGAAGTGCCCGAGGATATTAAAACAAAAGGGAAGAGAGAGAGAGGATGTGAGAGAAAGTGACAGGGAGAGAGAGAGAGAAATAGAGGGACATGCAGAAAGGAACGGAGAAACTGAGAGAGACAGAGATTGAAAGAATGCGAGAGAAAGTGACAGGGAGCGAGAAACTGTGAGGGACACACAGAGAAACAGAGCAAATCAGAAAGCGAGACAGAGACAGAAACGCCGAGTGACACAGAGAGTGTAAAAATGTGAGGGACGTACTGAGAAACTGGAGAAAGGAAAAGGGGACACAGAGAGGCAGTGGCTGAAAGGCAAGAAGGAGACGCAAAGGGAAATAGAGGGAAAAAGACAGAAAAGTGCAGAGGAAGAGGGAGGATTGAAAGGAAGATGAGCCGGAAAGAGAGGCAATCTGTTGGCAGGGGTGAAATTAATATGAAAGTTGGATGGAAGTATGAATAGAAATACCAAAATCTGAAGAGGGAGCGTGTCTGTACAAATGTTTCCATAGCTTTCACTATGTCTCCATAGTCTGGTTTGTAATGTAATATTAAATACTGCAAACAAATCCCGGGGGCATCCGGAGGGAATGGTTTCTGTTTGAATTTCTGCTGAGTCAGCGAAGAAATTAACCTTTTAAAAATCTGTTTTCTCCATCTCTCTAGATATTCAGAAGAGCTGATAAAAATGGTGAGTGCTGATTCATAATGATGCATATTTAATTTATATGAGGCTAATTTTCAGAGGCATTTTTGATAATGATACTGAGGGTGAAAGGGTTAAATTGCAAGGACAGCTGTAAACTTAGCTGATGTGCCCTTGGATTGGACCAACTCCGCATGGATCTGGTTGTGGTGATTAAATGTACAAAAAGATTCGGTTGGGATAATGTGAAGAGGCGTCATCCTCTTGGATGTTGACCTTTATCTCCCGCAGCTTGGAATTGAATTGTATTTCCAATAGAACAGAGCCTGGGTTGGACCACATCTGCAGTACTGTGTTCACTTCTGAACACTGCAACTCAAGAAGCATATAGAGTATTGGCAAGGATTCACTTGGATGTGATCGGGGTTTCAAGGGTTAAAGGAGGACAAGATTCTCCGGTGAAGCCAACAAGAGCCAGTCTGGGTGAATAGAGATCAGCTACAGACCAGGCAAGATCTCAGCACTGCAAGAGGAAGCCATTCAACCCATTATCTCCTCACCTACTATCTCAATGAGCATCTCACCAAGTGTCATTCTTCCTTTGCAGTTTGTTCCTTTTATAATGAACCATCTGATTTCCCTTTGTCGAGCTGTGATTGAATTTGCGTCCACCATCCTTTCAGATATTCCATCTCAGACCTGAAACGCTTGCTGTGCAGAAAGGCTTGTCCTCAAATCACTTTAGCTTCTTTCACAAAGCCTTTGAAATCTGTGGCCTCTGGACCCCAATCCTTTCACAAGTGGAAACAGTTTTTCCCTTTTCTATTTAGGTCATCCCCATGATTTTGAACTTCAACCAGATCACCTCCCAGTTTTCTCTTCTCTAAGGAGAACAGTCCCAGCTTTGTAAGCGAAATTCCTCATCCCTGGAACCATTCTGAGAAATTCCTTTCTGCAATCTCCCCGATGCCTTCATATTGTTCTGAAAGTGCACTGTCCAGAACTGAAGTGATGCTGAGCTAGTTGGAGACTTGATGGACTGAGTGGATTTTCCGTTCCCTTAATGATGACTATCAGCTTCTCCTGAAGAGAGTGAGAGTTTGCATAGAATGATGGAAGATCTATCTTAATACTGTGAATAGTGTGTATACCAGATTTGAACCTAAGCTTGAATGAAAACAAACTTCATGCTAAAAAGTGTTGATTAATTCTGATTTCCGCTCTAAAGAGCCTAACCCAGGGACAGCGGATGCCACACAGACACTGATTGTCATTGGGGTACAGATCCCACACACACACTGATTGTCAGTGGGGTACAGATCCCTCACACACACTGATTGTCATTGGGGTACAGATCCCACACACATACAGATGATCATTAGGATACAGACCACCCCGACACACTGATTGTCACTGGGGTACAGATCCCACACACACACTGATTGTCATTAGGGTACAGATCCCACACACACACTGATTGTCACTGGGGTACAGATCCTACACACACACTGATTGTCAATGGGGTACAGACACCACACACATACTGATTGTCACTGGAGATCCCAAACACACACTGTTTGTCATTGGGGTACAGATTCCCCACACACACTGATTGTCATTAGGGTACAGATCCCACACAAACACTGATTGTCACTGGGTACAGATCCCACACACACATTGATTGTCATTGGGGTACAGATCCCACACACATACTGATTGTCATTGGGGTACAGATCCCACACACACACTGATTGTCACTGGGGTACAGATCCCACACACGCACTGATTGTCATTGGGGTACAGATTCCACACACACACTGATTGTCACTGGGGTACAGATCCCACACACACACTGATTGTCATTGGGGTACAGATTCCACATGCACTGATTGCCATTGGGGTACAGATCCCACACACACACTGATTGTCATTGGGGTACAGATCCCACACACACACTGATTGTCACTGGGGTACAGATCCCACACACATACGGATTGTCATTGGGGTACAGATCCCACACACACACACACTGATTGTCACTGGGGAACAGATCCCACATACACACTGATTGTCAATGTGGTTCAGATCCCACACACACACTGGTTGTCATTAGGGTACTGATTCCCCCCACACACACACTGATTGTCATTGGGGTACAGATCCCACACACACACTCATTGTCAATGTGGTTCAGATCCCACACACACACTGATCGTCATTGAGTACAGATACCATACACACACTGATTGTCATTGGGGTACAGATCCCACACACACACTCATTGTCAATGGAGTACAGATTCCACACACACACTGATTGTCAATGGAGTACAGATCCCACACACACACTGATTGTCAATATGGTACAGATCCCACACACACACTGATTGTCGTTGGGTACAGATTCCGCACACACACTGATTGTCATTGGGGTACAGAGCCCACACACACACTGATTGTCATTGGGGTACAGAGCCCACACACACACTGATTGTCACTGGGGTACAGATCCCACACACATACTGACTCTCACTGGGTTATGGGAATCACATTTATTGACTCTCAGTGGGGTATGGGTCCCACACACACATGGACTCTCAATGGGTCTGGATTAAACATATACAATCACTCTTTCTGGGATATAGGATCCAACACGTACATACAGAGGAACCTCGATTATCCAAACGAGATAGGTGGGGACTATTTCATTCGGATAATCTTTAATCGGTTAATTGATTCAATGCCTTTCCTCTGGGGCTTAGAGTTTTTTGTGAAGTCCACACCCCGTTCAGGAGACGAGGCAGCAGCACATCGTGTGTGAGTCCCCCCCGTCCAATACTGCCCCCATCTGACCCCCCATCCTCCCTCCCAACCCTGTCCAACCATGCCCCCTGCCTGCATCCCCCGACCGACCCCCCGCACTCCCCTATCCACCAAACCAATGTCTGAGCCCCACCCACGCACCCCCCACCACCAGTCCTCCACGCTGCTCTGCCCCCCCACCAACCCTGTGCGTCCCCCCGACCCCCAGGCAGCCATACCGGACACCAACAATAAGAGTGCTGCTGCCTTTGGGGTGCGTAAGTCTCCAAATACCTCACGTGCACACACCCACAGAACTCACACACACACACTCTCACACACACACGCACTCACACACTCTCATACACACGCACTCACACATTCTCACACATACACTCTCTCACACACACACACACACACTCTCACACACACACTCTCACACACACTCTCACACTCACCCATTCAAGCACATTCTCACACACACACACACACACACACACACTCTCATGCACACACTCACACAAACTCCCACACTCACAGACTCACACAAACACATTCTCACACACACACTCATACACATACTCAAACACACTCTCTCACACTCACACACACACACACACATTCTCACACATTATCTCACACACACACTCACACACTCTCTCACACACACACTCACACACTTTCACACACTCAATCTCACACGCACATACTCACATACACAATCTCACACACACACTCTCACACCATCTCACACTCACACACACACTCACATGCACTCTCACACTCACACACACATTCTCATGCGCACACTCACACACACTCTCACACTGAAACACTCGCACACACACACCCTCACATACACCCACAGACACACACACACTCTGTCTCACACACACACACGCACCCGCGCACAGACAAACACACACTCTCTCTGAAGTGCACACATACCCACAGACACACACCCACACTCTCTCACACACACACCCACTCCCACAGACACACACATTCTCTCACACACACTCACACACCCACACTGTCTCACACACACATACCCACACACACACTCATAGACACACTCCCACGCACTCTCACACACAAATACACGCCCACACACACACACTCTCACACAGTCTTACACACACCCACACATACACACACACTCTCTCTCTCACACACACACTCACCCACACACAGACACACACACACACACTCTCTCTCACACCCACAGACACACACACACTCTCTCACATACACACCCACACACACACACTCACACACACTCTCACACTCACACATTGACACACACACACACACACACACTCCCACAGACACATACACCCTCTCTCACACGCACTCACACACCCACACCCAGAGACACACACACACACTCTCTCACACACACACCCACACACACACTCACACACACTCTCACACTCACACATTCACACACACATACACTCCCACAGACACACACACATTCTCTCACACACATACTCACACACCCACACCCACAGACACACACACACTCTCTCACAAACACACACCCACACACACACCCACAGACACATACGCACTCTCTCTCTCACACACCCCCACAGACACACTCACACACACTCTCTCACACACACACTCACATCCACACACATACACACTCACACACTCTCACACACACATTCTCACACAGACACACTCACACATTCTCCCACGCACTCACACAGTCACACACACACTGACACTCTCACACACACACACTCACACTCACGCATACACTCACAAACTCTCACACTCACACACACTCTCTCACACACACACACTTTCTCACACACACACTCTCACACACTCTCACACACACACACTTTCTCACACACTTATGCTCTCACACACTCACACACACTTTCTCACACACACGCACACACGCACACACACACACACTCAATCTCACACACCCACACACACTCTGACATATCCACACAGACACACGCACTCACACATCCACACACACACTCTCATACACCCACACATGCACTCTCATACACTCACACACACTCTCTCACACATACACACACTCTCACACACATGCTCACACACCCACACTCACACTCTCACACTCCCACACACATTCTCTGACACACAAACACTCTCACACACCTACACACACACTTTCACACACCCACACACATTCACACACACACTCACACACACACACACACACACACACTCTCTCACACACCCACACACACTCTCTCGCACCGACACACACAAGCATACACTCTCTCAGACTCACAGATACACACGCACATACACACTTACACACACTCTCACACGCACACACACTCTCACACACCCACACACTCTCACACACCCATAAATGCACTCTCACACACCCACACACACACTCTCACACACACAGTCACACACACACACTCTCACACACCCACACACACTCTCTCACATAGACACACACATGCACACACTCTCTCACACTCACAGATACACACACACACTCACACGCACACGCACACGCACTCACACATCCACACACACACTCACACACGCACACACTCTCACACACCTACTTCCACATTCTCTCACACAGACACACACTCTCTCACACAGACACACACATGCACACACCCTCTCACGCACACAGATACACATTCACACACACATACTCTCACACATCCACCCACACTCACACACACCCACACACACACTCTCACACACCCACACACACTCTCTGACACACACACAGTCACACACACACACACTCTCACACACACCTATACACACACACTCTCACACACCCACACACACTCTCTCACATAGACACACACATGCACACACTCTCTCACACTCACAGATACACACACACACTCACACGCACACGCACACGCACTCACACATCCACACACACACTCACACACGCGCACACTCTCACACACCTACTTCCACATTCTCTCACACAGACACACACTCTCTCACACAGACACACACATGCACACACCCTCTCACGCACACAGATACACATTCACACACACATACTCTCACACATCCACACACACTCTCACACACCCACACACACACTCTCACACGCCCACGCACACGCCCACGCACACACACTCTCTCACACAGACACACACACGCACACACCCTCTCACACACACAGATACACACACACACACATACGCGCACACAGATACACAGATACGCACACACCTACACAACCTTTTGACAGGTTCCACTTTTGCCTTGTACAGAACAACGTTGGAGAGATTATCTGGGAAGGGTGCGCGGTGGGGGGGGGGCGTTCAGGATACATCCCTGTGTAGAACTCCCTGGAAAGTGTGGGGAGAGAGAGAGGGCGGGAGGTCAGCTCAGCAGCAGTTCAGTAAGCTGAGATCACTTTTAATCACCGTAAACAAAAGGTGCAATCAGTGTTGGAAACATGTTGTTGATGTAAGGTTTCTGTTAGGACCTTCTTCAGGTAATCCAAAATTCAGATAAATGATATTCAGATAATCAAGGTTCCTCTGTAGTTCTCACTGGGATTCAGGTCCCATACACACACTGACTTTCTCTGGAATCAAGGTCTTGACTATTGATGTGGTCAGTAATTTCATTGCATATTCTGCGGGAGACTTTGAGGGCATCATTAACGTATTTCTCTGTTAAGTGGCTACCATGACTGAGATGGAAATTGGGAGCTTGTTGTGAAAGTATTGAGTCAGGCAGTTGGTCAGTGCAGCTAATTGGCAGTAACAGGCTCCTCAATGTTGGGGACATACATGGATATTGAAACAGCAGGATCTGCCAGTAGATTGCAGTGTTTGAAGAGACATTACTGATGATACTTCCCAAGGCATTTGAGAGATATGTGCTGAATACTGTTCAGGTCTTGGGCGCCTACAGCTGCTGCTACCTGCATACTGAGAACTGGGTTTGCGGGCTTTGTGATTAAACACTCTTCCCCAAATGGCTAAAGGCTGTGCTGATGTGTGAGGTCATGTGCTTGCACCAAGACTGCCTGTCCACTGTAATCTCAGATCTCGATAAGGATAACATCTGCAGCATTGACCTTGTTGGTTCCGAGCTGTCAGAAGATGTATATATGTTGGGCTGGGCTTGAGCTGAGCTGGCAATGGAGGACATTCTGTAGGGCATGGTTGAGTAAATCTGTAATGGGGACTGAGTCATGGTTGGAGAGATGCTCAAATGATTGCTGCCCACCTGTCTGTCCTCAGCTTTCGGTTGGACATGGGTGTGAGGGTACTTGGGTTGTAAATGGTTTTAACTCACATATCCTGGGTGTCAGCAAGCCGCTGGATTTCCTGCATTCTTTGCTCCCCCACCTTCCATTCTTTAAATCACAGGCCGTTCAGTTAGATCTCAATCTTCATTTATCTTTAGAGCTATTTTCTCACCGTTGAGCATTGGTGGTGTTTCCAGCTTTAGTTCTTGGATCTCCATCAATAGAGCCATGATATATCCTGGCAGTGAAACCGAGAGTCTCCTGCTGATCAGGATGGATTTAGGGGCAGGCTTGGCACTGAGGGCCATTCTGTGTCTGCTGTTCATTGAGCATCACCAGGCGTTGACTGAGTAGGTCTTCCTGCACAAAGACCTTGCGTCATTGAGTCATAGAGTTGTAGAGCATGGAAAGAGACCCTTTGGTTCAACTTGTCCATGCCAACCAGATATCCTAAATTAATCTCGTCCCATTTGTCAGCATTTAACCCGTATCCCTGTAAATCTTCCCTATTCATATCCTTCATTATTGATCTTCCTGTGGCAAACGCATCTGCTGCCACTGCCATTTCTCTGCCAGGCTGATGGAACTGGCCCAAAACAGGCTCATGGCCATAGTGGAGTTGAGTTTGGGCTGATGCGCTACCCACTGGTGGCATCAGTGATGTCTGGATTGACAAGGCCCAGTTAGTGGCAAGGTGGAGGGAAGACAGTAGGGAAGAGTGACGACTTTCATCCCAGAGACAGCAATGTGGCGAAGGGACACGTACCTGACGACCAGGCCCATGGCCCATGTCAGAGCACTTAACAAGAAGGACTGTACAGTTGAACAATTTCTTTATTTTGTCATTTTTCTGCCCTTATATTCTATGTTTTGGTTTAATTTTCTGTGTTTTGAGATGGTGCTGGAGAGTGGCGACACTACACACTTTCACTGTATTGTATAACAAGATACACTTGACAAGAAATAAATCAGATCAACCATGTTGAAAGCTAACTCCTGTCATGGCATAAGGGATATGTCCCACACTCGGGCAGTGCCATGCTGAGCAGGCACTACTGTCCAGAGCAAAGGTGTTGCCATGAGGACTACTTGATGATAGAGGATGTTAGTTATGCCCAGATCGAAATATGTCACCTGGAGGAGGAAGAGGGCACCATTTGATGTTTGATGACCCAAAATTTTCCATGCCAATCTCACATTTCCAGAAGTTTCAGAAATCACCAGGGGAGAATCCATTCCGATCCACTGGGGACCCAGGACAATGACTGATCGAGGTTGGAATTCCATGGCTCTTTGTTCTCATTCATTGCTTCCCATGTCAAGGTGTACAAATAAGGATCATAAGGCATTGAATTGTCACACAAGGGAGCTGGCCAAGGTAGTTAACGGATTCATTTTTTTAATGTTGAATCTATCCAGTGAGGCAGTGCTTTTCCTCAGATTAACCCCTACCAGGGAGGGTGTCTCCACTTTGTCGTTCTTTGAGTTGACCTTCTCCTGCCCACTCTGTTTCACTCAGGGCTGAGGTGCCATTGCCACAGTACCAGACCTTGTGGCTATGACAATGGTGTGGTATCCAGGTCTCATGCTGCTGGCCTTGTCTGTGACATTGCAGATCCCTCACTTTATTTTGTCAGAGTGCAATGTGTCACTGCCCTGTATAGTAGGGGGTTCCATTATAGACTGCCACACAGCGCTGAGGGAGCAAGGATTCTGTCCAATGGCAGGCACAGCCAGGGATGCTAGAAGACCAATCTCCATTGCACGGACACACCATACACATGTTGTAGTCCCTAGTCAAGAGTAGAGTGGTGCTGGAAAAGCACAGCAGGTCAGGCAGCATCTGAGGAGCAGGAAAATCAACGTTTCAGGCAAAAGCCTTTCATCAGAAACGTCAAATTTCCTGCTCCTCAGATGCTGCCTGACTTGCTGTACTTTTCCAACACCACTCTAATCTTGACTCTAATCTCCAGCATCTGCGTAACTGCTTTCACCCTGTTTTAGCTCCTAATCCTCTTGAGCCTAGGACGGTGTCAGACTCAAATCGAACAGGGTCTCCATATCACTAAGCCCCTGTAAGATCAGCAAAGACTCATTTTGCATCCGACCACTTCACAAACTGTAAGTGCCCATGTTTGGGGCTCAGCTATTCATGATGTATGTGCATGGCTTGGATGAGTGAAGCAAATGCAACATTTACCAATGACACAAACTGGGATACGATTGTGAGTTGCGAGGAGGATGCAAGATGATTTAGACGAGTGGAATGAGTGGGCCGGACAGATGTCAGTGCAATGTGAAGTTAAACACGTTAATGTGAAAAATAGACAGGAGGAGTATTATTTAAATAGTGATATATTGAGAAGGGTGGATGGACATAGGGACCTGGACGTCCTTCTACACCAGTAAACGAAAGTGGACAGAGAGGTACAGGAGGGAGAAAGAGAGGACTGCAGATGTGGGAGATCAGAGTCACAAAAGCATAGCCGGTCAGGCATCATCCGAGGAGCAGGAGAATCGACATTTTCATCATAAGGTCAGCAAGCAATTAGGAAGGCAGCCAGCATGTTGGCCTTCATCACACACCTTTTGAGGTCAGCTGTAGAGACCTCTTAGTGCATTATTCAAGGCTTTGGTGACACTACACTTGGAATATTGTGTGCAGTCTTGCTCCCCTGCTGAAGAGGGGATGTACATGCCATTAAAGGGATTGCAGGGCAGGTTCACTCAGGGTTGGCAGGACTGTCTGGTGAGGAGCAATTGTTTTAACTGGGCCTGCACTCACTGGAGTTTTGAAGGAAGAGAGGGGATCTCATTGAAATGTTGAGCATTCTAACAGGGTTGGACAGACTCAACCTGCCTTCATCATATGAAGGAGGGTTACACCCAAAACATCGACTTCTCCACCTCCTGATGCTGCCTGGCTTGCTCTGTTCTTCCAGCCTCCTGTCTGTCCACTTCATCACATTTCGAGGCAGCACATTTCAAACCCTAATTAATCTCTGATTATGAGAGTTTTTTTTTCTCATATCACCCTTGTTCTTGTTCCCCTTACAAACAGGAACAGTTGCTCCCTATCCACTCTATCCAGCCCACTCTTGATTATGAAAATTTCAATCAGATCTCCTCTCAATCTCTTCTCTCCAGGGAAGACAGTTCCAACTTCTTCAATCTTGGGCCGAAGGGCCTGTTTCCACACTGTAAGTAATCTAATCTAATCTAATCTATCGGTGAAGTGTCCCATTCCCGGAACCACTGCTTCTGAACTCTTTCCAATGCATTCACGTCTTTTCCCACAACTAGACACAGTCACTGTCTAACAAGTCTAACGTGCAAGTTCTGTATCGCTTCTCATGAACAGAGACCCCAGGTTGCACAGATGTTGGATCTGTTGGGGTTCTGTTGATCAGTATTATGGCTCCCTCTTATTGTACAGCTGGCAGAGGATGGAGATGAATTTGGTAACAAAACTACAGCAGCATAACCCACATTCCTCTCCTAGTTGTCAGAGTCGAAGGCCAATGTGAGATTGAAGAAGGCTGTGTAAATGTTGCTGTTTCTCTCTATATTTCATGCATGTGTCTTGCTGTGAAGATCATGTCCACTATCCCCTTGGAGAGGTTGGATAGTTTGGGCCAGTACTCATTAGAGTTTAGAACGATAAGAAATGGCCTTTTTGACATATTTAAGATACTTAGAGAACTCAACAGAGTAGATGGGGGGAGGTTTTCTCCCCAGGTGGGACTAAAGGGTAAAATCTCAGATGAAGGGGTTGCCCATTTAAAACAGATGAGGAGGAATTTCTTCTCTCAGAGGGTAACGAGTTCATGGAATTGGTTACTGCAGAGGGCTGTTGAGGCTGGCTCATGCAGTATTCCCAAGGCTTAGATTTTTAACCAGTAAGGGAATGAAGGATTTATGTGGTTTAGACAGGAAACTGGAATTGAAGATTATCGGATCAGCCATGGTGTCATTGAATGAGGGAGCAGTCTCAATGGGTGAATGGCCTGCTCCTATAGTCTTCAATAGACAGAACCCACCTTGTGAAGCCAGTAGGAGTTCTGGGGAGCAGATGATTGAGGTAGATGTTTGCACTGACCTTCCATGTGAGGACAGCAGTGAGAACCCTCCATACTTAGTACAATGGGCTTTTATTTTAATTCACTCAAGGCATATGGGTGTCACTGGCTTGGCCAGAATTTATTGCTTGCCCCTGTTTGTCCTTGAGAAGGTAGTGGTGAGCTGCTTTCTTGAACCACTGCAGTCCACATGCTGTAGCTACACCCACAATGTCCTTAGGGACAGAATTCCAGGATTTTGATGCAGTGAAAATGAAGGAACGGTGATATATTTCCAGTCAGGATGGTCAGAGGCTTGGAGGGGAATTTGCGGGTGGTATTGTTCCCATATATCTGTTGATCTTGTCCTTCTAGATGGAAGTGGTTGTGGGTTTGAAATGTGCTGTCTAAGGATCTTTGGTGAATTTCTGCAGTGCATCTTGGACATAATATACACTATTGCCATTGAGTTTCGGTGGTGGAGGGAGTGGATGTTTGTAGATTTGGTACCAATCAAGAGGGCTACTCTGTCTTGGATGGTGTCAAGCTTCTTGAGTGTTATTGGAACTGCACCTTTCCAGGCAGGTGGGGAGTATTCCATCACACTCCTGACTTGTGCATTGTAGATGATGGACAGGCTTTGGGGAGACAGGAGGTGAGTTACACTTTGCAATATTCCTAGCCTCTGACCTTGTAGTCACTGTGTTTATATGGCAAGCCCAGTTGAGTTTCTGGTCAATGATAACCCTCAGGATCTTGGGCGATTCAGTAATGCTAACATCTTTGAATGTAAAGAGATGGCAGTTAGATTGTTTCTTATTGGTGATAGTCATAACTTGGCATTTGTGTGGCACAAATGTTACGTGTACTTATCACTCCAAGCCTGGATATTGTCTTGATCTTGTCGCATTTGAACACGGACTGCTTCAATATCTGAGGAATCACAGATTGTTGCTAAACATTGTGCAATCATCGGCGAACATCCCCCACTTCTGACCTTTTGGCGAAGGGAACATCGTTGATGAAGCAGCTGAAAATGTTTGAGCCTAGGTCACTAAGCTGAGGAAGTCCTGCAGAGACATCCTGGAATCGATATGACTGACCTCCAGCAACCACGACCACCTTCCTATGTGTCCAACCAACAGAGAGTTTCCCCCCAATAGCCATAGATTCCAGCATTGCCAGGCCTCCATGATAGCACACTCAGTGAAATGTGGCCCTGATTTCAAGGGCTGTCACTCTCACCTCATCTGTGGAATTCAGTGCTTTTGTTCATGGTTGAACCAAGGCTGTAATGAGGTCAGGAGCTGAGTGACCCTGAGCATCACTGATCAGATTATTGTTGTGTAGTGCTGCTTGATAGCCCTTTTGATGACATCTTCATTACTTTACTGATGGTCAAGAGTAGACCGATGGGGCAGGAACTGGCCAGGTTGGGTTTGTCCTGCTTTTTGTGTATGAAACATACCTGGGCAATCTTCCACATTGCAGGGTAGATACCAATGTTGTAATTGTACTGGAACAGCTTTTGGTTAAGGGAGTGGCAAGTTCTGGAGCATAAGTCTTCAGTATTATTCCTGGAATGCTGTCAGTGTCCATATCTTCCAATATCCAGTGTCTCAAACCATTTCTCGATTTCACATGGAGTGAATCAAATTGGCTGGTATCTGTTATGCTGGGGGGCGCTGGAGGGACTGAAATGGATCATCAACTCAGCACTTTTGATTCATCTCCTTTCTTGAAGTTGATCACAATTTCAGTGTCTCCAAGATCTTGGGCATGCCCTCCACTTTGCGAATAAGAGAGAGGAGGTCACATATGTTCTGCCATATTTTATTGAAATAGTTTGGTGAGGTTTCCATCTTTGTCAATGATTGTGTGGGTTTTTAGCTGCTGAGAGCCTTTTGAACCTCATGGCAGGCTGGCATTGTGCTGAGGTGGTCTTGGGCAGCTTTTGATGGATGTCGGTCTGTTCCTCACTCTGAGTAGAATAAGGTGTTGGGCCCTTGGTCTAGAGAGAGTCTGGACTGCACCATACGTGTCATTGTTGTTGGTGAGTTGCTAGTGCTTTTTTGGCAATCTTTCCACCCTGCCATCAGTTCTTAGTCTTGACCTTCAGTTGGAAGAGGTGGGAGATGTCTGTGCTTGGTTTCTTATCCTGCCCTCCCCATCTCCCATCATTTTCACTGCCTTCTCTTTGTGGATAAAATATGCTGAATGGCCTCCTCCTGTATACTTGTGACTCCAAGATGTCTGCACTTCTAAGGCAGGTCCCTACCTCGTGATGATTTCGGAATGGAGCGATGGGGCCCCATCAGAGAACAAGGCCTGAGGTGGACCCAGGGGTCCATTTCAATAACAGACCTGGAACCTTAGAGGAGTATCAGTGCCAACATCTTGAAGAGAGGCGAGAACTCTCTCGATCAATAGAGAATTCAGTGGAGTGTGTAATGGACCATGCCAACGCCCTCAGAATATATCCAGAAGATAGCCTAGACCCTAACCTTTCCTTGTTTTAAAGGTTAGTGGAAGGGATTGCATTCCAGATGCATTCTGATTGCTCAATCTTCACAACATTAAGCAAAACATACTTTATTTTTACATTTACAGTTAAATACAGACAAAATAAAAGTAAAAGAATTGGCTTAACTGTAGCTCTATCAAAATGCTTCACAAAATAATATGTATTAACTACTACTAATTAATTAGTTGGATATAGTAAAAACTCAGAAACACAATCAAGATTAGAGTGGTGCTGGAAAAGCACAGCAGGTCAGGCAGCATCCGAAGATCAGGAGAATTGACATTTTGGGCAAAAGCCCTTCATCAGGATTCCTGCTCCTCAGATGCTGCTTGACCTACTGTGCTTTTCTAGCACCATTCTGATCCTGACTCTAATCTCCTGCATCTGTAGTACCCACTTCTGCCTATCTCAGAAACACACCCTTGGCAAAGGCAAATTCAATAAAATAAATTGTCTCACATGCAGTTTGATCACCAGGAAGAGCACCCCAGCTTTTAGCTGGAGCAGATAGAGGAATAGGAGCTTCCACATCCAGCTTGAAGACCCCAGCAACTGCTGAAAGCTAAAACTAAAACTCTTGGTTCTGTGTGAGTTTGACCCCACCCGTTCAGACTGCTTCTCTTGTCCCAGCTTTAAAAAAAAACCTAAGGCCTCACAAGATGTTTACTTTATTCAGAGTAAATGGACAGCCCTTCACCTCTGTCTTATAACCTTGCTTAAAAAATATGCCAGGACAAAATGAACCTCTTAAAGTCACAGTGTTGTGACAGATGTAAGAGAAACCGGTCATTCACTGCAGCTCAGGGTTTGAGACGGGCTGGGAGGGAGTGGGATTGGGAATTGGGAGTGGGATTGGGAGTTGGGAGTGGGATTGGGAGTTGTGAATGAGGTGGGGACAGGAGGACGTGGAATATTGTGGAATGAAATGGTGAAGAGCCAGAGGAATGGAATTTGTTTTTATTCTACTTGTTGATCAAATTTCCAGCGTCACCTCTCTTACTCCCACTCGACAATCTCTCAATAATCCTTCCCCCTTTGCCTACCTCTGAGCTGTAATAAAAGTAAGCAACACCTTTTCAGAGTCAGGGTGGTACCCGCCCCCATCCTCATTCCCTTCACCCAGCACTGCTTCCCCCCTCACCCCCAATTCTATCTTCCTCTATTCTCTTTCCTCTGTCCTCCACCTCCATTCCCCCTTCTCCTTCCTCAGCCCCTCCCTTTCCATTCTTATTGCCTCTCCATCCCCTCCTCTTTCCCTCTCCTCCATTCTCTCTTCCCATCCCCCCCTCTCCCCACCTGAATTCTCCACCCTCCATCCCAATCCCCCCACCTAACCTACCCTTCTCCCTCACCTTTTCCCTCCCCAGTCTATGTTAGATGCAAGACGTGGGACTGGGTCCAGCGCACATTATATTGCCCTGTGCGGGGGTTGGGGAGGGGAACGAAGCTGGAGGTGAGGTGATTGGACACACTGAGAAACCCTGCGACCTGCTCTTGCCCCTCGCAACCTCTAGTCCACAGTCTGCTCTCTTCAGACTGGAGAGTATACACATTCCGATCAAAACAAAACCAAAGATCTGTGGATGCTGGAAATTAGAAGAGGGATCACCGGACCCGAGACATTAACTCTGCTTTCTGTCCGCAGGTGCTGGCGGACCTGCTGAGCTTTTCCAGCAATTCCTGTTTGTCTTACGCACTCACCTCGCCTTCTCTGCCAAACTTTGCAGCAAGGTTGTCCTTTGACCGTTCAATAATTTATAAGCTGCAGTCAAATCATTCATTAAGCTCCCTTCTCCTCGGATCGCGCAGCTTTGAACGGAATAATTGCTGCCCTTACTTCACCCCCATCCTCACGAGAGATCCGTCTGCTTTCTTTTTAGCTGCGTCTTTTCCCGATGCATGATTCAGGTGTGAGCGAGGTGTACTTGGTTTATTTTAAACGTAGGTCCCTGCCTTTCGAAACAAGACTATTTTGTGCCTCAGAAGCCTGGTTTGCTACATTTGCCCTTGGCGCTGAGGAAAGTGAGTGAAGATAAAGAGCTTCAGAGTTTCTTTGTAACATTAGCAGACATGCCTCCCTTCATGTATGATCCAAGGATGTGTGCAGAGCAACATTTACAGATTAGGAAATTTCGAAAGGGTGCAGGATTAAACTCACAACCTTTAGGCTTTTTTTAACCAATCTGTTCAGAAATGGTACATCTGAAGCAGCTGGGACTTGAACCCAGGTCCCCTGGCCCAGAAGCAGAACAGCTCGAGCCCGCACACAAGTTTAGATTAGATTAGATTAGATTAGACTTACAGTGTGGAAACAGGCCCTTCGGCCCAACAAGTCCACACCGACCCGCCGAAGCGACAACCCACCCATACCCCTACATTTACCCCTTACCTAACACTACGGGCAATTTAGCATGGCCAATTCACCTGACCCGCACATCTTTGGACTGTGGGAGGAAACCGGAGCACCCGGAGGAAACCCACGCAGACACGGGGAGAACGTGCAAACTCCACACAGTCAGTCGCCTGAGGCGGGAATTGAACCCAGGTCCCTGGCGCTGTGAGGCAGCAGTGCTAACCACTGTGCCACCGTGCCGCCCCAAAGTTGTAAGGTTCATTTCTGGCAATGCTGTTCTGTAATGCAGTTGGAACATAAGGGTAACTACAAGTGAGCCGACGGACTGAGGAGTGGCAGATGGAGGTTAATTGAGATACATATCATGTTTTGTATTTTGGTAAGGCAAATCAGAGCAGGCCCTATTCAGTTAATGGTAGAATCCTGGGGAATGTTGCCAAAGAAGGACACCTTGGGGTGCAGGTTCATTGTTCCTCGTAGAAGGAGTCACAGGAAGACAGGACAGTAAAGAAGTTGTTTGGTCTGCTTTATTGGTCAGTGCAATGAGTAGAGATACTGAGACGTCATGTTGTGGCTGTACAGGACATTGTTTATGCCACTTTTGGAATATTGCATTCAATCCTGGTCTCCCTGTCATAAGAAAGATGTTGTGAAGCTTGAAAGGGTACCGAAAAGATTTACAAGGATGTTGCCAGGGTTGGAGGATTTGAGCTATAAGGAGAGGCTGTAGAGGCTGGGAGTTTTCTCTGGAGCGTTGGAGGCTGAGGGGTGACCTTAAAGAGATTTATAAAATCATGAGGGGCATGGATAGGTAAGCAGACAAGGTATTTTCCCCAAGGTAGAGGAATCCAAAAGTAGAGGCCATAGGTTTAAGATGAGAGGGAATAGATTTAAAAGGGACCCAAGGGGTAATATTCTCAAGCAGAGGGTGGTACGTGTATGGAATGAGCTACCAGAGGAAGTGATGGAGGCTGGTACAATTACAGCATTTAAAAGGCATCTGGATGGGTATATGAATAGGAAGGGTTTAGAAGGATATGGGCCAAGTGCTGGCAAATGGGACTAGATTTATTGAGGATATCTGGTTGGCATGGACGAGTTGGACTGAAAGGTCTGTTTCTGTGCTGCATAATGACTCAATACAGCTGACCCATGCCTTCTTTTCTCCTCCATCTCGGTGTTCATTAATCCAACTTTGTGCATAAAAATAAAAGCAAAATACTGCAGATGTTGGAAATCTGAAGTAAATGCAGAGAATGCTGGAGAAACTCAGCAGGGCTGTTAGCATCTGTGGAGAGAGAAGCAGAGTTAACCTTTTAAGTCCAAAAAGACTCTCCCTGGAGATGCCGTTCAGGACTGAGTGACTTTACTGTCTATCTCACCATCACCATCTTGTCAATTTGAATGTGATCTTTTATTCCAGAGTTTTATCTCTGTGCCAGGTTTGGTTTCTTAGAAAAGCTAGCTCAATAATCATTCTGTCCCCTCCACAATCGATAATCCCAGGTTCAATTCCAGCCTCAAGCAACTGTCTTTGTGGAGCTTGAACATTCTTCCTCTGTCCGCGTGGGTTTCCTCTGGATACTCCGGTTTCCTCCCACAGTCCAAAGATGTGCAGGTTAGGTTCATTGGCCATGCTAAATTGCCCCATAGTATTCAGGGATTTGGAAGTTAGGTGCATTAGTCAGGGGAAATATGGGGTGATGTGATGGGGGAGTAGGTCTGGGTGGGTTACTCTTTGGTGGGTCGGTGTGGACTTGTTGGGCCAACTAGCCTTTCTCCACACTGTAGGGATTCTATGTGGCAAGATATGATAGATTCAGATTGACCGTTACTGCTGCTACACTCTAGCCATTGGAGGGTACTGCCAACTCTATCCCTGGCACACTGCGTTACGTTATGCATCGTTCTCTGTACATACTGCAGTAACTCACCATAGCAACTTCAGCAGCGCCTTCTAAACCTGCCCTTACTTTCAGCTCAAAGGCCAAAGGCAGCCAATCGATTGGAACATCCCCGTCTGACAGGCAGCAGTGGTTCAAGAAGGCAGCTTACCACCACCTTCCTGAAGGCTATGAGGCATGAGCAAATGCTGGCTTTTCCATTGAGTACTCCCCCACCTCCCATGAATCAAAAGAACCTTGTTCAATTATTTTTGCAGCATGCAGTAACCCAGGAAGGCAATCATGATCACTTGCATTTAAATAGCACCTTTTCAGAGTAAAAATTGTCCAAGGAGCTTCGATATCAGAGCAACCTGACACTGAGCCACATCAGGAGAGATTGTGAATGATGATCGAGACGTTTGGGGCCAAGGATACACTTGTTTAAGGAAGATGGGCTGATCATTTTAAAACCGATATGTCACCTGCACGTGCATTGTTGATGGATGAGTGGAAGTTACGTTCAAACAGAGGCTTTGGGTTTACGATGAATGTTGGAAATCAGGCTGGACTTTTTCACACAGTGGGGTGTAGATAGGTGAGATGCTGGATTGTACAGTCCTGTTGTCGTCAGGTCTAGTTTCCTCTTCATCATAACCCTGTTCTTGTGAGATAAAGAATGTGTTAATTCCATCATAGCATTCAGGAGAGACAGTGTAACCAATGGGACCATGATCTCTAATGGACTGTGTGTGAGTGATGTAAAGGGTTAAGACAGAGAGCAGGCTGGTGGCAATGATCATCTGTTTGTGCCTGAATGATGTGTTTGTCACTTTCACTGCACATTTTATTACAAAGGGGTGGCTGGAAAAATGTTGTGTTAGTCAATAATGTCCCGAAATGCATTGAGAGCAAAAATATACTGAGTAACATTGGCCGAGGCAGCTCCCCAGGGAAATCTCTGGCGAGATATCAAACCTGACTGAGAATGGTTGGAAAGATATTTCCTATATGCCAGCTTATCCTTTCCGGCAAAATGATCCGTAAAAATTCCAGGCTCTGAAAATGGGCAGCCGCCCCTTATGAGAGTTTCCTACTGGTGAATGGAATCTTTCTTTCCAGGGAATAGTGAACACAGAAAGATCCCATTTCAGCCCCAGCATCAACCTGGCTGAATGTATCCGTGTGGTTAACCAGATTCAGTGCATTTCCCTATTCCCTTTCTGCTACTACATGTCCAGAAATGTTGGGAGTGGCTCCAGGGAGCTGGGATGCAACAGGTTCCCCCTGAACCAATGGAGTAGACAGTCTTCACAGGGCGTCATCCCAGGCTGGGCTAACAGCAGCAACAAAGGCTGATGGGAGGATAGCACGCCTTCATAGAAACAGAGAAAATAGGAGCAAGATTAGGCCATTCAGCCCTTTGAGCCTGCTCCGCCATTCAGTATGATCATGGCTGTTCATCCAATTTACTATCCCACAACTGCTTTCTCTCTCGACCCTTTGATCCTTTTAGACCTTTGTCTAACTCTTGAAAATATTCAATATTTTGGCCTGAATTGCTTTCTGTGGTGGTGAATTCCACAGGCTCACCCCTCTCTGGGTGAAGAAAGTTCTCTCATCTCAGTTCTAAATGGCCTATCTTTGGACTGTAATACCTGGTTCTAGACTCCTCTGATCATCAGGAACATCCTCCCTACATCTACCCTGTTAGATTTTAAGTTTTGGTGAGAACTCCCTCATTCCTCGAAACTCCAGTGAGTGAAGTCCTAACTGATCCAATATCTCTTCATCTGTCAGTCGTGCCATCCCAGGAATCAGTCTGGTAGACCTCTGTTGCATTCGCTCCATTGTCAGAACATCCTTCCCCAGGTAAGGGATGCCGAAACTGCATGCACAATACTCCAGGGTGTAGCAATCTCACTCACATCATTATCATCAATGGCTTAGTGCTGGGAAAGATGTCACAAACACAAATGAAGTAAAGCAGAAGATGTCCTACGGGCAGGGCCCATCCCTGTCACCTCAACGAGGTAGAATGGAATAACATCCCTACAAAGTCCTCACTGACCCTCAAAGTAACCTACCCAGATCCATTCCCCTACTAAGCTGTATTTACCCCTGACTAATACATCTAACTTACACATCTCTGAACACAATGGGCAATTTAGCATGGCCAATTCACCTAACCTGCACAACTTTGGATTGTGGGAGGAAACCCATACAGGCACGGGGAGAATGTTCAAACTCCACTCAGACAGTTGCCCGAGGTTGGGATTGAACACAGGTCCCTGGCGCTGTGAGGGAGCAGTGCTAATCACTGAGTCATCAAACTGCTCCTAGTAGTGGCGTGTCTAATCTTGTCCACTCCAATCATAAACCAGTGGGACTAGTTTAGTTTGGGATTACGATCAGCATGGACTGATTGGAAAGAAAGGTCTGTTTTTGTACTGTATGACTGTAATAGGATAACGAGCCCATCCAGTGTTAGTTAGGAGCTTGAGGAAGGTATCAGTCTACAAATAGAGACTTCTGGGCTGGTATTACGCCAAAAACAAAATCCCCCAGGGAATTCACTTTCAATTCACTTATTCAGTTATTTAATTTTTTGCCATATAATGGTATTATTTTTATATGCATTATGACTGTGTTATTGAAACCTGGGTGCCTAGGGCTATTCTAGCGTAACCAGTGGAAGTGTTCTGATCCCTTGAATTATATGTCATTATTTAATATGTAGACAACAGCAGCACAGGTGAGTTTGTATTTTTAGTTTGGCTTATTTTCCAAAAACATCATTATTAGCTGGAGGAGGCCATCATAGGCCATGCCTTTAACCTCAGGCTCCATGGTAACAGCTGACGTCAGGGGGTTTCATTGACAATGCATTTCAAAGACACAGTCTAGGCAGAGATTTGGACTGCAGGGGTGGGGATGGATTGGTGTGGTGCTGAGTTGGAGATTGAAGTGACTGACAGCTCTTCATGTTTGCAAACTGCTTGGCCCTGTTTCAGTTGTGCAGCAGTCTGGGTACCTCGGCAACTGGCCGTCAGGCTCCCATTAAGAGAAAAAGAAGGTCCAAGAGAGGAGAGGAGTGGACAATGGGCCAACCCCATCACCTTTCCCATTAATGCCAACATCCCATGCTCTCTCATTCCATCCCTGGACCAAAGATCACCCTCTTCGACAGGTGTGCAGATAAAGGCAGACAATTTGACAGGAACTTCTATCTCTATTGCACATTCCAAGATGGTGACTGGATCTAAGAGCCATGGTGAGGGGGCATAGACAAAAGAGAGCTCCTAGTGTCTGAGGGTGGGCATTGAAGGGAAGACTGCTTCCAAATCCCGACTGCTATGTCCTCTCTCAGGTCTCATCCTCACAGCCTCACCCACATCTGGTCTGAGAGATAGGAAGGATGATGGCTTTGTGCCATACTGTTGTGAGATCAACCCTCAGCAATTGGCCTAGGTTAGATATGATGGCACAATGAGGATGGCAGAGGTGGGCTGGACCTCAGCACTGCCCTAGGGCAGCACGTGCAATCTTGGACTGAGGGAGAGCCACACTGTCAGAGATGTTCGGTTTCAGATGAGATATCAAACTGAGAAGCTGCCATAGCTAGTGAGTCCTTCTCCCATGACCTAACCGATGCATATTCCTCAACCAACATGAAAATTTAACTGATGCTCCTTTCGCTGGTGTTTATGAGACATTGCTGGATACAAATTGATGCCATTGAGTTGATTACTGATGACGTTGAACTTAGTGTGAGCCCACAAACCCTGTGATCCTGTAACCTGGACACCTGCCAAGCCCATAATCCTAGAATCCACATAGCCATGTGATCCCAGACCTCCATGACCCCATTATCCCACAATCCCTGTGGCCCCATAATCCTAGAATCCCTGTAGCCCCATGATCCCAGATCTCTGTGACCCCATGAGCCCAGGTCCTCATGACCCCATAACTCCAGATCCACATGACCCAGAATCCCTGTGATCTTGTGGTCCCAGAATCCTGTGACCCCATGATACTGGAATCACCATATCCCAGAACCTCTATGATCCCATAATCCTGTGATCCCATGAACCCAGGATCCCATGTTCTTGAGAATGGTGCCACAAGGGTCTGAGTTATAGAGAGAGGTTGGACAAATGAGGAAAATTTTCTTTAGTATGTAGGAGACTGAGGGGGAAACTTATAGAAGTGTATAAGATCGATGAGAGACATGGATAGGGTGAATGCCCTCAGTCTTTTTCCCAGGGTTGGGGAATCGAGGACTAGAGGGCATCAGTTTAAGGTTAGAGGGGAAAGGATAAAAGGGAACCTGAGGGACAATGTTTTTACACAGAGCGTGGTATGCATATGGAATGATCTGCTAGCGGAAGTGGTTGAGGCGGGTACATTAACAGCATTTAAAAGATATTTGGATAAATACATGGAACGGTTTAGAAGGATATGGAGAAAGTGAGGACTGCCCGAAACATCAATTCTCCTGCTCCTTGGATGCTGCCTGACCGGCTGTGCTTTTCCAGCACCACACTCTTGATTTAGAAGGAGATGGGCCAAGTGCAGGGAGATGGGGTTAGCGTGGATAGACATTTTGGTCGTCATGGATTAGTTTGGGCCACTGTGCTGTAAGATTCTATGACTCTAAGAATAGTCCAATTTCTGATGGTACTAGGGATTGGCAAAAACAAAACCCTGGAAGCAGCTGTCTGCTGAGGAGCAGCTTGAAGTAATGTATTTGTGCAGACTCACTGGGAAATGAAAGGATAGTGGATCAGTCATTTGGAAAGAGTCTAAGAGTGCTCTGCCTCAAACAAGCAACATTGTTGATGGCCAGTGACTATCGGTTCCAACATGTAGATCATGACAGACCAGTTGAACACAGAGTGTCTGGCAGTCAATCACACCACCTGCCTGCTCGCCTACATTCTTTCACTGTGGGCACATTGATCAACATTGACTTCCATTTCCAGAAACTGCGTGATTAGAGAAAAGTGCATCCTCTTAATAGGCTTTGCCGGCTTGTTGCAAAGTGTTTCAGTTTAGACCAGATGTACTATCTCTGCAGGGTTCAGAATAATGCACTCAAATGAATTAAAATCTATGAGGAGCTGATGTTTGAAGCCAGCCCATTACAGAGCAAGCCACAAGGCTATTCAGCTGATCTTGTTCATGCAGACTGCCTGCAAGAGCAGTTCAGTTTGTCTCACTCCTCTGCCCATTCTCTGTCAGCCTTTTCTCATTCAGCTGCACATCTAACAGGTCCGGTCAATACAAAGAAGAATTATAAGTATGCTGCTTCACCCCACTTCCAGTATCCAAGCAGCGCAAGCTGACCAGGGTCCTCAGAAATGAATCACGACCACAGATGAGATCCTCCCACCCCCAAACCACCATGCAGAAAACTGCAAACTTCTGGCTGTTCCAATTACGTAGACATGCCGAGTGAGGTCATGAACTTCAAGATGAAGCATTCATGATGAGTGATGCACCTGAACTGTCTGATAAGAAACCAAAACAAAATGTACAACTTCAAAATAGAGTGGGCAAATAAATTTCTGTTCACAACTTGAACGTCAAAGGATGAGGGGTGACCTGATAGAAGTTTACAAAATTCTGATAGGATTGGATAGATTGGGTTGTTGGAGGCTTTCTTTTGCAGGGTAGAAATGTCAATTAATAGGGGACATAGGTTTCAGGTAAAAGGGGGTTTAAAGGAGGTGTGAGAAGCAATTTTTTTACATAGAGGGTGTTAGTGCATGAAATATGCCGTCACAGGAGCTGGTAGAGGCAGATAAAATGGCAACATTTCAGAGACAACTTGACAGATATATGAATAGGCAGGGAATAGAGGGATATGGATATGGACTGCAGAGATGCAAAAGGTTTTCAGTTTAGAAAGGCACCACGTGTTGGTGTGCAGTCTTGGTGTTCTTGTGCTGTCCTGTTCTTTGTTTAATTGTAAAATATAATTGCTTCCCCTACTTGTCACCTAAGTACATTGATAAGTTAAAAAGGGGGATTTGGAATAATGCCACACAAGAGTTTTTCTCTGGTCCACTCTTTGAAGCAGACATTGGTGCATTGACTAGTAAATGCTATCAGATGTTTGATGTAAAAAGGATGAAGGTAATTACTATCCAAAACACCATTGAGCTGAAAGTCAAGTCAAGGGACAGTGATGTTTTAGAGACTGGTTAACAGGGAAAAAATACCCACTTCTGACATCCTGTGCTCTTAAAGAGAAAGCACACTTTGATTACACATCCCTCATATTGACTCACAGGATGCTGGCCAGCATTTATGGCCCAGAGGGCAGTTAAGAATCAACCACATTGCTGTGGATCTGGAGTCACCTGTAGGGGGTAACAGATTCCTTTTCCTAAAGAACATTAGTGAAGGTTTTCCCCCCAATAAGCAACAATGGTTTCACAGTCATCATTAGACTCTTAAATTCCAGATTCTTTATTGAATTCAAATTCCACCATCTGCTGTGGCAGGATTTTAACCCAAGTCCCCAGAGCGTTAGCTGAGTTTCTGGATTAGTCGTCTAGTGATAATACCACTAAGGCCATTGCCTCCACCTGTTATCCCCAATAAAGATAATTAACTGGCACACTCTTCTACTCTGATCTCCGGCACCTGCAGTCCTCACTTCCTCCTTGCTGATTGTAACCTTACTGTGAAGCCTCTTCCAAGGATGCTGGCTCTCCTGTTCCTCGGATGCTGCCTGACCGGCTGTACTTTTCCAGCACTATGCTCATCGACTCTGATCTCCAGCATCTGCAGTCCTCATTTTCTCTCAATCAAGTGCAAGTATTGCACCCATCTCAGAGAGTCATTTGATAATCTTTATACCATTAACAGCCTCAAAGTACAAACCAGAGGCAGATAATGTGCAATCACAGGTGTCACACTGAGACTCAGTGAGCAGAGGATAAAATGAATAATTCTATGCACTTAGGTTTAGATTTATACAGCACTAAAATTAAACTGTTCACTCTGTGTTTTCTTTGGGCTAGATTCTGGGTTGCACTTCAATTCAAAAAGTCATCTTGTGCTTAAAATGATTGGAAACCGCTGGTCTAGACTAAACTAAGATGTCAGATTAATCAAATATGGCACATATTCCTTTTGTTATAATCCTGGGGTATAGAGTTGATTCTGCTCATTAATTTAATTGACAAGAGTTTTATGTGGAAGGCATTGATAAAGTAGGAGGAGAAAGTGAGGACTGCAGATGCTGGAGATCAGAGCTGAAAATGTGTTGCTGGAAAAGCGCAGCAGGTCAGGCAGCATCCGAGGAACAGGAGAATCGACTTTTCAGGCATAAGGCTTATGCCCGAAACATCGATTCTCCTGTTCCTTGGATGCTGCCTGACCTGCTGCACTTTTCCAGCAACACATTTTCAGCATTGATAAAATACCATATTACGTAGTACACCATTAATCCAGAGACACAGATAATGTTCTGAGCATCAGTGTTTGAATCCTGCCATGATAGATGGTGGAATTTGAATTCAATTTAAAAATTCAAGAATTTAAGAGTCTAATGACCATGAATCCATTGTTGATTGTCTTAAAAATAACATTTGGTTCACTAATGTCCTTTAGGGAAGGAAACTGCCAACCTTTCCTGGTCTGACCTACATGTGACTCCAGACCCACAACAATGTGGTTGACTCTTAACTGCCCTCAGAGCAATTAGGGATGGGCAATAAATACTGGCCTAGCCAATGACGCCCTTGTCCCATGAATGAAAAGATAACATAAGGAAAAGGGGGTAACATATAGACCTGGATAGTGGATTGGTTTGCTAATAGGAAGTAGAGAAGTAGGATAATTTTGGTATAAGAAGCTAGAACTAGTTGAATGTCACAGGGGTCAGTGCTACATGCAGAAATATTTACAATCTACATCAATAATTTGAGTCATGGTTGTCTGTATGTAGATGTCTGTATGGTTGCTAACTATACCAAAGGCAAATGAACAAGTAAGTTGTGAGAATACACAATGAGTCCAGAGAACAATATAGACAGATTAAGTGAGTAGACACACTTTTGGAAGAGAGAAACTAACATGGGAAAATGTGAATTTGCCAACTTTGGCAGGAAGAATAGATAAGCAGTGTGCTAGCTAAATGGTGGGATTGCAAAATCCTGAGGGTTTGGGTGTTAGTCAGCCGCTTCAGCAAATAATTAGCAAGGCAAATTGAATGTGGTTGCCTATTGCAAGGGGAATGGAACATAAAAGGAGGGACATTTTACTGTAGCTGTACTGTGTGTTGATTAAACCACCTCCAGTGTGTTGTGTACTGCTTAAGACTTGCATAGAAACAATAACATTGCAACAGAAACAGTTCAGAAAAGGTTTCAATTAATTCTGGGACTGAAGAGCTTGTCTTCTGGGGAATTGTTGGACAGGTTGGGTTTGTTGGCTCATATCCCTCTACAACCCCCCGTTCATGTAGCCATCCAGATGCCTTTTAACTGTTGTCATTGTTCTAGCCTTCACCACTTCCTCTGGCACCACCCTCTACATGAAAATGTTGCCCCTTCCCCTTTTAAATCTTTCCTCTCTCACCTTAAATCCTTGCCCTCTAGTCCAAACTCACCTTTGGACTCACCTACCCTGGGGAAAAGGCCTTGTCTTTTTACCCTATCTATGACCCTCATGATTTTATAAACCCCTATAAGGTAACCCGTCAGCCTCTGACCCTCCAGGGAAAAAAAAACCCAGTCCATCCAGCCTCTCCCTGTGGCTCAAACCCTCCAACTCTGGCAACATCCGTGTAAATCATTTCATGTTTCCTATAACAGGCACATCGGAGTGGAAAGCAGTCTTCCAAAAGTGGCCTAATCAATATCCTATAAGGCAAGTGTACCAAACGCTCATGCCCGAAACGTCGATTCTCCTGCTCCTTGGATGCTGCCTGACCTGCTGCACTTTTCCACAACACATTTTAGCTCTGTGGGTAACACTGCTGCCTCATAGCCCCAGGCACCAAGGTTCGATTCCAGCCTCAGGCGACTGTGTGGCGTTTGCACATTCTCCCCATGTCTGCATGGGTTTTCTTCCACAATCTAAAGATGTGCAGGTTAGGTGGATTGGCTATGTTCAATTGCCCATAATGTTAGATTAGATTAGATTAGATTACTTACAGTGTGGAAACAGGCCCTTCGGCCCAACAAGTCCACACCGACCCGCCGAAGCGCAACCCACCCATACCCCTACATTTACCCCTTACCTAACATTACGGGCAATTTAGCATGGCCAATTCACCTGACCCGCACATCTTTGGACTGTGGGAGGAAACCAGAGCACCCGGAGGAATCCCACGCAGACACGGGGAGAACGTGCAAACTCCATACAGTCAGTCGCCTGAGTCGGGAATTGAACCCGGGTCTCTGGCGCTGTGAGGCAGCAGTGCTAACCACTGTGCCACCGTGCCGCCCACATTGGTTAGGTGCATTGGTCAGGGGTAAATGTAGGGTAGGGGAATGGGTCTGGGTGGGTTACTTTTCAGAGGGTTGGGGTGGACTTATTGGGCCGAAGGGCCTGTTTCCATACTGTAGGGAATCTAATCTTAAAAAAAACTATGAGCCTACACTCCAAGGTCTCTTTATTTGGCAACATTGCCCAGGACCCTACCATTAACTGTATAAATCCTGCCCTCATTTGCCTGACCAAAATGCACATCCCACATTTATCTGAACTAAACTCCATTTGCCAATCCTCAGCCCATTGTTTAAGCTCTGACAATCAGTTAAGCCCCTGCCAGGTACAATCCTTTATATCTTGATAGGTGAAGCTTATACTGTGACGGCAGTTAACCCTTTAGGTTACTATCTTACATGTAAGGAACGAGGTGGATTACAATGGTCTACAGCCATTAAAGAAGGCAGCTCCCACCACCTTCTCAAGGGAAACGAGGAACAGACAACAAATGCTGTCTGAGTCAGCATTGCTGACATCCTATAAATTAATTAATTTTAAAAAAAGATTAATCCTGAGCTGGATGGACAATAGTTTCTGTGAGACAAAAACAAAAACTAAAACTCTGCAAAAGGGTCACTGGACCTGAAGCTTTGACTCTTGTTTCTCTCTCCACACATGCTGCCAGACCTGCTGAGTTTTCCCAGCAATTTCTGTTCTTGTTTCAGATTTCCAGCATTCGCAATCCCTTCAAATTGCAATTCTTTAATGTTTTGTGAGAGGTTGGTTGAGTTGAATGAGTTCACATGTATTTCACTATCACTAGAGGGTGAAGCAATAAGAATTGGATTAGAGATGTCTGTGGTTGCCAAATATCCAGGAATAGCAAAAATAGCAGGAGGAGTTCATGAAGTTGGATTATAAGAGTCAGAGGCCCAGCAATTGACACACTTACCTGACCAGTTCTGTCATGAGATAGAGAGAACAAAGAACAAAGAAAATTTACAGCCCAGGAACAGGCCCTCCAAGCCTGAGCTGATCCAATCCACTGTCTAAGCCTATTGCTCAATTTCTAAGCATCTGTATCCCTCTGCTCCCCACCTACTCATGCAACTGTCCAGATGCACCTTAAATGAATCTACCATTCCTGCCTCTACTACCTCTGCTGGCAACGAGTTCTAGGCACCTACCACCCTCTGTGTGAAGTACTTGCCGCATGTATCCCTCTTAAACCTTTCTCCTCTCACATGTGACCTCTCGTTATTGAATCCCACACCCTGGGAAAAAGCTTATCTCTAGCCACCCTGTCTATACCCTTCATGATTTTGTAGACTTCAATCAGGTCCCCCCTCAATCTCCTTTTTTCTACTGAAAACAATCCTACTCAACCTTTCTTTCATAGCTAGCACCTACCATACCATGCATAACCTTGTTGGATAGGTCATCAGCAAGAGCTTTTTTTATGCAGATGAAATCATAGAATCACTGCAGTGTAGAAGCAGGCCATTTGGCCCATTGACTCCTCACCAACCCTCTAAAGAGCATTCCATCCAGACCAACCCCCAGCCCGCCCCTGTAACCCTGTATTACCCTGGCTGCTTCACGTAGCCTGCACATCCCAAGACACTATGGGGCAACTGAGCATGGCCAATCCACCTAATCTGCACATCTTTGGATTGTGGGAGGAAACCAGAGCACCCAGAGGAAACCCACGCAGATGGGGAGTGAATGTGCAAACTCCACACAGACAGTCATCCAAGGCTGGATTCAATCCCAGATTTCTAGCGCAATGAGGCAGCAGTGCTAACCATTGATGTGTACGAATTAGATGGTATTTCTCACTGTTTCTATCATTCCCTCTAGATACAACACTTGTAGCAGATTCTCCTTCAAAAAGGAGTTTTAATGAGTATTTCAGTTGTCAGGAAACTGCCTGAGGGAAATGTATCTGGATGAAAATATGTAGTAATCTGAATGGAGAGTAGAGTTGATGGAATTATTATGGAATTCTGACCGATGCCTGTCACTTTCAATGATGAAAGAAAGGAAGACCTATGTTTATGTAACACCTTTCACGATCACGGGATCACACTATGAACTCCTTTTGAATTGTATTCCATTTGCAGTTTTGGAAACACTTTGCCAATTTGCACAGAACTAGCTGCAATAAGCAAAAACGTGATGTGAATCAGATTATCTGTTGCTGTCGATTGTGGACAGGTGGAGAAATATTGATGGGAACCCACTAGTGATTTTTCAAGACAGTGGAGTGGGAGAGAGATGCAGGGCTTTGATTTGGTATCTCCTCTGAAAGATGGCACCTCTGACAGTACAGCACTCCATCAGCACCACACTGGAGTGTTAGCCTAGCTTTCTGTTGTCAACACTGTACAGTGGAATTCAAATCTAGAACTGGCTAATTCAGACCCAAAGATGTTACTAACTGAATGATAGCTTAGTTCCTGGTGCAATACTAAAACAATGGATGGAATGGAGAAAAGTCAGTAAAATGTTGGGATACATAGACAGAATATGTTGTATGGGGTAAGTGAAAGTGAGCACTGCAGATGCTGGAGATTAGAGTCAAGATTAGAGTGGTGCTAGAAAAACTCAGCAGGTCAGGCAGCATCCGAGGAGCAGGAAAATCGACGTTTCGGGCAGGACCCCTTCATCAGGAATGAGGCTGGAAGCCTCGGGGGTGGAGAGATAAATGGGAGGAGGTGGGACTAGAGAGAAGGTAGCTGGGAGTGCAGAAGATGAATGAAGGGAGGGGTAAAGGTAATGGGTTGGAGAGGAGAATGGAGTGGATAGGTGGGAAGGAAGATGGACAGATGGGACAAGTCATGAGGATGGTGCTGAGTTGGAACCCCACTGCCCAGTGGCCCAACATTTCAACTCCCCCTCCCACTCTTCCCAGGACATGCAGGTCCTTGGCCTCCTCCACCACCATTCCCTCACCAACCGACGCCTGGAGGAAGAACACCTCATCTTCCGCCTTGGAACCCTTCAGCCCCAGGGCATCAATGTGGACTTTACAAGTTTCCTCATTTCCCCTCCCCCACCTTACCCCAGTTCCAAACTTCCAGCTCAGCACCCTCCTCATGACCTGTCCCACCTGTCAATCTTCCTTCCCACCTATCCGCGCCACCCTCCTCTATGACCTATCACCTTCATCCCTACCTCCATCCACCTATTTGCGTTCCCAGCTACCTTCTCCCCAGCCCCACCCCCTCCCATTAATTTCTCCACCCACAAGGCTCCCAGCCTCATTCCAGATGAAGGGCTCTTGCCCGAAATGTCAATTTTCCTGCTCCTCGGATGCTGCCTGACCTGCTGTGCATTTTCAGCACCACTCTAGTCTTGTTGTATGGGGTAGTCAAGAGATTATGGGGTTAACAGACAATATAAGATGCCGTCCACCCATCAGGGAAACAAAACTTTTCCTAGGATGAAGCAATCAGTCTCTAGAATGCTTTCCTAAATGCTAGGTCCATGTAGCTAGGTAATAATGTATACTTGTTCTAACATTTACCCTGTGAACTTGTAAGAAATTCCCATGCAACACAGATGGAATATAAGTAGATACTAAGTATGATATAGTAAAGCTATTGGGATTAGGTGGTTCCAGTGGACGTGCCCACAACAGATATCAATCACCTTTCCCATTCTGATCCAACATTTCCTCCCCACCACTCCATCCCCACCAATATTCACCCGTCCCCTCATACCTGTGAGACAGATATACCTGGTTCCCAGTAGTTTTGGAGGTTTCTCCATTATCAAACCTGAATCTCATCCCTTCTAAATTTGAGAAACCTCTGGACACAGGTAAACCCCTCCAGAGGTCTTGGTTTAGCTGCGTACATGACTAGTGTAAGGAATCCATCCTTTAATTAGCCATATGACTCTTTGTGAATAAGGCTTGAGTATTTTGTCCAAATACAAGTTTTTTTACTGAAGACACTAATAATGACAATAACACAGTAACTTCATATAATGTGGCTTCTAGTGATCTGCAGTGATTAAGAGTGACTTACTTCAGAAATGAGCTCTCTCACATAGTACCCCATTTGTTTTTCAAAATGAGGATCCTTCCTGAAGTGATGAACGGAAAACAACTTCTGACATTCCAAAGTCCAGGAATGTAGCGGCTCATAAAGGACTGTGGTAGCAAAAAGAGGGAAATGCGTTGTTGTCTCAGACAAAATGGGACTGCAAGATTTGGGAGCTAATGGGACTGGAGAGTCAAAAGCAGAAGGGAAACCAATTATTGTCATCCATGTTTTAAGGTTCACGGGCCCCAACTAGTAAATGTTTGGATTTCAGCTGAACGAAAGGGTGTTACTGCTCAGGTCATATTGCTATCCTTCCACCTCCCTCGAGCCCTGGCCACTTCTGGATAATTTTGGAGAGGCATTCATTATAACGATCATCAATTGATACACAAAACTATCCTTTGGAAAGGCCCATTTGAAGCCCTGGAACTTACCATTTGATCCTGGGTGTACACTCTCACAGTGCCCAAGCATATTCATTGGTGTTGGCAGTGGTGCCAAGCAGCTGCTAAAGAGCCCATGCTGACCTTTGCTGTGTGGGGATATCTCAGGAAGGTTGCCATCCTGGGTACATCCTTGTGTCATGTGCCCACTTTCCTTCAAATGGCATCCACACCAATATGGCATTACAATATGGCTTCCTGGGAAGCAACTGCTAGTGACAGGATAGTTGTATCCATTAAGTGAGGGTGATCCATTGAGGTTATGGGTCGCTACTGTTAGGCTTAAAGGTCAATGAGATTCCTTTGTGCCTCTCTCCACTCAAGGGAACATGAATTTAATCCTGTCTGACTGTCTCTGCTTCCAACTGAATCATTGGCGAGTAGATCTTCTGGAAAGGGGTGGGCTTCGGTCTGCAACATACATGTTTTAAACTGCCAACTCTTGCAGGTGGTTCCTATAAGGAGCAAAAGGAGCTGTATAGACAAAAGCTGCTTAATATTCACAATTCCATACTTCTTATTGGAATCAGGCATGGTAACAATCAGGCATGTCGCTACAATATCCTGGATTTATGAGCAGGGTATTGTAGCGACAGGCATGGTCATTGGGCTCGGAAAACCCAGAATTGCTGCTGATGAACGAGCTCAGATTGAGGTTTTCTACAATGTTGCTTAAACTGCGTCGACATTGTGGCAGGAAGCTGACTTGTACACTTTTCCATCTGATGGGATGTTCAGGGAAAGTAATATTGAATAAGCAATAGTCTTTTGTACATGAATAGATCAGCTTCCATTGTGCACAAATGACATGATTCCTAGCTTGGAATTACTGTACACTCATTTCCTCTTTAACATGCGAGCCAGAGTTGAAAAGTTCAGTTTGTGAAATTGCCACACCGGGAGTGTTTGCTTAAATATTTTCAAGGGCTCTGGCCCGAAACGTCGAATTTCCTTGGATGCTGCCTGACCTGCTGTGCTTTAACCAGCAACACATTTTCAGCTTAAATATTTTCAGATTGCGTGAAGCTGGGAAAGTTTGAGTTGTTAGAACAGAAACTAGGGAGAAATGGTTAAGTGGAACTGTTTACTTGATATAGGAGTGTAGTATAGAGTGGTGTGCCTAAGGAATTCTCTCCGGCAGAAAGCATTTGTAAAAATAAAACACTTAATATTTTCAAAAAGAAGATACTCTAGGCGAAGACATTTCTCCTTGTCTCAGTCCTAAATAACCTATCCCATATCCTTAACTGTAATCCTTGGTTCTGATCTCCTCAGTCATTGGGAATATCATTTGTTCCGTGACACTGTCTAGTCTGCTTTAAATTTTAGATGTTTCTATAATATCGCCCCACCCATTCTTCCAAACTCCAAGAGAAATAGGAATCTTCTATTGTTCCTGAAAAGACACCAAGGAACTGTAATGTAGTTAATATATAAAGAAATGAAAGGATTTAAATCTTTAGAACATGGAACATAGAACATAGAATATTACAGTGCAGTACAGGCCCTTTGGCCCTCAATGTCATGCCGACCCGTGAAACCAATCTGAAGCCCATCTAACTTACACTATTCCATTTTCAGCCATATGTTTATCCAATGACCATTTAAATACCCTTAAAGTTGGCGAGTCTACTCCTGTTGCAGGCAGGACATTCCACACCCTTATTACTCGCTGAATAAAGAACCTACCTTTGACAGCTGTCCTTTATCTATCACCCCTCAATTTAAAGCTATGTCCCCTCGTGCTAGCCATCACCATCCAAGGAAAAAGGCTCTCACTGTCCACCCTATCTAATCCTCTGATTATCTTGTACGTCTCTATTAATTCACCTCTTTACCTTCTTCTCTCTAAAGGAAAACAATCTCAAGTCCCCCAGCCCTTCCTCATAAGATCTTTCCTCCATACCAGACAACATCCTGGTAAATCCACTCTACACCCTTTCCAATGCTTCCATGTCCTTCCTATAATGCAGTGACCAGAACTGTACGCAATCATCCAAGTTTGGCCGCACCAGAGTTTTGTGCAGCTGCAACATGACTTCATGGCTCCGAAACTTAATCCCTATACCAATAAAACCTAACACACTGTACACCTTCTTAACAACCCTATCAACCTGCACATGGACACTGATATTTCCCTGCTTGTCCACACTACCAAGAATCTTACCATTAGCCCAGTACTCTGTATTCCTGTTACTCCTTCCAAAGTGAATCACCTCACAATTTTCCACATTAAACTCCATTTGCGATCTCTCAGCCCAGCTCTGCAGCTTATCTATGTCCCTCTGTAACCTACAACATCCTTCGGCACTATCCACAACTCCACTGACCTTAGTGTCTTTTGCAAATTTACTAACACATCCTTCTACTCCCTCATCCAGGTCATTTATAAAAATGACAAACAACAGTGGACCCAAAATAGATCCTTGTGGTGCACCTCTAGTAACTGAACTCCAGGATGAATATTTCCCATCTACCACCACTCCCTGTCTTCTTTCAGCCAGCCAATTTCTGATCCAAACCACCAAGTCACCCTCTATCCCATGCTTCCGTATTTTGTGCAATAGCCTACCGTGGGGAACCTTATCAAACACCTTACTGAAATCCATATACACCACATCAACCGCTTTACCCTCATTCACCTGTTTGGTCACCTTCTCAAAGAACTCAATAAGGTTCGTGACGCACGATCTACCTTTCACAAAACTGTGTTGACTATTCCTAATCAAATTATTGCTTTCTAGATGATTATAAATCCTATCTCTTATAATCCTTTCCAACACTTTACACACAACCGAAGTGAGGCTCACAGGTCTATAATTGTCAGGGTTGTCTCTACTCCCCTTCTTGAACAAGGCAACAACATTTGCTATCCTCCAGTCTTCCGGCACTATTCTTGTAGACAATGGTGATGTATAGATCAAAGCCAAACGCTCTTCAATCTCCTCTGTAGCTTCCCAGAGAATCCCAGAGAATTTTCACACTTTCCAGACTTGCTAACACCTCCTCCTTGTGAACCTCAATCCCGAGTAGTCTAATAGCTTGTACTCAGTATTCTCGACAACATTGTCTTTTCCCTGTGTGAATACTGATGAAAAATATTCATTTAGTACCTTTCCTGTCTCTTCAGACTCCACACACAACTTCCCACGACTGTCCTTGACTGCCCCTTATCTTATTCTAGTCATCCTTGTATTCCTGACATACCTATAGGTAGCCTTAGGGTTTGCTTTGATATTACCTGCCAAAGGCTTTGCATAACCCCTCCTGGCTTTTCTTAGCTCTCTCTTTAGGTCTTTCCTGGCTAATCTGTAATTCTCAAGCACCCTAACTGAGCCTTCACCTCTCATCTTTATATAAGCCTCCTTCTTCCTTTTGACAAGAGATTCAATTTCTTCAGTAAACCACGGTTCCCTCGCTCGACAATTTCCTCCCTGCCTGACTGATACATACTTATCAAGTATTCAAAGTAGCTGTTCCTTGAACAAGCTCCACATTTCAATTGGGCCCGTCTCCTGCAGTTTCCTTCCCCATCCTATGCATCCTAAATCATGCCTAATCACATCATTTTATTTTGTTTATTATATTTCTATAGCTCCATTCATAAGTTCAAAACATTCAAAAGCATTTTAAAGCCTATGAAACACATAGGAAATGCATTCACTGTTATTAGCTGGGAAATGCAGCAACTAATTTCTGCACAGAACCATCTCACAGGCAGAGATAAAAGACCAACAAGGTGGCCTGTTTTGGAGGACCATTCCTGGTCTGCAGACTATGGAGTGCACTCTCACTTTTTTAATGTTTCTATGAGAGCTTTTACATTTTCCAGAGAGGCTAGGTAAGATGTCAGTTGAACATCTTCTCTGGAAGTCAGCACCTTTAATAATGCAGCACTCCCTCTATCCTGTGTTGCATTAGCTTGTGATTTTGTGCTCAGGTAAACATAGAAAATAGGGACAAGAGTTGGCCATCTAGCTTATTCAAGCCTGCTCAATACAATCTTGGCTGATCCTCTATCTCAATGCCAAATTCTGCTTTCTCCCTATATCATTTGATGCATTTTCAATCTTAAAAAGACTTGAAGTGGTGTTCTTGAACTCTTAATCTTCTAGTTCAGTGAGAGATTGATAGCTACAGAGTCACAGCTCACTTGAGACAGCATGAATCACCCTTTACGAGATATTTGACTCTGAGGCTTCATTTGGGTGAATGAGCAGCACCTTTTCCCAGTCACATCCACAGGATTGACCATGATTGACCAGCTCAGGAACAACAAATAATCTGGAGTTTAGTTGATCTAGAATGAGTTAAGAGCAATTGATTACAGCCGTGATGGTGTTATTATAGAATCCCTACAGTGTGGTAGCAGACCATGTGACTCATCAAGTCCACAGCGACAATCCAAAAAGCATCCCATCTCCTCGCCTATCCCTGTATCCATTCATTTCCCATGGCTCAGCCACCTAACCTGCACATCTTTGGACTGGGGGAGGAAACCAGAGCACACAGAAGAAGCCCACGCAGACATAGGGAGAATGTGCAAATTCCACACAGACAGTCGCCCGAGGGTGGAATCGAACCCAGGTCTCTGCCGCTGTGAGGCAGTAGTGCTAACAACTGAGTCATCCTGCTGCCCTTTCACTGAGCTTTACAGATGACATAGCAGTTTATGGGCTGTGAACAGTGTGGAGCTTGAGAAGCAGGAGAACGCAGACAGTTCCATGGTACTGAAATGCTGTGGTTAGCTCCCTGCATTTGAGGCTCAGAGAGGTTTTAGAGTAGTAATTGCTAAGAAAACCAGAGTGACTGGGGCTTAGAGGGATGTAGAGGCAGTGTCAGGCCAGTGAAGCTGACATTTGGGGCAAAAGGAAACCCATGTCACCTAGAGTCCTGGAGTCATGTCAGTGCAGCTGAGAGTCGAATATTCATTGTAAAAATCTCAGTTGCAGCGGATTTTGTGGGAAATCCCAATGTATGTCCTTGAAAGAAAACTGCTGAAGTCCATCACAAGGAAGACGGAATCATAAAGATAGACAATATGGAAACAGACCCTTTGGTCCAACTCATCCATGCCGACTAGATATCCTAAACTAATTTAGTGCCAGCATTTGGCCCATATCCCTCTAAACCCTTCCTATTCATATCCCAATCCAGATGCCTTTTAAATGCTGTAATTGTAGCAGCCTCCAGCATTTCCTCTGGCAGCTCATTCCATACACGCACCACTTTCTGCGTGAAAAAGTTTCCCCTTTGGGCAGCACGGTGGTATGTGGGCGGCACGTGGCACAGTGGTTAGCACTGCTGCCTCACAGCGCCAGAGACCCGGGTTCAGTTCCCGCCTCAGACGACTCTCTGTGTGGAGTTTGCATGTTCTCTCCGTGTCTGCGTGGTTTCCTCCAGGTGCTCCGGCTTCCTCCCACAGTCCAAAAATGTGGAGGTTAGGTGAATTGGCCATGCTAAATTGCCCGTAGTGTTAGGTGAAGGGGTAAATGTAGGAGTATGGGTCTGGGTGGTATACGCTTCGGCGTGTCGGTGCGGACTTGTTGGGCTGAAGGGCCTGTTTCCACACTGTAAGTAATCCAATCCCTTAAGTCCCTTTTAAATCTTTCCCCTCTCACCTTAAACATATGCCCTCTAGTTTTGGAATCTTCAAAGATTTTTTAAATTCATGATTGATATCTGGGTATTGCTGGTAAACTCGGGGATCAGTCTTGGTTGTACCTGCCATTTTCTGCATGGCTCATGGTGCGTTTGACCACAGTTTGCCTGTATATCCATGTTTACCTCATGTTAATTCTGGATGCTTGGGTATAAGACAGTTGTACTTTCTTTTGGTTTGTTTGGAAGTTTGGAATCTTGTGGCTTTATTCTCCTCGGGAGTAATCAGGATTTCAAATTGCTGAAAAGTTACTGGTCCACAACAGGATCAGAAATAATTTGGAGTCAACAAGTGTGGTGCCGGAAAAGCACAGCCAATCAGGCAGCATCTGAGGAGCAGGAGAGTCAATGTTTTGGGCAGAAGCTTTTCATCAGGAATGAGGGAACACATTCTTGATGAAGAGCTTATGCTCCAAACGTCAACTCTCCTGCTTCTTGGTTTCCTGCCCCACACTTTTTGACTCTGATCACCAGTATCTGCAGTCCTTTCTTTCTCCTGTAAATAATTTGGAGTCCACTTTCAACTTGGTGTTGGCAAGCACATTTTTTTGTAAGCAAAAGGTGATGTTAAAATATAATTCTTCAAATAAAATTACTGCATACACTCAATCCAGTCAATGATTTCAAACGTTACCTGAATCATAATTAATCTTCTCAAGTTCAATGTTAAAATTCAAAGCTGAGTAGGGAAATGATGTGGGCCAGGCAGCAGTTCCCCAGAGCCCTGGCTGAACTGTTAGCTAAGCTTCAAAAGGAAAATCTCATTTTGGCTGCTCTGGTTTCTTCTATCCTTCTCCATTTTCTTGAAGGTTCATTTCTGCATATGGTTCCCTCTATGAGACTTTCAGGTTGAAAGCTGGCATGCTGATCACCAGCATTTCTATTGACTAAATGCTGCAGAATTGCTTGTTTGTGTGCTTCAGATATAGGACTCTTATTGTGCCTGTTTCACCTCAACAAGTAGATGACAACCATGTTCTGGTTAATGTCTCTGGACAATGCCCTGGCCAATCAGAATCAACTTTGTCTGATTTAAAATGTAAACAGAACCTGGCAGTTAACTGTCAATCAACATTAATAGCCAAAGTTCATCATCACACAATACCAGATTACAGTCCAAGAGGTTTATTTGGAAATACAAGTTTTGGGAGCTCTGCTCCTTCATTCTGTGGTGCTTCAAAAACTTGTACTTCCAAATAAATCTGTTGGACTATAAACTGGTGTTGTGTGACTTTCAACTTTGTCTATCCCGGTCCAGCACTAGTGCCTCCACATCATCAATCTTAATGGGTGCACTCTGCATGGAAACACCTCTTCCAATTAGAGTTCACCTTCCAATCAATCAATACTGTCTTCTAGCATGGTAATGATATTGGTTTTCACCTTGAGATGTCATTCCTGCAAAATGGCTTAATAAATATAAGATGAAGAGCTTTGACTAAATGTGTCTTCTTGAGTAGTACTTAAGCTTTGTGCTACCTTATGACTCATTGTAACAAATGTTAAGATCACCCTGGAGACCAATAATGTGAAAGAACTGAACTTCCAAAACAGAACCAATGGAAAACCTGATGCTCCAGGTTTCATTTCTAGAAAGTCTTACTCTGGCAATCAAACCAAAAATTAGTCTCTGTTAAGCATGTAAATGTGAAACCACCTTGGTCTTACCAGACCATAGGGCTGTTCTGTCATTAGAGAGAGAGAGAGAGAGAGAGAGATGACTGATACTGGTTCAACCTGAGGGTTATAGTGCCTCTGGAAAGGGGAAAAATTGAGAAGGAGAGTCCTTTATGGTACACGTCAGCTAGTTCAGGAATTGAACCCTTGCTGTTGGCATCACTGCATTACCAACAGGTAAATTGCTGTTGGTTGTAAATGACCAATTAATGGTAAGACAGATTTTACAATTTACTCAACATATGTGACATAAATCTCAATTACAAGGTCCTTTCTCAAAACTCTGCCTTTCTCATGCAGAATTCCAACTCCTTTGAGGATTTAGCTTGATTCCCAGCTGACGGCAATGCACAATCAGAGCTCCCTTGGCACTGTCTTTACAAAAAAATGACACATGTCTGCAGACCCTCCTCATCTCTGCTTGCGCTGGCCTGAATGATGTAAATCTCCCAGTGTTATTTTCAAGTATCTGAAACAGTTGTAGCAACTACATATTTGCCTGTTCCTAGCTCCCTCAGAATTAGTCTCAGTCTGCCTTACTGCACCACTGGAATGACCATCTGAATTCAGTTGACTCTATATTTTCTTAGTCTAGACTAGAATGGTGCTGGAAAAGCACAGCAGTTCAGGCAGCATCTGAGGAGCAGTAAAATCGATGTTTCGGGCAAAAGCCCTTCATCAGTATTCCTGATGAAGGGCTTTTACCCGAAACACCGATTTTATTGCTCCTCGGATGCTGCCTGAACTGCTGTGCTTTTCCAGCACCATTCTAGTCTAGACTCTGGTTTCCAGCATCTGCAGTCATCGTTTTTACCTCTATATTTTCTTAGCTGGTTCAACTAGTTTCAGTTTCCTCAGAGATTTTGGTTTCCAATCCCAGTTTCTGTTTTAGTTTCCCTAGCTATGACATGGATCCATTTACTTTTATCTGATTTTTTTAACTTTGGATCGTTGGGAGGGATGATGGCAATGTCACTGGATAAGTAATCCAGAAACTCTGGCTCATGCTCTGGGGTCCAGGTTCATATCTCTCCATAGCAGCTGGTGGAATATAGACTAAATTTGTTCACAAAGTTTGAATTCAAAGCTAGTCTCAATAACAGTCACGGTAAATTGTTTTAACAATATTAATTGCTGTTAAAAATCATTCATCTGGTTCAGGAAAGGGAGTCTGACATTCTTGACTGGTGTGAGACTCCACACCCACAGCAAATGTGGTTGACTCTTAATTGTCCTTTCATAGTGGCCTAACATTCCAATCAGTTCAAGGACAGTTAGCACTGCTGCTTCACAGTGCCAGGGACCCAGGTTCAATTCCAGGCTTGGGTAACTGTCTGAAGATTACATATTTTTCCTTGTGTTTGTGTTGGTTTCCTCCCACAGTCTAAAGATGTGCAGGTTAGGTGGATTGGCCATGCTAAATTGCCTGTAGTACACAGGCGAGATGGGTTAAGCCATGGTTAAAAAAAAACACTGGGGTTACAGGGGTGGGAGGAAGTGGCTCTGGGTGAGGTGCTATTCAGAGGGTTGGTGGTGACTTGATGACCTGAATGGCCTCTTTCTGCATTGTAGGACTCTATGATTGAATAAATGCCTGTCCAGTGATGCACACATCCCATGTAAAATAAGCTTTGGAACCACAGATTCTATTAGGCAGTCTGATAACCAAGCAGAGCCGAGAGTGTGGTGCTGGAAAAGCAGAGCAGGTCAGGAAGTATCTGAGGAGCAGGAGAAGTGATGTTTCTGGCAAGAGCCCTTCATCAGGAATGAGGCTTGTGAGCTGAGAGGGTGGAGAGAGAAATGGGAGGGAGGGTCAGACTAGGGGGAAGGTAGCTGAAAGTGCGATAGGTGGATGGAGGTGGGAGTAAAGGTGATAGGTCCGAGGGAACATGGAGTGGATAGATGGGAAGGAAGATTGACAGATGAGGCAGGTCATGAGGACGGTGCTGAGCAGAAGGTTGGAACTGGGGTAAGGTAGGGGGAGGGGAAGCGAGGAAACTGGTGAAATCCACATTGATGCCCTGGGGTTGGAGGGTCCCAAGGTGGAAGATGAGGCGTTCTTCTTCCAGGCGTCAGGTGGTTAGGGTGTGGCGATGGAAGAAACCCAGGACCCTTGGCGGAGTGGGAGGGGGAGTTGAAGTGTTCGGCCACGGGGTGGTGGGGTTGGTGGGGTGTGTGGACCTGACAAGACAGTCGCAGAGGGAATAATTTTTACAGAAGGTGGATAGGGGAGGGGAGAGAAATATATCTCTGGTGGTGGGGTCCATTTATAGGTGGCGGAAATGGCGGAGGATGATGTGATGTACATGGAGGTTGGTGTGGTGGAAGGTGAAATTCCACCACAGAACACATCAGATAGCCTCATTCTTCAAAGGCTTCAATTACCCCTTCCATGTGGTCGATGATGCCTTTCAGTGCCCCTCATCCACTTTCTGCACCTCCGCCCTTGAACCTCACCCCTCCAACTGCAACAAGGACAGAACCCCCCCGGTCCTCACCATCCACCCCACCAACCTCCGGATACATCATATCGTCCTCTGCCACTTCCGCCACCTACAAATGGACCCCACTGCCAGAGATATATTTCCCTCCCCACCCCTATCTGCTTTCCATAAAGACCATTCCCTGTGCGATTCTCTTGTCAGGTCCACACCCCCCAGCAACCCAACCTTCCCTCCCAGTACCTTCCCCTGCCACCACAGGAATTGCAAAGCCTGTGCCCACATCTCCCCCCTCACCACCGTCCAAGACCCCAATGGAGCCTTCACATCCACCACAGTTTTACCTGCACTTCCACACATGTCATTTACTGTATCCATTTCTCCTGATGCAGTCTCCTCTACATTAGGGAGACAGGACACCTACTTGCAGAGCGCTTCAGGGAACATCTCCGGGACACACCTACACCAACCAATCCCACCATCCTGTGGCTGAACACTTCAACTCCCCCTGCCAGTCAGCCAAGGACATGCAGATCCTGGGCCTCCTCCACTGCCACACACTAACCACCCAACATCTGGAGGAAGAACGCCTCATCTTCTGCCTCCGGACCCTCCGATCCCATGGCATCAATGTGGATTTCACCAGTTTCTTCATTTCTCCTCCCTTCGGATTATCCCACTTCCAACCTTCCAACTCGGCACCGCCCTCATGACCTGTCCTACCTTACCATCTTCCTTCCCACCTATCTGCTCCTCCCTCTTCTCTGACCTATTACCATTACCCCCACCTCCATCTACCTTATTACACTCTCAGTTACCTTAACCCCAGCCCACTCCCCTCCCATTTCTCTCTCCACCCCCTCGGCTCACGAGCCTCATTCCTGATGAAGGGCTCTTGCCCGAAATGTTGATTGTCCTGCTCCTCGGTTGCTGCCAGACCGGCTGTGCTTTTCCAGCATCACACTCTTCGACTCTGATCTCCAGCATCTACAGTCCTCACTTTCTCCCTGATAACCAAGCAGCTTCTTTCGCACTCAAACATTCGGGGAACTCCCACAATCTATGTTCAGCAGCTATTACAGTAAATGAGACACTGTTTCTACATCACACTGACAGAGTAAATGGGCCGATGTAGTACAGTCTCTGTTAGATAATAACACCAGCTCAGAGCCTTTTCAAACTGGAGAGCTTGACATCCTGGTCGATGGGGTAGCTGACTCTTTCACTATTGACCCTTTCCTCTTGACCTTGGGGAGCCACGAGAGAGGTGAGGACAGGCAGGGGGAAAGCAGCTGGAGAATGCGGAGGCCTGACCCACTGAGAGGCCTGTGGGCCTAAACAGCAGACTGAAGCAAATCTGAAGGGCCAACTCTCATGTAAAGAGGTGGCGTGATTCTGAGAGAAATGTTCATCACTTCGGGTAGGGAGGGCAGCAAAGAATGAATAATGATTTACTGTCATTTGTACTCTACAATGAACAACACAGTAACATACGGCGAAAAACTTCAACTGTTGCCACAATCCGGCACTATCTTGCATATTTTATGAAGAAAAAAAAGATAAAGCTAAAAGATGAGGTGAGCACTGGATGATGATGCCAGGTATTGGGTTAGTGGAACAATCACTTTCCTCTGACCCAAAGACTGTGTGTCCCATAAACCAGTCAGTTGTGAAGGAGTTGCCAGAATTGATCATTAGGATTAGAGAGACAAAACAGCTGCTTGTAAATGATTGGAGAGTGTCAGCACGACATGGTGGTAATCTGGTGATACAGATTTTGTAGTGTGTGACAGAGAAAAGGATTACAGTGAATCCTGTGTTTCCTGAGAGGTGGTAAACAGTGTTCCTCAGGGATTTGTCAGAGAACCTGAACTTTTCACAGTGAATATTATTAATAACTGTTTGGGAGGGATGGATTGTTGTGTATCCATGCGACACTAATTTCAGACTGTTATCTTTTGCTGCGACATGTGTTGATTGCATGTTCCTGTCACCAATGACCCTTTTGTTCACTTGGTTTCAGATGATGGTAAGTTGTCCTTGGACGAATTTCGGGCCTTTTTCTCAGATGGAACCCTCAATGAAGAGGAACTGGAAAACCTCTTTCATACAATAGACTCCGACAACACCAAGTAAGGCAATCTCTTCCTTGTGTATCTGACTATTCCTCTTGGGTCTCTGTAAAATAAACAAAAAAAATGTGTTGCTGGAAAAGCGCAGCAGGTCAGGCAGCATCAAAGGGGCAGGAGAATCGACGTTTCGGGCATAAGCCCTTCTTCAGGAATGAGGAGGGTGTGCCAAGCAGGCTAAGATAAAAGGTAGGGAGGAGGGACTTGGGGAAGGGGCGCTGGGAATGCGATAGGTGGGAGGAGGTCAAGGTGAGGGTGATAGGCCGGAGAGGGGGTGGGAGCGGAGAGGTCGGGAAGACGATTGCAGGTCAAGAAGGCGGTGCTGAGTCCGAGGGTTGGGACTGAGATAAGGTGGGGGGAGGGGAAATGACGAAGCTGGAGAAATCTGCATTCATCCCGTGTGGTTGGAGGGTTCCTAAGCAGAAGATGAAGCGCTCTTCCTCCAGGCGTCGTGTGGCCACCGTCTGGCGATGGAGAAGGCCAAGGACCTGCATGTCCTTGGCAGAGTGGGAGGGGGAGTTAAGGTGTTCAGCCACAGGGCGGTTGGGTTGGTTGGTGCGGGTGTCCCAGAGGTGTTCTCTGAAACGCTCCGCAAGTAGGTGGCCTGTCTCCCCAATGTATAGGAGGCCACATCGGATGCAGCGGATGCAGTAAATGATGTGTGGGGAGGTGCAGGTGAATTTGTGAAGGATATGGAAGGATCCCTTGGGGCCTTGGAGGGAAGTGAGGGCGGAGGTGTGGGGGCAAGTTTTGCATTTCTTATGGTTGCAGGGGAAGGTGCCGGGAGTGGAGGTTGGGTTGGTGGGGGGTGTGGACCTGACGAGGGAGTGGTCTTTCCGGAATGCTGATAGGGGTGGGGAGGAAAATATATCCTTAGTGGTGGGGTCTGTTTGGAGGTGGCAGAAATGACAAAGGATAATACGATGTATCTGGAGGTTGGTGGGGTGGTAGGTGAGGATCAGTGGGGGTCTGTAGCGGAGGAGAAGGTGGGGTTGGCGCCAGTGTAGCTGATTATACCTCCTCCCACCCTGCCCCCTGTTAAAATGTCATTCCATATTCCCAGTTCCTCCGCCTCCGCCGCATCTGCTCCCAGGAGGACCACTTCCAATACCGAACAACCCAGATGGCCTCCTTCCTCAAAGACCGCAATTTCCCCCGAGACGTGGTTGATGATGCTATCCACCGCATCTCCTCCACTTCCCGCTCCTCCGCCCTTGAACCCCGCCCTTCCAATCGTCACCAGGACAGAACCCGACTGGTCCTCACCTACAACCCCAATAACCTCCAGATACATCGTATCATCCTTTGTCATTTCCGCCACCTCCAAACAGACCCCACCACCAGGGATATATTTCCCTCCCCACCCCATCAGTGTTCTGGAAAGACCACTCCCTCCGCGACTTCCTCGTCAGGTCCACATTCCCCACCAACCCAACCTCCACTCCCGGCACCTTCCTCTGCAACCACAAGAAATGCAAAACTTGCCCCCACACCTCCCCATGGGATCCTTCCATATCCATCACAAATTCACCTGCACCTCCACACACATCATTTACTGCATCCGCTGCACCCGATGTGGCCTCCTATACACTGGGGAGACAGGCTGCCTACTTGCGGAGCGTTTCAAAGAACACCTCTGGGACACCCGCACCAACCAACCCAACCGCCTGTGGCTGAACACTTTAACTCCCCCTCCCACTCTGCCAAGGACATGCAGGTCCTTGGCTTCCTCCATTGCCAGACCGTGTCAACATGACGCCTGGAGGAAGAGCGCCTCATCTTCGCTTAGGAACCCTCCAACCACAAGGGATGAATGCAGATTTCTCCAGCTTCATCATTTCCCCTCCCCCCACCTTTTCTCAGTCCCAACCCTTGGACTCAGCGCCACCTTCCTGACCTGCAAACTTCTTCCTGACCTCTCCGCCCCCAACCTCTCTCCGTCCTATCACCCTCACCTTAACCTCCTTCCACCTATAGCATTCCCAACGCCCCTCACCCAAGTCCCTCCTCCCTACCTTTTATCTTAGCCTGCTTGGCACACCCTCCTCATTCCTGAAGAAGGGCTTAAGCCCAAAACATCAATTCTTTGGTGCTGCCTGACCTGCTGCGCTTTTCCAGCAACACATCTTTCAGCTCTGATCTCCAGCATCTGCAGTCCTCACTTTCTTCTCTCTGTAACATGAAGACTATTCAGTCTCAGTTTCAGCCTGTGCAGGAGATAAATGTGTCACCAATCCTGCTTTTGGATAGGCTTTTTAGGAACTTCATTAAGGGCGCAAACCAATAAGGATAAGGTGGCAACATGTTTTTGAAGATCCCAAAACAGGAGGATCAAGGTTAAACTGAAATGACAGCCTCAGATTGGACTTTGTTAATGATTGGTTTTCAAGATATCCATGCCAGTGATCAATTTAGTGTAGAGCATTTGAAAGTAGAGATTGTGGATTGCCAGTTTAATGTGGACACCTCATCAGTCGACTGAGCCAATATGGCAGCAGCCTAATGCTGCTGGAAGTGACGTGAAGCACATTCAAGAAGAACTTTGAAGAGAGAAGCAGATAAATATTTAAAATAGAAAGGAAAACAATGGCAGAGTTATGGGGAAGAGCAGGGCAGTGGGAATAATCACATAGTTCTTTCAAAGAGGCACATAATGGGGTGACAAAGCCAATCCCTGAATTACTGAAAAAGATATTGAAATTTTTTTTTTTACATTTGTATTCTACTATTGAGCTCCAACCGATGTTTAATTGCCTGCCATGTTCTCCCAGTCCTTTGATATAAAATATAGATGACCCAGTGTGACACACATTAGCGTGACTGCATTGGAGAGTTCAATGTAATTGAGTCTGTTCGCAGTATTTATTGGGCTGTCCTCACTTAGTGTCACGCTCTATTCTGCAAGTAGTGTTTACTTTATGAACTGTGAAAGATTGGGGTCAGGTAAAAGCATTATTTAAGCAACATTCTGTGTTGTTGTGGGTGCTGTGCTTGTCTGAAAATTAACTGCTGAGTATCTATGTGAAGCCAATGTGACCAGCAGTTAACTCCATTGATGGTCTTACGGACAAAATTGTTTCAGAATCAATTCACTGACCCCGTTCTGTTATAATTTTCATTTTTGGGTGAGGCAGCTGTGGAGTCCCTCTGATGATGTGTAATTAAGGAGGCAAATCCAGGCCAGTGGGCAGTACAGTTGGGAGGACTGATTCGATTGAAACCTTGTCACATCCAGTTGTGAATGACGGTGGACAATTACACAACTCACTGGAGGAGAATGCTCCACAAATATCCCCATCCTCAATGATAGAAGGGCCCGGGGCAAAAGATAAGGCAGAAGCATTTGCAGCAACCTTTAGCCAGAAATGCCGAATGGATGATCCATCTTGGCCTCCCCTAGTGGTCCCCAGCATTACAGATACCAGTCTGCAGCCATTTCGATTCACTCTGCGTGATATTAAGAAAAGTTGGAGGCGCTGAATACTGCAATGGAGCCTGACAACATTCCACAACAGTACTGAAGACTTGCAGGATTGTCTGCTAATGATTGCATAATGTTCACCATTCATGACTCCTCAAATTCTGAAGCAGTTCATGTAAATATGCAATAAGATCTGGACAATATAATGATACTGGGTAGGCCAGTTAGGACTGAGGTGAGGACAAATTCCTTCACTCCAAGCATTCTCTTCTACAGAAAGCTGTGAAGGCCAAGACACCAAGGGTGGCACGGTGGCTCAGTGGTTAGTACTGCTGCCTCACAGCGCCAGGGACCTGGGTTTGATTCCAGCCTCAGTCTATGTGGAGTTTGCAAATTCTCCCCACGTCTGTGTGGGTTTCCTCCAGATGCTCTACTTTCCTCCCACAATCCAAAGATGTGCAAGTTAGGCTAAACTGCCCATGGTGTTCAGGGATAGTGTAGGTTAGTTGCATTCGTCAGGAGTAAATATAGGATAATAGGTTATAGAGGAATGGGTATAGGTCGATTACTCTTCAGAGGGTCAGTGTGGACTTGTTGGGCTGAAGGGCCTGTTTCCACACTGTAGGGATACTATGAAATAGAGAATTTGCTACAAGCTAAAATTAACAATGGGAATGGGGAGAATATGGAAGTCTGGCACTAAGATAGAGGATCATACTGAATGGCACAAAGGTCTCGTTGCACTAAATGACCCACCTTTGGAGCAGTTTTCTGTATTTCTAAACATTTTCAGCTCTGATCTCCAGCATCTGCAGACCTCACTTTTTAAACATTGGCTGTGAAAGGCTTTGGGACATATTGGATGGGGGAAGTTAGTTTCCAGTTGCAGACTCACCTGCTGAGTTTTGGAGGTCGCTAACTGATTTGTGATGTGGGGAATTGAGTGGAAAGCCGAGCAACTGAGTCTCCATGGCAGATGTAAGTATCTGTTTGTCATGGACCCAGAGACTGTGAGCTCAAATGCCGCCCCCTTCCCCAGGTGCTAGAGCTCCGTTTATAAACCAGACACGACAGACGGGGAGAGGATCTCACTGGTACTGAGCCAAGATGATAGTGTTCCAAATTCAGAACCTTCCCCAGCCCCTGATATACCTGAGCCAGGACCATCTGTGCCCATGGCCTGCTGGAGATCAAGGTAGTGAGTTCCTCCAGTGCATATCTGTACACTGAAATCCGCAGTCACATCCAACCTGGGCTCATGTCGCGTACACAGCTACGGCTGGCTTTGAGAGAGTTATGTTCTGTGTCCGGTGCACATCTTGCAAGTAACCTGTACAGAGGTCCACAGAGGTGACCTGTTATGTCACCGTGACTTGCCAGTCAGAGCATCCACACTGGGATCCCAGCTCAGCTCAGACTCCATCAACACAGACTGATTTTGAGGAGATCAGCAGGGCATGGATTTACAGAGTGCAAGTGCACAAAATGGATCAAAAATCCCAATGAAGCTGCTTTTACAATTATCCTCAATGGTGAAAGAAAAGTGGAATGCTAAACTGGCAGCTGAGATGATTGGACAGTGTAGCAAGAACTTTATGGGGAGCTTGTTGTACAGTGGTAGTGTCCGTACCTCTGAGGTGGGAGACCTAGAATAAAATCCCACCTACTCCAGAGATATATCATAACACTTCTGAACAGGTTGATTCAAACATACTGTATCTATCCCCATGCTATTCCTGTCCTCAAAGGGTTTGATAAGGACAGTGTAGAGGAAGCTTTACTCTGTCTCGAACCCAGTGTAGTACCTGTTCTGGGAGAGTAGAAAGAGCTTTACTACCAGTTTGAAAGAGTAGTGGGATCTTTACACCTGTGCTGCACATATTCTGACAAAGGACAGTTTTGTTCTTGCAGGTTTCCTCATCCCTGTGCAGTCCCTTGCCTTGTTTGTGTTGATCTTGTCTCAGTCCCTCTTGCTCTCTGTCTGTCTCTCTTATTCTGTGGATCATATGGGGTCTCTTTTCTCCCATTTCACTGAAATCACATCATGATTTTGTCATGGTTTGATCTCACTGTCTCACTGATTGCTGTTGTACTAAAATTGACACTGACCAGGTATAAAGGCTCCCATGCATATAGGTGCTGTGAATTACAGTCAGGTTCACACAAGTAAGATTGCAACTAAAATGCCTTGTCCTCTTTGCATCATTGATTTGCTGCACACCTGCTCTTACCACTCGATGTAACAATACAGATCATCAGAACACAGCCTGTGAAGTGTGAAACCAGTTAGCCCTTTGAACAGTAACCACGTCCACATATTTTAATCTTCAATCTCCCCCAGAGTGAGCTTCACATAGCAGAAAGACGTGTTCTTGTTTCACAATCTTTGATTGTTTCATAACACCAGGTTATAGTCCAACAGGTTTAATTGGAACCTGGTGTTGCGTGATTTTTAACTTTGTACACCCCAGTTCAACACCGGCATCTCCAAATTTTGATTGTTTCACACTGCCTGCAGCCAATACCTTTGAAGTATTGTCACTGTAATGCTGCAAATGCGGCTGCTAATTTGTGCACAGCTAGGCTCCCGTAAACAGCAATTCTCTCAGCTCCTAATCATGTTGTGATTTTGATTCAGGGTTAAGTATTGACCAGGACTTGGGGACATCTCTCCTACATCTTCTCTGCCCAATGACTTGCAGTGAGTTGACAGAGCGGAAACACGACCACGATATGACGTGTCAAGCAAAAAAGACAGTGCCATTGACAGTTCAGCACTCCCTCAGTGTAGCACTGGGAAGGTCACCCAGCCCTTGTGCCTCAGTCATTGTTGTAGAACTCGAGGACAGAAGTTGACAGTAGCATTGGGGTTGAGAATGTTTTCCCCTTTGGATCAAGGATTGTGAATTTGGGCTTCATGACTCATCCTGGCATTGAGGCCAAGAGGAGGAGAAAGAACTGTGTCCCAGATATGTATTGGAACTGAAGGTTACTGCTGTCTTCATGGTGTCTTAATGTCATGGGACTATGCTGGGGCTGCTTGACAGTCCACTGTGGGCACCTTTAGCCCGTTGACTGTAGGTAACCAGACCAGACAGCTACAGTTTGCAGCATCAGGCTCAATCCAAGTTTTAGGCCTCATTGTTTAAACTGAATGGTATAGCTCCAAATTTAAGATTAGAGTGGTGCTGGAAAAGCACAGCAGGTCAGGCAGCATCCGAGGAGCAGGATTCCTGTATTCCTGCTCCTCGGATGCTGCCTGACTTGCTGTGCTTTTCCAGCACCACTCTAATCTTGACTCTGATCTCCAGCATCTGTAGTCCTCTCTTTTGCCTAGCTCCAAATTCTCCTAGTTATGGCAATTAATCCACTCCCTGTCAGATACAAGGACATTTGAAGTTCCCCTTTAAAACCCAGGATGGTTTTTCTGGAGAAAATCATGTTAGCATGCAGTACAGCAACCTATTGCTTAAAATAGCATTGTTGCTACGGCAACCACTTGAGAGACACTGAACATATTAATACATACTGCTGGATGGTCGTGCTGTAGTTGCCAACTTGACCTGTTTTATCGGTTGGTTGAACTTTCCCCATAAGAATAGAGTGGATAGGAGGAAGGAAAGATTAGAAAATAAGGAAGGAATGGGCCCATTGGTGACTGACTGCAATCTTTTACTTTTGGTATTGGAGTCAAAAGTCAGATTCTAATATTCTGTCACATCAAACTGAAAGTAATCTTGCTGGTCTGTCGTTGCGTTGAAGTAATAAATGTGTTTCTCTCTCCTTGACTGTCTTTCTATCTCCCTTTTTGTTTGCTGCAGTCATGTGGATACGAAGGAGCTTTGTGGTAAGTCAGAGAATCCGTCTCTCCCCCTGTTAGGGTAGCAGCTTAATCAGGACCAAAGGGCCTCTGTCTAGTGATGGTCAATGTATGTTCACAGCAAAGACCTGGATTCAGACACCCAACCTGCTGCTGTAAATTTGTGAGCTTTGTCTCCTTCTATTGGCCATACTGCTCAACTGGAGAGAATCCACAACACCCAGGGCCTTTAGGAAAACCACGGGTGCCATAACATGCCTTGATCTTGCTGGCCACGTCAGCTGCAGTGTTGGTGAAGGTGATGTCAGTCTGGGAGAGGCTTCTAACAGCAGAGACTGGGTGACACATGCCCACTACTGGGCCCCGATGTACCTTACCCCCTGTGTCAGTGCCAGGCCTGCCCACTCACCTTTGAAATTAGGTTGGCATCCCTCGCCGGTTAGAAATACCGTTTCATTGAACTACATTTGACGTGTCACTGAATTGTGCCAGCTTTATAATTGGCACTGAGCTGCACATTAAACTGCGACATTAAACTTCCATTGTGGAGTGGACTCCTGAAATTGGCACTGCACTTCCAAAACTGAGCTCAGACAGCAGGCAGTATCTGCGAGGCTTGGGATTCAGAGCTGGAGCTGGAGAGAGTGCAGTCTCCTCTATTCTCAGTCACACCATTCTCCCTGAAGCATTGAGGTCGACAGATGTATTGGAATCTGCTCAGAAGTCAATTTGAAAGTTTCTTATTTAAATGTTGCTCTCTGCAGTTTTGATTTTGAAAAACTGTTTCATGGAATTCACGAAATTGTCTCGTCCACATCCATATCAGTCATTGAATCACAGACTAATAACAGCTTGTTCTCACTGCAGGCACAGCCTCAGAGTAATAAGTAGTCTATCCTGGGGATTAGATTGACTCTTGCAGACATAAGTGCGCTGGTTAATATTTTTACAGGGCAGAGGCAGACCTAAAAGGTCTCGGCTGGTGTCCCTACTTCTGTTAACTTAGTTCATCAAAATATCGATCGACCAACTCTGCCTCAAGCCCTGTTCATGCTTCATTTTTAATGCATCCATTACTATTCACATCAACTTTCCTTTGTTGTAGGTAGTTCTACATTCTCACATTCTCTGCAGAGAGAGAAGTTTCTTGCGAAATTTATCCTGGATTTAGTAGTGACTTGCTGATGTTATGCTCCTAGTTCTATTTCTGTTTGCAAGTGGAAACATCCATGCCTTTCCTGTCAACCCTTCGCAAATCTGGAAGTCCTCAAGATTATTCCTCAATCATCATTTTTCAATAGAAAAGCCAGTTCAGTCTTTCCCCATAGCTATAATCTCCTCATCCTGTTATCACTCTCGTAATCTCCTCCCTTTCCCAATGTCTCTACATTCATGTTTCTAATAGAATGTTACCCGTATTCTGAATGTGTCCTTTCCAAGGTCTGAGGTAGGGCTAATGTAACATAACTGGTTTCCAATTGCATTCCTTCCGATTATGATAGCACACACACACAGACACTCACACACACAGACACACACACACAGATACACACACACAGACACGCGCGCGCGCGCACACACACAGACACTGATACATACACTGCACACACACACAAACACACACTCACACTCAAATACTGACATACACACAGAGACACACATACACATACTCACACATGCACAGAAACACAGACAGACAGACACAGGCTCAGATGCAGACACAGACACATACTCATTCACAGATACACATACTCAGGCACAGACAGACACAAGAATACACAGGTACAGCCAAACACATTCAGACATAGACAAAAACAAGCACACAGATACAGACATACACTCAGACACAGGTAAATGCAGACACACAGTTGGATGTAGACACACATACACAGATACACATGCATGTATGAGCTGTTGGTTTATTCTGGTTCTTGCATTGTATTTTCGCAAAGTGATGAGGATTTTATTAGAATCACAGTAAGATAGCTTTCAGGAATGGAGGCGTCAGAGAATCCCAGTCAGAATCTTCTATCACTTCCTCTTTCAGAGCTGCTCGCGCACCTGCTCCCACCACTCAATATCTTCAGCTAAAAATAAAAACTGACAGCAAAATGTCACTAAACATTGTGACCAATATTAACATCAGCGCTCATCTGATTGCACCCAATAACTAACCTCAGTCCCACATGCAGACATAAACACCACGGATTCTGATGTGAACATATGGACAGACACAGACAAAAGCAAACACAAACATACACACAGACACTGATATAAATAAAATCACACACAGAGGCACACACATACAAACAAAGCACACATAGACAAAAATGTACACATGTGCATAGCTCAAACACACACAGACGTAAAGAGGCACTGACACAGCAACATACGTATCTGCACACACAGGTCAGACACTCTCATATGGATGAGACAGAGACAGGCGAACATACAAACACTCAGATAGGCAGAGACTAGCACACAGACATACATACACACAAAAACACACTGACACACATACAGAGGAACAGACGTAAACTGACAGACGCACACAAAGACACACACACGACACAGAGGCAGTCTGACATACAGACACAGACCCAAGCCACTCACACTCAAATACAGACATACACACATCAAAACTTTGCTCATTAAAAGCAGAGTTTGAATTCAATCACTATCCACTTACATAAGGTTATCCTGAACTGAATTACTTTGTCTGCTTTAATCACAGACTCTCAATGGTCAAAGTCACTGACACCCCCACCACACAAGCTCACAGATCCCAAACCGAACACAGTGAGCCTGGCCACTTATAGACCCCCCAGACCCTCTCATTGATACCCATTCTGCTGTCTTCCTGAATCTTCTAGCCCCCTCACCCCCATTTACATATATATCCATTTACACCTCCAACCCCCTCCCCGACCTCTCTATCCCCAAGTCAGTGATCCCTCCAGTTCACCTCACTGAATCCCTGGAATCAGTGACCATAAACACAAGTGAGGGTGAAATCTGCCTGTTCCCAGTGAAGCACAGGGAACAGGAACCCACATCCTCAACAAGACCTTTACTGCAGTTCCATCGTGCTCTTTGCTTCTTACACATTCAAAGATGCCTCACTGAATGAGATCAAAAAATGCGTGAGTGAGTGAGAAGGACAGAGTGACAGTTCAACAGAGAGCGAGAGAGTAAACAGATTGGATTCTGAGAGATTGGGTTATATGTCTTTAGTTGTGTTGAACTGTGTGGCACAAGAGAAAGGAGGAGGAGCCAAATTGTAGCTTTCAGAGAGGATCGGGACACAAAGGGCAGGGCAGACATTGGAGCAGGTGGATTGGGGTCTGGGATATGTGAAGTTGGTTGGGCTTGTTGGGAGTGGGGCTGCTGGCCTATAAGTCAAGGTGAAGGAAATGAGGACACTTTAAGGCCATGTCAATGTTATATTGGGTCTATCTCAGTGTGTTAGAAGCCAGTCCTTACAGCACTTTAGGTACATCTGCAATAACTACTCTCAGGGACTAAGATCCCAGACTGTCTGGAGGACCTGCTAAACCCGTGTGTTTAGTCATGTCCCATTGTGTGGTAGGACAAAGTCTAAAAATGTGCAGATTAGACCATGCTAAATTGCCCATAGTGTCCAGGGATGTGCAAGCTCACTGGATTAGCCAAGGGAAATGCAGGATTACCTGGATGGAAGGAGGGGATATGTCTGGTTGGGATGCTGTTTGGAGGGTCAGTGTGGACTCGATGGGCTGAATGGTCTACTTCCACACTATCAGGATTCTATGATAACACTAAAGACTGACCGAGAGAAAAAAAAACACAACATTGTTTCCCCCACAGTGAAGGGAACATCTTGAACTCCCGTGTAACCATCAATGCATGCCAACCAGGAGGTGTGCCAGGACAACTCACTTGTTATTAGTCTCAGGCAGTAATGTAATCACTCATGATTAAATTGCAACCAATCGAATAATTAAAAGTAAGATTGAAATTTGCAACAACCTTCGTTCTGCCTTTCTGTCCACAATATTTCTGATGTTCTTGACAATGGAGTTGGGCAGAAAGGTAGTGGCTGTGAGGAGGAGTCACCTCGTTTGTTCATACTCCAGCAGACAGTGAGGTCCACAGATGATAGACTTCCCCAAGCATTGCTGAGGAAGGACTTATTTTGTCAAAGTGTCACTCACTGGGACAATTGTCAAGAATGCTATATCATGGGGAAAATCAAAACTGGATGAGAGGAGAGAGCTAGTTGATTGGCCTCCTTCTTCCAAGATCTCAATTTCCCCTCCCACATGGCTGATGATGCCCTCCAGTGCATCTCCTCCACTTCCCGGACCTCCGTGCTTGAACCCAAACCTTCCCAACGCAACAAGGACAGAACCCCCTGATATTCATCTTCCAGCCCACCAACCTCCGTATACATTGCATCATCCTCCGCCACTTCTACCACCTACAATCAGACCCCATCACTAGGGATATATTTCTCTCCCCACCCCTATCAGCGTTCCGGAGAGACCATTCCCTCCACGACTCCTATGTCAGATCCATGCACACACAACCCCCCCCCCCCACCCCCCATTCTCCCACTAGCCCATATCCCACTCCTGACACCTTCCCTTGCCGCCGCAGGAAATGCAAAACCTGTGCCCACCCCTCGCCTCACCTTCATCCAAGGCCCCGAAGGATCCTTCAACATTGGACAGCACTTTACCTGTACCTCCACCAATGTCATCTACTGTATCTGTTACACCCGATGTGGTCTCGTCTACACCAGGGAGACAGGATGCCAACTTGCAGACCATTTCAGAGAACATCTTTGGGACACCCGCACGAACCAACCCCACCGCCCCATGGCTGAACACTTTAGCTCGCCCTCCTACTCCACCAAGAACATGCAGATCCTGGGCCTCCTCCATCACCAAACCCTTATCACATGATGCCTGGACAAAGAACACCTCACATTCTGCCTTGGGACACTGCAACCACATGGGATTAAAATGGATTTCACCATATTCCTCATTTCTCCTCCCCCTACATTATCGCAGTCCCAAGCCTCCAACTCAGCACTGCCCTCTTGCCCTGTCCTTCACCTTTCCCATCTATCTGCTCCACCCTCCTCTCCAACCTATCACCTTCTTCCCCACCTTCATCTACCTGTCGCATTCTGAGCTACCTTCCCCCAACTCCACGCCCCCTCAAATTTATCTCTCAGCCCCCGCAGCCCACTAGCCTCATTCCTGATGAAGGGCCCGAAATGTCGATTGTCCTGCTCCTCGGATGCTGCCTGACCTGCTGTGTTTTTCCAGCAACACACTCTCGACTCCCCTTTAATGGTGTTCATTCAAATGGTCATGATGAGTGTGATATGACACGTTTTGACAAAATTGTGTTGTTTTCCAGCAATTCTCAAGTTCTCTGTCTCCCTAAGATTCAAATTGAGTGTACACCACTGGCATTTCGAATTTGAATTCCAGTCGGACAAGCAGAGTGAGAGAGAATCATGGAAGTGGGGCACAGTTCCAATTACATAAGGAATGGTATATCATTGACAGGATTCAGCTCAGTGACACAGCGCTGTGTAGGAGTGAGGCACACAGCACAGAGTGAGAATGGGATGCAGTATTGTCCAGGCTATGGTCCTAGTCCATCATTGCTCTACATGTTATTCATGTACAGTAGATTTGTGGAAGGTTCACTCTGAAGGAAAGGAATTCGAATTTAGCCCTGGACCCAAGGAATGGAGGGTAAGGTGGAGAATGAAAGGTGGCATGAGGCATAGCCAATAACGGGGCCACAGCTGACCATACCAAGGAAGGATTGTCCCTGCATTAGCACAAACAAGGTATTGTGGCTGTTCGAGATTGAAAGAAAATGTTGCCTCGTCTCCTGATGGCTCCTCTATGTTGAATTATCGTGACCCTCTCCCTCCATTCAGAACTTGCAGTTCCCACCTCAGCCAGTAGGATTGTTGATGTGTCAATGCTGCATGTGCTGCCATTGGCCTTGAACTCATCACCCTTCATGCCAACCCCAAACGAAATTGAATGTTGCCAGCGAGTAATTGGCCTAGCCCTTGGAAAATCCAGCGAGACATGCCAGAGGCTTATGGGTGAAGTTGCAGCAGGGAACTGAAAACATAAAATGTAGAAAATAGCAGCAGCTGACCATTCGGCCCTTCAGTCATTCAATAGGATCATGGCTGATCATTCAACTCACAACCCCTTTCCCATTTCTTTCCCCTTTGATTCCTTTAAGCCTAACAATGATGTCTAACTCTTTCTTGGAAACATGCAATATTTTCGCCTCAACTGCTTCCCGTGGCAGAGAATTCCACAGGCTCCCCACTCACTGGGAGAAGAAATTTCTCTTCACCTCAATCCTAAGTGGCCAACCCAATATCCTTGGAATCCTGTAGGTCAGCGCACTGCTAGGTAACCTCAGCCCCAGCAGTGGTAGGGAGTTACATTGACTTTACTCCCTGGAAATGTGGTGGAGGGTCAATTGAGGCATTCAAAAGGGACACTGGTTGGTTATTTGGTGAGTAATA